>NC_091282.1:1233894834-1235094834 GCF_032444005.1 Ranitomeya imitator | reverse complement strand
GACCGCTGGGAACATTTGGTGGCTAGATGTCCTGACTGCTGGCAAACATGACAGACCTTGAGTGCACAAGCGGTCCGGAACTTAGATCCCGCTTGTGACACTCCCCTGATCTCAAGTGACTCGGGAACCAGGACCGGGGATTCCAGAGGTTTGGCGAAGGTAGGAGCCAGCCGAAACCTCTGCCTACACTGGGCTCGCTCTAACCTCAGCTCGTTAAAACGGAGGTCAATTCGAGTGGAGACAGTTATTAACTCCTCCAGTGTGGCAGGAATCTCCCTAGTGGCCAGAGCGTACTTTACGTGGTCAGCCAGACCCCTCCAAAATATGGGGATAAGGGCTTTATCCGACCAATCCAGCTCAGATGCTAAAGTGCGGAATTGGACGGCAAAATGACTGACCAAGGACTCACCCTGAGTTAATGCCAGCAGTTGAAGCGCAGTATCATGGGTGACTTGAGGTCCTAAAAAGACCTGTTTCAGAGTGCTCAGAAACAGAGGAGCACTCTGCACCACATGATCGACACGCTCCCATAGCGGCGTAGCCCATTCCAACGCCCTGTCCGACAAGAGAGAGACTATAAATCCCACCTTAGCCCGCTCTGTGGGAAAACGTGCAGCCAGGAGCTTGAGGTGAATACAGCACTGACTCACGAATCCCTTACAAGATTTGCTATCACCAGAAAATTTTTCTGGCAGCGGCAGGCGAGAAAATGTCGGAACAGGGGTGGCAATGGACATATTTGCTGCAGCCACGCTTGCAGCCTGTACAGCAACTGCGGTGACATCCACAGCTGAGGTTGCGCTCTCGAGAGCCGCCAACCTACCCTCCAGCTGCTGGATATACCGCAAAGATTGCTGTTTGTCCGCCATTACTAGCCAGACCCTGGCGCTAGTATAATGTTAGGACTGGCGGAACGCACCAAGAAAGATGATGTGGATGCGTTCGCAGTCCGGGGTCCACTGTGCAGGTAAAACCTGCTGCTAGTAAGTGGCTGACTATATGGCGGTACTCAAAAGTATACACACGTGGGTTAAACCTCACCCAGTGTGAAGAAAGCAATCCTGTTTGCGTCACAGGACCGCGGTACCACACTTAGGGCGCGAGCAAGTAGTCAGCGAACTAAATCCCAACTGGGATTGAAGTCCGATTAGACCCTTGCTGGCACAACACCGAAACTAGGTGTATAAAGAACCTTATAATATAATATGAGCACAAGAGTGCGTGCTATGCCGCACTGACGGACGCCACCAACCACCCAGACTTGGGAATGGAAAGCGCAAGGCAAGCGCACGGCGCCGTACTGGCGGACACAGCAAAAGGACGCTGTGAAGTGTGTAACGTGCAGATGGTTAGTCGGGCGCTAGAGAGCTACCAACATCCGCGAGCAGACAACAACTCTAGGGAGGGATACTTAGGAGCTTTCATCCTTCGACATACATCCATCTACACACACACCACATAATAGTATACTAGCGCATGGCCGTGCGGTCATGCGCAGTTTATATAGCTGCAGCACAGGAAGTGGCCACAGAAACTTTGCCCTTCCAAGACCTGCCAAGAGGACCAATGGAACGTGCTGCAGAGCCAGAGCACATGACCCTCGATCTCCAACGGGAGATCTTGCCCTGGGCATGCTCAGTGTGTGCAGACAAGGACTTAGTCCCAGAGAAGTCCGCTCGCCGCTGACCAGCACTGGCTTTAATGGCAGAGGCTGAAGAAGCAGCAGTAACTCTCAGTACAGAGTGAGACCGAGCAAGACGCTGGGACCGTCGTCCTTGCTGAGCAGACTCCACTGCGGCTGGACAAGAATGGGAGACCGCAGCGGAGATGGCTCGAGATTCCCCCTGTGCAGAAGCGGGAACTCGAGACCTAACACAATGTTCCATGCCAAAAGCTTGTAGAGTCATAGATTGGATTTAGGAAAACATATGTTTTCTTACAGAATAACTAGTCCTCAAGCAGAATCTACTCCACAAGGAAAGATGTTGTGGATCTGAAGGTGAAAGACTCTGCACGCACTACTAGATGGATGCTTTTAATAAAGTGCCCAGAATAAGATCAATGCTTAATGAGAATGTCTGCAGCTTCCAAAGCTCCTTTATGTTTCCACCTTTTCAACATTTTCTGTGTTAGTGAATTGAAACCTTCTTGTTTATATCTAGAAGCTGAAAACCTGAAGAGGGCTAATACTTCTGATATCTGAAGGTTTGTTACAGATGTAAGCAGTTTGCATCATCCTTTGCGAGTGAAACAGCACGGACTCCTCGATAATACGTTAGAGCTTATTTTAGACACTGCATGAAAAGAGGCTTAACGGAGTGCAAAACTTGTAGAATTATACTCCGGGCCACACACACCATTCAGAGACAGAAAAAGCCTTTTGACTTACTCAGAAATAGACACACCCATTAGACTTATTCATTACTAGACAAACCCCTTTGACTCAGTCCTTGTGAGACAAATCCTTAAAACTAATTCAGAGATAGGCAAACCCATACACCAGACCTGGGCAACCTACAGTCCCCGGGCCAAGAACAAACCAGTGTACCAGGTGAACAGGAGAGAGGTTAGTAGTGTTGTAGTGGTTTTTTATTTGTCAATTACAAGTGGAGCCATCAGTGTTAGGAGGCTGTGGGGGATCATACTGTGTTGGGGCCGTGGAGATCATCATTCTGTATTCGGGGGGCTGTTGGAATCATTCTGAGTGAGGGATTATGGGGACCATTATACTGTGTTTTGGAGCTGTAAGAACATCATACTGTGTTGGGGGGCTGTGGGAGCATCGTATTGTTTTGGGGGCCTGTGAGAACATTCAGGGCTGGTATGAGGGATAGGCAGAGTAGGCACCTGCCTAGGGTGCTACCTCCTGCCTACTCAATAGGGGCACTCTTTGGGAAAAAAAGACATTGATGAATGCCTGTGGCTTGCCGTCACCTTCCTCCAGCCTCAGGCAGTCAGCACACTAACTGATTGGACATGGGCAGTCTCTCTGCCTGCTACCTTCCTGCACTTAATTGTATTCATATGTGAGGCTAGTTGTGGACCATACAAGGGGCTGGCTGTGGGGACATACATGGGGACATTACAAGAGGTGCTGGCTGTGGTGACATACTAGGGGCTGGCTGTGGTGACATACATAGGGCTGGCTGTACAGGTACATGTGGGGTTGATTATGAGTACATAAGTGGGGATGGTTTTTGGGGCATAATAGGGGCTGACTGTGGGGCCATACATAGGGCTGGCTGCAGGTACATTACAAGAGGGGCTGGCTGTGGGAACATACAGTATGTAGGGCTGGCTGTGGTGACATACATGGGACTGGCTTTTGGGATATAAGAGGGTGTGGCTGTGGGGCCATGCATGGGTTAGAGTTCCTTTTCTTTTAGTCTCTAAACCATTCCTTTACTTGGGTGTTGAGGGTTCATTGGGGGATGGGCGTCCCATCAGCTTCATCTGCCTAGAGCAGCAGAATACCATGTCATGGCCCTGGAAATATCATACTGTGTTGGGGGCTGTGGGAACATCATACTGTGTTGGGGCAGTGAGAACATCATACTGTGTTGGGGGGCAGTGGGAGCATCATACTGTGTTGGGGGTTGTGAGAACATGATACTGTGTTGGGGGCTGTGGAACATCATATTGTGTTGGGGGGCAGTGGGAACATCATACTGTGTTGGGGGCTGTGGAACATCATATTGTGTTGGGGGGCTGAGGGAACATCATACTGTGTTGGGGGCTGTGGGAACATCATATTGTGTTGGGGGGCAGTGGGAACATCATACTGTGTTGGGGGCTGTGGAACATCATATTGTGTTGGGGGGCTGAGGGAACATCATACTGTGTTGGGGGCTGTGGAACATCATATTGTGTTGGGGGGCTGTGGGAACATCATACTGTGTTGGGGCAGTGGGAGCATCATACTGTGTTGGGGCAGTGAGAACATCATACTGTGTTGGGGGGCAGTGGGAGCATCATACTGTGTTGGGGGTTGTGAGAACATGATACTGTGTTGGGGGCTGTGGAACATCATATTGTGTTGGGGGGCTGAGGGAACATCATACTGTGTTGGGGGGCTGTGTATTAGGCACATGTATTTCTGTACGTTTTAGTACACTTAATATTACATCACAATATTTGCTTATACTATTGAGTATAGGATTTAGGTTAGGTAATATCCCATTTACAGTATGGCACCATCACGGCACCAATTATTTCACATTTCATTATATATATATTTTTTATCACTTATTTATTCATTATTTTTTATGTTTTATTTTTTATTTTTTATTTCCCTGCTTCTGTCTGTTTCCCCTCCTCGTCTCCAAAATCCGTGTCCGTGACAATGGATTTACAGCAATTTTTGTGAGATATGGTCTACCCCAGTTATGAGACAGACGGTATGCGCGTGCACACTGAAACCAGGATCTCCATGTTTTTAGGGGATATGACTAGGTGTGAGGTAATAGTCTTTATAGTCACGTATGGGTGATCTTTTACTAAATTATTGTTATTAGATTGTGCTGTCTGGTTTGATTTTTATTTTTTTGTATGTTTCCCCCCCCCCCTTTTGATATATAAGGTACATGTGGGGGATTGACTTATATATTGCAGGCATCTATGTTACTTTTTTTGACTGCGTCTCCATATTCATGGCGGTGTAATCAGGACACGCATATTGAAAAGGGAAGTTGCTATGATGACGGGTCACGGCATTGAGAAATTACATTTCGATTTTCTTGTATGTTAGTTCCCCTCTTTCTTCGATATGTGGGACACATGTGGGGGATTGACCTATATATTGCGGGTAGCTATATTACTTTTTTTGACTGCGTCTCTATATTTGCGGCGGTGCGATTTGACACGCATACTGAAAAGCGAAATTACTATGGTGACGGGTCATGGCATTGAGAAATGATACTCCGATTATGCTATATGCTATGTGCGCGTGCGCAGTGTGGCCGAGAATTAGAGAAGTTACTCCGTTTACGCTACAGGAGGCATATACATGCGTAGTAGAACTGATTACGCTATATACTACGTACGTGTGCGCAGTGGGATTGAGAATAAGATAAGTTATTCCGTTCACATTGTATATGGCGCGCGCACGCGCAGTAGGATCAAGACCTCCATGACAACAAAGGCATAACAGGATGTCGGTGTCGGTTGCCATAGATCCGTTTCCGGGTTAGGTCACCGGTAATGCGCTTGCGCGCCTTGATTATTCCGACGCGACCCATTCATCATGAGCGTCTATTTGCTATGTGGCGCGGGTGATTATAAGGTACCATAGGTGATATTTCGCCATCACGTGCTCCATATAATGACGCCTAATGAATGGCTAATTTTCTGTGTGCGGAGTCCAGGTGCACACGCGCTAATGAAATCGGTGGGCCGGCGTCCTATAAAAAGTGCAGCAGCGGCAAGACACGTGTATCACTCCCCTTTGAGAAAGCAACTTGGCGAAACGCGCGTCAGGGGTCGTGGCAAGGCTACACAGAAGTCCGGACTTACTATGGGTAGGTGCTACTCTCCTTGATGGCATATACAGTGGGGCAAAAAAGTATTTAGTCATTCAGCAATAGTGCAAGTTCCACCACTTAAAAAGATGAGAGGCGTCTGTAATTTACATCATAGGTAGACCTCAACTATGGGAGACAAACTGAGAAAAAAAAATCCAGAAAATCACATTGTCTGTTTTTTTAACATTTTATTTGCATATTATGGTGGAAAATAAGTATTTGGTCAGAAACAAAATTTCATCTCAATACTTTGTAATATATCCTTTGTTGGCAATGACAGAGGTCAAACGTTTTCTGTAAGTCTTCACAAGGTTGCCACACGCTGTTGTTGGTATGTTGGCCCATTCCTCCATGCAGATCTCCTCTAGAGCAGTGATGTTTTTGGCTTTTCGCTTGGCAACACGGACTTTCAACTCCCTCCAAAGGTTTTCTATAGGGTTGAGATCTGGAGACCGGCTAGGCCACTCCAGGACCTTGAAATGCTTCTTACGAAGCTACTCCTTCGTTGCCCTGGCGGTGTGCTTTGGATCATTGTCATGTTGAAAGACCCAGCCACGTTTCATCTTCAATGCCCTTGCTGATGGAAGGAGGTTTGCACTCAAAATCTCACGATACATGGCCCCATTCATTCTTTCATGTACCCGGATCAGTCGTCCTGGCCCCTTTGCAGAGAAACAGCCCCAAAGCATGATGTTTCCACCACCATGCTTTACAGTAGGTATGGTGTTTGATGGATGCAACTCAGTATTCTTTTTCCTCCAAACACGACAAGTTGTGTTTCTACCAAACAGTTCCAGTTTGGTTTCATCAGACCATAGGACATTCTCCCAAAATTCCTCTGGATCATCCAAATGCTCTCTAGCAAACTTCAGACGGGCCCGGACAAGTACTGGCTTAAGCAGTGGGACACGTCTGGCACTGCAGGATCTGAGTCCATGGTGGCGTAGTGTGTTACTTATGGTAGGCCTTGTTACATTGGTCCCAGCTCTCTGCAGTTCATTCACTAGGTCCCCCCGCGTGGTTCTGGGATTTTTGCTCACCGTTCTTGTGATCATTCTGACCCCACGGGGTGGGATTTTGCGTGGAGCCCCAGATCGAGGGAGATTATCAGTGGTCTTGTATGTCTTCCATTTTCTAATTATTGCTCCCACTGTTGATTTCTTCACTCCAAGCTGGTTGGCTATTGCAGAATCAGTCTTCCCAGCCTGGTGCAGGGCTACAATTTTGTTTCTGGTGTCCTTTGACAGCTCTTTGGTCTTCACCATAGTGGAGTTTGGAGTCAGACTGTTTGAGGGTGTGCACAGGTGTCTTTTTATACTGATAACAAGTTTAAACAGGTGCCATTACTACAGGTAATGAGTGGAGGAAAGAGGAGACTCTTAAAGAAGAAGTTACAGGTCTGTGAGAGCCAGAAATCTTGATTGTTTGTTTCTGACCAAATACTTATTTTCCAACATAATATGCAAAAAAAATGATAAAAAAACAGACAATGTGATTTTCTGGATTTTTTTTCTCAGTTTGTCTCCCATAGTTGAGGTCTACCTATGATGTAAATTACAGACGCCTCTCGTCTTTTTAAGTGGTGGAACTTGCACTATTGCTGACTGACTAAATACTTTTTTGCCCCACTGTATCTATATGATTTATGGGAGAACATGAGGTTGTGTTTCTTCAGATATGAGTCCTCACTGTAGGAGTAGGTACAATTAGGAACACTGTGCTACTAGCCCAGGTCGTCCTATGGACTTGTGCCTTGCCAATTAGTGTACTGGTTGACTTTTCCTCCTTTCCATGTATTGGAATTTTTTATAGTATTGTTGTTATATATATGTGTATGGTATTTGTCACTTTTTTCTTGTAATTATGTAAGGAAATAAAATATTTACAGTTTTATACATCTTGGTGTCTAAAGCTCCCTTTTTCGCTAGTGTGATAGATATGTGTTGGGGGCTGTGGGAACTTCATACTGTGTTGTGGCAGTGGGAACATCATACTATGTTGGGGGGCTGTGGGAACATCATATTGTCTTGGGGGCTGAGGGAACATCTACTGTGTTGGGGGCTGTGAGAACGTCATACTGTGTTGTGGGGCTGTAGGAACATCATATTGTGTTGGAGTCTGTGGGAACATCATACTGTGTTGGGTGGCAGTGGGAACATCATACTGTGTTTGGGGTTGTGAGAACATGATACTGTGTTGGGGGCTGTGGAACATCATATTGTGTTGGGGGGCTGAGGGAACATCATACTGTGTTGGGGGGCTGTGGGAACTTCATACTGTGTTGGGGCCTGTGGGAACATCATACTATGTTGGGGGGCTGTAGGAACATCATATTGTGTTGGGGGCTGAGGGAACATCTACTGTGTTGGGAGCAGTGAGAACATCATACTGTGTTTTGGGGGGCTGTGGGAACATCATACTGTGTTGGGGGCTGTGAGAACATCATAGTGTGTTGTGGGGCTGTAGGAACATCATATTGTGTTGGAGTCTGTGGGAATATTATACTGTGTTTGGGGGCTGTGGGAACATGATACTGAGCTTGGGGACTGTGGGAACATCATATTGTGTTGGGGTTGTGGGTAGTGTTGAGCGATACCGTCCGATACTTGAAAGTATCGGTATCGGATAGTATCGGCCGATACCCGAAAAATATCGGATATCGCCGATACCGATATCCGATACCAATACAAGTCAATGGGACATCAAGTATCGGAATGTATCCTCATGGATCCCAGGGTCTGAAGGAGAGGAAACGCTCCTTCAGGCCCTGGGATCCATATTAAAGTGTAAAATAAAGAATTAAAATAAAAAATATTGTTATATTCACCTCTCCGGCGGCCCCTGGACATCAGCGGGAGGATCCGGCGTCCGGCACGGCTTCTTTCTTCAAAATGCGCGCCTTTAGGACCTGTGGAATGACGTCCCGGCTTCTGATTGGTCGCGTGCCGCCCATGTGACCGCCACGCGACCAATCAGAAGCCGCGACGTCATTCCTCAGGTCCTAAAAGGCGCTCATTCTAGGACTTTAGCTGAGGAATGACGTCGCGGCTTCTGATTGGTCGCGTGGCGGTCACATGGGCGGCACGCGACCAATCAGAAGCCGGGACGTCATACCACAGGTCCTAAAGGCGCGCATTTTGAAGAAAGAAGCCGTGCCGGACGCCAGTTCCTCGCGCAGATGTCCAGGGGCCGCCGGAGAGGTGAATATAACAATATTTTTTATTTTAATTCTTTATTTTACACTTCCGATACCGATACCCGATATCACAAAAATATCGGAATTCCGATACCGCAAGTATCGGCCGATACCCGATACTTGCGGTATCGGAATGCTCAACACTAGTTGTGGGAACAAGATACTGTGTTGGGGCTGTGGGAACATTATACTATGTTGGGGCTGTGAGAACATCATACTGTGTTGGGGGCTGTGGGAACATTATACTGTGTTCTGGGCAGTGGGAACATCATACTGTGTTGGGGGACTGTGGGAATATCGTACTGTATTGGAGCAGTGGGAACATCATACTTTGTTGGGGGCTGTGGGAACATCATACTGTGTTGGGGCACAGGAAATATCATACTATGTTGGGGGTTGTGGGAACATCATACTTTGTTGGGGCAGTGGAAACATCATACTGTGTTGGGGGCTGTGGGAACATCATACTGTGTTGGGGGCTGTGGGAACATCATACTGTGTTGGGGCTGTGGGAACATCATACTGTGTTGGGGCTGTAGGAACATCATACTGTGTTGGGGCTGTGGAACATCATACTGTATTGGGGCTGTGGGAACATCTTACTGTGCAGGGGCTGTGGGAACATCATACTCTGTTGGGGGCAGTGGGAACATCATACTGTGTTGGGGCTGTGGGAACATCATACTGTGTTGTGGGCTGTGGGAATATCATACTGTGTTGGGGCAGTGGGAACATCATACTGTGTTGGGGGCTTTGGGAACATCATACTGTGTTGGGGGCTGTGGGAACATCATACTGTGTAGGGGAAATGGTAACATCATAATTTGTTGGGGCAGTGGGAACATCATACTGTGTTGGGGGGCTGTGGGGACATCTGTTATGAAAGGCAATTCAGAATCACAATGGACATGGAGGTCAGAGCACATACAGTGATCTGACAATAACCCAAAATAATAGAACGAGCTCTGAGACGTGGGAACTCTGCAGACCGCAATCCCTAATCCTATCAAACCACACTAAAGGCAGCCGTGGAGCGCTCCTGACCAGAACCTAGGCGCCTCGTCACAGCCTGAGAAACTAGCTAGTCCTGAAGATAGAAAAATAAGCCTACCTTGCCTCAGAGAAATTCCCCAAAGGAAAAGGCAGCCCCCCACATATAATGACTGTGAGTAAGATGAAAACACAAACATAGAAATGAAACAGATTTAGCAAAGTGAGGCCCGACTAGCTGAACAGAACGAGGATAGGGAAGATAACTTTGCGGTCAGCACAAAAACCTATAAATAACCACGCAGAGGGGACAAAAAGACCCTCCGCACCGACTAACGGTACGGAGGTGGTCCCTCTGCGTCTCAGAGCTTCCAGCAGGCGAGAAAAACCAATAAAGCAAGCTGGACTGAAAAATAGCAACAAAATAACATAAGCAAAACTTAGCTTTGCAGAGCAGCAGGCCACAGGAATGATCCAGGGAAAAAACAAGTCCTACACTGGAACATTGACAGGAAGCATGGATCAAAGCATCAGGTGGAGTTAAGTAGAGAAGAAGCTAACGAGCTCACCAGATCACCTGAGGGAGGAAACTCAGAAGCTGCAGTACCACTTTCCTCCACAAACGGAAGATCCCAGAGAGAATCAGCCGAAGTACCACTTGTGACCACAGGAGTGAACTCTGCCACAGAATTCACAACAGTACCCCCCCCTTGAGGAGGGGTCACCGAACCCTCACCAGAGCCCCCAGGCCGACCAGGATGAGCCACATGAAAGGCACGAACAAGATCGGGAGCATGGACATCAGAGGCAAAAACCCAGGAATTATCTTCCTGAGCATAACCCTTCCATTTAACCAGATACTGGAGTTTCCGTCTTGAAACACGAGAATCCAAAATCTTCTCCACAATATACTCCAATTCCCCCTCCACCAAAACCGGGGCAGGAGGCTCAACAGATGGAACCATAGGTGCCACGTATCTCCGCAACAATGACCTATGGAATACGTTATGTATGGAAAAAGAATCTGGAAGGGTCAGACGAAAAGACACAGGATTAAGAACCTCAGAAATCCTATACGGACCAATAAAACGAGGTTTAAACTTAGGAGAGGAAACCTTCATAGGAATATGACGAGAAGATAACCAAACCAGATCCCCAACACGAAGTCGGGGACCCACACGGCGTCTGCGATTAGCGAAAAGCTGAGCCTTCTCCTGGGACAAGGTCAAATTGTCCACTACCTGAGTCCAAATCTGCTGCAACCTGTCCACCACAGTATCCACACCAGGACAGTCCGAAGACTCAACCTGTCCAGAAGAGAAACGAGGATGGAACCCAGAATTGCAGAAAAACGGTGAAACCAAGGTAGCCGAGCTGGCCCGATTATTAAGGGCGAACTCAGCCAAAGGCAAAAAGGACACCCAGTAATCCTGATTAGCAGAAACAAAGCACCTCAGATATGTTTCCAAGGTCTGATTGGTTCGCTCGGTCTGGCCATTAGTCTGAGGATGGAAAGCCGAGGAAAAAGACAAGTCAATGCCCATCCTACCACAAAAGGCTCGCCAAAACCTCGAAACAAACTGGGAACCTCTGTCAGAAACAATATTCTCTGGAATGCCATGCAAACGAACCACATGCTGGAAGAACAAAGGCACCAAATCAGAGGAGGAAGGCAATTTAGACAATGGTACCAGATGGACCATCTTAGAAAAGCGATCACAGACCACCCAAATGACTGACATCTTTTGAGAAACGGGAAGGTCAGAAATAAAATCCATAGAGATATGTGTCCAAGGCCTTTTCGGAACCGGCAAGGGCAAAAGCAACTCACTGGCACGAGAACAGCAGGGCTTAGCCAGAGCACAAGTCCCACAGGACTGCACAAAAGTACGCACATCCCGCGACAGAGACGGCCACCAAAAGGATCTAGCCACTAACTCTCTGGTACCAAAGATTCCAGGATGACCAGCCAACACCGAACAATGAAGTTCAGAGATAACTCTATTCGTCCACCTATCAGGGGCAACCAGTTTCTCCGCTGGGCAACGATCAGGTTTATTAGCCTGAAATTTTTGCAGCACCCGCCGCAAATCAGGGGAGATGGCAGACACAATTACTCCCTCCTTGAGGATACCCGCCGGCTCAGACAAACCCGGAGAGTCGGGTACAAAACTCCTAGACAGAGCATCCGCCTTCACATTTTTAGAGCCCGGAAGGTACGAAATCACAAAGTCAAAACGGGCAAAAAACAACGACCAACGAGCTTGTCTAGGATTCAAGCGCTTGGCAGACTCGAGATAAGTCAAGTTCTTATGATCAGTCAATACCACCACGCGATGCTTAGCTCCTTCAAGCCAATGATGCCACTCCTCGAATGCCCACTTCATGGCCAGCAACTCTCGGTTGCCCACATCATAATTTCGCTCAGCAGGCGAAAACTTCCTGGAAAAGAAAGCGCATGGTTTCATCACTGAGCAACCAGAACCTCTCTGTGACAAAACAGCCCCTGCTCCAATCTCAGAAGCATCAACCTCGACCTAGAATGGAAGAGAAACATCTGGTTGACACAACACAGGGGCAGAAGGAAAACGACGCTTCAACTCTTGAAAAGCTTCCACAGCAGCAGAAGACCAATTGACCACATCAGCACCCTTCTTGGTCAAATCGGTCAATGGTTTAGCAATACTAGAAAAATTGCAGATGAAGCGACGATAAAAATTAGCAAAGCCCAGGAACTTTTGCAGACTTTTCAGAGTTGTCGGCTGAGTCCAATCATGGATGGCTTGGACCTTAACAGGATCCATCTCGATAGTAGAAGGGGAAAAGATGAACCCCAAAAATGAAACCTTCTGCACACCAAAGAGACACTTTGATCCCTTCACAAACAAAGAATTAGCACGCAGGACCTGAAAAACCGTTCTGACCTGCTTCACATGAGACTCCCAATCATCCGAGAAGATCAAAATGTCATCCAAGTACACAATCAGGAATTTATCCAGGTACTCTCGGAAGATGTCATGCATAAAGGACTGAAACACTGATGGAGCATTGGCAAGTCCGAACGGCATCACGAGATACTCAAAATGACCCTCGGGCGTATTAAATGCAGTTTTCCATTCATCGCCTTGCTTAATTCGCACCAGATTATACGCACCACGAAGATCTATCTTTGTGAACCAACTAGCCCCCTTAATCCAAGCAAACAGATCAGATAACAATGGCAAGGGATACTGAAATTTAACCGTGATCTTATTAAGAAGGCGGTAATCTATACAAGGTCTCAGCGAACCATCCTTCTTGGCTACAAAAAAGAACCCTGCTCCTAATGGCGACGATGACGGGCGAATATGCCCCTTCTCCAGGAATTCCTTCACTTAACTGCGCATAGCGGTGTGCTCAGGCACGGACAAATTAAACAATCGACCTTTTGGGAATTTACTACCAGGAATCAAATTGATAGCACAATCACAATCCCTATGCGGAGGTAGGGTATTGGACTTGGGCTCATCAAATATATCCCGGTAATCAGACAAGAACTCTGGGACCTCAGAAGGGGTGGATGATGAAATTGACAGAAATGGAACATCACCATGTACCCCCTGACAACCCCAGCTGGACACCGACATGGATTTCCAATCTAATACTGGATTATGGGCTTGTAGCCATGGCAACCCCAACACGACTACATCATGCAGATTATGCAACACCAGAAAGCGATTAACCTCCTGATGTGCAGGAGCCATGCACATGGTCAGCTGGGTCCAGTATTGAGGCTTATTCTTGGCCAAAGGTGTAGCATCAATTCCTCTCAATGGAATAGGACACTGCAAGGGCTCCAAGAAAAACCCACAACGCTTAGCATATTCCAAGTCCATCAAATTCAGGGCAGCGCCTGAATCCACAAATGCCATGACAGAATACGATGACAAAGAGCAGATCAAGGTAACGGACAGAAGAAATTTTGACTGTACAGTACCAATGGTGGCAGACCTAGCGAACCGCTTAGTGCGCTTAGGACAATCAGAGATAGCATGAGTGGAATCACCACAGTAGAAACACAGCCCATTCAGACGTCTGTGTTCTTGCCGTTCAACTCTGGTCAAAGTCCTATCGCACTGCATAGGCTCAGGTTTATGCTCGGATAATACCGCCAAATGGTGCACAGATTTACGCTCACGCAAGCGTCGACCGATCTGAATGGCCAAAGACATAGACTCATTCAAACCAGCAGGCATAGGAAATCCCACCATGACATCCTTAAGGGCTTCAGAGAGACCCTTTCTGAATATTGCTGCCAGCGCAGATTCATTCCATTGAGTGAGCACTGACCACTTTCTAAATTTCTGACAATATACCTCTATCTCATCCTGAGCCTGACAAAGAGCCAGCAAATTTTTTTCTGCCTGATCCACTGAATTAGGCTCATCGTACAGCAACCCAAGCGCCAGGAAAAACGCATCGATATTACTCAATGCAGGATCTCCTGACGCAAGAGAAAACGCCCAGTCCTGAGGGTCGCCGCGCAAAAAAGAAATGACGATCCTAACCTGTTGAATTGGGTGACCAGAAGAGCGAGGTTTCAAAGCCAGAAATAGTTTACAATTATTTTTGAAACTCAGAAATTTAGTTCTATCTCCAAAAAACAAATCTGGAACAGGAATTCTCGGTTCTAGCAAAGAATTCTGAACCACAAAATCTTGAATATTTTGTACTCTTGCCGTGAGCTGATCCACACATGAAGACAGACCTTTAATGTCTATTGCTACACCTGTGTCCTGAACCACCCAAATGTCTAGGGGAAAAAAAAGACAAAACACAGTGCAAAGAAAAAAAAATGGTCTCAGAACTTCTTTTTTCCCTCTATTGAGAATCATTAGCACTTTTGGCTTCCTGTACTGTTATGAAAGGCAATTCAGAATCACAATGGACATGGAGGTCAGAGCACATACAGTGATCTGACAATAACCCAAAATAATAGAACGAGCTCTGAGACGTGGGAACTCTGCAGACCGCAATCCCTAATCCTATCAAACCACACTAAAGGCAGCCGTGGAGCGCTCCTGACCAGAACCTAGGCGCCTCGTCACAGCCTGAGAAACTAGCTAGTCCTGAAGATAGAAAAATAAGCCTACCTTGCCTCAGAGAAATTCCCCAAAGGAAAAGGCAGCCCCCCACATATAATGACTGTGAGTAAGATGAAAACACAAACATAGAAATGAAACAGATTTAGCAAAGTGAGGCCCGACTAGCTGAACAGAACGAGGATAGGGAAGATAACTTTGCGGTCAGCACAAAAACCTATAAATAACCACGCAGAGGGGACAAAAAGACCCTCCGCACCGACTAACGGTACGGAGGTGGTCCCTCTGCGTCTCAGAGCTTCCAGCAGGCGAGAAAAACCAATAAAGCAAGCTGGACTGAAAAATAGCAACAGAATAACATAAGCAAAACTTAGCTTTGCAGAGCAGCAGGCCACAGGAATGATCCAGGGAAAAAACAAGTCCTACACTGGAACATTGACAGGAAGCATGGATCAAAGCATCAGGTGGAGTTAAGTAGAGAAGAAGCTAACGAGCTCACCAGATCACCTGAGGGAGGAAACTCAGAAGCTGCAGTACCACTTTCCTCCACAAACGGAAGATCCCAGAGAGAATCAGCCGAAGTACCACTTGTGACCACAGGAGTGAACTCTGCCACAGAATTCACAACAGACATCATACTGTGTTGGGGCAGTGGGAACATCATACTGTGTTGGCGCTGTGGGGATATCATACTGTGTTAGGGCAGTGGGAATATCATACTGTGTTTGGGGGCTGTGGGAACATCATACTGTGTTGGGGCTGTGGGAACATCATACTGTGTTGGGGCTGTGGGAACATCATATTGTATTGGGGCTGTGGGGATATCATACTGTGTTGGGGGCTGTGGGAACTTCATACTGTGTTGTGGCAGTGGGAACATCATACTGTGTTGGGGCCTGTGGGAACATCATACTATGTTGGGGGGCTGTGGGAACATCATATTGTCTTGGGGGCTGAGGGAACATCTACTGTGTTGGGGGCTGTGAGAACATCATACTGTGTTGTGGGGCTGTAGGAACATCATATTGTGTTGGAGTCTGTGGGAATATCACACTGTGTTTGGGGGCTGTGGGAACATCATACTGTGTTTGGGGGCTGTGGGAACATCATATTGTGTTGGGGTTGTGGGAACAAGATACTGTGTTGGGGCTGTGGGAACATCATACTGTGTTGGGTGGCAGTGGGAACATCATACTGTGTTTGGGGTTGTGAGAACATGATACTGTGTTGGGGCTGTGGAACATCATATTGTGTTGGGGGGCTGAGGGAACATCATACTATGTTTGGGCAGTGGGAACATCATACTGTGTTGGGGCCTGTGGGAACATCATACTATGTTGGGGGGCTGTAGGAACATCATATTGTGTTGTTGGCTGAGGGAACATCTACTGTGTTGGGGGCAGTGAGAACATCATACTGTGTTTTGGGGGGCTGTGGGAACATCATACTGTGTTGGGGGCTGTGAGAACATCATAGTGTGTTGTGGGGCTGTAGGAACATCATATTGTGTTGGAGTCTGTGGGAATATCATACTGTGTTTGGGGGCTGTGGGAACATGATACTGAGCTTGGGGACTGTGGGAACATCATATTGTGTTGGGGTTGTGGGAACAAGATACTGTGTTGGGGCTGTGGGAACATTATACTATGTTGGGGCTGTGAGAACATCATACTGTGTTGGGGGCTGTGGGAAAATTATACTGTGTTCTGGGCAGTGGGAACATCATACTGTGTTGGGGGGCTGTGGGAATATCGTACTGTATTGGAGCAGTGGGAACATCATACTTTGTTGGGGGCTGTGGGAACATCATACTGTGTTGGGGCAGAGGAAATATCATACTATGTTGGGGGTTGTGGGAACAACATACTGTGTTGGGGCAGTGGAAACATTATACTGTGTTGGGGGCTGTGGGAACATCATACTGTGTTGGGGCTGTGGGAACATCATACTGTGTTGGGGCTGTAGGAACATCATACTGTATTGGGGCTGTGGGGATATCATGCTGTGTTGGAGCAGTGGGAACATCTTACTGTGCAGGGGCAGTGGGAACATCATACTCTGTTGGGGGCAGTGGGAACATCATACTGTGTTGGGGCTGTGGGAACATCGTACTGTGTTCGCCAGTCGTTACACTGGCTGCCCATTCATCATAGGATACAATTCAAAGTACTTGTTCTCACCCACAAAGCTCTCCACAGTGCGGCACCCCCTTACATCTCCTCCCTCATTTCTGTCTATCGGCCTAACCGACCTCTGCGCTCTGCAAAGGACTTTCGACTAACCTCTGCGCTAATCCGTACCTCCCACTCCCGACTCCAAGACTTCTCCCGTGCTGCGCCAATCCTCTGGAATGCTCTACCCCAAGATATTAGGACCATCCACAACTTGCATAGTTTTAGGCGCTCGCTCAAAACTCATTTGTTCAGAGCGGCCTATCACGTTCCCTAATCAAACTCATTTTATGTTTGTGTGTGTGTGTAGCCCATTCAGTATCTCCATCTACCCCCCACTCCATGAAGATGGCTGGACCATCATTGTAAATACATCATTGTAAATACACACCTGTGCTTTGTATCTACCCCACCTCATTGTAGATTGTAAGCTCTCACGAGCAGGGTCGTCTTATTTTGTCTTATTTTGCTTTATTACTGTATTGTTAACATTGTTACCTATGACTGTTGTGTTTGAAACTGTTAAACTGTAAAGCGCTGCGGAATATGTTGGCGCTATATAAATAAAGATTATTATTATTATTATTACTGTGTTGTGGGCTGTGGGAATATCATACTGTGTTGGGGCAGTGGGAACATCATACTGTGTTGGCGCTGTGGGAACATCATACTGTGTTGGGGCAGTGGGAACATCATACTGTGTAGTGGAAATGGTAACATCATAATGTGTTGGGGCAGTGGGAACTTCATACTGTGTTGGGGGGGCTGTGGGGACATCATACTGTGTTGGGGCAGTGGGAACATCATACTGTGTTGGCGCTGTGGGGATATCATACTGTGTTGGGGCAGTGGGAATATCATACTGTGTTGGGGCCTGTGGGAACATCATACTATGTTGGGGGGCTGTGGGAACATCATATTGTCTTGGGGGCTGAGGGAACATCTACTGTGTTGGGGGCTGTGAGAACATCATACTGTGTTGTGGGGCTGTAGGAACATCATATTGTGTTTGGGGGCTGTGGGAACATCATATTGTGTTGGGGTTGTGGGAACAAGATACTGTGTTGGGGCTGTGGGAACATCATACTGTGTTTGGGGTTGTGAGAACATAATACTGTGTTGGGGGCTGTGGAACATCATATTGTGTTGGGGGGCTGAGGGAACATCATACTGTGTTGGGGGGCTGTGGGAACTTCATACTGTGTTTGGGCAGTGGGAACATCATACTGTGTTGGGGCCTGTGGGAACATCATAGTATGTTGGGGGGCTGTAGGAACATCATATTGTGTTGGGGGCTGAGGGAACATTTACTGTGTTGGGGGCAGTGAGAACATCATACTGTGTTTTGGGGGCTGTGGGAACATCATACTGTGTTGGGGGCTGTGAGAACATCATAGTGTGTTGTGGGGCTGTAGGAACATCATATTGTGTTGGAGTCTGTGGGAATATCATACTGTGTTTGGGGGCTGTGGGAACATGATACTGAGCTTGGGGACTGTGGGAACATCATATTGTGTTGGGGTTGTGGGAACAAGATACTGTGTTGGGGCTGTGGGAACATTATACTATGTTGGGGCTGTGAGAACATCATACTGTGTTGGGGGCTGTGGGAACATTATACTGTGTTCTGGGCAGTGGGAACATCATACTGTGTTGGGGGGCTGTGGGAATATCGTACTGTATTGGAGCAGTGGGAACATCATGCTTTGTTGGGGGCTGTGGGAACATCATACTGTGTTGGGGCAGAGGAAATATCATACTGTGTTGGGGGCTGTGGGAACATCATACTGTGTTGGGGGCTGTGGGAACATCATACTGTGTTGGGGCTGTGGGAATATCATACTGTGTTGGGGCTGTGGGAACATCATACTGTGTTGGGGCTGTAGGAACATCATACTGTGTTGGGGCTGTGGGAACATCATACTGTATTGGGGCTGTGGGGATATCATACTGTGTTGGAGCAGTGGGAACATCATACTGTGTTGGGGGCTTTGGGAACATCATACTGTGTTGGGGGCTGTGGGAACTTCATACTGTGTAGGGGAAATGGTAACATCATAATGTGTTGGGGCAGTCAGAACATCATACTGTGTTGGGGGGCTGTGGGGACATCATACTGTGTTGGGGCAGTGGGAACATCATACTGTGTTGGCGCTGTGGGGATATCATGCTGTGTTGGGAGCTGTGGGAACATCATACTGTGTTGGGGCAGTGGGAATATCATACTGTGTTTGGGGGCTGTGGGAACATCATACTGTGTTGGGGCTGTGGGAACATCATACTGTGTTGGGGCTGTGGGAACATCATATTGTATTGGGGCTGTGGGGATATTATACTGTGTTGGGGGCTGTGGGAACATCATACTGTGTTGGGGCAGTGGGAACATCATACTGTGTAGGGGCTGTGGGAGCATCATACTGTGTTGGGGGCTGTGGGAACATCATACTGTATTGGGGGCTGTGGGGATATCATACTGTGTAGGGGCTGTGGGAACATCATGCTGTGTTGGGGCTGTGGGAACATCATACTGCGGTGGGGCTGTGGGAACATTTACTGTGTTGGGGGCAGTGAGAACATCATACTGTGTTTTGGGGGCTGTGAGAACATCATAGTGTGTTGTGGGGCTGTAGGAACATCATATTGTGTTGGAGTCTGTGGGAATATCATACTGTGTTTGGGGGCTGTGGGAACATGATACTGAGCTTGGGGACTGTGGGAACATCATATTGTGTTGGGGTTGTGGGAACAAGATACTGTGTTGGGGCTGTGGGAACATTATACTATGTTGGGGCTGTGAGAACATCATACTGTGTTGGGGGCTGTGGGAACATTATACTGTGTTCTGGGCAGTGGGAACATCATACTGTGTTGGGGGGCTGTGGGAATATCGTACTGTATTGGAGCAGTGGGAACATCATGCTTTGTTGGGGGCTGTGGGAACATCATACTGTGTTGGGGCAGAGGAAATATCATACTGTGTTGGGGGCTGTGCGAACATCATACTGTGTTGGGGGCTGTGGGAACATCATACTGTGTTGGGGCTGTGGGAATATCATACTGTGTTGGGGCTGTGGGAACATCATACTGTGTTGGGGCTGTAGGAACATCATACTGTGTTGGGGCTGTGGGAACATCATACTGTATTAGGGCTGTGGGGATATCATACTGTGTTGGAGCAGTGGGAACATCATACTGTGTTGGGGGCTTTGGGAACATCATACTGTGTTGGGGGCTGTGGGAACTTCATACTGTGTAGGGGAAATGGTAACATCATAATGTGTTGGGGCAGTCAGAACATCATACTGTGTTGGGGGGCTGTGGGGACATCATACTGTGTTGGGGCAGTGGGAACATCATACTGTGTTGGCGCTGTGGGGATATCATACTGTGTTGGGAGCTGTGGGAACATCATACTGTGTTGGGGCAGTGGGAATATCATACTGTGTTTGGGGGCTGTGGGAACATCATACTGTGTTGGGGCTGTGGGAACATCATACTGTGTTGGGGCTGTGGGAACATCATATTGTATTGGGGCTGTGGGGATATCATACTGTGTTGGGGGCTGTGGGAACATCATACTGTGTTGGGGCAGTGGGAACATCATACTGTGTAGGGGCTGTGGGAGCATCATACTGTGTTGGGGGCTGTGGGAACATCATACTGTATTGGGGGCTGTGGGGATATCATACTGTGTAGGGGCTGTGGGAACATCATGCTGTGTTGGGGCTGTGGGAACATCATACTGCGGTGGGGCTGTGGGAACATTGTACTGTGTTGGGGCTGTGGGGACATCATACTGTTTTGGGGCTGTGGGGATATCATACTGTGCTGGGGGCTTTGGGAACATCATACTGTGTTGGGGCTTTGAGAACATCATACTGTGTTGGGGGCTGTGGAGACATCATACTGTGTTGGGGGCAGTGGGAACATCATACTGTGTTGGGGCTATGGAGACATCATACTGTGTTGGGGCAGTGGGAACATCATACTGTGTTGGGGGCTGTGGGAACTGTTATGATCTGGTGGCCAAGGAACAGCATGAGACGGACTCTGGAGAAGGTGGTCCCTGTACTGACCGCAAACCCTGAACTAGCAGCGCAACTAGAAGTAGCCGTGGGGGGTACCTAACACTCCCTAGACCCCCTCGGCACAGCCTAAGATCTAACTACCCCTAAAGGCAGAAACAGGAAACCTATCTTGCCTCAGAGAAAATCCCCAAAGGATAGATAGCCCCCCACAAATATTGACTGTGAGAGGAGAGGGAAATAACATACGCAGATATGAAATCAGATATTAGCATAGGAGGCCATACTAGCTAAAAAGAAAGAAAAGAACAGAGTACTATGCGGTCAGTACAAAAACACTAGAAAATATCCACCACAGAAAATACGGATCACCACATCTGACTAAAGACATGGGGGGTATATCTGCATCTCCAGAGAAATATCTAGGCTGCAAAAAATCCTTCACAGACTAAGCTGGACAAAACAAAAACATGAAAAATGCACAGAACTATAAAGTCCACTGCAGGTGGACAGAAAAAACCAAGCAGGACTTATCTTTGTAGAAAAGCACAGCAAACTGGAGGGACCAGCAGGGAAGTGAATCCTTATAGAAAAATGGACAACTGGCACTGACTAAAGGATCCTGCAAAGCTATATACCCCAGTCAGTTTTGCAATTAGTAGATACACCTGTCCACTCCTGCAGTCCATTCACAACTGCATTACCCTCTACAACCACCGGAGGGAGCCAAAAAGCTGAATTCACAACAGTACCCCCCCCTTGAGGAGGGGTCACCGAACCCTCACCAGAGCCCCCAGGCCGATCAGGATGAGCCCGATGAAAGGCACGAACCAAATCAACGGCATGGACATCAGAGGCAGAAACCCAAGAATTATCCTCCTGGCCATAACCCTTCCACTTGACAAGGTACTGAAGCTTCCGCCTCGAAAAACGGGAATCCAAAATCTTCTCAACAACATATTCCAACTCCCCATCGACCAATACAGGGGCCGGAGGATCAACAGAGGGAACAACGGGCTCCACATATTTCCGCAACAAAGATCTATGGAAGACATTATGAATAGCAAAAGAGGCCGGAAGCGCCAGGCGAAAGGACACCAGATTAATAATCTCAGAAATCCTATAAGGACCAATAAATCGAGGCTTAAACTTAGGGGAAGAAACCTTCATAGGAACATGACGGGAAGATAACCAAACCAGATCACCAACCCGAAGCCGGGAACCAACACACCGACGACGGTTAGCAAAACGCTGAGCCTCCTCCTGAGACAGCACCAAATTGTCCACCACATAAGCCCAAATCTGCTGCAACCTGTCGACCACAGAATCCACACCAGGAAGGTCAGAAGGCTCAACCTGCCCAGAAGAAAAACGAGGATGAAAACCAAAATTACAAAAAAAAGGCGAAACCAAAGTAGTCGAACTAGCCCGATTATTAAGGGCAAACTCGGCCAATGGCAAAAAAGCCACCCAATCATCCTGATCAGCAGACACAAAGCATCTCAAATAGGTCTCCAAGGTCTGATTAGTTCGCTCAGTCTGGCCATTTGTGTGAGGATGAAATGCAGAGGAAAAAGACAAATCAATGCCCAGCTTGGCACAAAAGGCCCGCCAAAACCTGGAAACAAACTGGGAACCTCTGTCGGACACAATATTCTCCGGAATACCATGCAAACGCACCACATGCTGAAAAAACAACGGAACCAAATCAGAAGAAGAAGGCAATTTAGGCAAAGGTACCAAATGAACCATCTTAGAAAATTGGTCACAGACCACCCAGATAACCGACATTCTTTGGGAAACAGGAAGATCGGAAATAAAATCCATAGAAATATGCGTCCAAGGTCTCTCAGGGACCGGCAATGGCAAAAGCAACCCACTAGCGCGGGAACAGCAAGGCTTAGCCCGCGCACAAATCCCACAGGACTGCACAAAAGAACGCACATCCCGTGACAAAGAAGGCCACCAAAAGGACCTACTAACCAAATCTCTGGTACCAAAAATCCCAGGATGGCCAGCCAACACAGAACAATGAACCTCAGAAATCACTTTACTAGTCCATCTATCAGGAACAAACAGTTTCCCCACAGGACAGCGGTCAGGCTTATCAGCCTGAAATTCCTGAAGAACCCGTCGCAAATCAGGGGAGATGGCAGAAAGAATCACTTCTTCCTTCAAAATGTCGACCGGCTCAAGAACCCCAGGGGAATCAGGAAAAAAACTCCTAGAGAGGGCATCAGCCTTAATATTCTTAGTACCAGGAATGTACGAGACCACAAAATCAAAACGGGAGAAAAACAGGGACCATCGAGCCTGTCTAGGATTCAGCCGTTTGGCAGACTCGAGGTAAATCAGATTCTTATGATCGGTCAGGACCACAATACGGTGCTTGGCCCCCTCAAGCCAATGTCGCCACTCCTCAAATGCCCACTTCATAGTCAACAACTCCCGATTGCCGACATCATAATTGCGTTCCGCAGGCGAAAACTTCCGAGAAAAGAAGGCACACGGTTTCATCAAGGAACCATCAGAATTCCTCTGAGACAAAACGGCCCCTGCCCCAATCTCAGACGCGTCAACCTCAACCTGAAATGGAAGAGAAACATCTGGCTGACGCAACACAGGGGCAGAAGTAAATCGGTGTTTAAGCTCCTGAAAGGCAGAAACAGCCGCGGAGGACCAATTCGTCACATCAGCGCCTTTCTTGGTCAAATCGGTTAGAGGTTTAACCACACTGGAGAAGTTGGCAATGAAACGACGATAAAAATTAGCAAAGCCCAAGAATTTCTGAAGGCTCTTCACAGATGTGGGCTGAATCCAATCATGAATGGCCTGAACCTTAACCGGATCCATTTCTATAAATGAGGGAGAAAAAATGAAACCCAAAAAAGAAACCTTCTGCACTCCAAAGAGGCACTTTGACTCCTTCACAAATAAAGCATTATTACGGAGGATCTGAAATACCATCCTAACCTGTTTCACATGAGACTCCCAATCATTGGAAAAAATCAAAATATCATCCAAATATACAACCATGAATTTATCAAGATAACTCCGAAAGATATCATGCATGAAGGATTGGAACACAGATGGGGCATTAGAGAGTCCGAATGGCATCACAAGGTATTCAAAATGGCCTTCGGGCGTATTAAACGCAGTTTTCCATTCGTCACCCTGCTTGATACGAATAAGATTATATGCCCCTCGAAGGTCAATATTAGTAAACCAGCTAGACCCCTTAATCCTAGCAAACAAATCAGTAAGCAAAGGCAAGGGGTATTGAAATTTAACCGTGATCTTATTCAAGAGGCGATAATCAATACAGGGTCTCAAGGAGCCATCCTTCTTGGCAACAAAAAAGAACCCCGCTCCCAACGGTGAAGAAGATGGTCGAATATGCCCTTTCTTCAAAGACATATAATATATGATGTAGACATATAATTAATATAGCTCCACATAGCGGTATGTTCAGGCACAGACAGGTTGAAAAGTCGGCCCTTAGGGAACTTACAACCTGGAATCAAGTCAATAGCACAATCACAGTCCCTATGTGGTGGAAGGGAACTGGATTTGGGCTCATCGAATACATCCTGGAAGTCAGACAAAAACTCAGGAACTTCAGAAGAGGGGGAAGAGGAAATTGACATCAAAGGAACCGGATCATGAACCCCCTGATAACCCCAACTAGTCACAGACATGGATTTCCAATCTAACACCGGATTATGTAGCTGCAACCATGGAAAACCCAGCACAATATCATCATGCAAATTATGCAACACCAGAAAACGACAATCTTCCTGATGGGCTGGCGCCATGCGCATGGTCACCTGAGTCCAAAACTGAGGTTTATTTTTAGCCAACGGTGTAGCATCAATGCCCCTCAAAGGAATAGGGTTCTGCAAAGGCTGTAAGGGAAAACCACAACGTCTGGCAAATTCTAAGTCCATTAAGTTCAGAGCGGCGCCTGAATCCACAAATGCCATGACAGAAAATGATGATAATGAGCAGATCAAGGTCACGGATAACAGAAATTTAGGTTGTATAGTACTGATAGCAACAGAACTAGCAATTCTCTTAGTGCGCTTAGGGCAATCAGAAATAACATGAGCAGAATCGCCGCAGTAAAAACACAACCTATTCTGACGCCTGAATGTTTGACATTCAGCTCTAGACAAAATCCTATCACACTGCATAAGCTCAGGGCTCCGCTCGGAGGACAACGCCACAGTGTGCACAACTCTGCGCTCGCGCAAGCGCCGATCAATCTGAATGGCCAGAGCCATAGAATCACTCAGACCAGCAGGCGTGGGGAACCCCACCATAACATCTTTGACGGATTCAGAAAGACCCTTTCTGAAAATTGCCGCCAAGGCATCCTCATTCCATTTAGTCAGTACAGACCATTTTCTAAATTTCTGGCAATACAATTCTGCCGCTTCTTGACCTTGACACAGGGCTAACAAGATTTTTTCAGCCTGATCCACAGAATTAGGCTCATCATACAACAACCCCAATGCCTGAAAGAACGAATCAACATTAAGCAAAGCAGGATTGCCAGATTCCAGGGAAAATGCCCAATCCTCTGGGTCACCACGCAGTAGAGATATGATGATTCTAACCTGCTGAATAGGATCACCAGAAGACCGGGGTCTTAATGCAAAAAACAGTTTACAGTTATTTTTGAAACTCAAAAATTTGGATCTGTCACCAAAGAATAAATCATGACTGGGAATCTTAGGTTCTAAGGCAGGAGTCTGAACAATATAATCTGAAATACCCTGTACCCTAGCAGCAAGCTGATCCACCTGAGAAACTAACTCCTGAACATTCATGTTAATACCAGACTCCGTAGCCACCCAGAGGTAAAGAGGGAGGAAAAGACAAAACAGGCTGAGGAAAAAAAATGGCTCAAAAGCTTCCCTCCCTTCTTCTGAGATGCAATTAACTCATTGGGCGCCAGTTGTACTTTTATGATCTGGTGGCCTAGGAGCAGCATGAGACGGACTCTGGAGAAGGTGGTCCCTGTACTGACCGCAAACCCTGAACTAGCAGCGCAACTAGAAGTAGCCGTGGGGGGTACCTAACACTCCCTAGACCCCCTCGGCACAGCCTAAGATCTAACTACCCCTAAAGGCAGAAACAGGAAACCTATCTTGCCTCAGAGAAAATCCCCAAAGGATAGACAGCCCCCCACAAATATTGACTGTGAGAGGAGAGGGAAATAACATACGCAGATATGAAATCAGATATTAGCATAGGAGGCCATACTAGCTAAAAAGAAAGAAAAGAACAGAGTACTATGCGGTCAGTACAAAAATACTAGAAAATATCCACTGCAGAAAATACGGATCACCACATCTGACTAAAGACATGGGGGGTATATCTGCATCTCCAGAGAAAGATCTAGGCTGCAAAAAATCCTTCACAGACTAAGCTGGACAAAACAAAAACATGAAAAATGCACAGAACTATAAAGTCCACTGCAGGTGGACAGAAAAAACCAAGCAGGACTTATCTTTGTAGAAAAGCACAGCAAACTGGAGGGACCAGCAGGGAAGTGAATCCTTCCAGAACAATGGACAACTGGCACTGACTAAAGGATCCTGCAAAGCTATATACCCCAGTCAGTTTTGCAATTAGTAGATACACCTGTCCACTCCTGCAGTCCAGGCACCACTGCATTACCCTCTACAACCACCGGAGGGAGCCAAAAACTGAATTCACAACAGGGAAAATCATACTGTGTTGGGGGCTGTGGGAACATCATACTGTGTTGGGGGGCTGTGGGAACATCATACTGTGTTGGGGCTGTGGGGACATCATACTGTGTTGGGGGCTGTGGGAACATCATACTGTGTTGGGGCTGTGGGAACATCATACTGTGTTGGGGGCTAAGGGAACATCATACTGTGTTGGGGAAGTGGGAATATCATGCTGTGTTTGGGGGCTGTGGGGACATCATACTGTGTTGGGGCTTTGAGAACATCATACTGTGTTGGGGGCTGTGGGAACATCATACTGTGTTGGGGGCTGTGGGAACATCATACTCAGGGGCGGATTATCAGAGGGTCAATATGGGCGGTAGCCCAGGGCCCAGTGGTCTGGGGGGGGCCTGGGCTACCGCAGATTAACCCTCTGATAATCCTCTGTGACTGCCCGCCGGGCGGCGTTTATGTGCACCCCGGACCCGGTGGGCAGAGAGAGGGGGCCCACATTGGGCCCCTTCTCATCTGCTCACCGGGCCCCTTCCGGCGCTGCGGCGGTTTCCTATTGATGTGCGGGCGCGCGCCCGCACATCAATAGTTAACAACAACAGCCGCCAGCCAATTGGAGGCTGGCAGCTGATGTTGGCCGCAGCGAACACGTCGCCGGCGTCTGACGTCATTGTCAGTCGCCGGCGAGTGTGCGCTGCTGCAGGGAGCTCGCCGCCTGGAGCGCGGACAGGTGAGGAGACTGCTTGTGTTTTTTTTTTTTTTTTTGGATCAGTTATCGGTGGACACACTGGGGGGCAATGCTGGAGGACACACCGGGGGGCAATGCTGGGGGACACACTGGGGGGCAATGCTGGAGACACTGGGGCAGATTGGAGGACACACTGGGGGCAATGCTGGAGACAGTAGGGCAGATTGGAGGATACACTGGGGGGCAATGCTGGAAACACTGGGGCAGATTGAAGGACACACTAAGGGCAATGCTGGAGACACTGGGGCAGATTGGAGGACACACTGGGGGCAATGCTGGAGACAGTGGGGCAGATTGGAGGACACACTGGGGGCAATGCTGGAGACAGTGGGGCAGATTGGAGGACACTGGGGGGGCAATGCTGGAGGACACAGTGGGGCAGATTGCTGGAGACAGTGGGGCAGATTGCTGGAGACAGTGAGGCAGATTGCTGGAGACAGTGGGGCAGATTGCTGGAGACAGTGGGGCAGATTGCTGGAGACAGTGGGGCAGAATGCTGGAGACAGTGGGGCAGAATGCTGGAGACAGTGGGGCAGAATGCTGGAGACAGTGGGGCAGAATGCTGGAGACAGTGAGGCAGATTGGAGGACACACTGGGGGGGCAATGCTGGAGACACTGGGGCAGATTGGAGGACACACTGGGGGCAATGCTGGAGACAGTGGGGCAGATTGGAGGACACTGGGGGGCAATGCTGGAGACACTGGGGCAGATTGGAGGACACACTGGGGGCAATGCTGGAGACAGTGGGGCAATGCTGGAGACAGTGGGGCAGATTGCTGGAGGACACACTGGGGGGCAATGCTGGAGGACACACTGGGGCAATGCTGGAGACAGTGGGGCAGATTGCTGGAGACAGTGGGGCAGATTGCTGGAGACAGTGGGGCAATGCTGGAGACACTGGGGCAGATTGCTGGAGGACACACTGGGGGCAGATTTCTGGAGGACACACTGGGGGCAGATTGCTGGAGACACTGGGGGCAGATTGCTGGAGACGCTGGGGCAGATTGCTGGAGACACTGGGGCAGATTGCTGGAGACACTGGGGCAGATTGCTGGAGACACTGGGGCAGATGATTGCTGGACACACTGGGGCAATGCTGGATACACTGGGGCAATGCTGGAGACACTGGGCCAGATTGCTGGACACACTGGTGGTAATATGCTGGACACACTGGGGCAGATTGCTGGACACACTGTCTGGGGGCAATATGCTGGACATACTGGGGCAGATTGCTGGACACACTGGGGGTAATATGCTGGACACACTGGGGGTAATATGCTGGACACACTGGGGGCAGGACTGGAGGCATGGGCAGAATGTAGACACGGGGCATGATTGGAGACATGGGGCAGGATTGGATCATGGGGCAGGATGGATACGATGGAGACAGATGGGGCAGGATGGGGAGATCATATGGTGTAGAATGGATACTCATGAGTGCAGGATGAGAGAAAATATGGCTGGAGCCATGGTGGGGAATATTATTACCATAGGGGCTAATTAAGGGATATTATTACTGCAGTGATGTATTTATTTTATTTTTTGAGTATACTGTTTTAAATGGGGGACGGTCCTGTTATTGTGCAGAGTGACACTATATCGCCTTTTTATCTTCATGTGGTGTAATGTAGAAGTTGTGAAAAATTAAGTAATGTGTTCTGCAAGTGGAGCTCGAGATAACTGTGTTATTTCCTGCAGAAACGAGTCCTGGCTGGAAGAAATGATGGCAGTCTGTGCTGGATGAAAGATGAAGGAGTTCACCTAGAGACATCACTGGTGAGTCAGTGTTGCCTATACACTGACACTATACACTGTATACTATATACAGCGGTCCTGTGTACAATGTCACCAGTGATCACTGTATTACCTCTACACAGACACTGCATACTAAGTACAGATCTCCTGTGAATACTGGCACTTATGGTGATAGTATTGTGTTTTTTGTTTTTTTATTACTGATGAGTATTGTGGTACTCAGTCACTATGTGGTGGTAATATGTGGTCTGGAAATGGTGTTGTGGTATTTGTCCCTTGTATGTGCTATTTGGTCACCAAGTGGTGGTAATATGTGGTCTTGACATGGTGTTGTGGTATTTGTTCCTTGTATGTGATATTATTCGATCACTGTGGTTGTAATTGGTGGTCTGGTCATGGAGCGGTGGTATTTGTTCCTTGTATGTGATATTATTCGATCACAGTGGTTGTAATTTGTGGTCTGGTCATGGTGCGGTTGTAATTGTTCCTTGTATGTGATATTATTGGTCAAGATATACCTAAATTGTATTGCAGATTTTAACAAATATTTAATAGGTTACAGTAGAGTAGGGCCCGGCCATTTTTCTGGAATAATCTGGTTCGGGTATATCATGACCCCCGTCTCATGACCCCCGTCTCATGACCCCCGTCTCATGACCCCCGTCACATGACCCCCGTCACATGACCGGGGGGGGCCCACAGTGTGTGAACAGCCCGGGGCCCTGGCTACCCTTAATCCACCCCTGATCATACTGTGTTGGGGAAGTGGGAATATCATGCTGTGTTTGGGGGCAGTGGGAACATCATACTGTGTTGGGGCTGTGGGGACATCATACTGTTTTGGGGGCTGTGGAAACATCATACTGTGTTGGGGGCTGTGGGAAAATCATACTGTGTTGGGGGCTGTGGGAACATCATACTGTATTGGGGGCTGTGGGAACATCATACTGTGTTGGGGGGCTGTGGGGACATCATACTGTGTTGGGGGCTGTGGGAACATCATACTGTGTTGGGGGGCTGTGGGGACATCATACTGTGTTGGGGGCTGTGGGAACATCATACTGTGTTGGGGGGCTGTGGGGACATCATACTGTGTTGGGGGCTGTGGGAACATCATACTGTGTTGGGGGGCTGTGGGAACATCATACTGTGTTGGGGGGCTGTGGGGACATCATACTGTGTTGGGGGCTGTGGGAACATCATACTGTGTTGGGGCTGTGGAAACATCATACTGTGTTGGGGGGCTGTGGGAACATCATACTGTGTTGGGGGCTGTGGGAACATCATACTGTGTTGGGGGGCTGTGGGGACATCATACTGTGTTGGGGGCTGTGGGAACATCATACTGTGTTGGGGGGCTGTGGGGACATCATACTGTGTTGGGGCTGTGGAAACATCATACTGTGTTGGGGGCTGTGGGAACATCATACTGTGTTGGGGGGCTGTGGGGACATCATACTGTGTTGGGGGCTGTGGGAACATCATACTGTGTTGGGGGGCAGTGGGGACATCATACTGTGTTGGGGGGCTGTGGGAACATCATACTGTGTTGGGGGCTGTGGGAACATCATACTGTGTTGGGGGCTGTGGGAACATCATACTGTGTTGGGGGCTGTGGGAACATCATACTGTGTTGGGGGGCTGTGGGGACATCATACTGTGTTGGGGCTGTGGAAACATCATACTGTGTTGGGGGCTGTGGGAACATCATACTGTGTTGGGGGGCTGTGGGAACATCATACTGTGTTGGGGGCTGTGGGAACATCATACTGTGTTGGGGGGCTGTGGGGACATCATACTGTGTTGGGGCTGTGGAAACATCATACTGTGTTGGGGGGCTGTGGGAACATAATATTGTTTGAGGATTGATGTTGATTATGATATAAGGACTGGATAACAAGAGCAGTATGATTTAGTGCTTTTTTGTAAACTTTATAAAAAGCAGTAAGTTATATGGTTTTGATCTGCTCAATAATACGCAATATAAATAATACTGTTATTAAATATTAATAATAGGCTAATATTAATATTCATCAGAATTCATTTCAGCTTATGAAAAAGAGCTGCCCACCTCTAGACTCACTCAGAAATAAACATGCCCAGGAACGGACTGGGGCTGAAATTCAGTAATGGCATTTGAAATCACACAGGCCCATGCTGTCCCCGTCCTCAAGCACCAAATAGGATATATTACTAATAAGCAAGATTTACTACAAGACCAATATTTCTAATGATGCCCGTGGCCTGCTGGGTGAAGTGACAGAGTCAACGACTTTGTGCTCCGTCACAACTCTTAACAGTATGGGTATCTTGAGAACACCGATTCTGTTAACAACATGGCAGACAAGGCGGCCCACAACCAGACAGGCCCTTATGGCATTTGCCAGAATTGCCAGATGGCCAGTCCGGCCCTTACATGCCCTTAAATGTCGACCTGTTACCAGCTTTCCAAATACCAACTGCAAACATTATTTAATAGTCTTTTTCAGGCTGGTGTACTTACTGTGAAAATCCTGTCAGAATGGCTGTATAACGCTAAAAGTTTCCTTTCTAATATTAAAATACTAATTTCATGAATCCGCTGCGGAGGGACTCTGCTCATTGTAATTTGGGTATTGTACATTAGTCTGACATGGATTTCAGAGCAATTGGCCATTTTTTCCGGTTTATATTGTGAAATATGGTGACTGATGCACTTCAGATTCATTCAGAGACAGACACATCCCTGTAGGCTGCCATTTATATGGCTGCGAACCCAGTCAGCGCTGGATCTATGGGGAAAAGAAGAAAGGAGTCAAGTTTCCTTTCTTGAGCTTTAACATTTAAAGTTGATGAAATTAAATTTGAGAGACCCCTTTTAGCTCATTATTCTAATCATCTCGCACCCAACTGAGTCTTCTGACAACCGCAAGATCACAGAATCTAATGCTGACAACCCAATTACTTTGTCTCACCCACCTTACAGATGGGACCTAATTTCTATTGAAGCTTATTTTCTCTCTCCGCTGTTTCAATTTTTTTTTTTTATCAGGAGAACGATTCAGCCGTATTTCATATCAACCATCACATAAATGGGAATGCAAATTTCTCTTTTTATTGTAAAATCAATGTAGTCGTTCACTTGCTATTCGCCAGGCTTGTTCTTCTTTGATAGCTGAATTTTTTAGTACTTGCGCTGTTCATTTTTTAAGAGAGACAAATAAGCAGCAAAAGAAATAAAAATAAAAACTATTCCTGACAGAGCGCTGCTTTCTAGAAGTCTTCATGAAAGAATTTTCCGTAAAGACAGGGATTTATATAACCAGTGGAAATTCAGCTGTAATTTTCCGATTTGCTATTGTTTTCTACCTTCTATATCTGACAGCACAAGAGGCGACAAAACGATAAAAATGTAATATCTATCTATCTATCTATCTATCTATCTAGCTATCTATCATCTATTATCTATCTATTATCTATCTCTCTATTATCTATCTATCTATTATCTATCTATCTATCTATCTATTATCTATCTATCTATTATCTATATCTCTATTATCTATCTATCTATTTATCTATCTATCTATCTATCTATCTATCTATCTATTATCTATCTATTATCTATATCTCTATTATCTATCTATCTATTTATCTATCTATCTATCTATTATCTATCTATCTATCTATTATTTATCTATATATCTATCTATTATCTATCTATCTATCTATTATCTATAAATCTATTATCTATCTATCTATCTATCTATCTATTATCTATCTCTATATTATCTATCTATCTATCTATCTATCTATCTATCTATCTATCTATCTATCTATCATCTATCATCTATCTCTCTATTATCTATCTATCTATCTATCTATCTATCTATTATCTATCTATTATCTATCTCTCTATTATCTATCTCTCTATTATCTATCTATCTATCTATCTATCTATCTATCTATCTATCTATCTATCTATCTATCTATTATCTATCTATCTATCTATTATTTATCTATCTATCTATCTATTATCTATCTATCTATCTATTATCTATATATCTATTATCTATCTATCTATCTATCTATCTATCTATCTATCTATCTATTATCTATCTCTATATTATCTATCTATCTATCTATCTATCTATCTATCTATCTATCTATCTATCTATCTATCTATCTATCTATCATCTATCATCTATCTCTCTATTATCTATCTATCTATCTATCTATCTATCTATCTATCTATCTATCTATCTATCTATCTATTATCTATCTATTATCTATCTCTCTATTATCTATCTCTCTATTATCTATCTATCTATCTATCTATCTATCTATCTATCTATCTATCTATCTACAGTGGGGCAAAAATGTATTTAGTCAGTCAGCAATAGTGCAAGTTCCACCACTTAAAAAGATGAGAGGCGTCTGTAATTTACATCATAGGTAGACCTCAACTATGGGAGACAAACTGAGAAAAAAAAATCCAGAAAATCACATTGTCTGTTTTTTTATCATTTTTTTTGCATATTATGGTGGAAAATAAGTATTTGGTCAGAAACAAACAATCAAGATTTCTGGCTCTCACAGACCTGTAACTTCTTCTTTAACAGTCTACTCTTTCCTCCACTCATTACCTGTAGTAATGGCTCCTGTTTAAACTTGTTATCAGTATAAAAAGAGACCTGTGCACACCCTCAAACAGTCTGACTCCAAACTCCACTATGGTGAAGACCAAAGAGCTGTCAAAGAACACCAGAAACAAAATTGTAGCCCTGCACCAGGCTGGGAAAACTGAATCTGCAATAGCCAACCAGCTTGGAGTGAAGAAATCAATAGTGGGAGCAATAATTAGAAAATGGAAGACATACAAGACCACTGATAATCTCCCTCGATCTGGGGCTCCACGCAAAATCCCACCCCGTGGGGTCAGAATGATCACAAGAACGGTGAGCAAAAATCCCAGAACCACGCGGGGGGACCTAGTGAATGAACTGCAGAGAGCTGGGACCAATGTAACAAGGCCTACCATAAGTAACACACTACGACACCATGGACTCAGATCCTGCAGTGCCAGACGTGTCCCACTGCTTAAGCCAGTACATGTCCGGGCCCGTCTGAAGTTTGCTAGAGAGCATGTGGATGATCCAGAGGAGTTTTGGGAGAATGTCCTATGGTCTGATGAAACCAAACTGGAACTGTTTGGTAGAAACACAACTTGTCGTGTTTGGAGGAAAAAGAATACTGAGTTGCATCCATCAAACACCATACCTACTGTAAAGCATGGTGGTGGAAACATCATGCTTTGGGGCTGTTTCTCCGCAAAGGGGCCAGGACGACTGATCCGGGTACATGAAAGAATGAATGGGGCCATGTATCGTGAGATTTTGAGTGCAAACCTCCTTCCATCAGCAAGGGCATTGTAGATGAAACGTGGCTGGGTCTTTCAACATGACAATGATCCAAAGCACACCGCCAGGGCAACGAAGGAGTGGCTTCGTAAGAAGCATTTCAAGGTCCTGGAGTGGCCTAGCCAGTCTCCAGATCTCAACCCTATAGAAAACCTTTGGAGGGAGTTGAAAGTCCGTGTTGCCAAGCGAAAAGCCAAAAACATCACTGCTCTAGAGGAGATCTGCATGGAGGAATGGGCCAACATACCAACAACAGTGTGTGGCAACCTTGTGAAGACTTACAGAAAACGTTTGACCTCTGTCATTGCCAACAAAGGATATATTACAAAGTATTGAGATGAAATTTTTTTTCTGACCAAATACTTATTTTCCACCATAATATGCAAATAAAATGTTAAAAAAACAGACAATGTGATTTTCTAGATTTTTTTTTCTCAGTTTGTCTCCCATAGTTGAGGTCTACCTATGATGTAAATTACAGACGCCTCTCATCTTTTTAAGTGGTGGAACTTGCACTATTGCTGACTGACTAAATACTTTTTTGCCCCACTGTATCTATCTATCTATCTATTATCTATCTCTCTATTATCTATCTATCTATCTATCTATCTATCTATCTATCTATCTATCTATCTATCTATCTATCTATTATCTATCTCTCTATTATCTATCTATCTATCTATCTATCTATCTATCTATCTATCTATCTATCTATCTATTATCTATCTATTATCTATCTCTCTATTATCTATCTATATATCTATCTATCTGTCTGTCTATCTATCTATCTATCTATCTATCTATCTATCTATTATCTATTATCTATCTATTATCTATCTCTCTATTATCTATCTATCTATCTATCTATCTATCTATTATCTATCTATTATCTATCTCTCTATTATCTATCTATCTATCTATCTATCTATCTATCTATCTATCTATCTATCATCTATCTATCTATCTATCTATCTATCTATCTATCTATTATCTATCTCTCTATTATCTATCTATCTATCTATCTATCTATCTATCTATCTATCTATCTATTATCTATCATCTATCTCTCTATTATCTATCTATCTATCTATCTATCTATCTATCTATCTATCTATCTATCTATCTATCTATCTATCTATTATCTATCTATCTATCTCTCTATTATCTATCTATCTATCTATCTATTATCTATCTATTATCTATCTCTCTATTATCTATCTATCTATCTATCTATCTATCTATCTATCTATCTATCTATCTATCTATCTACAGTGGCATGTAAAAGTTTGAGCACCCCTGGTAAAAATTACTGTTATTGTGAACAGTTAAGCAACATGAAATGATCTCTAAAAGGCCTAAAGTTAAAGATAACACATTTCCTTTGTATTTTATGCAAAAAAATTGTCGTTTTTTTCATTTTAAAAATTATAAGAAAAAAAGGGTCAATGCAAAAGTTTGAGCACCTTTGCAGTTTTGTGTGCTCAGATAACTTTGACGAAGGTTTCAGACCTTAATTTGCCTTTTAGGGTTATGACTTGTTCAATGTCATCGTTAGGAAAGGCCAGGTTATGCAAAATTCCCCAGCTTTATTAAAACCCCAAAAGCACCAGCCATGGGTTCTTCTATGCAGCTGCCGAGCACTCTGAAAATGAAAATGGTGGAGGCCCACAAAGCAGGAGAAGGGTATAAGAAGATTGTAAAATGTTTTCAAGTTGCCATTTCCTCAGTGTAATTAAGAAATGGGAGTTACCAGAAACAGTGGAGGTTAATATAAGGCCTGGAAGACCAATCAAAATTTCAGTGAGAGCTGCTAGTAGGATTCCTAGAGAGGCAATCAGAATCCTTGCTTGACTGCAAAAGACCTTCTGAAAGATTTTGCAGACTCTGGAGTTTTGGTACATTGTTCTAATGTTCAGAGACACCAGTACAAATATGGCCTTCATGGACGAGTCATCAAAAGAAAATCTCTCCTGTATCCTCACCATAAAATTCAGAGGCCGAAGTATGCAAAATAACATCTAAATAAGCCTGATGAACTTTGGAAACAAGTCCTGGGGACTGAAGAAGTTAAAATAGAAATCTTTGGCCACGATGATCAAAGATGGAGAAAAAAGGACACAGAATTTTAGAAAAAAGCATATCCACCAACTATTAAGTATGCGGGAGGATAAATCATGCTTTAAGGTTGTGTTGCAACCAATGGCACGGGGAACATGTCATGGATAGAGGGGCTATGACTATGGCACTGTTTTTTTCTATAGTGTTGCACTGTCATGCCGACATGTCAACTTTTCATATGCTTAAATAAATGTGAAGTTTTATGCTTACCTTTTTTTTCAATCATCACTAGAGAACCACTTTTTTCCTGAAGGTTTTACAATGGCCCTCACAGTCCCCTGATTTGAACATCATTGAAAATCTGTGACTAGACCTGAAAATAGCAGAGGATGCAAGACAAACCAGGAATCTCTCAGAACTCGCAGAATTTTTCATGGCAGAATGGATGAAAATCCCTCAAACAAGAATTGAAAGACACTTTTCTGTCTACAGAAAGCGTTTACAAGCTGTGATACTTTCAAAAGGGGGTGCTACTAAGTACTAACCATGCAGGGTTCCCAATGTTTTGCTTTGGTCCATTTTCATTTCTGTAATTTTTTAAAATGCAACTTTAGGCCTTTTAGAGATCATTTCATCATCATTGCTTATCTGTTCACAATAACAGTAATTTTGACCAGTTGTGCCCAAACTTTTACTTGCCCCTGTATCTATCTATTAACCTATATCCTATCTCTCTCTATCTATCTATCTATCTATCTATCTATCTATCTATCTATCTATCTATCTATCTATCTATTTGTCTTGGGCATAAAGATGTTGAAAAAATGTGTCAAGGCAGGACCAGTATGAGTGGTAATCAATTATTGTCGCCACCAAGACCATTGCTTTGCAATTGTTGGAGAAAGTGGGAGTCAATTTAATTAAAACTAGATGTCATTTTTGTAGTGCTGTGTTGGTCAAATTGAAATGTAAGAAAACACAAATATTGTTGACCACGTTCCTCCTCAGACTACGGTCGTGCTGATTGGTCAACCAATAAGGCTTTCATGAGTTTTGGTAAGGGCAAACTCATTGGTAAAGGAGAAGAGTAAGCTGGTATGCTCAGCTGCCTCAGTCATTGGAGCCGGGAGCTTTGTATACTCTTCTGCACCTGGCAATGCCACACTGGGTGCTAACAATATCCAACAACAGGATGTAGTTGTGTGGCACCCCAGAGACCGGTTGCCACGGTGACATTGCCTCCCTCTGATGGGTGATGTCATGCCTGGAGGCAGGAAGGGGTCCCCATGCCAGGTAATACACAGCATGCATCACAATTCCTGCTCCAGGCCAGAGGGGGAGCTCTAGACCTGACTTCAGGGGAGCTGTTCTCTCTGGTCGGGAGGAGGAGTCAGTTAAGTCTGTTGGGCAGTTAGTCTGGGGAGAGGGAAGGTGCAGTAGCAGAGACAAGGGCTCTGGGGAATTGAAGCTGCATAAGAGCTGACCCCGGAGCGGAGTGCTGGCAAAAAGAACGCCAGAGTGCTTGGCTGTGTGGATTCTGTACGCCCCGACAGCTGAATCTGGAGGGCAGGGGACTGCAAGCTCCCTGGCCACACCAAACACCCGGAGGCACCGTGGCAGATCAAGAGCCCAGGGCTGCCAGTGAAAAGGCAGTGCCCGTGATAGGTTCACGCTGTCTGCCATACAGGTTAAAACTAACACACAGGAGGGGGCCGCAGCTTAGCCACAGGCAGCAGGGACCCGAAAAAAGAGTGCAGCAGGAAGGTGCTCAACCCCACCTGGCAGGGTGAACCCCCTGATTTCCTCCAGGCTATCTGGACTCCTTCTGTCATCTGTAACTGGTACCCTGGATTGCATTTTCATCAACCAAGAAGTAAAAGGTAAAGAAAACTGCACTTCTCTGTGTCCCTTATTCTCTGCACCCCAACGTTCACCACCACCTGAACAGTCAAAACTATTTGCCCTGGGGCCTCGCTCTACCCATGGGGAGCTGTACATCTTTGCTGCATCACCATCGGCCCCAGTGGACCTGAACCACAGCGTTGGCCACCCATTGCCGAACACCACAGGTGGTGTCATGACTCAGTCCCATATAACTATCCACAATTTTATGACATGGCCAGGGCCACGGAGATGGATCACGGCCAGTGACCTCCCCCAAAGAACTGTCCGGCCCGGTTCCGGGTACCCCCCGGCCCTGGCGGGCGTGTGAGTTGCATCAAAATGTAACCGGGAAGCAAGGAAAGATATATGGGGAGGACTTTTCTGCAGTATGAATGTTTCTGAATTATTTTGGGGTCTGGTCTGAAGTCTGATTTCATTATCAGGCCAGGTCTGGACTCTGAGTTTATTTGAGCATTTTATTTAAGCATTTGCGGTTTTGGAGTCTGAATTAATTGGAGGTTTTATCTTTTGCTGTTTGGGCATGGGGTCTGAATTAATTTGGAGGTTTGATTCTTGATCTAAATTAATTTTGGGTCTGAAATAATTTTGAGGTTCTGGACTGGACTCTGAATTTATTTCAAGTGTTGGGATCTGGATTCAATTTGAAGTTTTATCAGACATCTGAATTATTTTTGGGTTTAGAGTCCAAATACATTTTGATATTTCATTTGAGGTCTGAATTTATTTTGGGGTCTTGGATCTGAATTCATTTTGGATATTGTGGTCTGAATTCATTTGAGTTTTTACATGAAATCTGAATTATTTTTGGCTTAAGGGTCTGAATTCATTTTAGGATATGCTTGGAGACTGAATTCATTTTGAGGTTGCATTTGAGGTCTGATGTTGGCTCCAAATTTATGTGGTGTTTGGGGTTTAAATTAATTTTCTGATTTTTTTCAGAGATCTAAACTACTTTAGAGTCTGGAGTCTGGCTGGGGGTCTGAATTTCTTTTGGAGATTTGATTAGAGACCTGAATTCATTTTCGGTCTGAAATAACTTTCAGGTTCTGGTCTGGGCTCTGAATTCCTTTTAACTTGTAGGGTCTTATTTAATTTTGAAGTTTTATTTGATATTGCAACTATTTTGGGGTTCAGAGTCTGATTTAATTTGGGATCTGTCCAGGAGTATGAATTAATTTTCAGGTTTCATATGAGATCTGCATTATTTTTGGGGGTATGAGCTCTGAATTCATTTGGGGTTCAAGGGTTTGGATTTAATTTGAGGTTTATCTGAGATCTGATTTATTTATGAATGCAAAGTCTCAAATCACTTTGGGGTCTGGTTTGGAGTCTGAGTTCATTTTGAGGTGTTATTTGAAATTGGAATTAATATAGGGGTCTGGGTTTTAAATTAATTTTGAGATTGAGTGTTTAAATTCATTTTGACGTTTTATCGGAGATCTAAATTAATTTTGAGTTTCAAGTCTGAATTAATTTGGGGTCTGGCTGGATGTCTGAAGTCTCTTTGAGGTTTAATTTGAGGTCTGAATTCATTTTGGGATCTGCTCTGGGTTCTGATATAAATTTAAGTTGTGTGGTCTAAATGCTCTTTCAGGTTTTTTCTGAAATCTGAATTATGTTCGTAAATTTGTGACTGAATACGTTATATGGTCTGACCCGTGGGGTAGGGAGGGCCTAATTTATTAATTCTTTTGGAGGTTTGCTGAGACATCTAAATTAATTTTGGGTCTTAAATAATTTTGGGGTTAGGCCTTGGCTCTGAATTCATTTTGGGATGTAGTTTGGAGTTTGGATTCACATTGAGCTTTTGGAGTCTGAAGTCTGAATTTGGGGATCTGGTATTGGATCGGAGTTCCTTTTGGGGTCTGGCTTAAGAATCTGAACAAAATTTTGGGTTAGGCCTGAGGTTGAAAGAGGCATAGACTGTTTACTCCCATATATAATCTGTGGTGTTATTGTAAGGGGTATATCGGGGTCGTGTAATACTCCACTTCCTTCTTTAGTGTTAACATTCCTTTTGCCAATATTTGTATAAAGGTATATACTTGACTTGCTATGTATAATAGTTCTGGCATAGGGAAAGTGCAGTACCCAGGTTGTTCACAAGATAGAGTGCTGACAGTCTCTAGCTAGTTCATACTCTGTACATAGTTTACTATAGGAGGGGTCAGCTGCAGTTAAGTGAGGAAGGACTTCCTCTTACAGTCAGTCGGGCCAGGGTGCCCAAACCATCTGGATGGGCTATAGAGCCTGGGAAAGAGGCAGTGATCATGCAACATTCTAAGTTGGAGCACAGCCATCCAGTGCTGTTAGGACAAAACAGCAGCATAACAGCAGTAGTGAGAACTGGAGCTGAACAGAATATCATGGCAGCAGAGACGGGCGGGCTGCTCACCATGTGGCAACTTATAGCATGGGCAGATGCCCTCAGATCGGTTGCGAGGGGGTTGAGGGAACTTCCAAGCAATGTAAGTCTGGACAGTGAGGACGTTGAGGAACCGGGCACGTGCTGTGTGGCAAGGGGAGGAGTAAAGGAAAAGAGGAAGAAGTGTGCATAATGGAACCTGTTGATGATGCTGTAATGAATATTGATGTGATGTGTAAGGAAACCAGTAAAGTTGTTCATTTGAAAGTTGAAATGGACTGTGTCTCAATTTCTGCAAAGCTGCCTAGAGAGGGAGCCTACAGAAACGCAGAGGAGACCCTGGAGGGTGCTGAAAGTGGAGCCACAGATATGCAGAACAGTGAGCACTGTTTTCATGTGGTGGGAGACCAGGGCACGACTACGCAGATGCTCTCGGCCATGACTACGGCCCTGTCTCTGCCCCTCACCTTATGATACAGCCATGCCACTTGGATGGATCTGATATCTGACCAGTGTGACCACCATGTATATAGCCATTGCATGGCTGTATTATTTATTAGTTTGGTCTTTCAAGAAGACGCTTGCAGAATTTCTAATTGGTAGACTTCTATTGACTTGAATCCCATTTTGCAAAATGTGGATATGTGACCTGTCCTCAAATGTCACTGCCATAAAGAAGGGTTAGGCTGTTCCTCAACTTTCTGTTTGCCATATATCACATTTTCTAGTAAATTTACAGGAAATATCTGAAATTTGATGATTGTATGTGAAGTTACTAGACGTTTATATAAGAATAGTAGGTACAGTAAGATATATGTATAGATATATAGTTATTGTACCGCTGCAATATGTAATATTTTGACTGAAGAATGAATGGCTCCGTAGCTGTCACTAACAGATCTGAATGGTGTTATGAATATATCAGTATGTGTGGGAGTCAGTACATCCAGTTTATTGCGCTATATTGATCATCATCAGAGATGCATGGTGATTTGAGATAGAAAGGAGACTGGTTGCAGACTAGAAAACGCTGACTATTGATTACAACCAACCGGGATAACAAATGAAGAAAAAAAGAAAAAAGAGGTTTCAATCGAAATAAGAAGAAACCAGTGACACTTTCTTTACACCAATACTAGCGGACAGTGTGATCACCCCTTGTCGAAGAGCGGAGAATCCAAAGAGTAAGGAAGGCACCGCTCAGTTTCTTGCCTTCTTGCTTGCTATTCCTTTAAACCCCAAAGACTAGGCCTCATTGGGATTTAATTTTTGCAATTTGACCCTCATCTTTTTAGCAGCTATTTTTTTTTCACTGATGTTTTACGAGGAACAGATTGTAATATTTGTTATCGCTGCACTGGAGCACATACAGATAACAGTATTGTTTATATAATTTTTTATAGAAAAAAAAGTCCATGAACTTGAAAAAAAAACGATTAATAAGAAGTGTTGTGCAAGTATACAAGGAGGCGTGTATCACATGTAATAGATCACAAGAGCATGGAGAAAAACCTGAAGGTAAGGTAGACCAACGATCAGGGAGGAGATGAGAATCCAACACATATCGCCATCTCTAGCATGGCTTCATCAGGGTTAATGTGCACATTTGTACATATAGGGAGAATATTGATGCTGGTACTGACTTTATCCCCATATAGATAATATTTATATGTCCTAATTTCAAAAGCATAGTGTACCCTATTGTAAGGTCCAATTTGGACTTTAAGGTCGGGGTCAGACTTGCGTGTGCAATGCGAGAACCAGGGATTCAAGCTTCAGGAGGCTAATTTGCATATTCCAGGTGCCTTCTGGGAGAAGCGAAGTCTCCCTAAGCTAGAAGATCGTTGGGTACAGCCGGGACCAGCTGCTTCGAAAGCATCACCAAACCAGGGATTCAAGCTTCAGGAGGCTAATTTGCATATTCCAGGTGCCTTCTGGGAGAAGCGAAGTCTCCCTAAGCTAGAAGATCGTTGGGTACAGCCGGGACCAGCTGCTTCGAAAGCATCACCAAACCAGGGATTCAAGCTTCAGGAGGCTAATTTGCATATTCCAGGTGCCTTCTGGGAAAAGCGAAGAGTCTCCCTAAGCTAGAAGATCGTTGGGTACAGCCGGGACCAGCTGATTGGAAAGCACCACCAAACCGAATTTTTGCCTGTAGGACATTATTGCAAGAGAGCTTGGCTGAGTAGATTACACAAGAAGGAAAACACACAGCAAGTCAGCAGGATCTAGGAGCAACATGGCAGATGTGACAACCTACATGGTGAGCTGCAGCATGTGCTACATGTTCACAGATCGACCAGAAGAAGAATCCAATTTCACCTGTCAGAAGTGTAGACTAGTGGCCCTTTTAGAAGAAAAGGTGCGGGGTCTGGAAGAAAGAATAGCAACTTTGAAACTCATCAAAGAGAATGAAGACTTTCTAGACAGAACAGAAGCATCTCTACTGGTCACAGAAGGTGCAAAAAGTGTCAGAGAACCTCCAAAAGCAGATGAGTGGAAGCATGTGACCAAAAGAAGCAAGAAGACCATGGAGAAATCACCAACCACACAACTGAAGAACCGATATCAAATCTTTGTAGAGGATGAAGATGGCACACCTAAGGATGAAGCAATACCAGCAAGCAAAAAAGAAAAGGGCACACAGCAACAAGTGACAGCAAAAAGTACAGCCAAGAAGCAACGAAGAGTGGTGGTGGTGGGAGACTCACTACTGAGAGGCACAGAAGCAGCCATCTGCAGACCGGACATAACTGCAAGAGAAGTATGCTGTCTTCCAGGTGCGATGATCAAGGATGTGACCGATAGGATACCAAAGCTCTTCAGCTCCAAGGACGTCCACCCATTTCTTCTGATACATGTTGGCACCAATGACACGGCAAGGAAGGACCTACCGACAATCTGCAAGGACTTTGAAGAGTTGGGGAAGAAAGTAAAGGAACTGGATGCACAGGTAGTTTTTTCTTCTATCCTTCCAGTAGATGGGCATGGCACCAGGAGATGGAACAGGATCCTTGATGCAAACAACTGGCTAAGACGATGGTGCAGACAACAAGGATTTGGATTCCTGGACCACGGTGTGAATTACTGGTATGATGGACTCCTCGCCAGAGACGGACTACACCTCAACAAACCTGGGAAACACACATTCGCCAGAAGACTCGCTACACTCATCAGGAGGGCGTTAAACTAGAAGAAGAGGGGACGGGAAGAAAAACATTAGACTCGAACAAAGACGACCCAGGAAAACATACTCAGAAGGGAGGTAAGAACATTTCTAAAACAATCCACAGTGAGGAGATTGGAACAAAACAAAATCCTCTAAACTGCATGCTCGCAAACGCCAGAAGCCTGACAAACAAGATGGAAGAACTAGAAGCAGAAATATCTACAGGTAACTTTGACATAGTGGGAATAACCGAGACATGGTTAGATGAAAGCTATGACTGGGCAGTTAACTTACAGGGTTACAGTCTGTTTAGAAAGGATCGTAAAAATCGGAGAGGAGGAGGGGTTTGTCTCTATGTAAAGTCTTGTCTAAAGTCCACTTTAAGGGAGGATATTAGCGAAGGGAATGAGGATGTCGAGTCCATATGGGTTGAAATTCATGGAGGGAAAAATGGTAACAAAATTCTCATTGGGGTCTGTTACAAACCCCCAAATATAACAGAAAGCATGGAAAGTCTACTTCTAAAGCAGATAGATGAAGCTGCAACCCATAATGAGGTCCTGGTTATGGGGGACTTTAACTACCCGGATATTAACTGGGAAACAGAAACCTGTGAAACCCATAAAGGCAACAGGTTTCTGCTAATAACCAAGAAAAATTATCTTTCACAATTGGTGCAGAATCCAACCAGAGGAGCAGCACTTTTAGACCTAATACTATCTAATAGACCTGACAGAATAACAAATCTACAGGTGGTTGGGCATTTAGGAAATAGCGACCACAATATTGTGCAGTTTCACCTGTCTTTCACTAGGGGGACTTGTCAGGGAGTCACAAAAACATTGAACTTTAGGAAGGCAAAGTTTGAACAGCTTAGAGATGCCCTTAATCTGGTAGACTGGGACAATATCCTCAGAAATGAGAATACAGATAATAAATGGGAAATGTTTAAGAACATCCTAAATAGGCAGTGTAAGCGGTTTATACCTTGTGGGAATAAAAGGACTAGAAATAGGAAAAACCCAATGTGGCTAAACAAAGAAGTAAGACAGGCAATTAACAGTAAAAAGAAAGCATTTGCACTACTAAAGCAGGATGGCACCATTGAAGCTCTAAAAAACTATAGGGAGAAAAATACTTTATCTAAAAAACTAATTAAAGCTGCCAAAAAGGAAACAGAGAAGCACATTGCTAAGGAGAGTAAAACTAATCCCAAACTGTTCTTCAACTATATCAATAGTAAAAGAATAAAAACTGAAAATGTAGGCCCCTTAAAAAATAGTGAGGAAAGAATGGTTGTAGATGACGAGGAAAAAGCTAACATATTAAACACCTTCTTCTCCACGGTATTCACGGTGGAAAATGAAATGCTAGGTGAAATCCCAAGAAACAATGAAAACCCTATATTAAGGGTCACCAATCTAACCCAAGAAGAGGTGCGAAATCGGCTAAATAAGATTAAAATAGATAAATCTCCGGGTCCGGATGGCATACACCCACGAGTACTAAGAGAACTAAGTAATGTAATAGATAAACCATTATTTCTTATTTTTAGTGACTCTATAGCGACAGGGTCTGTTCCGCAGGACTGGCGCATAGCAAATGTGGTGCCAATATTCAAAAAGGGCTCTAAAAGTGAACCTGGAAATTATAGGCCAGTAAGTCTAACCTCTATTGTTGGTAAAATATTTGAAGGGTTTCTGAGGGATGTTATTCTGGATTATCTCAATGAGAATAACTGTTTAACTCCATATCAGCATGGGTTTATGAGAAATCGCTCCTGTCAAACCAATCTAATCAGTTTTTATGAAGAGGTAAGCTATAGGCTGGACCACGGTGAGTCATTGGACGTGGTATATCTCGATTTTTCCAAAGCGTTTGATACCGTGCCGCACAAGAGGTTGGTACACAAAATGAGAATGCTTGGTCTGGGGGAAAATGTGTGCAAATGGGTTAGTAACTGGCTTAGTGATAGAAAGCAGAGGGTGGTTATAAATGGTATAGTCTCTAACTGGGTCGCTGTGACCAGTGGGGTACCGCAGGGGTCAGTATTGGGACCTGTTCTCTTCAACATATTCATTAATGATCTGGTAGAAGGTTTACACAGTAAAATATCGATATTTGCAGATGATACAAAACTATGTAAAGCAGTTAATACAAGAGAAGATAGTATTCTGCTACAGATGGATCTGGATAAGTTGGAAACTTGGGCTGAAAGGTGGCAGATGAGGTTTAACAATGATAAATGTAAGGTTATACACATGGGAAGAGGGAATCAATATCACCATTACACACTGAACGGGAAACCACTGGGTAAATCTGACAGGGAGAAGGACTTGGGGATCCTAGTTAATGATAAACTTACCTGGAGCAGCCAGTGCCAGGCAGCAGCTGCCAAGGCAAACAGGATCATGGGGTGCATTAAAAGAGGTCTGGATACACATGATGAGAGCATTATACTGCCTCTGTACAAATCCCTAGTTAGACCGCACATGGAGTACTGTGTCCAGTTTTGGGCACCGGTGCTCAGGAAGGATATAATGGAACTAGAGAGAGTACAAAGGAGGGCAACAAAATTAATAAAGGGGATGGGAGAACTACAATACCCAGATAGATTAGCGAAATTAGGATTATTTAGTCTAGAAAAAAGACGACTGAGGGGCGATCTAATAACCATGTATAAGTATATAAGGGGACAATACAAATATCTCGCTGAGGATCTGTTTATACCAAGGAAGGTGACGGGCACAAGGGGGCATTCTTTGCGTCTGGAGGAGAGAAGGTTTTTCCACCAACATAGAAGAGGATTCTTTACTGTTAGGGCAGTGAGAATCTGGAATTGCTTGCCTGAGGAGGTGGTGATGGCGAACTCAGTCGAGGGGTTCAAGAGAGGCCTGGATGTCTTCCTGGAGCAGAACAATATTGTATCATACAATTATTTGGTTCTGTAGAAGGACGTAGATCTGGGTATTTATTATAATGGAATACAGGCTGAACTGGATGGACAAATGTCTTTTTTCGGCCTTACTAACTATGTTACTATGTTACTATGTTACTATGAGTCTCTCGCATCAATACCTGGCATTGCCGCCGGCACTCGGGACAAAGCGTTCAGCTGCATAGAAATAAAAGCAGCGGCACACTCCAATCCCGAGCGCAAGTTTCTCGCATCACACTCGCAAGTGTGACCCCGGCTTAAGCCTAAGGTAACATTGAAAGAGAGGTGTTAGTCTTATTGTGGCCACACCTGGTGGAATACATTGTGTGTAGCAGTTTTTGCTCCTTTTAATCATTTTAAAGAATTTTTTTGTCATTGTTCATTTTTGAAGGTATACCACCAAAACAAGCGTTGGGGTTGGCACCATTCCAGCAGGAGATGATTCTATGTGAATGGTAATTGTGCTCCATATTTGTGCCATTTATGTATGCATTTGTATTCACATAACATGTTATATTTACCGTGCACTGTCCTATGTTGCACTTATTTGCATTGTCAATATTCCATTTAACTCCTAATTACCTTGTATATACATATATGCTGTACTCTCCTGTGGATGTCGTCTCTCTCCTACTGTCATGTCCACCTACCTGCTTTTTAACATTTTAACCAATAAAGTTTGTTCAAATTTTCATTATTTTTGGGCTTATGGAACTTTTTTCTTCTCTGTTTATTTGACAGTGTCTGTTGTTTAGCCCCATATATATACTCCTGACTTAGACCCCTGAGTGTGTGTGTATATGTGTATATGTGTATATATATATATATATATATATATATATATATATATATATAGTCGTCTAAGGTCCATTTCTGTCTGTTTGTCTGTAACGGAAATCCCACTTCGCTGATTAGTCGCCCAGCCGCGCGCGACCAATCAGCGGCCGGCGCAGTCCGGCCGCGAATTGGCACGGGATTTGAACCACACTTTGTTGACTGGTCACGCCTGGCCGGCGCGACCAATCAGCGAGGCGGGATTTCCGTTACAGACAAACAAACAAACAGACTGTAACGGAAATCCCAGGTCGCTGATTGGTCGCGCCCGGCCGGCCACAACCAATCAGCGACAGGCTTTACTAATTGATGCTGCCTATGCAGCATCAATAGTAAAAAGATATAATGTTAAAAATAATTTAAAAAATTAAAAATCATGCTATTCTCACCCCCGAAGCCTTCCCCATCCTCGCGATGCTCTTGGCAGCTCCGTTCCCAGTAATGCTTTGTGAAATGACCCCAGATGACATAGGATCACACAAGACTGCTACGTCATCATGGGTTATTGCCACAAAGCATCACTGGGAACAGACCTGGCGAGAGCATCACTAACTCCTGGGCTGGATCCAGGGGCCGCCGGAATGTGAGTATAACTATTTTTTTTTTAATTATTTTTTTATCAGGGATATGGTGCCCACACTGTGGGCCACGTAGTAAATAGCAAAGTCCACATATTATGTAGCACAATCCACGTAGTATATAGTACAGTCCACGTAGTATATAACACAGCCCCCATAGTATATAGTACAGTACTATATACTATGGGGGCTGTGTTATATACTACGTGGACTGTACTATATACTACGTGGATTGTGCTACATAATATGTGGACTTTGCTATATACTACGTGGCTGTGTTATATACTACGTGGACTGTACTATACACTATGTGGACTGTACTATATACTACATGGATTGTGCTATATACTACATGGACTGTACTATATACTACGTGGGCTGTGTTATATGCTACGTGGGCTGTGTTAGATACTACATGGCTGTGCTATATGCTACGTGGCTGTGCTATATGCTACGTGGGCTGTGTTATATGCTACGTGGCTGTGCTATATGCTACGTGGGCTGTGTTATATGCTACGTGGCTGTGCTATATACTATGTGGCTGTGCTATATACTACGTGGGCTGTTATATGCAACATGGCTGTGCGATATGCTACATGGCTATGCTATATACTACATGGGCTGTTATATGCTACGTGGGCTGTGTTATATACTACGTGGCTGTGCTATATACTATGTGGCTGTGTTATATACTACATGGCTGTGCTATATGCTACGTGGCTGTGCTATATACTACGTGGCTGTGCTATATACTATATGGCTGTGCTATATACTACGTGGCTGTGTTATATACTACGTGGACTGTACTATATACTACGTGGATTGTGCTATATACTACATGCACTGTGCTATATATTATGTGGCTGTGTTATATACTACATGGACTGTACTATATACTATGTAGACTGTACTATATACTACGTGGATTATGCTATATGCTACGTGGCTGTGTTATATACTACGTGGCTGTGCTATATACTACGTGTGCTGTTATATGCTACGTGGCTGTGCTATATGCTTTGTGGCTGTGTTACATACTATGTGGCTGTGCTATATGCTACATGGGCTGTGCTATATGCTACATGGCTGTGCTATATGCTACGTGGGCTGTTATATGCTACGTTTACGTTTACTGAACAAGTTCTGTCATACATATTCTAGAATACCCGATGTGCTAGAATCAGGCCACCATCTAGTATATATATATATATATATATATATATATATAAATATATATATACACACACACAGATATTTTGATCACTTGACCATATATGAATTATTTACACTACCTTTAGGATCGTGTCTATGAGTATTATTTAACTTTGCCTATCATACTGTGTACAGTGGAGCTGTGGAATATTATACTGTGTGTAGGATCACCATATGTATATAGAAGAGCTGGAAGTGGGGGGGACTCAGGAAATTATTAAATGTTAAAATAAGCACTTAAAAAGCATTATTGTTATAATGCACTCCAAGTATTGTACCTGTCAAAGGTGCACATGGGGCATTATCACTTCTAGGGGCAAAATGTAGACACTGTTTTCTAGGCCCTTGCACAGTGCTTTAATATATTCTAGGGGGCAATTTTTTCATCTAGACGGCATTTTACTTTGTAAAGGGCACAGTGGTGGCACTACACAGCAGGTGCAATAATAGGCACTCACACGGCAGCAGCAGCAGCAGCTCAGTTTTTGGGTATCATCAGGATGAGGTGTTTGTGCAGGTTAAGGATAGATGCTGGCAATGTGAGAAGTAAAATGTTTTTTGCTGTAATCTCTGCTGAAGTGTTATGCTGGAGAAGTTGTCATGTCGGTCTGGGCCAGATGGGTAAGACGGAAAAAGTGAACAACTCCATCAGAAAGAACATCAGCAGTAAGTCACCATCTATAACTGTGCTGTAATCACTTCTATGTTCTGCAGGACTGGTGTCTATCACTATATGGTCACCATGTAGCAGTAATATCAGTGTCGGTCTTTGTATAGAGATTTGTTTTCAGTTACAGCTCGATCTTCTGTTGAGGATCTCCTACATCCACTATTAATGTGCGTTACCATAGTTGTAATCAGGATTACCTAGTTAGGGGCCCTCTCAGAAATGTCACCTTCCTTTTCCCACACACCCTTGAGCCAAACCTCTAGCCATGCCTTTGCTTATGTCTCTTCATGAAATCCCAGATTAGATGATGTTGGGATCGGGGTCCTGAATTGCAAACTCAAAAAATCAATGTAAAAAATTGAAACCACAAGTTGATCCAATTGATGTGGATTTTATCTTACCATCTCACGTGATCAGTAGTGTGTATGGCCCTAATGTGCATCTATGTACTCCAAACAATAAACATAAGGATGAATGACCTCGGGGAGATCAAAACATCCAACACCGTGGAGACACCATCACGTGTTCTCAACACATTGATCCAGAACACTGCTCCCATCCCTTATGGGAAATATGCAAATGCATGTAGAAAAGCCGCGGAGATACCATCACGTGTTTCTCAACGCAAGCAATAAATAGCCAGGTCTTTCATTGGGAAGAAACAACCATGGGAAGGGCAGCATCCAAAAAGGAAAACCACCTATGCCAAAACATGGTATCCATCCACAGACAGCTGTTTCGGGGTATTTGCCCCTCATCAGTGTGGAGTAGGAAACTGGCTATTAAGAGCAGTGCGTAGTAAAAGGACTATAAACATAAGGATGAATGACCTTGGGGAGATCAAAACATCCAACACCGCGGAGACACCATCACGTGTTTCTCAACGCAGTGATCCAGAACTCCAGAATTCTGGACCACAGAATTAGCACAAAAGATTTATATGTTGAAATGTGGAGTGTAGAGTTGAGCGACCTTGACCTTTTTAGAGTCGAGCCGGGTTTTGCGAAACCCGACTATGTCCAAAGTCGGGTCGAGTGAAATCGGCCGATTATGACGTAAAGTCGGGATCGACCGAAACACGAAACCCAATGCAAGTCAATGGGGCAGCATAGTCGGCAGTGAGTGGGGGCCAGGAAAACACCTAGAGTGGCCATTTTAATGTCAAAACCATCCATTCTTCTTAATGAAGCTTGTCAAGCGTAATTTACCTTATAATAATTGGAAGGCATTTGAAATTGGGGGTCATTTGGCTAAAGTTGTGGGGGGTAGGGCTGGTTCAAGTAATTAGTGGGCCCAGGAAATCTGGACCACGTCACGGCAGTGGAGCAGGGAGAGGTAAGTATTTCAACTTTGCAAGTGCTGTGAACCTGAGCAAGCAGGGGGGGCCCACTCGTTGGCATTGGCACTGGCACAGGGCCCCTCAAAGTACAGCGGTGTGTTTGCACGGCGGGGGCGCCTCCCACCGGCAGCAACACTTTTGCGTACTATGAGAGGCCCTGTGCCAGTGACGTCGCCAACTAGTATTCCTCCCCCCACCTGATGAAGGAACCTGCACTTTCATCTGCACCTTCCTCTTTGTCCCCGTGTAAGGTGGTATGGTATGCGGGAAGAGCAACCTGACTTTCAGCAGGGTCACAATGTTGTTGTGTAGCGTGCACGGGGAATGTTGCGTTATGGGTCAATGTACCAGCAGACTCATCTATCACTGGCTGGGCAATGGGCACGATGAAGTGGAAACACAGATATAGGCCCAAAGAAGAAAGTGGGCTAAATGCAGTTCAAAATTGGTAACACAGGAATAACCAGGGGGCATTGCAGTGGAGGACAACTGGAATGAGAGGCTGACACAGAGAGTAGGGCCAAATCAGTAAGTAGTCGAAATGCAGTTCAAAATTGGCAACCGTAGTAAACAGGCGGCACAGCTTTGTTCAGTGGAGGAGAACAGCAAGGAGTGGCAGACACCGATAGTAGGCCCCAAACCAACTAGTACGCCAAATGCAGTTGTTCCATTTAACCACAATTTAATGAGAGCCTGAAGATAGAAGCTCAGGAAAGGCAACCTGGGGAACACCTTGGAGTGTAACACACCATCTCTCTCCACCCCATACCCATTTTGTATGGCCTAATGCAGTGTACTTTTCTACAACTACTAAACGAGAGTCGGAAGACCGAAGCAATGGCAAGGAAACCTGGGGAACACCTTAGAGTGTAACACACCCTCTCTCTACACCCCATACCCAATTTGAAGGCCTAATGCAGTGTAGTTTCCAAGAACTACTAAACGAGAGCCGGAAGATCGAAGCTCAGGAAAGGCAACCTGGGGAACACCTTGGAGTGTAACACACCCTCTCGCTACACCCCATACCCAATTTGAAGGCCTAATGCAGCGTAGTTTCCAACAACTACTAAACGAGAGCCGGAAGATCGAAGCTCAGGAAAGGCAACCTGGGGAACACCTTGGAGTGTAACACACCCTCTCTCTACACCCCATACCCAATTTGAAGGCCTAATGCAGTGTAGTTTCCAAGAACTACTAAACGAGAGCCGGAAGATCGAAGCTCAGGAAAGGCAACCTGGGGAACACCTTGGAGTGTAACACACCCTCTCGCTACACCCCATACCCAATTTGAAGGCCTAATGCAGCGTAGTTTCCAACAACTACTAAACGAGAGCCGGAAGATCGAAGCTCAGGAAAGGCAACCTGGGGAACACCTTGGAGTGGAACACACCATCTCTCTACACCCCATACCCAATTTGAAGGCCTAATGCAGAGTAGTTTCCAAGAACTACTAAACGAGAGCCGGAAGATCGAAGCTCAGGAAAGGCAACCTGGGGAACACCTTGGAGTGTAACACAACGTCTCTCTACACGACGGAAGGGCTGATTCTTAGGAAGGAAGGCTGTTGGAAATAAGCATTGCGCGTCCGAGGGTGATTATATTCTTATTAGGTATATACTCACCCTCGGACGCGCCCTGCTTCTTTATTTGGAATGAATGTTTATTTGCAATGTGGTGTTGACTTTCTCTATTATTTTGGTAATTAATGATTTTATTATTTTCATTATTTTGCATCTTCTCGGCAATAATATAAAGAAGACGCGACAGGACAACACTCGGTGGATGCCATATGTGTGTTTTCAATTTAAAAAAACTTTCAGTTAACTACTTGCAGGAGAAAGTAATTGTAGCTGGTGGCCATTTTTAGTACTGTACCAGATTAGAGTTGTGTGTTTGTTTTTAATGTTAAAATGTCTGCATTTGATATCTCACCAGTATTTTCTTTTTTATAAGCAAAATACTTATTTTTATATTTTCTGATGTTGGTTCCAGGGGTACACGGCCAGCAGTGCCCTGGTCAGTGTAGTAGTAGTTGAAAGAATGGACCGCAGACAGGCATCGAAGGCCTAAAATAATAACACATGGCTGTAGGCAATTTTAAATTGGTTCCAGGGGTACACGGACAGCAGTGGTGTGGTCAGTGGAGGCCTAGTGGAAGGAGTGACCGCAGACAGGCATCGAAGGCCTAAAATAATAACACATGGCTGTAGGCAATTTTAAATTGGTTCCAGGGGTACACGGACAGCAGTGGTGTGGTCAGTGGAGGCCTAGTGGAAGGAGTGACCGCAGACAGGCATCGAAGGCCTAAAATAATAACACATGGCTGTAGGCAATTTTAAATTGGTTCCAGGGGTACACGGGCAGCAGTGACCTGGTCAGTGTAGTAGTAGTTGAAAGAATGGACCGCAGACAGGCATCGAAGGCCTAAAATAAAAAAATTGGGCTGGCTGTAGGCAATTTTAAATTGGTTCCAGGGGTACACGGGCAGCAGTGACCTGGTCAGTGTAGTAGTAGTTGAAAGAATGGACCGCAGACAGGCATCGAAGGCCTAAAATAAAAAAATTGGGCTGGCTGTAGGCAATTTTAAATTGGTTCCAGGGGTACACGGGCAGCAGTGGTGTGGTCAGTGGAGGCCTAGTGGAAGGAGTGACCGCAGACAGGCATCGAAGGCCTAACATAACAAACTTGGGCTGGCTGTAGGCACTTTTAAATTGGTTCCAGGGGTACACGGGCAGCAGTGGTCTGGTCAGTGGAAGTCTAGTGGAAGGAGTGACCGCAGACAGGCATCGAAGGCCTAAAATAATAACACATGGCTGTAGGCAATTTTAAATTGGTTCCAGGGGTACACGGACAGCAGTGGTGTGGTCAGTGGAGGCCTAGTGGAAGGAGTGACCGCAGACAGGCATCGAAGGCCTAAAATAATAACACATGGCTGTAGGCAATTTTAAATTGGTTCCAGGGGTACACGGACAGCAGTGGTGTGGTCAGTGGAGGCCTAGTGGAAGGAGTGACCGCAGACAGGCATCGAAGGCCTAAAATAATAACACATGGCTGTAGGCAATTTTAAATTGGTTCCAGGGGTACACGGACAGCAGTGGTGTGGTCAGTGGAGGCCTAGTGGAAGGAGTGACCGCAGACAGGCATCGAAGGCCTAAAATAATAACACATGGCTGTAGGCAATTTTAAATTGGTTCCAGGGGTACACGGGCAGCAGTGACCTGGTCAGTGTAGTAGTAGTTGAAAGAATGGACCGCAGACAGGCATCGAAGGCCTAAAATAAAAAAATTGGGCTGGCTGTAGGCAATTTTAAATTGGTTCCAGGGGTACACGGGCAGCAGTGACCTGGTCAGTGTAGTAGTAGTTGAAAGAATGGACCGCAGACAGGCATCGAAGGCCTAAAATAAAAAAATTGGGCTGGCTGTAGGCAATTTTAAATTGGTTCCAGGGGTACACGGGCAGCAGTGGTGTGGTCAGTGGAGGCCTAGTGGAAGGAGTGACCGCAGACAGGCATCGAAGGCCTAAAATAATAACACATGGCTGTAGGCAATTTTAAATTGGTTCCAGGGGTACACGGGCAGCAGTGACCTGGTCAGTGTAGTAGTAGTTGAAAGAATGGACCGCAGACAGGCATCGAAGGCCTAAAATAAAAAAATTGGGCTGGCTGTAGGCAATTTTAAATTGGTTCCAGGGGTACACGGGCAGCAGTGACCTGGTCAGTGTAGTAGTAGTTGAAAGAATGGACCGCAGACAGGCATCGAAGGCCTAACATAACAAACTTGGGCTGGCTGTAGGCACTTTTAAATTGGTTCCAGGGGTACACGGGCAGCAGTGGTCTGGTCAGTGGAAGTCTAGTGGAAGGAGTGACCGCAGACAGGCATCGAAGGCCTAAAATAATAACACATGGCTGTAGGCAATTTTAAATTGGTTCCAGGGGTACACGGACAGCAGTGGTGTGGTCAGTGGAGGCCTAGTGGAAGGAGTGACCGCAGACAGGCATCGAAGGCCTAAAATAATAACACATGGCTGTAGGCAATTTTAAATTGGTTCCAGGGGTACACGGGCAGCAGTGACCTGGTCAGTGTAGTAGTAGTTGAAAGAATGGACCGCAGACAGGCATCGAAGGCCTAAAATAAAAAAATTGGGCTGGCTGTAGGCAATTTTAAATTGGTTCCAGGGGTACACGGGCAGCAGTGACCTGGTCAGTGTAGTAGTAGTAGTTGAAAGAATGGACCGCAGACAGGCATCGAAGGCCTAAAATAAAAAAATTGGGCTGGCTGTAGGCAATTTTAAATTGGTTCCAGGGGTACACGGGCAGCAGTGACCTGGTCAGTGTAGTAGTAGTTGAAAGAATGGACCGCAGACAGGCATCGAAGGCCTAAAATAAAAAAATTGGGCTGGCTGTAGGCAATTTTAAATTGGTTCCAGGGGTACACGGGCAGCAGTGACCTGGTCAGTGTAGTAGTAGTTGAAAGAATGGACCGCAGACAGGCATCGAAGGCCTAAAATAAAAAAATTGGGCTGGCTGTAGGCAATTTTAAATTGGTTCCAGGGGTACACGGGCAGCAGTGGTGTGGTCAGTGGAGGCCTAGTGGAAGGAGTGACCGCAGACAGGCATCGAAGGCCTAAAATAATAACACATGGCTGTAGGCACTTTTAAATTGGTTCCAGGGGTACACGGGCAGCAGTGGTCTGGTCAGTGGAAGTCTAGTGGAAGGAGTGACCGCAGACAGGCTTCGAAGGCCTAACATAACAAAATTGGGCTGGCTGTAGGCACTTTAAATTGGTTCCAGGGGTACATGGGCAGCAGTGTATGGTCAGTGGAAGTCTAGTGGAAGGAGTGACGGCAGACAGTCTTCGAAGGCCTAACATAACAAAATTGGGCTGACTGTAGGCACTTTTAAATTGGTTCCAGGGTAACACGGCCAGCAGTGGCCTGGTCAGTGTAGTAGTTGTAGAAAGAAGGGACCGCAGACAGGCTTCGAAGGCCTAACATAACAAAAATGTCAAAACAATGGTATTGTCAGTGCCAGGCATTGAAGGATGTCAGCGGCTAGACTACACATTGGTGAAGCTGTGAGAGATAATTTTGCTAGTGGTAGAGCACTGTTTGAGCTGGGGGGGGGAACTGTCTTGTGGCCGGCGGTACAGGCACAGGGCCCCTCATATTACAACGGTGTGTCTGACGTTGGGTGCGCACCACCACCGCCAGAGACACTTTATTGTACTATGAGGGACCCAGTGGCAGTGCCGTCGACCAAAAGCGGCCACACCCACCTCTTCAGACAAACAGCACTCTCAAGGGTCCAAGCGCAAAGTGGCGATAGCACGGCCCCGTGTGGGGAGTTTGGCCATTTCGTGAGGTGGAAACATGTCGTATGCTGGACAATCAGGTGAAGAAAATTACGAGATTGGAAAAGTCATTCAGAATAGTCCACAGGCAAGACCTTTTCATAGGAAAGCTAGGTGTCAGCCGGGCAGGGTGGGGCAAAAGATTTTGAAATCCAGTTGTGGTTCATTTTAATGAAGGTTAGATCATCTACATTTTGGGTAGCCAGACGAGTCCTTTTTTCTGTTAGTATTGAACCTGCAGCACTGAATACTCTTTCTGATAGGACACTAGCTGCCGGGCAAGCAAGCTCCTGCAATGCATATTCTGCCAATTCTGGCCAGGTGTCTAATTTGGATGCCCAGTAATCAAATGGGAATGACGGTTGAGGGAGAACGTCGATAAGGGATGAAAAATAGTTTGTAACCATACTGGACAAATGTTGTCTCCTGTCACTTTGAATTGATGCTGCAGTACCTGTCCTGTCTGCGGTCATAGAAAAATCACTCCACAACCTGGTCAGAAAACCCCTCTGTCCAACGCCACTTCTGATTTCTGCCCCTCTAACACCTCTGGTCTGCTGGCCCCTGGAGCTCGTGTGAGAACGATCACGGGCGCTGTGTGCAGGGAATGCCAGAAGCAAACGGTCAACAAGAGTTGATTGTTTTGTTGCTAATATTAGTTCCAAGTTCTCATGTGGCATAATATTTTGCAATTTGCCTTTATAGCGAGGATCAAGGAGGCAGGCCAACCAGTAATCGTCATCGTTCATCATTTTTGTAATGCGTGTGTCCCTTTTGAGGATACGCAAGGCATAATCCGCCATGTGGGCCAAAGTTCCCGTTGTCAAATCTGCGGTTGTGCTTGGTTGAGGGGCAGTTGCAGGCAAATCTACGTCACTTGTGTCCCTCAAAAAACCAGAACCCGGCCTTGCCACGCCACCAATTTCCCGTGCCCCCGGGAAAGCTTCCTCATTAAAAATATACTCATCCCCATCATCCTCCTCATCCTCCACCTCCTCTTCGCCCGGTACCTCGTCATGTACACTGCCCTGACCAGACAATCGCTGACTGTCATCAAGGCTTTCCTCTTCCTCTGGTGCAGACGCCTGATCCTTTATGTGCGTCAAACTTTGCATCAGCAGACGCATTAGGGGGATGCTCATGCTTATTATGGCGTTGTCTGCACTAACCAGCCGTGTGCATTCCTCAAAACACTGAAGGACTTGACACATGTCTTGAATCTTCGACCACTGCACACCTGACAACTCCATGTCTGCCATCCTACTGCCTGCCCGTGTATGTGTATCCTCCCACAAAAACATAACAGCCCGCCTCTGTTCGCACAGTCTCTGAAGCATGTGCAGTGTTGAGTTCCACCTTGTTGCAACGTCTATGATTAGGCGATGCTGGGGAAGGTTCAAAGAACGCTGATAGGTCTGCATACGGCTGGAGTGTACAGGCGAACGGCGGATATGTGCGCAAAGTCCACGCACTTTGAGGAGCAGGTCGGATAACCCCGGATAACTTTTCAGGAAGCACTGCACCACCAGGTTTAAGGTGTGAGCCAGGCAAGGAATGTGTTTCAGTTGGGAAAGGGAGATGGCAGCCATGAAATTCCTTCCGTTATCACTCACTACCTTGCCTGCCTCAAGATCTACAGTGCCCAGCCACGACTGCGTTTCTTGCTGCAAGAACTCGGACAGAACTTCCGCGGTGTGTCTATTGTCGCCCAAACACTTCATAGCCAATACAGCCTGCTGACGTATGCCAGTAGCTGCCCCATAATGGGAGACCTGGTGTGCAACAGTGGCAGGTGCGGATGGAGTGTTTGTGCGACTGCGGTCTGTGGACGAGCTCTTGCTTCTGCAGGAGGACGAGGAGGAGGAGGAGGAGGGGGTGCGAACGGCTACAGACAACTGTTTACTAGACCGTGGGCTAGGCAGAACTGTCCCAAACTTGCTGTCCCCTGTGGACCCTGAATCCACCACATTTACCCAGTGTGCCGTGATGGACACGTAACGTCCCTGGCCATGCCTACTGGTCCATGCATCTGTTGTCAGGTGCACCTTTGTGCTCACAGATTGCCTGAGTGCATGGACGATGCGCTCTTTAACATGCTGGTGGAGGGCTGGGATGGCTTTTCTGGAAAAAAAGTGTCGACTGGGTAGCTCGTAGCGTGGTACAGCGTAGTCCATCAGGTCTTTGAAAGCTTCGCTTTCAACTAACCGGTAGGGCATCATCTCTAACGAGATTAGTCTAGCTATGTGGGCGTTCAAACCCTGTGTACGCGGATGCGAGGCTAAGTATTTCCTTTTTCTAACCATAGTCTCATGTAGGGTGAGCTGGACTGGAGAGCTGGAGATCGTGGAACTAGCGGGGGTGCCGGTGGACATGGCAGACTGAGAGACGGTGGGAGATGGTATTGTTGCCGCCGGTGCCCTAGATGCAGTGTTTCCTACTACGAAACTGGTGATTCCCTGACCCTGACTGCTTTGGCCTGGCAAAGATACCTGCACAGATACAGCAGGTGGTGCGCTAAATGGTGGTCCTACACTGCCGGAAGGGATGTTGCGTTGATGACTAGCTTCATTGGCCGAGGGTGCAACAACCTTAAGGGACGTTTGGTAGTTAGTCCAAGCTTTCAAATGCATGGTGGTTAAATGTCTATGCATGCAACTAGTATTGAGACTTTTCAGATTCTGACCTCTGCTTAAGGAAGTAGAACATTTTTGACAGATGACTTTGCGCTGATCAATTGGATGTTGTTTAAAAAAATGCCAGACTGCACTCTTTCTAGCATCGGATACCTTTTCAGGCATTGCAGACTGAGCTTTAACCGGATGGCCACGCTGTCCTCCACCAGGTTTTGGCTTTGCCACGCGTTTTGGGCAAGATACGGGCCCGGCAGATGGAACCTGTGGCGATGTTGATGCCTGCTGCGGCCCCTCCTCCTCCTCTGCTTCAGAACTGCTGCCGCCTGCACCCTGTTCCCCCAATGGCTGCCAATCGGGGTCAAGAACTGGGTCATCTAATAACTCTTCTTGTACCTCCTGCGCAACTTCGTCTGTGTCACCGTGTCGTTCGGTGGTATAGCGTTCGTGATGGGGCAACATAGTCTCATCAGGGTCTGATTCTTGATCAGCACCCTGCGAGGGCAATGTTGTGGTCTGAGTCAAAGGACCAGCATAGTAGTCTGGCTGTGGCTGTGCGTCAGTGCACTCCATGTCAGATTCAATTTGTAATGGGCATGGACTGTTAACTGCTTCACTTTCTAAGCCAGGGACGGTATGTGTAAAGAGCTCCATGGAGTAACCCGTTGTGTCGCCTGCTGCATTCTTCTCTGTTGTTGTTTTTGCTGAAGAGGACAAGGAAGTGACTTGTCCCTGACCGTGAACATCCACTAACGACGCGCTGCTTTTACTTTTACCAGTTTCACGAGATGAGGCAAAAGAGCTAGAGGCTGAGTCAGCAAGATAAGCCAAAACTTGCTCTTGCTGCTCCGGCTTTAAAAGCGGTTTTCCTAATCCCAGAAAAGGGAGCGTTCGAGGCCTTGTGTAGCCGGACGACGAACCTGGCTCCACAGCTCCAGACTTAGGTGCAATATTTTTTCCCCCACGACCACCTGATGCTCCACCACTACCACTACCCTCATTACCAGCTGACAATGAACGCCCCCGGCCACGACCTCTTCCACTAGACTTCCTCATTGTTTTAAAAACGTAACCAAACTAACGTTATTTGTTGCAGTCACACAACTTACACGGTGAGCTATAACTTCTGTATGATTTAGCTACCCCTTTACAGGTTGGTGAGACCACAGCGAAAATCAGGCCCAATGTTACACACTCTTTTTTTGGTGGCTGCAAATTAGAGAGATGCCCCACACGCAGGACTGTCACTGAAGCACAAATGTTAATATTAATGTCACACTATTATTTTTTTTTTATTTTTATTTTTTTCAGGAACACTTTAGAAACCCCCCAAAAAAAAAAAAATAGATTTTTGCAGGGAGAATTTAGAAAACAAATGTAACAAACTATATGCTTTCTATGGGCCACTGAGTGAGAGATGACGCACACAGGAATCAGGAGTGGCACACAAGCCCAGAGGCCAATATTTTTCTACCAATGATTGATGGAGTTATTTTCTCTGGTAGATTTTGGAACCCAAATCAAGGAAAAAAAATGTAGGCTTTCTATGGACCACAATTGGAGAGAGAGAGAGAGAGAGATGGCACACCCAGGAGTCAAGACTGGCACACAAGCAGAAAGGCCAATATTAATCTCCCACTGTTTTTTTTGGTTGTTTTTTTTTTTTTTTTTTTCAGGGAGACTTTAGAAAAAAAAATAATAAAAAAAATATGATTTTATCAGGAAGAATTTAGAAACCAAATAAAATAAAATGATTTTTTCAGGGAGAATTTAGAAAACAAATAAAACCAAAAATAGGCGTTCTATGGCCCACTGACTGAGAGATGACGCACCCAGGAGTCAAGACTGGCACACAAGCAGAAAGGCCAATATTAATCTCCCACTGTTTTTTTTGGTTGTTTTTTTTTTTTTTTTTTTCAGGGAGACTTTAGAAAAAAAAATAATAAAAAAAATATGATTTTATCAGGAAGAATTTAGAAACCAAATAAAATAAAATGATTTTTTCAGGGAGAATTTAGAAAACAAATAAAACCAAAAATAGGCGTTCTATGGCCCACTGACTGAGAGATGACGCACCCAGGAGTCAAGACTGGCACACAAGCAGAAAGGCCAATATTAATCTCCCACTGTTTTTTTTGGTTGTTTTTTTTTTTTTTTTTTCAGGGAGACTTTAGAAAAAAAAATAATAAAAAAAATATGATTTTATCAGGAAGAATTTAGAAACCAAATAAAATAAAATGATTTTTTCAGGGAGAATTTATAAAACAAATAAAACCAAAAATAGGCGTTCTATGGCCCACTGACTGAGAGATGACGCACCCAGGAGTCAAGACTGGCACACAAGCAGAAAGGCCAATATTAATCTCCCACTGTTTTTTTTTTTTTTTTTCAGGGAGACTTTAGAAAAAAAAATAATAAAAAAAATATGATTTTATCAGGAAGAATTTAGAAACCAAATAAAATAAAATAATTTTTTCAGGGAGAATTTAGAAAACAAATAAAACCAAAAATAGGCGTTCTATGGCCCACTGACTGAGAGATGACGCACACAGGAGTCAGGAGTGGCACACAAACCCAGAGGCCAATATTTTTCTACCAATGATTGATGTAGTTATTTTCTCTGGTAGATTTTAGAACCCAAATCAAGGAAAAAAAATATAGGCTTTCTATGGACCACAATTGGAGAGAGAGAGAGAGAGAGAGAGAGAGAGAGAGAGAGAGAGAGAGATGGCACACCCAGGAGTCAAGACTGGCACACAAGCAGAAAGGCCAATATTAATCTCCCACTGTTTTTTTGGTTGTTTTTTTTTTTTTTTTTTTTCAGGGAGACTTTAGAAATAAAAATAATAAAAAAAATATGATTTTATCAGGAAGAATTTAGAAACCAAATAAAATAAAATGATTTTTTCAGGGAGAATTTAGAAAACAAATAAAACCAAAAATATGCGTTCTATGGCCCACTGACTGAGAGAGAGAGAGAGATGGAACGCTTAGTACTGGCACACAAGCCCAAAGGGCAATATTAATCTCCCTTTTTTTTTCCAGGGAGAATTTCTGAAACCCAAAAAAAAAATAAAATAGGCTTTCTATGGCCCACTATTTGTGAGAGAGATGGGACGCTCAGGACTGGCACAGATGGCACGCTCAGGACTGGCACAGAAGCCCAGAGGCCAATATTAATCTCCCTTTTTTTCTGGGAGAATTTATAAAACCAAAAAAATATTTAAATAGGCTTTCTATGGCCCACTATTTGTGAGAGAGATGGCACGCTCAGGACTGGCACAGATGGCACGCTCACAACTGGCACAGAAGCCCAGAGGCCAATATTAATCTCCCTTTTTTTCTGGGAGAATTTATAAAACCAAAAAAATATTTAAATAGGCTTTCTATGGCCCACTATTTGTGAGAGAGATGGCACGCTCAGGACTGGCACAGATGGCACGCTCACAACTGGCACACAAGCCCAGAGGCCAATATTAATCTCCCTTTTTTCAGGGAAAATTTATAAAACCAAAAAAAAAATTAAATAGGCTTTCTATGGCCCACTATTTGTGAGAGAGATGGCACGCTCAGGACTGGCACAGATGGCACGCTCACAACTGGCACACAAGCCCAGAGGCCAATATTAATCTCCCTTTTTTCAGGGAAAATTTATAAAACCAAAAAAAAAATTAAATAGGCTTTCTATGGCCCACTATTTGTGAGAGAGATGGGACGCTCAGGACTGGCACAGATGGCACGCTCAGGACTGGCACAGAAGCCCAGAGGCCAATATTAATCTCCCTTTTTTTCAGGGAGAATTTATAAAACCCAAAAAAAAATAAAATAGGCTTTCTATGGCCCACTATTTGTGAGAGAGATGGCACACTCAGGACTGGCACACAAGCCCAAAGGCCAATATTAATCTCCCACTGTATTTTTATCAGGGAGAATTTATACACCCCACAAAAAAAAATACAGAAAAATGAAAAGGCTTTCTATGGCCCACTATGTGAGAGAGATGGCACACACAGGGATGGCACTCTAGCAGAAATGCCAAATTGCCAATCTTAATCTCCCACCAAAAAAAAAAAAAAAAAAAAAACAGGGAATGTCCTACAATTACTATCTCCCTGCCTGCAGTAATCTCAGCCAGGTATGGCAGGCAGCTACTATCTCCCTGCCTGCAGTAATCTCAGCCAGGTATGGCAGGCAGCAATAAGGAGTGGACTGATGCACAAATGAAATAAAAAGTGTGGACAAACAAAAAAGATAGCTGTGCAGAAAGGAAGGAACAAGAGGATTTGTGCTTTGAAAAAAGCAGTTGGTTTGCACAGCGGCGTACACACAGCAATGCAGCTATCAGGGAGCCTTCTAGGGCAGCCCAATGAGCTACAGCGCTGAGGGGAAAAAAAAAAAAAAAAAAAATTCCACTGTCCCTGCACACCGAGGGTGGTGTTGGACAGTGCAAATCGCTGCAGCACAAGCGGTTTTGTGGTTAATGGACCCTGCCTAACGCTATCCCTGCTTCTGACAAAGCGGCAGCAACCTCTCCCTAAGCTCAGATCAGCAGCAGTAAGATGGCGGTCGGCGGGAACGCCTCTTTATAGCCCCTGTGACGTCGCAGACAGCAAGCCAATCACTGCAATGCCCTTCTCTAAGATGGTGGGGACCAGGACCTATGTCATCACGCTGCCCACACTCTGCGTTTACCTTCATTGGCTGAGAAATGGCGCTTTTCGCGTCATTGAAACGCGACTTTGGCGCGAAAGTCGCGTACCGCATGGCCGACCCCGCACAGGGGTCGGATCGGGTTTCATGAAACCCCGACTTAGCCAAAAGTCGGCGACTTTTGAAAATGTTCGACCCGTTTCGCTCAACCCTAGTGGAGTGGTGTCTGGACCACACAATTAGTGCAAAAGATTGACATGCTGGAAGGTCGATTTGACACAGGATCCTATGTATCAGAACTAGCTGACAATAAACCGCCTACCTATTTGACTACTTGCAGCAGCAGCCTCCCGACGCTCTTACACTGACAAAATGGTGCTGAAGGCACATGTCCACTTTTTATATGGAGAGGGACATGTGACTTCGTCAGCCAATGTAAAAAACCCTCGTATCTGGACATTGTGGATGGTTTCGGCATCCTTATTGGCTGCCGGAGTCCCCACACATTAAGTTAATAAAAAATAATAAAGAATTACAATCCACCTCACCCTCATCAAACATGTCCCCCTGGCTTATCATGCAAAACCACTATCCTAGCCTAGCTAATCTTAACAAAAGCATTAGTGGAAAGGAAACTCGAATATTTACCAAACTTTGGATAAATTTTGCCAATTTTTTTTTTTTTGCGAAAGTTTTCTGAGCAAGTTCACTCATCTCTATTCACCACTGCATCTCTAAACACTTGCATGTCTGTCACATGTGCTCCATGAAAACCTCATCTCATCTGTGAAGAGACCGGGCATCAACTATCATAACTGGTGTTCTCTGGTGAATGTTAGTGAAGATACATTGTGCTGAGTCCTGTGAGCACAGCTCCAACTCTTGGATGTCTTGCATTCTTGCCACCTTCATGGAGTCTGTATTTGAAAAGTTTGGTCAGAAATGTGCACACAAGTATTCACTTGAGGTTCGGTTGTAGGTCTCTCCTCTGGCCATGCTCCCTCCTCTTCCCACACACGAAGGAGCAGATACTGGTCCTACTGCTCGGTTGATGCCCTTCTAAGTCCTGTCCGGCACTTTTGTGTAACTGCCCATGACCTAGCATCTATATGGATGTTCCATCAAACAGAAGCCGGAAGACCTCTCTAACCTGAATGGGCTGAGGGCATCGCCTCTGCTACCAGAAGAGATAAAGGCATTAGCAAAATGTAAAACTAGAGACAAATCAGTCAGACATGATAACAACAGAGAAATAGTCGATGTCCACCATTCTCTCTTTTTGGGCGATGTCCTGTTGTTGCCTCCAGTAGAGTTGAGCGACCTTGACCTTTTTAGAGTCGAGCCGGGTTTTGCGAAACCCGACTATGTCCAAAGTCGGGTCGAGTGAAATCGGCCGATTATGACGTAAAGTCGGGATCGACCGAAACACGAAACCCAATGCAAGTCAATGGGGCAGCATAGTCGGCAGTGAGTGGGGGCCAGGAAAACACCTAGAGTGCCCATTTTAATGTCAAAACCATCCATTCTTCTTAATGAAGCTTGTCAAGCGTAATTTACCTTATAATAATTGGAAGGCATTTGAAATTGGGGGTCATTTGGCTAAAGTTGTGGGGGGTAGGGCTGGTTCAAGTAATTAGTGGGCCCAGGAAATCTGGACCACGTCACGGCAGTGGAGCAGGGAGAGGTAAGTATTTCAACTTTGCAAGTGCTGTGAACCTGAGCAAGCAGGGGGGGCCCACTCGTTGGCATTGGCACTGGCACAGGGCCCCTCAAAGTACAGCGGTGTGTTTGCACGGCGGGGGCGCCTCCCACCGGCAGCAACACTTTTGCGTACTATGAGAGGCCCTGTGCCAGTGACGTCGCCAACTAGTATTCCTCCCCCCACCTGATGAAGGAACCTGCACTTTCATCTGCACCTTCCTCTTTGTCCCCGTGTAAGGTGGTATGGTATGCGGGAAGAGCAACCTGACTTTCAGCAGGGTCACAATGTTGTTGTGTAGCGTGCACGGGGAATGTTGCGTTATGGGTCAATGTACCAGCAGACTCATCTATCACTGGCTGGGCAATGGGCACGATGAAGTGGAAACACAGATATAGGCCCAAAGAAGAAAGTGGGCTAAATGCAGTTCAAAATTGGTAACACAGGAATAACCAGGGGGCATTGCAGTGGAGGACAACTGGAATGAGAGGCTGACACAGAGAGTAGGGCCAAATCAGTAAGTAGTCGAAATGCAGTTCAAAATTGGCAACCGTAGTAAACAGGCGGCACAGCTTTGTTCAGTGGAGGAGAACAGCAAGGAGTGGCAGACACCGATAGTAGGCCCCAACCCAACTAGTAGGCCAAATGCAGTCTAACATTAACAACTACTTAACGAGAGGCTGAAAATGGAATTTCAGGACAGGAAACCAGGAGAACAGCAAGGAGTGGCAGACACCGATAGTAGGCCCCAAACCAACTAGTACGCCAAATGCAGTTGTTCCATTTAACCACAATTTAATGAGAGCCTGAAGATAGAAGCTCAGGAAAGGCAACCTGGGGAACACCTTGGAGTGTAACACACCATCTCTCTCCACCCCATACCCATTTTGTAGGCCTAATGCTGTGTACTTTTCTACAACTACTAAACGAGAGTCGGAAGACCGAAGCAATGGCAAGGAAACCTGGGGAACACCTTGGAGTGTAACACACCATCTCTCTCCACCCCATACCCAATTTGTAGGCCTAATGCAGCCTACTTTCCGACACCTACTAAACGAGAGCATGAAGATCGAAGCTCAGGAAAGGCAACCTGGGGAACACCTTGGAGTGTAACACACCATCTCTCTCCACCCCATACCCATTTTTTAGGCCTAATGCAGTGTACTTTTCTACAACTACTAAACGAGAGTCGGAAGACCGAAGCAATGGCAAGGAAACCTGGGGAACACCTTGGAGTGTAACACACCATCTCTCTCCACCCCATTCCCCATTTTTTAGGCCTAATGCAGCCTACTTTCCGACACCTACTAAACGAGAGCATGAAGATCGAAGCTCAGGAAAGGCAACCTGGGGAACACCTTGGAGTGTAACACACCATCTCTCTCCACCCCATACCCATTTTGTAGGCCTAATGCTGTGTACTTTTCTACAACTACTAAACGAGAGTCGGAAGACCGAAGCAATGGCAAGGAAACCTGGGGAACACCTTGGAGTGTAACACACCATCTCTCTCCACCCCATACCCAATTTGTAGGCCTAATGCAGCCTACTTTCCGACACCTACTAAACGAGAGCATGAAGATCGAAGCTCAGGAAAGGCAACCTGGGGAACACCTTGGAGTGTAACACACCATCTCTCTCCACCCCATACCCATTTTGTAGGCCTAATGCTGTGTACTTTTCTACAACTACTAAACGAGAGTCGGAAGACCGAAGCAATGGCAAGGAAACCTGGGGAACACCTTGGAGTGTAACACACCATTTCTCTCCACCCCATACCCAATTTGTAGGCCTAATGCAGCCTACTTTCCGACACCTACTAAACGAGAGCATGAAGATCGAAGCTCAGGAAAGGCAACCTGGTGAAAACCTTGGAGTGTAACACAACCTGTCTCTACACCCCATACCAAATTTGTAGGCCTAATGCAGCGTAGTTTCCACCAACTACTAAACGAGAGCCGGAAGATCGAAGCTCATGAAAGGCAACCCGGGGAACACCTTGGAGTGTAACACAACCTCTCTCTACACCACGAAAGGGCTGATTCTTAGGAAGGAAGGCTGTTGTAAATAAGCATTGCGCGTCCGAGGGTGATTATATTCTTATTCGGTATCTACTCACCCTCGGACGCGCCATGCTTCTTGATTTGTAATTAATGTTTATTTGCAATGTGCTTTTGACTTACTCAATTATTTTTTTAATTATTGATTTTATTAAATTAATAGTTTAACATCTTATTGGAAATAATTTAAAGGAGACGCGACAGGACAACACTCGGTGGATGCCATATCTGTGTTAACAACTCCAAAAAACTTTCAGTTAACTTCTTGCAGGAGAAAGAAATTGTAGCTGTTGGACCTTTGTAGTACAGTTCCAGATATTTGTTGTGTGTTTGTTTTGATTGTTAAAATGTCTGCATTTGAGATCTCAACACGATCTTATTTTTTATAATCAAATTAATTTTTTAAATATTTTATTAGGTTGGTTCAAGGGGTACACGGGCCGCAGTAGACAGGTCAGTGGAGGCCTAGTGGAAGGAGGGACCGCAGATGCGCCACTGTTTCACCCATACACAATTAGTAGGCCTAATGCAGCGTAGTTTCCAACAGCTACTAAACGAGAGCCGGAAGATCGAAGCTCAGGAAAGGCAACCTGGGGAACACCTTGGAGTGTAACACAACCTCTCTCTACACCACGGAAGGGCTGATTCTTAGGAAGGAAGGCTGTTGTAAATAAGCATTGCGCGTCCGAGGGTGATTATATTCTTATTCGGTATCTACTCACCCTCGGACGCGCCATGCTTCTTGATTTGTAATTAATGTTTATTTGCAATGTGCTTTTGACTTACTCAATTATTTTTTTAATTATTGATTTTATTAAATTAATAGTTTAACATCTTATTGGAAATAATTTAAAGGAGACGCGACAGGACAACACTCGGTGGATGCCATATCTGTGTTAACAACTCCAAAAAACTTTCAGTTAACTTCTTGCAGGAGAAAGAAATTGTAGCTGTTGGACCTTTGTAGTACAGTTCCAGATATTTGTTGTGTGTTTGTTTTGATTGTTAAAATGTCTGCATTTGAGATCTCAACACGATCTTATTTTTTATAATCAAATTAATTTTTTTTATATTTAATGATGTTGGTTCAAGGGGTACACGGGCAGCAATAGACAGGTCAGTGGAGGCCTAGTGGAAGGAGTGACGGCAGACAGGCATCAAAGGCCTAACATTGGGCTGGCTGTAGGCAAGTTAAAATTGGTTCCAGGGGAACACGGCCATCAGTGGCCTGGTCAGTGTAGTTGTAGTTGAAAGAACGGGACGCAGACAGGCTTCGAAGGCCTAACATAATAACATAGGGCTGGCTGTAGGCAAGTTAAAATTGGTTCCAAGGGAACACGGCCATCAGTGGCCTGGTCAGTGTAGTTGTAGTTGAAAGAACGGGACGCAGACAGGCTTCGAAGGCCTAACATAACAAACTTGGGCTGGCTGTAGGCACTTTTAAATTTGTTCCAGGGGTACATGGGCAGCAGTGTATGGTCAGTGGAAGTCTAGTGGAAGGAGTGACCGCAGACAGGCTTCCAAGGCCTAACATAACAAACTTGGGCTGGCTGTAGGCACTTTTAAATTGGTTCCAGGGGTACACGGGCAGCAGTGGTCTGGTCAGTGGAAGTCTAGTGGAAGGAGTGACCGCAGACAGGCTTCCAAGGCCTAACATAAAAAACTTGGGCTGGCTGTAGGCACTTTAAATTGGTTCCAGGGGTACATGGGCAGCAGTGTATGGTCAGTGGAAGTCTAGTGGAAGGAGTGACCGCAGACAGGCTTCCAAGGCCTAACATAACAAAATTGGGCTGGCTGTAGGCACTTTAAATTGGTTCCAGGGGTACATGGGCAGCAGTGTATGGTCAGTGGAAGTCTAGTGGAAGGAGTGACGGCAGACAGTCTTCGAAGGCCTAACATAACAAAATTGGGCTGACTGTAGGCACTTTTAAATTGGTTCCAGGGGTACATGGGCAGCAGTGTATGGTCAGTGGAAGTCTAGTGGAAGGAGTGACGGCAGACAGTCTTCGAAGGCCTAACATATCAAAATTGGGCTGGCTGTAGGCACTTTTAAATTGGTTCCAGGGTAACACGGCCAGCAGTGGCCTGGTCAGTGTAGTAGTTGTAGAAAGAAGGGACCGCAGACAGGCTTCGAAGGCCTAACATAACAAAAATGTCAAAACAATGGTATTGTCAGTGCCAGGCATTGAAGGATGTCAGCGCCTAGACTACACATTGGTGAAGCTGTGAGAGATAATTTTGCTAGTGGTAGAGCACTGTTTGAGCTGGGGGGGGGAACTGTCTTGTGGCCGGCGGTACAGGCACAGGGCCCCTCATATTACAACGGTGTGTCTGACGTTGGGTGCGCACCACCACCGCCAGAGACACTTTATTGTACTATGAGGGACCCAGTGGCAGTGCCGTCGACCAAAAGCGGCCACACCCACCTCTTCAGACAAACAGCACTCTCAAGGGTCCAAGCGCAAAGTGGCGATAGCACGGCCCCGTGTGGGGAGTTTGGCCATTTCATGAGGTGGAAACATGTCGTATGCTGGACAATCAGGTGAAGAAAATTACGAGATTGGAAAAGTCATTCAGAATAGTCCACAGGCAAGACCTTTTCATAGGAAAGCTAGGTGTCAGCCGGGCAGGGTGGGGCAAAAGATTTTGAAATCCAGTTGTGGTTCATTTTAATGAAGGTTAGATCATCTACATTTTGGGTAGCCAGACGAGTCCTTTTTTCTGTTAGTATTGAACCTGCAGCACTGAATACTCTTTCTGATAGGACACTAGCTGCCGGGCAAGCAAGCTCCTGCAATGCATATTCTGCCAATTCTGGCCAGGTGTCTAATTTGGATGCCCAGTAATCAAATGGGAATGACGGTTGAGGGAGAACGTCGATAAGGGATGAAAAATAGTTTGTAACCATACTGGACAAATGTTGTCTCCTGTCACTTTGAATTGATGCTGCAGTACCTGTCCTGTCTGCGGTCATAGAAAAATCACTCCACAACCTGGTCAGAAAACCCCTCTGGCCAACGCCACTTCTGATTTCTGCCCCTCTAACACCTCTGGTCTGCTGGCCCCTGGAGCTCGTGTGAGAACGATCACGGGCGCTGTGTGCAGGGAATGCCAGAAGCAAACGGTCAACAAGAGTTGATTGTTTTGTTGCTAATATTAGTTCCAAGTTCTCATGTGGCATAATATTTTGCAATTTGCCTTTATAGCGAGGATCAAGGAGGCAGGCCAACCAGTAATCGTCATCGTTCATCATTTTTGTAATGCGTGTGTCCCTTTTGAGGATACGCAAGGCATAATCCGCCATGTGGGCCAAAGTTCCCGTTGTCAAATCTGCGGTTGTGCTTGGTTGAGGGGCAGTTGCAGGCAAATCTACGTCACTTGTGTCCCTCAAAAAACCAGAACCCGGCCTTGCCACGCCACCAATTTCCCGTGCCCCCGGGAAAGCTTCCTCATTAAAAATATACTCATCCACATCATCCTCCTCATCCTCCACCTCCTCTTCGCCCGGTACCTCGTCATGTACACTGCCCTGACCAGACAATCGCTGACTGTCATCAAGGCTTTCCTCTTCCTCAGCTGCAGACGCCTGATCCTTTATGTGCGTCAAACTTTGCATCAGCAGACGCATTAGGGGGATGCTCATGCTTATTATGGCGTTGTCTGCACTAACCAGCCGTGTGCATTCCTCAAAACACTGAAGGACTTGACACATGTCTTGAATCTTCGACCACTGCACACCTGACAACTCCATGTCTGCCATCCTACTGCCTGCCCGTGTATGTGTATCCTCCCACAAAAACATAACAGCCCGCCTGTGTTCGCACAGTCTCTGAAGCATGTGCAGTGTTGAGTTCCACCTTGTTGCAACGTCTATGATTAGGCGATGCTGGGGAAGGTTCAAAGAACGCTGATAGGTCTGCATACGGCTGGAGTGTACAGGCGAACGGCGGATATGTGCGCAAAGTCCACGCACTTTGAGGAGCAGGTCGGATAACCCCGGATAACTTTTCAGGAAGCACTGCACCACCAGGTTTAAGGTGTGAGCCAGGCAAGGAATGTGTTTCAGTTGGGAAAGGGAGATGGCAGCCATGAAATTCCTTCCGTTATCACTCACTACCTTGCCTGCCTCAAGATCTACAGTGCCCAGCCACGACTGCGTTTCTTGCTGCAAGAACTCGGACAGAACTTCCGCGGTGTGTCTATTGTCGCCCAAACACTTCATAGCCAATACAGCCTGCTGACGTATGCCAGTAGCTGCCCCATAATGGGAGACCTGGTGTGCAACAGTGGCAGGTGCGGATGGAGTGTTTGTGCGACTGCGGTCTGTGGACGAGCTCTTGCTTCTGCAGGAGGACGAGGAGGAGGAGGAGGAGGAGGGGGTGCGAACGGCTACAGACAACTGTTTACTAGACCGTGGGCTAGGCAGAACTGTCCCAAACTTGCTGTCCCCTGTGGACCCTGAATCCACCACATTTACCCAGTGTGCCGTGATGGACACGTAACGTCCCTGGCCATGCCTACTGGTCCATGCATCTGTTGTCAGGTGCACCTTTGTGCTCACAGATTGCCTGAGTGCATGGACGATGCGCTCTTTAACATGCTGGTGGAGGGCTGGGATGGCTTTTCTGGAAAAAAAGTGTCGACTGGGTAGCTCGTAGCGTGGTACAGCGTAGTCCATCAGGTCTTTGAAAGCTTCGCTTTCAACTAACCGGTAGGGCATCATCTCTAACGAGATTAGTCTAGCTATGTGGGCGTTCAAACCCTGTGTACGCGGATGCGAGGCTAAGTATTTCCTTTTTCTAACCATAGTCTCATGTAGGGTGAGCTGGACTGGAGAGCTGGAGATCGTGGAACTAGCGGGGGTGCCGGTGGACATGGCAGACTGAGAGACGGTGGGAGATGGTATTGTTGCCGCCGGTGCCCTAGATGCAGTGTTTCCTACTACGAAACTGGTGATTCCCTGACCCTGACTGCTTTGGCCTGGCAAAGATACCTGCACAGATACAGCAGGTGGTGCGCTAAATGGTGGTCCTACACTGCCGGAAGGGATGTTGCGTTGATGACTAGCTTCATTGGCCGAGGGTGCAACAACCTTAAGGGACGTTTGGTAGTTAGTCCAAGCTTTCAAATGCATGGTGGTTAAATGTCTATGCATGCAACTAGTATTGAGACTTTTCAGATTCTGACCTCTGCTTAAGGAAGTAGAACATTTTTGACAGATGACTTTGCGCTGATCAATTGGATGTTGTTTAAAAAAATGCCAGACTGCACTCTTTCTAGCATCGGATACCTTTTCAGGCATTGCAGACTGAGCTTTAACCGGATGGCCACGCTGTCCTCCACCAGGTTTTGGCTTTGCCACGCGTTTTGGGCAAGATACGGGCCCGGCAGATGGAACCTGTGGCGATGTTGATGCCTGCTGCGGCCCCTCCTCCTCCTCTGCTTCAGAACTGCTGCCGCCTGCACCCTGTTCCCCCAATGGCTGCCAATCGGGGTCAAGAACTGGGTCATCTAATAACTCTTCTTGTACCTCCTGCGCAACTTCGTCTGTGTCACCGTGTCGTTCGGTGGTATAGCGTTCGTGATGGGGCAACATAGTCTCATCAGGGTCTGATTCTTGATCAGCACCCTGCGAGGGCAATGTTGTGGTCTGAGTCAAAGGACCAGCATAGTAGTCTGGCTGTGGCTGTGCGTCAGTGCACTCCATGTCAGATTCAATTTGTAATGGGCATGGACTGTTAACTGCTTCACTTTCTAAGCCAGGGACGGTATGTGTAAAGAGCTCCATGGAGTAACCCGTTGTGTCGCCTGCTGCATTCTTCTCTGTTGTTGTTTTTGCTGAAGAGGACAAGGAAGTGACTTGTCCCTGACCGTGAACATCCACTAACGACGCGCTGCTTTTACTTTTACCAGTTTCACGAGAGGAGGCAAAAGAGCTAGAGGCTGAGTCAGCAAGATAAGCCAAAACTTGCTCTTGCTGCTCCGGCTTTAAAAGCGGTTTTCCTAATCCCAGAAAAGGGAGCGTTCGAGGCCTTGTGTAGCCGGACGACGAACCTGGCTCCACAGCTCCAGACTTAGGTGCAATATTTTTTTCCCCACGACCACCTGATGCTCCACCACTACCACTACCCTCATTACCAGCTGACAATGAACGCCCCCGGCCACGACCTCTTCCACTAGACTTCCTCATTGTTTTAAAAACGTAACCAAACTAACGTTATTTGTTGCAGTCACACAACTTACACGGTGAGCTATAACTTCAGTATGATTTAGCTACCCCTTTACAGGTTGGTGAGACCACAGCGAAAATCAGGCCCAATGTTACACACTCTTTTTTTGGTGGCTGCAAATTAGAGAGATGCCCCACACGCAGGACTGTCACTGAAGCACAAATGTTAATATTAATGTCACACTATTATTTTTTTTTTATTTTTATTTTTTTCAGGAACACTTTAGAAACCCCCCCCAAAAAAAAAAATAGATTTTTGCAGGGAGAATTTAGAAAACAAATGTAACAAACTATATGCTTTCTATGGGCCACTGAGTGAGAGATGACGCACACAGGAATCAGGAGTGGCACACAAGCCCAGAGGCCAATATTTTTCTACCAATGATTGATGGAGTTATTTTCTCTGGTAGATTTTGGAACCCAAATCAAGGAAAAAAAATATAGGCTTTCTATGGACCACAATTGGAGAGAGAGAGAGAGAGAGAGAGAGAGAGAGAGATGGCACACCCAGGAGTCAAGACTGGCACACAAGCAGAAAGGCCAATATTAATCTCCCATTTTTTTGGGGGGTTTGTTTTTTTTTTTTTTTTTCAGGGAGACTTTAGAAAAAAAAATAATAAAAAAAATATGATTTTATCAGGAAGAATTTAGAAACCAAATAAAATAAAATGATTTTTTCAGGGAGAATTTATAAAACAAATAAAAACAAAAATAGGCGTTCTATGGCCCACTGACTGAGAGATGACGCACACAGGAGTCAGGAGTGGCACACAAGCCCAGAGGCCAATATTTTTCTACCAATGATTGATGTAGTTATTTTCTCTGGTAGATTTTGGAACCCAAATCAAGGAAAAAAATATAGGCTTTCTATGGACCACAATTGGAGAGAGAGAGAGAGAGAGAGAGAGAGAGGGCACACCCAGGAGTCAAGACTGGCACACAAGCAGAAAGGCCAATATTAATCTCCCACTGTTTTTTTTGTTTGGTTTTTTTTTTTTTTTTTCAGGGAGACTTTAGAAAAAAAAATAATAAAAAAAATATGATTTTATCAGGAAGAATTTAGAAACCAAATAAAATAAAATGATTTTTTCAGGGAGAATTTATAAAAAAAATAAAAACAAAAATAGGCGTTCTATGGCCCACTGACTGAGAGATGACGCACACAGGAGTCAGGAGTGGCACACAAGCCCAGAGGCCAATATTTTTCTACCAATGATTGATGTAGTTATTTTCTCTGGTAGATTTTGGAACCCAAATCAAGGAAAAAAAATATAGGCTTTCTATGGACCACAATTGGAGAGAGAGAGAGAGAGAGAGAGAGAGATGGCACACCCAGGAGTCAAGACTGGCACACAAGCAGAAAGGCCAATATTAATCTCCCACTGTTTTTTTTGGTTGTTTTTTTTTTTTTTTTTTCAGGGAGACTTTAGAAAAAAAAATAATAAAAAAAATATGATTTTATCAGGAAGAATTTAGAAACCAAATAAAATAAAATGATTTTTTCAGGGAGAATTTATAAAACAAATAAAAACAAAAATAGGCGTTCTATGGCCCACTGACTGAGAGATGACGCACACAGGAGTCAGGAGTGGCACACAAGCCCAGAGGCCAATATTTTTCTACCAATGATTGATGTAGTTATTTTCTCTGGTAGATTTTGGAACCCAAATCAAGGAAAAAAAATATAGGCTTTCTATGGACCACAATTGGAGAGAGAGAGAGAGAGAGAGAGAGAGAGAGATGGCACACCCAGGAGTCAAGACTGGCACACAAGCAGAAAGGCCAATATTAATCTCCCACTGTTTTTTTTGGTTGTTTTTTTTTTTTTTTTTCAGGGAGACTTTAGAAAAAAAAATAATATAAAAAATATGATTTTATCAGGAAGAATTTAGAAACCAAATAAAATAAAATGATTTTTTCAGGGAGAATTTATAAAACAAATAAAACCAAAAATAGGCGTTCTATGGCCCACTGACTGAGAGATGACGCACCCAGGAGTCAAGACTGGCACACAAGCAGAAAGGCCAATATTAATCTCCCACTGTTTTTTTTTTTTTTTTTTTTTTTCAGGGAGACTTTAGAAAAAAAAATAATAAAAAAAATATGATTTTATCAGGAAGAATTTAGAAACCAAATAAAATAAAATGATTTTTTCAGGGAGAATTTAGAAAACAAATAAAACCAAAAATAGGCGTTCTATGGCCCACTGACTGAGAGAGAGAGAGAGATGGAACGCTTAGTACTGGCACACAAGCCCAAAGGGCAATATTAATCTCCCTTTTTTTTTCCAGGGAGAATTTCTAAAACCCAAAAAAAAAAAAAAATAGGCTTTCTATGGCCCACTATTTGTGAGAGAGATGGGACGCTCAGGACTGGCACAGATGGCACGCTCAGGACTGGCACAGAAGCCCAGAGGCCAATATTAATCTCCCTTTTTTTCTGGGAGAATTTATAAAACCAAAAAAATATTTAAATAGGCTTTCTATGGCCCACTATTTGTGAGAGAGATGGCACGCTCAGGACTGGCACAGATGGCACGCTCACAACTGGCACACAAGCCCAGAGGCCAATATTAATCTCCCTTTTTTCAGGGAAAATTTATAAAACCAAAAAAAAAATTAAATAGGCTTTCTATGGCCCACTATTTGTGAGAGAGATGGCACGCTCAGGACTGGCACAGATGGCACGCTCACAACTGGCACACAAGCCCAGAGGCCAATATTAATCTCCCTTTTTTCAGGGAAAATTTATAAAACAAAAAAAAAAATTAAATAGGCTTTCTATGGCCCACTATTTGTGAGAGAGATGGCACGCTCAGGACTGGCACAGATGGCACGCTCACAACTGGCACACAAGCCCAGAGGCCAATATTAATCTCCCTTTTTTTCAGGGAGAATTTATAAAACCAAAAAAAAAATTAAATAGGCTTTCTATGGCCCACTATTTGTGAGAGAGATGGCACGCTCAGGGCTGGCACAGATGGCACGCTCAGGACTGGCACACAAGCCCAGAGGCCAATATTAATCTCCCTTTTTTTCAGGGAGAATTTATAAAACCCAAAAAAAAATAAAATAGGCTTTCTATGGCCCACTATTTGTGAGAGAGATGGCACACTCAGGACTGGCACACAAGCCCAAAGGCCAATATTAATCTCCCACTGTATTTTTATCAGGGAGAATTTATACACCCCACAAAAAAAAATACAGAAAAATGAAAAGGCTTTCTATGGCCCACTATGTGAGAGAGATGGCACACACAGGGATGGCACTCTAGCAGAAATGCCAAATTGCCAATCTTAATCTCCCACCAAAAAAAAAAAAAAAAAAAAAACAGGGAATGTCCTACAATTACTATCTCCCTGCCTGCAGTAATCTCAGCCAGGTATGGCAGGCAGCAATAAGGAGTGGACTGATGCACAAATGAAATAAAAAGTGTGGACAAACAAAAAAGATAGCTGTGCAGAAAGGAAGGAACAAGAGGATTTGTGCTTTGAAAAAAGCAGTTGGTTTGCACAGCGGCGTACACACAGCAATGCAGCTATCAGGGAGCCTTCTAGGGCAGCCCAATGAGCTACAGCGCTGAGGGGAAAAAAAAAAAAAAAAAAACTTCCACTGTCCCTGCACACCGAGGGTGGTGTTGGACAGTGCAAATCGCTGCAGCACAAGCGGTTTTGTGGTTAATGGACCCTGCCTAACGCTATCCCTGCTTCTGACAAAGCGGCAGCAACCTCTCCCTAAGCTCAGATCAGCAGCAGTAAGATGGCGGTCGGCGGGAACGCCTCTTTATAGCCCCTGTGACGTCGCAGACAGCAAGCCAATCACTGCAATGCCCTTCTCTAAGATGGTGGGGACCAGGACCTATGTCATCACGCTGCCCACACTCTGCGTTTACCTTCATTGGCTGAGAAATGGCGCTTTTCGCGTCATTGAAACGCGACTTTGGCGCGAAAGTCGCGTACCGCATGGCCGACCCCGCACAGGGGTCGGATCGGGTTTCATGAAACCCCGACTTAGCCAAAAGTCGGCGACTTTTGAAAATGTTCGACCCGTTTCGCTCAACCCTAGCCTCCAGTGCACTTGTTGTTACCTTCATTTGCACCAAAGTCGGTGACATTGATTCACAATCAGTTCTGTTTCCTTACTGGATAGATTGATATCCCTGGAGATTAATATACTCTGAGTTAGACAGTGATCTGCAAGGAGTAGTATATATGTGTTTACACACCATGACCTATATCTTGTACTTCTGTTGGTTGGCTACCAGTGTGGCGTGAAAAAGTTTTTTCTATTTTCGTATTGTAGAAGAAATCAGGACGGGAGGGGGAAATACTTTTCACAGCACTTTATATACCAAATGTAAGCTTGTTTTAGGTGTGGGTGATAGTCCGTAACCAATAATTCACCCATCTGGCCACTTCTGTTTCTAACCATTAATTTTGTCGACATTTCTTAGTTGTATATCAATTGAATTTTTGCATCTTAAAAGGAAACAATACCCTTTGGATGTGAAAGGCAATTTGTCTTAAGTGTTCGGCATGTTTATGCCTGGAATTACTGGTTGTTAGCTCATTGTTCCTTCACTGTCAGAAACTGAAAGCCTCTAAATTGCTGTTGATGGTAAAGATGTTCTTGAGACTCAATAATCTGCAGCACTTCATGATAAGTCACCGCAGATGAAGGGGGTAAGGACAAGTATCAAAACTAGAGGAGAGGAATGAGCCATTTACTCATATCATCACACAATGTATGATTAGATATGACATCAAACCAAATAGGATTTCTTATTATGCAGCAGAGTCTCTGCATAGCTGCTCTGTATGTGTCAGTATCACTTGGATTGCTACAGAAACATTGCATGCCCTCTGCGTAGACATAGGATAACACTAGTACTGCATTTTACAATAGTACGATGGCATGCGATGAAATGAAAATGCTGGCTTTTATGCATGACTGGGAAGCATGGTGGTTCATTGGTTAACACTTCTTCTTGCAGCACTGTGTTTGATTTTAACTCCTGACTATTAGTGTCTATTCCGGTTTCTCCAGTTTCCTACTTATGGCTTTGTATGTCTCCTCCAGGTTCTACAATTCCTTTTGGTTTCCTACTCATTGCATTCATGTGTCTTTTCTTGATTCTCCAGCTTCATAATCATCGCAATGCGTGTCTGCTAAAAATTCTCCAGTTTCCTACCTGTAGGTTTCTTTTGGGTTCTCCAGTTTCCTTTGGTTTCCTATTTATGACTTTGTATGCCTCTTCTGGGTTCTCAAGCTTTCTTTGGTTTCCTGCTTATGGCTTTGTATGCATCTTTTGGGTTCTCCAGTTTTCTTTGGTTTGCTACCCATGGATGTTCATGTATCTTTTCTTGGTTCTCCAGCTTCCTACTCATGGCTATATGTCTGGTGCAAGTTCTCCAGTTTCCTCTGGTTTCATACTCATGGCTGTGTTCATCTCCCCATGGTTCTCCAATTTCCTACTCATGGGTGTTTCACAGTTTCCTCTGATTTCCTATTCATGACAGTGTGTATCTCCTCCAGATTTTCCTGTTTTCTCTGGTCTCCTATCCGTAATTGTGTTTCCTCTCTGGGTTTTTACATTTTCTCTGCCTTACTACCAGTGACTATGACTTCATGTTCTTCAGTTTCCTTCAGTGTTTTACCCATGTTGGTTTGTGTCTCTTTACGTTTTTCTAGAACCTTTTATGTTTTCCTAGAACCTTTTACTATCTGTGTTTTCTTAGGGGTTATAGTTTTCTTTAGCATACTTGTGACTGTGTTGCTTTCTTCTTGGTCTCTTCCATTTCCTACACATAACTTTGTGTCTTCTCTCAGTTTTCCAGATTTTTAGAGTCTGTTTGTTTCATATGAGTCTCCCCATTTCCTTCTGTTTCCCACCAATGAATGTGTGTATTATTATTATTTATTGTTATAGCGCCATTTATTCCATGGCACTTTACATGTGAGGAGGGGTATACATAATAAAAATAAGTACAATAATCTTAAACAATACAAGTCACAACTGGTACAGGAGTAGTGAGGACCCTGCCCGTGAAGGCTCACAATCTACAAGGGATGGGTGAGGATACAATAGGTAAGGATAGAGCTGGTCATGCAGCGGTTTGGTCGATCGGTGGTTACTGCAGGTTGTAGGCTTGTGGGAAGAGGTGGGTCTTCAGGTTCTTTTTGAAGATTTCGATGGTAGGCGAGAGTTTGATATGTTGGGGTAGAGGGTTCCAGAGTAGGGGTGATACGCGAGAGAAATCTTGTATGCGATTGTGGGAAGATTAGATAAGAGGGGGGTAGAGAAGGAGATCTTGTGAGGATCGGAGGTTGCGTGTAGGTAAGTACCGGGAGACGAGGTCACAGATGTATGGAGGAGACAGGTTGTGGATGGCTTTGTATGTCAGTACGTCACGGATAGGGTTTTGTAGTGGAGTCTCTGGGCAATGTGGAGCCAGTGAAGGGATTGACAGAGGGGAGAGGCCGGGGAATAGCGGGGGGACAGGTGGATTAGTCGGGCAGCAGAGTTTAGAATAGATTGGAGGGGTGCGAGAGTCTTAGAGGGGAGGCCACAGAGCAGGAGGTTACAGTAGTCAAGGCGAGAGATGATGAGAGTATGGACTAGGGTTTTTGCAGATTCTTGGTTGAGGAATGTACGAATTCGTGAAATATTTTTGAGTTGAAGTCGGCAGGAAGTGGAAAGGGCTTGGATATGTGGTTTGAAGGAAAGATCAGCATCAAGGATTACCCCGAGGCAGTGAGCTTGTGGGACTGTGGAGAGTGGGCAGCCATTTACTGTATGAATAGGTTCGTTGGGGGGGTCGCGTGAGATGGGGGAAAGATGATAAATTCTGTTTTGTCCATGTTAAGTTTCAGAAATCTAGCGGAGAAAAGGATGAAATAGTGGACAGACATTGAGGGATTCTGGTTAGTAGGGAGGTGATATCTGGTCCAGAGATGTAGATCTGTGTGTCATCAGCATAGAGGTAATACTGAAAGCCATGAGATTCTATGAGCTGTCCCAGGACAAAGGTGTAAATGGAGAAGAGCAGGGGCCCAAGGACTGAACCTTGTGGGACTCCGACAGATAGCGGGCGAGGTGAGGAAGTGGTGTGAGAGTGGGAGACGCTGAATGTCCGGTCTGTTAGGTATGATGAGATTCAGGATAGGGCCAAGTCTGTGATGCCAATGGATGAGAGGGTCTGTAATAATAGGGAATGGTCCACTGTGTCAAAGGCAGCCGACAGGTCGAGGAGGAGGAAGATAGAGTAGTGTTGCTTGCTCTTGGCAGTTAAGAGGTCATTGGTGACCTTAGTTAGGGCAGTTTCAGTGGAATGGTGTGACCGGAAGCCAGATTGTAAGCGGTCAAAGAGGGAGCAAGAAGAGAGATGGGAGGACAGTTCAAGGTTGACGTGTTGTTCCAGTAGTTTGGAGGCATAAGGCAGAAGTGATATAGGGCGATAGCTAGATACAGTAGATGGGTCAAGAGAGGGCTTTTTGAGGATAGGTGTGATGGAGGCATGTTTAAAGCTTGAGGGGAAAACACCAGTTGTTAGTGATAGGTTGAAGAGATGGGTTAGGGTTGGGATGAAGACTGTGGTGAGGTTTGGGATGAGGTGGGATGGGAGCGGGTCAAGTGCACAGGTGGTGAGATGCGATCTTGAGGGTAGAGTGGAGAGTTGATCTTCTGTAATGGTGGAGAAGTTGGTTTTGGAGGTGGAGGGCGGGGAAGTCAGGAGGAAGGGCTCTGGGGGTTGTTGACCAAAACTGTCTCTGATGCTATCAATATTCTGCTTGAAAAATGAGGCAAAGTCTTCAGCAGAGATAAGTGGGGAGGGAGGAGGTGTTGGGGGACGGAGGAGAGAATTGAAGGTGTTGAATAACTGTTTAGGGTTGTGAGACAGGGAGGATATGAGAGATGAGAAGTAGGTTTGTTTAGCTGTGGCGAGTGTGGTCTTGAAAGTAGTGAGGTACTGTTTGAATGCGATGAAGTGCTCGTTGGAGTGGGATCTTTTCCATCTGCGCTCAGCAGCCCTGGAAGCTCACCTCAGTTCTTTGGTCAGGCTGGTGTGCCAGGGCTGTCTGTTGATTTTGCGAGCTTTGGTATGTGTTAGAGGGACAGCAGATCCAAAGCTACAGCTATTGTGGTGTTATATAGAGCAGCAGCATCATCCGCATTGTGTATGGAACTTATGTCTGTGAGAGGGAGGAGGGATTCAGAGAATGAATGTAGGTCAAGATGTTTAAGATTTCTGCAAGGGTGTGAAAGTTTGTGGGGTGGGGATTGTAGACATGGAGTGGAGAGAGATGAGAATGTGAGAAGGTTGTGGTCAGAGAGTGGAAGAGGTGAGTTAGAGAGGTTAGATAGGGAGCAGAGGCGGGTGAAGATGAGGTCCAGTGTGTGACCATCTTTGCGGGTGGCTGCAGAAGACCATTGAGTGAGGCCAAAGGAGGAAATGAGAGATAGAAGTTTAGTGGCAGCTGAGAGGGAAGTGTCAATGGGGATGTTGAAGTCGCCCATGATGACAGTGGGGATGTCCACGGAAAGGAAATGAAGTAGCCAGGTGGTGAAGTGGTCAAAGAAGGTGGTGGCTCGCCCTGGGGGGCAGTAAATGACAGCCAGTTGAAGGTTGGAGGGGGAGTAGATGCGTACAGAGTGCACCTCAAAGGAAGGGAGGGTAACAGAGGGTGGCAGTGGGATTGGGGTGAAGGAGCAGTTATCTGACAGGAGACAACCAACTCCTCCACCATGTTTGCTGCTGGGGCAGGGTGTGTGAGAAAGGTAGAAGCCACCGTAAGAGAGTGCAGCAGGGGAGGCTATGTCAGAAGGGGTGAGCCAGGTTTCGGTGATGGCGAGGAAGGAAAGTTTGGTAGTAACAAAAAGATCATGGATTTAGGAAAGCTTGTTGCAGACAGAGCGAGCGTTCCACAGAGCTCCTGTTATTGGGACTGGGGAAGCGGGGGCTGGGTGAATGGGTATAAGGTTAGAGGGGTTACGGAAGTTTGTGATAGAGAGTGGATGGGAGGTAGAAATGACTGTGGGAATATGGTGAGGCGAACCAGGATTTGGAGAGATATCACCAGCAGTGAGGAGCAGAGAAAGTGTTAGCAGCTGGCAGCAAGAGAGGGCATGAGGGGGCTGTCTGTTCTTTGAGACAGAGGATTGTATGTTAAGGAACAGTTCTGAGGAGGAGGTGAGATGGATGGGGAGGATTGAAGCAAAGATAAACAGTTCCTTACTTGGTGTGAGGATTGGGGGAGGCAGCAGAAAGTGAAGGATTATAGGGGTGAGAGTGAAAATAAACAGAAACATTGTTTACAGTGATTGGCCAGTTACCGTCAGTTCCCTTCAGGTTCAATCAGGTTTTCTACTGTAATCCACACTTTTAGGACACACTTATAGGAACCACACAGCAGACTGAAGTCTATGCAGACTTGAGCTATGCAATATATGTAAAACTAAGTGCGTTCGGATGTGAAGCAGAGAGGAGTGGTCTCTGCTCATCATGGTCAGAGAATTAAGAGTGGACCAGATGCATACAATCAAGCCTGAGTAACCAAGGTCATAAATAACACCAGGGTAAGCTGGGGTTAGCTGAAAGGCAAACTATGAGAATGCTAGAAGCAGAGGAAAGTCTGTGTGCAAAGCTGGGTGATGTACTATGTGCACTTCATAGACAGACAGCAGGAGAGCAGGAGAGCTTGGTGGATAAACATACCTGTCGGAAGAATAGAGATGCTTGTTAGAGTGCGATGGTGGCAGGTAGCAGGGCACAGTCTGTATACATCTTTCAGGTTTTAATTCTACTGTAATCCACACTTTTAGGACACACTTATAGGAATCACATTGCAGACTGTATTTCCTTCTAGTCCCAGGAAAGATATATATTTGTACCGTATTTGGACCTGGTGGTCGGCTCTCATAGCAAGTGTGTAATTCTACTGCATACAGGTGATCTGATCATCACGTGTATGTAGCACAGGCGATAGGGTTATGGCAGCTTCTAGTATCCCATGTTTATAAAAATAAATAAAACAAAAAAAATTTATAAAAGTTTAAATCACCCCCCTTTCGCCCCATTCAAAATAGAACAATTAAAAAAAAAAAAACTGCACTTATTTGGGATCGCCACTTTTGAGAATTGCCCGATCTATCAATAAAAAAAAGATTAACCCGGTCGTTAAACAACGTAGTGAGAAAAAAAGAAATGGTGTGCGCAATTAGATCAATCATACCAGAATGATGCCTGTTTATATGAGTTTTTAAAGAAGTAGTATTGTATTGTAAAGAGAAGAGCAGCAGTGGCAAATTATTAACTACATTTTAAATATTGCAATTAATATATTTCCGTAAAGTTGCAATATGTGCACAGTTTGTGATCACTTGTAAAAGCTGCTCTATGTAAAAGCCAGTTTGGAATGAAGTTAGAACGATCAAAGAAAAAACTGGGGGACAGGATTTGACCAATATTAAGGAGCTGTGTGGAAAACATATTTATACCCATTCTGTAAAATCTCCTATTGTTTGTTGTCCTGATACGGATATGGGATGTATTTTTCATGATAGAACAACTCACATTAAAATCCTTTGAGTAATATGTCAAACTAAGATTAATTTTTCATTGTATGACAGTAATTATTGGTGATTTCTGTTTCATAGAATCCTAGAATATTAGAGTTAGAATAGATCTCCAGGGTCCTCGTGTCCAACCCCCTCCTCACTGCAGGACTCACTAAACTATCTCAGACATGTCTGCCCAGCCTCTGTTTGTAGATTTCTGTTGAAGGAGAACTCACCACCTCTCATGGCAGCCTCTTCCACTCATTCATTGCCCTCACTGTCAATTTTTGTTTCTAATATTTAGTCTCTATCTTCTCCCTTTTAGTTTCATCTGTTATGATAACTGTTATGAAAGGCAATTCAGTACCACAATGGACATAGCGGTCAGAACACATACAGTGATCTGACAAACACCCAAAATAATAGAATGAGCTCTGAGACGTGGGAACTCTGCAGACCGCAATCCCTAATCCTATCAAACCACACTAAAGGTAGCCGTGGAGCGCTCCTGACCAGAACCTAGGCGCCTCGTCACAGCCTGAGAAACTAGCTAGCCCTGAAGATAGAAAAATAAGCCTACCTTGCCTCAGAGAAATTCCCCAAAGGAAAAGGCAGCCCCCCACATATAATGACTGTGAGTAAGATGAAAACACAAACATAGAGATGAAACAGATTTAGCAAAGTGAGGCCCGACTAGCTGAATAGAACGAGGATAGGGAAGATAACTTTGCGGTCAGCACAAAAACCTATAAATAACCACGCAGAGGGGACAAAAAGACCCTCCGCACCGACTAACGGTACGGAGGTGGTCCCTCTGCGTCTTAGAGCTTCCAGCAGGCGAGAAAAACCAATAAAGCAAGCTGGACTGAAATATAGCAACAAAATAACATAAGCAAAACTTAGCTATGCAGAGCAGCAGGCCACAGGAATGATCCAGGGAAAAACAAGTCCAACACTGGAACATTGACAGGAAGCATGGATCAAAGCATTAGGTGGAGTTAAGTAGAGAAGCACCTAACGAGCTCACAAGATCACCTGAGGGAGAAAACTCAGAAGCCGCAGTACCACTTTCCTCCACAAACGGAAGCTCCCAGAGAGAATCAGCCGAAGTACCACTTATGACCACAGGAGGGAGCTCTGCCACAGAATTCACAACAGTACCCCCCCCTTGAGGAGGGGTCACCGAACCCTCACCAGAGCCCCCAGGCCGACCAGGATGAGCCACATGAAAGGCACGAACAAGATCGGGAGCATGGACATCAGAGGCAAAAACCCAGGAATTATCTTCCTGAGCATAACCCTTCCATTTAACCAGATACTGGAGTTTCCGTCTTGAAACACGAGAATCCAAAATCTTCTCCACAATATACTCCAACTCCCCCTCCTCCAAAACCGGGGCAGGAGGGTCAACAGATGGAACCATAGGTGCCACGTATCTCCGCAACAATGACCTATGGAATACGTTATGTATGGAAAAAGAATCTGGAAGGGTCAGACGAAAAGACACAGGATTAAGAACCTCAGAAATCCTATACGGACCAATGAAACGAGGTTTAAACTTAGGAGAGGAAACCTTCATAGGAATATGACGAGAAGATAACCAAACCAGATCCCAAACACGAAGTCGGGGACCCGCACAGCGTCTGCGATTAGCAAAACGTTGAGCCCTCTCCTGGGACAAGGTCAAATTGTCCACTACATGAGTCCAAATCTGCTGCAACCTGTCCACCACAGTATCCACACCAGGACAGTCCGAAGACTCAACCTGTCCTGAAGAGAAACGAGGATGGAACCCAGAGTTGCAGAAAAATGGCGAAACCAAGGTAGCCGAGCTGGCCCGGTTATTAAGGGCGAACTCAGCCAAAGGCAAAAAGGACACCCAGTCATCCTGATCGGCAGAAACAAAGCATCTCAGATATGTTTCCAAGGTCTGATTGGTTCGTTCGATCTGGCCATTAGTCTGAGGATGGAAAGCCAAGGGAAAAAGAAAAGTCAATGCCCATCCTACCACAAAAGGCTCGCCAAAACCTCGAAACAAACTGGGAACCTCTGTCAGAAACGATATTCTCTGGAATGCCATGTAAACGAACCACATGCTGGAAGAACAATGGCACCAAATCAGAGGAGGAAGGCAATTTAGACAAGGGTACCAGATGGACCATCTTAGAAAAGCGATCACAGACCACCCAAATGACTGACATCTTTTGAGAAACGGGAAGATCTGAAATAAAATCCATAGAGATATGTGTCCAAGGCCTCTTCGGGACCGGCAAGGGCAAAAGCAACCCACTGGCACGAGAACAGCAGGGCTTAGCCCGAGCACAAATCCCACAGGACTGCACAAAAGTACGCACATCCCGCGACAGAGATGGCCACCAAAAGGATCTAGCCACTAACTCTCTGGTACCAAAGATTCCAGGATGACCAGCCAACACCGAACAATGAACCTCAGAGATAACTTTATTCGTCCACCTATCAGGGACAAACAGTCTCTCCGCTGGACAACGATCAGGTTTATTAGCCTGAAATTTTTGCAGCACCCGCCGCAAATCAGGGGAGATGGCAGACACAATTACTCCTTCCTTGAGGATACCCGCTGGCTCAGACAAACCCGGAGAGTCGGGCACAAAACTCCTAGACAGAGCATCCGCCTTCACATTTTTAGAGCCCGGAAGGTACGAAATCACAAAGTCAAAACGGGCAAAAAACAGCGACCAACGAGCCTGTCTAGGATTCAACCGCTTGGCAGACTCGAGATAAGTCAAGTTCTTATGATCAGTCAATACCACCACGCGATGCTTAGCTCCCTCAAGCCAATGACGCCACTCCTCGAATGCCCACTTCATGGCCAGCAACTCTCGGTTGCCCACATCATAATTTCGCTCAGCAGGCGAAAACTTCCTGGAAAAGAAAGCGCATGGTTTCATCACTGAGCAATCAGAACCTCTCTGCGACAAAACAGCCCCTGCTCCAATCTCAGAAGCATCAACCTCGACCTGGAACGGAAGAGAAACATCTGGTTGACACAACACAGGGGCAGAAGAAAAACGACGCTTTAACTCTTGAAAAGCTTCCACAGCAGCAGAAGACCAATTGACCACATCAGCACCCTTCTTGGTCAAATCGGTCAATGGTTTAGCAATACTAGAAAAATTGCAGATGAAGCGACGATAAAAATTAGCAAAGCCCAGGAACTTTTGCAGACTTTTCAGAGATGTCGGCTGAGTCCAATCATGGATGGCTTGGACCTTAACAGGATCCATCTCGATAGTAGAAGGGGAAAAGATGAACCCCAAAAATGAAACCTTCTGCACACCAAAGAGACACTTTGATCCCTTCACAAACAAAGAATTAGCACGCAGGACCTGAAAAACCGTTCTGACCTGCTTCACATGAGACTCCCAATCATCCGAGAAGATCAAAATGTCATCCAAGTACACAATCAGGAATTTATCCAGGTACTCTCGGAAGATGTCATGCATAAAGGACTGAAACACTGATGGAGCATTGGCAAGTCCGAACGGCATCACTAGATACTCAAAATGACCCTCGGGCGTATTAAATGCAGTTTTCCATTCATCGCCTTGCTTAATTCGCACCAGATTATACGCACCACGAAGATCTATCTTTGTGAACCAACTAGCCCCCTTAATCCGAGCAAACAGATCAGATAACAATGGCAAGGGGTACTGAAATTTTACCGTGATCTTATTAAGAAGGCGGTAATCTATACAAGGTCTCAGCGAACCATCCTTCTTGGCTACAAAAAAGAACCCTGCTCCTAATGGCGACGATGACGGGCGAATATGCCCCTTCTCCAGGGATTCCTTCACATAACTGCGCATAGCGGTGTGCTCAGGTACGGATAAATTAAACAATCGACCTTTTGGGAATTTACTACCAGGAATCAAATTGATAGCACAATCACAATCCCTATGCGGAGGTAGGGTATCGGACTTGGGCTCATCAAATACATCCCGGTAATCAGACAAGAACTCTGGGACCTCAGAAGGGGTGGATGACGAAATTGACAGAAATGGAACATCACCATGTACCCCCTGACAACCCCAGCTGGACACCAACATGGATTTCCAATCTAATACTGGATTATGGACTTGTAGCCATGGCAACCCCAACACGACCACATCATGCAGGTTATGCAACCCCAGAAAGCGAATATCCTCCTGATGTGCAGGAGCCATGCACATGGTCAGCTGGGTCCAGTACTGAGGCTTATTCTTGGCCAAAGGTGTAGCATCAATTCCTCTCAATGGAATAGGACACTGCAAGGGCTCCAAGAAAAACCCACAACGCTTAGCATATTCCAAGTCCATCAAATTCAGGGCAGCGCCTGAATCCACAAATGCCATGACAGAATACGATGACAAAGAGCAGATCAAGGTAACGGACAGAAGAAATTTTGACTGTACCGTACCAATGGTGGCAGACCTAGCGAACCGCTTAGAGCGCTTAGGACAATCAGAGATGGCATGAGTGGAATCACCACAGTAGAAACACAGACCATTCAGACGTCTGTGTTCATGCCGTTCAACTCTGGACAAAGTCCTATCGCACTGCATAGGCTTAGGTTTAATCTCAGGTAATACCACCAAATGGTGCACAGCTTTACGCTCATGCAAGCGTCGACCGATCTGAATGGCCAAAGACATAGACTCATTCAGACCAGCAGGCATAGGAAATCCCACCATGACATCCTTAAGGGCTTCAGAGAGACCCTTTCTGAAAATTGCTGCCAGCGCGCATTCATTCCATTGAGTGAGCACAGACCACTTCCTAAATTTCTGACAATATATCTCTACCTCATCCTGACCCTGACACAAAGCCAGCAAATTTTTCTCTGCCTGATCCACTGAATTAGGCTCATTGTACAGCAATCCGAGCGCCAGGAAAAACGCATCAATATTACTTAATGCAGGATCTCCTGGCGCAAGGGAAAATGCTTAGTCTTGAGAGTCGCCAAGCAAAAAAGAAATAATAATTCTCACTTGTTGAGCTGGGTCACCAGAGGAGTGAGGTTTCAAGGCCAAAAACAGTTTGCAATTATTTTTGAAATTCACAAACTTGACTCTATCACCATAAAACAAATCAGGAATAGGAATTCTTGGTCCAAAAATAGGCTCTTGAACCACCAAATCTTGAATCTTTTGTACATTTATAACGAGATTATCCATTGAAGAGCACAGACCCTGAATCTCCATGTCCACACCTGTGTCCTGAACCACCCAAATGTCTAGGGGAAAAAAAAGGCAAAACACAGTGCAAAGGAAAAAAAATGGTCTCAGAACTTCTTTTTTCCCTCTATTGAGAATCATTAGTACTTTTGGCTATTGTACTGTTATGATAACTGTTATGAAAGGCAATTCAGTACCACAATGGACATAGCGGTCAGAACACATACAGTGATCTGACAAACACCCAAAATAATAGAATGAGCTCTGAGACGTGGGAACTCTGCAGACCGCAATCCCTAATCCTATCAAACCACACTAAAGGTAGCCATGGAGCGCTCCTGACCAGAACCTAGGCGCCTCGTCACAGCCTGAGAAACTAGCTAGCCCTGAAGATAGAAAAATAAGCCTACCTTGCCTCAGAGAAATTCCCCAAAGGAAAAGGCAGCCCCCCACATATAATGACTGTGAGTAAGATGAAAACACAAACATAGAGATGAAACAGATTTAGCAAAGTGAGGCCCGACTAGCTGAATAGAGCGAGGATAGGGAAGATAACTTTGCGGTCAGCACAAAAACCTATAAATAACCACGCAGAGGGGACAAAAAGACCCTCCGCACCGACTAACGGTACGGAGGTGGTCCCTCTGCGTCTCAGAGCTTCCAGCAGGCAAGAAAAACCAATAAAGCAAGCTGGACTGAAATATAGCAACAAAATAACATAAGCAAAACTTAGCTATGCAGAGCAGCAGGCCACAGGAATGATCCAGGGAAAAACAAGTCCAACACTGGAACATTGACAGGAAGCATGGATCAAAGCATTAGGTGGAGTTAAGTAGAGAAGCACCTAACGAGCTCACAAGATCACCTGAGGGAGGAAACTCAGAAGCCGCAGTACCACTTTCCTCCACAAACGGAAGCTCCCAGAGAGAATCAGCCGAAGTACCACTTGTGACCACAGGAGGGAGCTCTGCCACAGAATTCACAACATTCATCCCATTGCTTCTCATGTTAACATGCGCAAATGAGAATAACGATGATCCCTCTACACTGTGACATCTCTTCAGATATTTGTAGACAGCTATTAAGTCTCCTCTTAGTCTTCTTTATAGCAAGCTCTTCTCTTATCTTACTCCAGTTTTTCGATACCATTTTTTAAATGTGGCCTGCAAAGCTACAATATTTCCATCACAGATACACCAGGCCTCAGCCTCAAATAACAGACTGTATAATTTTTTTATGTTTTTTCTAAATTTGTTAAAAAAATAATGAGTAGAACAAGGCTAGCAGACAGAACTATGCTACGTATGCCTGCGAAGCTATGATTTTTCCACCACAGGTACACCAGGCCTCAGCCTCAGATAACAGACTGTATAATTTTTTTATGGTTTTTGTGAAATTTGGAAAAAAGTAAAAAATGAGAAGAACAAGGCTAGTAGACAGAACTATGCTATGCATGCCTGGAAAGCTACGATTTTTCCACCACCGATACACCAGGCCTCAGCCTCAGATAACAGACTGTATAATTTATTTATGATTTTTTTGAAATTTGGAAAAAAATTAAAAATGAGAAGAACAAGGCTAGTAGACAGAACTATTCTACGTATGCCTGGGAAGCTAAGATTTTTCCACCACCGATACACCAGGCCTCAGCCTCAGATAACAGACTGTATATTTTTTTTTAGTTTTTTTTTGGAAATTTGGAAAAAATAGAACGTTAGTAGAACAAGGCTAGCAGACTGAACTATGCTATGTATGCCTGCAAAGTTACAGTTTTTCCACCACAGATACACCAGGCCTCAGCCTCAGATAACAGACTGTATAATTTTTTTATGGTTTTGTGAAATTTGGAAAAAAATAAAAAATGGGTAGAACAAGGCTAGCAGACAGAACTATGCTATGTGTGCCTGAGAAGCTATGATTTTTCCACCACAGATACACCAGGGCTCAGCCTCAGATAACAGACTGTATAAATTTTTTATGGTTTTTGTGAAATTTGGATAAAAATAAAAAATGAGAACAAGGCTAGCAGGCAGAACTATGCTATGTATGCCTGGGAAGCTACAATTTTTCCACCACAGATACACCAGGCCACAGCCTCAGATAACAGACTGTATCATTTTTTTAATGTTTTTTTTTGTAAATTTGGAAAAAAATAGAAAATTAGTAGAACAAGGCTAGCAGACAGAACTATGCTATGCATGCCTGCGAAGCTACGGTTTTTCCACCACAGATACACCAGGCCTCAGCCTCAGATAACAGACAGTATACACTTTTTTTTGTGAATTTTTGAATAAAAAAAAAAGAGAACAAGAATAGCTGACAGAACTATGCAACTTATGCCTGCAAAGAAAAGATCTTTCCACCACAGATACACCATACGTCAGCCTGAGATAACAGACTGATCTAAATGTGGCCTTGATTTTTTTGAGCCCCAAAAAATTGTGTCATCAAGTTGGCTATGACCCAAAAAAAGGACTCCTAAAATTGTAAGATATGTTGCACAATGATATGCAATGTGTGTGGAGTACAACTCACAGTGGTAAATCTAAGAACTGTAACTAAATATTTTTAGACCAGATTTTTTTGGGTGCACCCACATCTGATGCCTGGGACCAAAAATGTTTACAATTTTAGATTTGCACGCTCTTCAATTACAATGACCAGGCTGTAGTCTGCAGCGTGACCAAGCAAACAAATGTACAACAAAAGGGGACTATAGATTGCTTTACAATAAAAGGAGCAGGTATAAGATGCAAAAAAAAAAAAAATTGGCCACAGATAACTGCAGCTAGGTATATGTTAAATAAGCAGCAGCAGACAGTAATGGAGCTTTTGGAGGTATGCAGTGAGATCTATATACTCACATACAGTGCCTGCAGGCCTTGCACTGATGTGGATATGTGCACATAGACTCCCCTGCCTACCTAGCGCTGCAATCTCTGGACCCCCGCATTAGCCATAGAAAGGACTGTTAGTTTCTCAGGATTTGTGGACTGAGCAGTAGCAGACCCACACTAACTATTAAAAGGATGATTCTGACCCTATCTCAGCAGCAGCTCTCGCTACACTAGCTGAGTCCAGAGCAGAATGCGGTGAGCAGTGCCGCGCCAGGTCTCTTATAGATCTGATGATGCTGTGCGGCCAGCCAATCACTGTAATATCACAACAAAGATGGCTGCAGCATTACAGTGCATGGGAGACAATTCCTGCTTTGTCATTGGCGCTCTAAAGAGCACCAGAATTGCTGGGTGGAGACCCCAGCTCCCACCAAATAATCCAGGAAATACTCGATGCTCGCCGTACTTGGGCGAGTACTGAGTAGTGGTGAGCACGTTCGCTCATCACTAATGTTCAGTAAATGCACTCAATAATTGGTCCGGGCTCCTTTTGCATTATTTACTGCATCAATGCGGCGTGGCATGGAAGCGATCAGCCTGTGGCACTGCTGAGGTGTTATGGACGCCCAGGTTAGTTTGATTGCAGCCTTCAGTTCGTCTACATTGTTGGGTCAAGTGTCGCTCATCTTTCTCTTGACAATACCCCATAGAGAATCTATGGGGTTAAGGTCAGGTGAGTTTGCTGCCAATCAAGCCCAGTGATACTGTTTTTACACCAGGTATTGGTACTTTTGGCCGTGTGGACAGGGGCCAAGTCCTGCTGGAGAATTACATTTCCATCTCCAAAAGCTTGTCGGCAGAGGGAAGCATGACGTGCTCTTGAATGTCCTGGTAGACGGCTGTGCTGAGTTTGGTCTTGATAAAACACAGTGGACCTACACCAGCAGATGACATGGCTCCCCAAACCATCACTGATTGTGGAGACCTCACACCAGACCTCCAGCAGCTTGGATTGTGGCCTCTCCACTCTTCCTCCAGACTCTGGGACCTTGATTTCCAAATGAAATGCAAAATTTACTTTCATCTGACAACACCACCTTGGACCCCTGACAACAGTCCAGTTCTTTTTCTCCTTGGCCCAGGTAAGATGCTTCTTTAATGGCTGTGAGTTGAGTTATTTTGAGGGCACACAAAATTTACACTGTTATATAAAGCTGCCCGCTGACTACATTGTATCAAAGTGTCATGTTTTTAGCATTCTCCCATGAATAGATATAATAAAATATTTAAAAAAATGTAAGGGATGTACTCACTTTTGTGACATACTGCATTATGAAGTTACAGCTCCCAGCATATCTCAACTGCCTGATGATGGTGATTTTTTTTAGATGCCCAACCTTCAGTGACCTCCCTATTGCAAGTACCAAGGCAGACAACTTTAAAGGGTCATCTGCGTTTCATGGCTGAGACCGGAATAGTCCTCAGTGCTAGCCAAATGCTATATTATAACTTTCTACTTTTTTAGGAATTGATTTCCAAAATTAAACCCCGAACAATACTCAAACTCTGTAGCGTACATACAAACAGAAGGCTTTTGGAGCAGGTCCTCCCTGAAAAATGCCTGAAAAATTGCTAAAAAATAATGCTTGAAATACCCTTCCCCTACATTTCTAATATAAATCCACTCCACTGTGCATATGTTCAGTCTTTGGAGTCATTTTTTTCTGAGTCAGGCTTTGTAAAGCATCTGGTGGGAAAAAAAGAAAGTGCATGTCATAGCTTTGAAGTGTTTCCTGATGGAATAAGTTCCAAACTAGGCACCGTCCAATCAAAAGTGTACCAAAGGAAATTTAAAGAAAAATAAAAAGACTCTTCAAAAATGCTTAAAAACCTTTTGTTAACTGATCCAGGACAGGAAAAACTCTTCCAGAAACTCTTCAAAGAAAGAGCGTTTCCTAAAACTGTTTCCACTTGAAAACTCGACATTCTTGACCGCCTCGAATAGACTCGCTGAACCCAACAAGATTCTTGAATCTTTAGGGTTAACCCCTTGAATACAATTCCAAATTTGTCCAAAGTTCACATCGAAGGGTGATGAGAGTTTTAGTTTTTCATCAGCAGGAGAGATAACGTGATACTGCTACTACTCAGCCGCTTCACTTTCGACATTCTCTTACGATAAATGTGCCACCTCCACTTTGCTCTCCAAGACCTCACATTCGCGACCAAAAAACACAAATCGATGCTCTGCATATAAATAGCAAAAAAAATGTATTTTATGGGCATTTTCTCCAAATAAATTGTTCAGAGAGCATCGTCTTGTTACCAGGGATCGTAAAAATAAATGAGTCACAAGTAAGAAGCTATCAAAACGTCCCCGTCTCCTCCCCGTGTGGCGGCATATTCAGATTCTCCAGCAGATAGCTCTATTCTAAAATGTCGACTTGTCATCGCTCATATTCCCCTAGTTTTTTTTTTTAGCTGAGTAGCAAAGACTTTAAATTAGATAACTCAAGTCTTCAGAAATTTTGAGAGATTTTTATCTGCAGCCGAACAGCAAGTAAGGAAAAAAAAATCAATAACGTTTTTGTATGATGTTCTGAGAATCACTTATATATGCCTGCTATCTTCTCCTAGCAGTATCTCGGCAAAAGGCAGATAAGAAAATGTACTCCCCTATAATACGCCTGACCTTTAGCTTTTAAAATGCCTTATTTATTCATTCTTTATGTAATAAATCAGGTTTCAGATCTAAAATAGTAATCATTTTTAAAATCACAATGATAGACAAAACTTTCAAATTGTTAACGGGGTTGTCCACTTTATTCTTATTTTTAACAGAAGCGTTGGGAAATTCATTTTGTGCTACTTACTAATACAGTTGAAACCAGAAGTTTCCATACACTATATAAAAAGACACATCTGCATGTTTTTCTCATTATCTGACATGAAATCGGAATAAACTTTTCCCATTTTAGGCCAATTATTATTAAGGCCATAATTATTAATATTTGCCATATACCAGAATAATGAGAGAGAGAGAGAGAATGTTTTAAGGCATTTTTATTACTTACTACAAAGTCAGAAGTTTCCATACATTTCATTAGCATTTGGTACCATTGCCCTTACACTGAATGACTTGGGTCAGATGTTTGGGATATCCTTCCACAAGCTTCTGACAATAGTTGGTCAGAATTTGGACCCGTTCCTCCTGACTAGGGTTGAGTGAAACGGGTTGGCCATTTTCAGAAGTCGCCGACTTTTGGCAAAGTCGGGTTTCATGAAACCCGACCCGACCCCTGTGTGGGGTCAGCCATGAAGTCGGCGATCTTCTGAATCTGGTATCGGAATTCCGATCCCGAGTTCTGATATGTTTGCAATATCGGAAATCGGTATCGGAATCCATATTTAAGTGTAAAATAAAGAATTAAAATAAAAAATATCGCTATACTCACCCTCTGACGCGCCCTGGTACTAACCGGGAACCTTCCTTCCTTCGAATCAGCGCTTGCAGGACCTTGCAGTGACGTCGCGGTGACGTCGCGGCTTGTGATTGGTTGCGCGAGCGGTCACATGGGCGGCCGCGTGACCAATCACAAGCCGCGACGTCACCGCGACATCACCGCAAGGTCCTGCAAGCGCTGATTCTTAGGAAGGCTGCCGGAAAGAAGCAGGGCGCGTCCGAGGGTGAGTATATACCTAATAGGAATATACTCACCCTCAGACGCGCCCTGCTTCTTTCCGGCAGCCTTCCTTCCTAAGAATCAGCGCTTGCAGGACCTTGCGGTGACGTCGCGGTGACGTCGCGGCTTGTGATTGGTCGCGTGAGCGGTCACATGGGCGGCCGCGCGACCAATCACAAGCCGCGACGTCACCGCGACATCACCGCAAGGTCCTGCAAGCGCTGATTCGAAGGAAGGAAGGTTCCCGGTTAGTACCAGGGCGCGTCCGAGGGAGAGTATAGCGATATTTTTTATTTTAATTCTTTATTTTACACTTAAATATGGATCACAGGGCCTGAAGGAGAGTTTCCTCTCCTTCAGACCCTGGGAACCATTGGAAACCCAATGCACTGCATTGGGTTTCGAGTTTCAGCCGACCCCGACCCCGACTTTTTTATAGGATCAGCCGATTTCACTCGACCCGACTTTTGAAAAAGTCGGGTTTCGTGAAACCCGACCCGATCCTATAAAAGTAAAAGTCGCTACTCCTGACAAAGGTTTGTAGGTCGCCTTACTTGCACCGGCCTTTTCAAGCTCTGCCCATAAATTTTCAATAGGATTGAGATCAGGGCTTTGTGATGGCCGCTCCAAAACATTGACTTTGTTATCATTAAGCCACTTTGCCAGTATGCTTAAGGCCATTGTCCATTTGGAAGATCCATTTCCACCAAAGCTTTAACTTCCTGGCTGATGTCTTGAGATGTTGCTTCAGTATTGCCACAATCTTCTTTTCCCATGATGCCATCTATTTTGTGAAGTGCACCAGTCCCTTTTGCAGCAAAACCCCACAACATGATGCTGCCACCCCCGTGTTTCACAGTTGGGATGGTGTTCTTAGGCTTCCACGCTTCTCCCTTTTTCTTCCAAGCGTAACTATGGTCATTATGCCCAAAAAGTTCAATTTTAGTTTAATCAGAGCAGGCTGGACATTCCCACCTTGTTTGTACTTGCCTATAATTGTTTGGACAGATGAACGAGGCACCTTCAGGTATCTTGAAATTGTACCCAAGGATGAGCCAGACTTGTGCAAGTCCAGAATTGTCTTCCTGATATCTTGGCTGATTTCTTTACACTTTACCATGATGCTAAAAAAAGAAGCAGTGTGTTTCAGGTGCGTATTAAAATACATCCACGGGTGTTTCTCTAATTAACGCACATGTTGCCAAAAATCTATCAGAAGCTTCCAAACATATCCACAACCCATTTAGCAAAATAAAATTAAAATCGACCAATCTAAGAATTAATATTAAGAATAACATAAACATACTATTATTTTTAGTTCTTGTTCATCTATTACTTCAGATAGTTTTATCAGACTATTTTACCGCTTTGAAAGTCTTGACTATGACTTTTCAGTTTTTAACTGCTTCATTTAATTAATAATGGTGGAATTATTCTGTTTGCTGCTAGAAGGCGTTTTTATATTGTCGTCATTATTATTTTTAATAGTTTCTAGAATTCCTGGAAATTAATTCAGTTAGGATTGATTTAAAAGTTGTTTTAAACTTTGGTGCCACGTTCCGAAACAATGACACAGTAACGTGACTGAGGATGCGACATTCAGCCATTCAGCTGAAATGTGGTGTGGAGATCCGCCAGCTCCCTCGACCACAATAGATATATTGGCTGCCGGCCATCTTGGTTTTTGCTGATCCACATGCCATTTGGCTAGACCAGCTCCATTGCACGCCCAATCTGTGTTTCTCACTGTGTTCTATGGATTAGAGAATCCACCTTACTAAATTAACCTCTAACAGAATACTCAGGAAATGGATACCAAGGGTGTGACGACTGCTTTGACAATGTTGTCGCTAGAAATAGAGGACTTATCTGTACTACTCAAGTTACTATGAGTCAACGAGAGGACTAGATGACCTCCCATTGGCTCACAGTAACTTGGCTAGTCCAGATAACTCCTGAACCTTACCTTAACTCTCAACTCGTTCGGAGACATTGTCTCAAACTCCTGCTCTTACACCACCCACTCCTCAACATCTGTCACAGTCATCCTCTTATCTGGAACATTCTTTTTGGGGAACATTTCCACATCTGCCTGTTTTGATGATGTAAAATACTTCTGTAAGATCATTATCCATTGCTCTTCATCTCGGATTAAGAGTCATGTCCGCTTCACCAAATTCGATAAGTATGGTGCTTATAATTAATGTGGAAGATGGTGGCAAGTGGAAAACTATATTCAGCACCTGTGATGGTTATTACTAATGTCTTGTAATGCCTTTCAGTTTATGCAACACACTTGCGGTGTTCCAAAACTTTAAGAAAATCTTCTTTACGTCCTGTGTGAATATGTCCTAGCCTATCTGGGTGAAATCCTAATCTTTTCCAGAGACTTAAATTCACACCATCTTCATGCCCGATCCATTCTGAAAAGAAAGAAAATCATCTTCATGCCACACCGGAAAAATGTCTCTTTGAGAATCAAAAATATTTAGATTTGAGAGCATCATCATGAACTGCTGTTTCTCAGTTTCATCAACTCTTCAGGAGATCTGCAAATCCGTACCCTCAACTTATCAGCCATACTTATCACCGTCAACATCATTTGTCAAAATATGGGAAACCTCTAAACATTTTAGATGGTTTGGGCAAGTCTTCGTAAATAGTGGGTTTGGCAGAATTGTATCCATTATGAGTGTTTGAGGGGGAGGTCTAAAGTATGGAGCCCGAATCGTAAGATAACATATTCCACCCTAAAATGTGTTTTCTATTCTCTCTTCTGTATACGATGATTACTTAAATTCCAGTTCCACCCATCAAATGGTGAAATCAGAGCGGATAGTTTTATATATTTCACATTCTACAATTCCCTATCTTAATTATTCAATAGGCTTTAATTTGCTTTAAGAGAACAAATCTGTACAGCGCAATGACAACTATAATTACCCTTTGTTTAATTAACATTTTCACTGCTGGAGGACATCGCCCAATTAAAGGACCCTTCAAAGTTAAAAACAACTAGAAAATGCCAAGTACAAAACTCATTATGGAAAATTAGCAGCAGTGTCAACACACACTGTTATAGAGCTGACTTATACCGAGCAAATTGTCCTCCATTGCTCCGGCTCCTTATTTTCGTACATTTTGTTTTCAATGAGGCCTCAGGAACCCACAGTCCAAATCATTTAAAAACTATTTGTAGAGCTGCAGTAATTAAGTAAATTGGATGAGGCGGTCTATAGATCTGACAGTGCAGCTATTAGATGTTGTAGAATGCATTAAATGTAAACGCGGAGAGGAAATAAAAAACCTACTGTATACAGATGTGGCAAATGGTTTCTTATAAACCCTATGTGAATGGAGTTAAAGGAAATATTTATATGGGGGAGAAGTGTTTTCAGACGAATATATGACAAATGAAAGTGAAAAAGATGAAGGGCAAAAGAGGGAAGTGAAAAAACCCAGGAGTCTAGGCTAACCGAGCTTCATTGGAGGAACTCCGATGATCCCAAGAATAGGCAACCCAAAGCCGACTGTGTAAATGTAGTGTTGGCGCACAAGATTGACCATCTCTCCTTTCACATCCATAGGACTGAGGAAGGGAGCTATTGTGGCATTGAACAACGCAGTGGCATATCATCATTACTATTAACTTTTTTTGTTGTGCTGTGCTATGAGCCATCATTTTAATAATTTTCATATAGGGACTGTACCTTTTAATATTTACCCATGGTTCATTGTATGTCAGGTGTCACATATGTTTGTGTTATATGTGTAGAAGTTGGCATACAAGTTTGGTCGGTCAGAGATTACAAGTGCAAGTAATAGGGCATTGTGATGCACAGACATCATCCTGTCTTATTGTGCCACTTAGTCACATGGCCAGGCAGTGCTATTGTGATCTTGTGAGTGCTTTGGGCAAAGTATCACACTACCAAGATACAGTACACCGTTCCTGGGTTAGCGGCAATGGGAAGGATTGGTAGTTGGAGAAGGGCTTGATGAGAAGTGTAGTGACTGTAAGATTTTATAGAGTGGTCTCGGATTACTTGGTGGAGTAAACACTGTATGAATAAAGCCAGAATTAAATAATGGAACTGGGTGTAGATGATTTACAGCCATCTATATTGCATGTGGTTACAAGTCTACACACACTGGGTTAATAAAGTGATCCAAAAAATAACTGAAGCAGATTTCTACATCCTACAACTGTCTGTTGTGCGTTATATGGTACATTGTTTCTGGTGCTGCTTAGTAAGCACAAAGCGCTGTGCCTCAATTTTAATATGCATCCACCAAGCTCTGTGCCTCAAGTCTAATGTGTAACCACCAAGCTCTGTGCTTCAGCTCTAATGTGTGACCACCAAACTCTGTGCCTCAACTCCAATATGCAACCACCAAACTCTGTGCCTCAACTATAAAATGCTGTGCTTCAACTCTAATGTGTAACCATTAAGCTCTGTGCCTCAACTCCAATATGTAGCCACCAAACTTTGTGCCACAACTATAAAATGCAACCACCAAGCTCTGTGCCGCAACTCTAATGTGTAACCACCAATTGCTGTGCCTCAACTCTAATATTCAACCACCAATCTCTGTGCCTCAACTCTAACATGCAAAGAGAAAAGAAGAGCAGCATCCATACCAGGTGATAGATGTCCAAAAAACGATTTATTCTGCCATCAAAAGTTACAACGTTTCGGCCAGAATGGCCTTTGTCATACTTGACAAAGGCCATTCTGGCCGAAACGTTGTAACTTTTGATGGCAGAATAAATCGTTTTTTGGACATCTATCACCTGGTATGGATGCTGCTCTTCTTTTCTCTTTGTGACTTTTGGTCCGATTGGATCCTTGGACTTTGGAGCGTGCATCCCCCAAGCTGAGTGCTGATGGTTGACTTTCTTGTATATCAACTCCGACATGCAACCACCAAGCTCTGTGCTTCAACTCTAATGTGTAGCCAAACATCAGGAAAAAGGCAGAGATGCTTACCTGCCAAGGCCTCAAAACAAAATGCACTATCAGGGTGCAGTGGACCCAATTAAAGATGGCAGCTACACAGTTGCAGTAATACCGATGAGTCAGCCAGCCTACAATCAGGGATTGGAAGTTTCAGACACCAGTGCGCAAAATAAATACAGTCTGTATGCTGCAATGTTCGCACACGCAAGAGATGCAGAGCATCTGACTTACAGCCTATTAATGACGCCCATACTCTTAGATCAGGCGGGCTGTCCAGTGCTAACTAAAATGCAGCCTGTGTGAACAGAGGCCACAGTTTACAGAGCCATCTGGGCCCAACTGCGCCCTGAAAAAATATAAAGTGCAAAAAGCTCATAGCAATATACTGTATATGAGGTATTAGTTGATATTGTGGCCAAAATACGGAAGCTCGCAACCCACGTCAAGAGTCCTCACGTTTTGCGAGCCCTACTCTCATCAAAACCACAAAAAAGGACTTGTAGGCTGGCTGTCTCATTGGTATTACTGCACCTGTGTAGTCGCGATCTTTAATGGGGTCCACTGCACCCTGATAGTGCATTTGTTTTGAGGCCTGGGCAGTTAAGCATCTCTGCCTTTTTGCTTGTGTTTTTTTTTATAGATTTTTGGAGGATTTTCAAGTCCTGTTTTTGTGGTTTTGTTGCTAATGTGTAACCACCAAGCTCTGTGCCTCCACTCTGATGTATAGGCACCAAGCTCTGTGCCTCAACTCTAATGTGTAACCACCAAGCTCTGTGCCTCCACTCTGATATATAGGCACCAAGCTCTGTGCTTCAACTCTAATATGCAACCACCAAGCTCTGTGCCTCAACTCTAATATTCAACCACCCAGCTCTGTGCCTCAACTCTATTATGCAACCAACAAGCTCTGTGCTTCAACTCTAATGTGTAATGTGTAACCACCAAGCTTTGTGCTTCAACTCTAATGTTTAACCACCAAGCTCTGTGCCTCAACTCTAATGTTTAACCACCAAGCTCTGTAACCACCAAGCTCTGTGCTTCAACTCTAATATACAACCACCAAGCTCTGTGCCATATGCAACCACCAAGCTCTGTGCCATATGCAACCACCAAGCTCTGTGCCATATGCAACCACCAAGCTCTGTGCCTTAACTCTAATATGCAACCACCAAATGCTGTGTCTCAACTCTAATATGCAACACTCAAGTTCTGTGCCTCAACTCTAATATTCAACCACCAAGCTATGTGACTTAACTCTGAGGTATAAATGACAAATCCTGTTACTTGATTCTGATGCATAAACTGCAAGTTTTGTAACTTCAATTAGATTCTCTGAAAAAAAAAATATGTATACCAGCTCTAATTAAAATAAAATATAAAAAGAACAAGGAACTCTATGCGTCAATCAATCCCTGGAGGTACAGACAAAATAAACGAATGATGCTATAATATGAGTCATATCTATATAACAAAAGGCAGATGATTTCATAAACATAAAAGGGCCCAAATCAAGCTTAAGCAAGACCCTACGGACCTACAATTATGGCCCATACAGACAAAATGTACAGCAATACTCACAAAGAGTAAAACAATTGCAAGCCACAATACATTATAGTCCATATACAGTTATATGAAAAAGTTTGGGCACCCCTATTAATCTTAAGCTTAATGTTTTATAAAAATTGTTTTTTTTGCAACAGCTATTTCAGTTTCATATATCTAATAACTGTTGGACACAGTAATGTTTGTGCCTTGCAATGAGGTTCATTGTACTAACAGAAAATGTGCAATCTGCATTCAGACAAAATTTGACAGGTGCATAAGTATGGGCACCCCACCAGAAAAGTGACATTAATATTTAGTAGATCCTCCTTTTGCAAAAATAACAGCCTCTAGTCGCTTCTTGTAGCTTTTAATGAGTTCCTGGATCCTGGATGAAGGTATTCTTGACCATTCCTCTTTACAAAACAATTCCAGTTCAGTTAAGTTTGATGGTCGCCGAGCATGGACAGCCCTCTTCAAATGATCCCACAGATGTTCAATGATATTCAGGTCTGGGGACTGTGATGGCCATTCCAGAACAGTGTAATTGTTCCTCTGCATGAATGCCTGAGTAGATTTGGAGCGGTGTTTTAGATCATTGTCTTGTTGAAAGATCTATCCCCTGCATAACTTCAACGTTGTCACTGATTCATGAACATTATTGTCAAGAATCTGCTGATACTGAGAGGAATCCATGTGTCCCTCAACTTTAACAAGATTCCCCGTACCAGCATTAGCCACACAGCCCCAAAGCATGATGGAACCTCCGCCAAATTTTACTGTGGGTAGCAAGTGTTTTTCTTGGAATGCTGTGTTTTTTGGCCGCCGTGCATAACGCCTTTATTATGACAAAACAACTCAATCTTGGTTTCATCAGTCCACAGGACCTTCTTCCAAAAAGAAATTGGCTTCTCCAAATGTGCTTTTGCATACCTCAGCCGACTGTTTGTGGCGTGCTTGCAGAAACGGCTTCTTTCGCATCACTCTCCCATACAGCTTCTCCTTGTGCAAAGTGCGTTGTATAGTTGACCGATGCCCAGTGACACCATCTGCAGCAAGTTGATGCTGCAGCTCTCTGGAGGTGGTCTGATGATTGTCCTTGACTGATCTCACCATTCTTCTTCTCTGCCTTTCTGATGGTTTTCTTGGCCTGCCACTTCTGGCCTTAACAAGAACTGTACCTGTGTTCTTCCATTTCCTTACTATGTTCCTCACAGTGGAAATTGACAGGTTAAATCTCTGAGACAGCTTTTTGTATCCTTCCCATGAACAATTATGTTGAATAATCTTTGTTTTCAGATCATTAGACAGTTGTTTTGAGGAGCCCATGATGCCACTCTTCAGGGGAGATTCAAACAGGAGAACAACTTGCAAGTGGCCACTTTAAGTAGCTTTTCTCATGATTGCATACACCTGGCTATGAAGTTCAAAGCTCAATGAGGTTAGAAAACCAAATAAAGTGTTTTTAGTAAGTCAGTAAAAAGTAGGTAGGAGTATTTAAAACAAGAAAATGATAAGGGTGCCCATACTTATGCACCTGTCAAATTTTGCTTGAATGCAGATTACACATTTTCTGTTAGTAGAATAAACCTCATTTCAAGGCAGAAACATTACTGTGTCCAACAGTTATTAGATATATGAAACTGAAATAGCTGTTGCAAAAAAAAACTATTTTTTTTTATAAAACATTAAGCTTAAGATTAATAATTGTGCCCAAACTTTTTCATATAACTGTATGTAGTCCATAGAGGGCCTTACCACAGAGAACGGACAATAGTGAACCTTGATATAAAAGGATAGGCACTCCAATCAAAGTTTCTCTAAGTCGCAAAAAGAGATAATGAATAAAAAGATACCCAAATCAGTGCTTATTTTCATACTTGTCAATCTCTGACAGCGACATTTAACTCGCGCTTTCTGGAAGAGTTCCAGAAATCACGCCCATCTGTGACCCCATCACCAATGGGTTGGCATGACAACCAGAGGTCTCCAGCAGACCTCTATGATTGTCATAGCCAGATGGCTATGAGCGCCGCCCAGTGGTCAGCACTCATAGCAAGTGAGCATTTCTACTGCATACGGGTGATCTGATCATCGCCTGTAGGTAGCAGAGCAGATCAGACGACTGCAGCTTCTAGTCTCCCATGGAGACGATTGATGCATGCAAAAGGTAAAAAAAGTTAAAAAAATAAAAAATATAAAAGTTCAAATCACCCCCCTTTTGCCCCATTCAAAATAAAACAATATAAAAATCAAACCTACACATATTTGGTATCACCGTGTTCAGAATCGGCCGATCTATCAATGTAAAAAAAATTAACCCAATCGTTAAATGGTGCAGTGAGAAAAAAGTCAAATTGTCTGATTTTCGCTTTTTTAGTTGCCGAACATTGAATTAAAATGCAATAATGGGTGACCAAAAGATCGTATCTGCACCAAAATGGTATCATTAAAAATGTCAGTTCGGCTCGCAAAAAATAAGCCCTCACCCAACCCCAGATCACGAAAAATGGAGACGCTACGGGTATCGGAAAATGGCACAATTTTTTTTTTTTTTTTTTTTTTTTTACAAACTTTGACATTTTTTCACCACCTAAGTAAAAAAAACCTAGACATGTTTGGTGTCTATGAACTCGTAATGATGTGGACAATTTTAATGGCAGGTCAGTTTTAGCACTTAGTAAGCATGGTAAAAAAACAAAAAAAAACAACTGTGGGATTGCACTTTTTTTGCAATTTCACCGCACTTGGAATTTTTATTTACCATTTTCCAGTACATAATATGTTAAAACCAATGGTGTCGTTCAAAAGTGCTACTCGTCCTGCAAAAAACAAGCCCTCACATGTCGATTTTGACCAAAAGATTACCTATGGTCGTTAAGGGGTTAATTAATTTTTTATTTTTTACAAGGGTGACACTTTTTTAGTACGGCATTGCTACATTTATATTAGATGATTTGTTTTTATTCTCTTGGTTAAAATTCTAACCAATATTCTCCAGAAAATTGGGTCATCACTTACTTTCGTCGACTTGATGGCATTCCTCTAGAGAATCCAATCAGCTTTAAATAATGAGTAAAGAAGCCAATTGCTTTCTCGTGTGTATGGCACAGACATGTTGTGGAGCTTGATTGCTGACTTTGCTGATTTAGACCTTAATATATCAGTAGTCAAGCTGTGCATCTCTGGTACACGGCAGGTATAAATCACAACTATTTTAAGATTAAGAACTTAGATAAAGTGACCTTGGACAATTCAGAAAAAAAACCCTCTTGGCTGATTTTTACTTTCCCAGAAATGGTATGACCAAGAAATTGAAAAAAAAAATATTTTCTTAAATTTTTTTTTTTACAGCAAACATTAGTATCACAACTAACATCTTTAATTACAGGGCCAAAAAAGTGAAGCTTCTCTATGCCTACCTACTGTACAGACTGCCTGAACATTTATAGAAACTTTCTCAGTTATCAATAACTCCATCTAGAGAAAAATATTTGATTGGGGACAAGAAGGGGGGAGAGGAGGGAGATGCAGCTGCAGTTTCTGTCCTTTAGTGGGTCTGTGAGACAGCTCTTTGCACAAAGTACAGCTCTGACATCAGAGGAGGGCAGGGAGAACATTTTCATTTACAGAATTGTCAGTACAGTCAATATTCAACATTTGTACTTGCTAAGTTGTAATCCTTTTAGTGCTGGCTAGGCCAAGGAATGCGGTCTAAGGAATTCAGTGGTCTTTAATCTTACTGGGAATAAGTCACTCAATTTCTGTTGACCAAACAATGGGCAGCCAGGTACAGTGCCTTGCAAAAGTATTTGTCCCCCTGCAACTTTTCAAGTGTTTCCCACATATCATGCTTCAAACATAAAGATACCAAATGTAAATTTTTGGTGAAGAATCAACAACAAGTGGAACATAATTGTGAAGTTAAACGAAATTTATTGGTTATTATAAATTTTTGTGGAAATTCAAAAACTGAAAAGTGGGGCGTGCAATATTATTCGGCCCCTTTACTTTCAGTGCAGGAAACTCACTCCAGAAGTTCATTGTGGATCTCTGAATGACCCAATGTTGTCCTAAATGCCTAATGATGATAAATATAATCCACCTGTGTGTAATCAAGTCTCCGTATAAATGCACCTGCTCTGTGATAGTCTCGGGGTTCTGTGTGAAGCACAGAGAGCATCATGAAGACCAAGGAACACAACAGGCAGGTCCGTGATACTGTTGTGGAGAAGTTTAAAGCCGGATTTGGATACAAAATGATTTCCAAAACTTTAAACATCCCAAGGAGCACTGTGCAAGCGATCATATTGAAATGGAAGGAGAATCATACCACGCAAATCTACCAAGACCCGGCCGTCCATCTAAACTTTCATCTCAAACAAGGAGAAGACTGATCAGAGATGCAGCCAAGAGGCCGATGATCACTCTGGATGAACTGCAGAGATCTACAGCTGAGGTGGGACAGTCTGTCCATAGGACAACAATCAGTCGTACACTGCACAAATCTGGCCTTTATGGAAGAGTGGCAAGAAGAAAGCCATTTCTCAAAGATATCCATAAAAAGTGTTGCTTAAAGTTTGCAACAAGCCACCTGGGAGACACAAAAAACATGTGGAAGAAGGTGCTCTGGTCAGATGAAACCAAAATCGAACTTTTTGGCAACAATGCCAAACGATATCTTTGGCGAAAAGGCAACACATCTTATCACCCTGAACACACCATCCCCACTGTCAAACATGGTGGTGGTATCATCATGGTTTGGGCCTGCTTTTCTTCAGCAAGGACAGGGAAGATGGTTAAAATTGATAGGAAGATGAATGGAGTCAACTACAGGACCATTCATGAAGAAAACCTGTTGGAGTCTGCAAAAGACCTGAGACTGGGACGGAGATTTGTCTTCCAGCAAGACAATGATCCCAAACATAAAGCAAAATCCACATGGAATGGTTCACAAATAAACGTATCCAGGTGTTAGAATGGCCAAGTCACAGTCCAGACCTCAATCCAATGGAGAATCTGTGGAAAGAGCTGAAAACTGCTGTTCACAAACGATCTCCATCAAACCTCACTGAGCTCGAGCTGTTTGCCAAGGAAGAATGGGCAAGAATTTCAGTCTCTCGATGTACAAGATTAATAGAGACATATCCCAAGCGACTTGCAGCTGTAATCGCAGCAGAAGGTGGCGCAACAAAGTATTAGGGGTCGAATAATATTTCACGCCCCACTTTTCAGTTTTTGAATTTCCACAAAAATTTAAAATAACCAATGCATTTTGTTCAACTTCACAATTGTGAAGGTTGAAAAGTTCCAGGGGGGCCGAATACTTTCGAAAGGCGCTGGCTGTTATAGCCTGAAATGCTCCAGAGAAAACATAGGGCCTAATTAGTTCAGTGATTACCCCCAGAATGCTGGCATAAAAAGCTTTAAAAATTTGCAATATTTTGGCCCATCTCAGAGTTGAGCCAAAATTTTGAGCCATTAAATGGTTTTGGCTGCCAGTTATTCAGGTGCTTGTCACTAAATTAGAATATCATCAAAAAGTTAATTTATTTCAGTTCTTCAATACAAAAAGTGAAACTCGTATATTACATAGAGTCATTACACACAGAGTGATCTATTTCATGTCTTTATTTCTGTTAATGATGATGATTATGGTTACAGCCAATGAAAGCCCAAAAGTCAATATCTCAGTTAATTAGAAAACTTTATAATACCAGCTTGAGAAATGATTTTAAAATCCAAAATGTTGGCCTACTGAAATGTATGTTCAGTAAATGCTCTCAATACTTGGTCGGGGCATCAATTACTGAATCAATGCAGCATGAAAACAACACCTTGGACAACTGAGCAACAGTCCAGTTCTTTTCCTTCCTTGGCCCAGGTAAGATGCTTCTGGCCTTGTCTATTGGTCATGAGTGGCCGGACACAAGGAATGTGACACTTGTAGCCCATGTCCTGGAGACGTCTGTGTTTGGTGGCTCATGAAGCAATGACTCCAGCAGCAGTCCACTCCTTGTGAATCTACCCCAAATTTTTGAATGGTCTTTTCTTAACAATCCTTTCCAGGCAGCGGTTATCCCTGTTGCTTGTAGACCTTTTTCTACCACACTTTTTCCTTCCACTCTACTTTCCATTAATATTCTTGGATACAGCACTGTGTGAACAGCCGGCTTCTTTAGCAATGACCTTTTGTGGCTTCCCCTCCTTGTGGAGTGTGTCAGTGACGCCTTCTGGACATCTCTCAGGTCAGCAGTCTTGCCCATGATTGTGGAGCTACTGAAACAGACTAAGGGACCTTTTTAAGTGATTAGGAAGCTTTTGCCGGTGTTTTTTGTTAATTACAGCAATTTACTGAGATAATGACTTTTGAGTTTTCTTTGGCTGTAAGCCATAATCATCAACATTAACAGAAATAAAGACGGGAAATAGATCACTCTGTGTGTAATGTCTATACAATATATGAGTTTCACTTTTTGTATTGAAGAACTGAAATAAATTAACTTTTTGATGATATTCTAATTTTGTGAGAAGCCCCTGAAGCTTATTCTAGCTCTGGTCAACCTTTGTTTTGAGCTCCTGTGATTCTAGTAGATATTTCTGCTTCAGACCTCAGCTTGTTTTACTGACCATTCTTCTGCCTGATTTTGTCCCTATCCATATATTTTGGTTCTGACCTAGTGACCTGACTGTTCCTGCTAGCCCGCTCCAATGGCCAGCAAGGACTTAATACAAAGCCCTTGTTCGTGGAAGCTCTATTAAGAGCTGGCAGGTAACCACGGATAGGTACACATTATTAAACCTCTAATGTATACACTATACAGTATATCACTACTGTGAAATTGAATTCCACAATAAAACTATTGCTAACAAATAAACAGAAAACCTTACAAAAAAGAACAACGTTTCAACAATATAGTATCCATATAGTGGTAGACACCAGTTCTGTACACGTAAAGTACAGTTAGATATTGACTTACAGTTGACTTCCTTTCTGATTGGAGTTGGTCCCTTTTCTTAGCATTCCCATATGGCCTCTTTAATAATAATGCCACCTAGATGATCCCTTCCAGTAATAATGCCCACCAAAGCGCTGACATGACTAATATGCCCCATGTGTGCTGCCCCTCCCATTAAAAATACATTTTATTTTCACCCAATGTAATCCTTCGATGAATCCTCTTCTCTCCTGCACTCAAGAGTGGGCCGGCACAGGTGGCACGATGCAGTGATATAACAATGTAGGACAACCAGTGTCTTGCAGTCCATAGTTCCCTTCCTACAGTTTGACCACAGAATCCATCTGTTTCAATATCATGCTTCAATTTGTCACGCAACAAAGATCTGTGGCCCCAGGCAAGAAGTCCAGGGCCTGTGTGAGCAGGTGCGCGGGATGCAGTAACGGGCAGAGACAGAGCATGGGTTATCAAGTTTAATAACAGGGGAATACTCCATGCAGGTAGGCAATCGGTTAAACATGGGAATAAACAGTTAATTTTGCAAAGGATATGCAGAGTTCAAGAACGGCAGTTCTTGTGAAGCACTTGTGTCAGGAGTTCTTCAAACTGTCACTCCTGCCAGGAACTCTATGACGCCGGCAATGGCTGACGCCATGTCTTTTCCAGGAAGATCCTGTGGGCAGCAATGCCCCGTATTCTGGCGGCAGTGGTCGGTCTCCGGTACCTTCCACTGAACCTAGTGTATATGCTGCAGTGGCTGACAAGGGAACGTGCCATAGCCGTATGCGAGCCGTACGTGGCTCTGCAAATATACTCTGGTGAAGTCAGGGCACAAGTGCCTGGGCAAATATTCACTTGCAAAGTCAGGGTGCAATTGTCTGTGTCGTTCCCGGGCACTCTTATGGGGCACCTGTACTGTACTCACAGACATGGAGCATACGGCACTTTGTTCTCTGGAGTCACGGTCTCAAACTGTACATCTCCATCTCTCTGTAGTTACCAGACACACCGCACCTTTCCCTGTAGTCTCCGGGCACACAGTGCACATTCCTCTCCCTCTCTGGTCTCCGCTGCTGGCGGCGGGAGACCGCGAACACTGGCCTGCAAGTTGCTGATGCTCCCAGGATGGAGCACTCCTCTGCTTCCCTCTCTATGTGGTCTGCTGCAGCATGCCTGGCCCTTCTCTCTGCTGCGGCCCATGTGCAGGCGGTGGGGCCTGTTGCAGTGGCGCTACTCTCTGGAGGGACGAGGCGCAGCGCTCCTTTCACCATGCGCTGCCCAAGGTTTGTGCCAAAAACCCTGCTGCGTGCGCTCTGCCTTTTTATTCCCCCGCCCCGCTCTATCAAGAGAAAGGTCCCGCACACTCAGGCTTCCCCCCAGGAACAGGGGATGCAGCCTCCTCAGTTCCAGACCCGGAAAGGGTACCCACAGTCTGGTCGTCCCCCTTACCCCTGTGCCTAGATCTTTAGTGCTATTGCGACCACTGCGTCAGACATTAATTTACAGCTATGTAGCTATAAGAATTGGCACAATAGTTTTCTCTCTTCTGTAGAAAATCTAATTTTGCACATTTTCCCAGGGAGCATTCGCTAGTTGTCAGATTTTCTATGCCAACTAGTTGTCACCAGAAGGAGAACCAGCACCACGGAGAGTATCTAAGGAGACCTCTTCACATGGAGTTTTATACTTTTTTTTATGCAATTGCCCAATGCTACTCCTCTTTCAATAAGAAACCTACTGCTCATTTTTATCTTGCATATTACAATATAGTAATGCATTATGGATGAGTAAAGCTGCCGACCATAAATCTGTCATCTCTCCCAGTCACCACAATGGCTGATTCCCCATTTTCTTCTCCGCACTATAAGAAGATGTAATTATGAAACGCTCTGTTTTCTTATCCCAGCCTGAATGACAGCCCAGCAAATTGTGGTGTAATCTCTTCATACTTTGCAGTTAAGAAATAAATACGGGGAAGTAAATTATAATAAACAATGCTGAACCCCTGGGAGGGGAAGAATCGCATTCGCATTCTAAGCAGACAATTCGGATGTTGCATCTGGAAATGGCTGCCAGGGGGCTCGGCAGATTTAACAAAAATGATGGGAAAAAAGCTCAACACCTGCTGGATTTCATGCCAGAATTTTCTATTTTATTTTGCTCCATTAATATTTTCTTCTCTTTTATGTTTGACATATGCATAAATATTATTATCACCAAAGCTCAGGATTAAAATGCTGGCCTGGGGTTAGATGGTGCCTACGGCCTGTAACTTTTGGCCTGTAACCCACCATCGATGAATAAAGTTTAGATTAGTAAATGACTCCACAACAAAATAGCCTTACAATATTCTTATATGTTTGTGTGTTATTTATGTTCTTGAGGTTTATAGGTTGTAATTAGAGCTGAGTGGATCACTTCACGTGACTCCTGTCCAGTGTCCAGGTCAGTGGCACAAGACATCAAGATGGAGGCCCATGAATTTCTTACATTTGATGTCCCTGGTGTGGCATGTGATTTGTCAGGGTTGGTGCAATGTCATCTGTGCAACATGACTCATAGATAACGTAACATTTAACACTTCCTCTGACCGCTGCTTGGCGCTGAATCCCCAGGTCTCTTAATGCTAAGCCCGGACTTTGCCATGTAAATTCACATTGACGGGACATACCAGGCCAGTAGTCTCAGCCTTGCCTTAAGATGAGAGGAGGTTCGGAGGATTGCAGACAAGAAACAGCAAAGGTGGCTGAAGAGGTGAGCGATGTGGTGAGTATTCATCTTTTTAAACTTTTTTGCCAGCCCTTTGTGCTTCAGTAAAATGGCGTCCAGCTGGGGCCAGTGGCTTTGATGACCCACTAGGATGAGCCATTTGAACGTAAAACTATTTTAACTTTACTAAGGTGTTAAATTGGCTGTACACTCCTTAATTTTTATTAGCCTTAGGAAACATCGTCAATAGAGACTGGTAAATTTGTTCTAGACGAATTGAATTCTACTCCAATTTTACAAAAATCCTTATTCTCCAGTATTTTGATAATTTGTTATATGCGGTAACATCTCCGTTAGCCATTAAAAGGTGTCAACCAGTGAGGACTCCCAATGTCTCTATATAATCGTCTAAGGGGTACTTCCGTCTGTTTGTCTGTCTGTCTTTCTGTCTGTTTGTCTCTTTCTGTCTGTAACGGAAATCCTGCATCGCTGATTGGTCACGGCCGGCCGTGACCAATCAGCGACAGGCTTAGACCGGCCGCGAATTGGCCCCTCCCTACTCTCCTCATGTTAGTGCCCCCTCCCTACTCCCCTCCAGTCAGTGTCAGTGTGTCGCCCCATCCTGGACCAACTTTTTACTATTGATGCTGCCTATAGTAAAAAGATATAATGTTAAAAATAATAAAAAAACTTAAAAAATTGTGCTATTCTCATCTTCAGCCGTCCACCAATGCGCACGATGCTGCCACCAGCTTCCTTTCCCAGTGATGCATTGCGAAATTAGCCAGATGACTTAGCAGTCGCGAGACCGCTAAGTCATCTGGGTAATTCTGCAATGCATCACTGGGAACGGAAGCTGGCGACAGCATCGCGCACATCGGGACAGCTTCGGTGGACGCCAGAGGGTGAGTATATAACTATTTTTTATTTTAATTTTTTTTACAGGGATATGGTGCCCACACTGCTGTATACTATGTGGGCTGTGTTATATACTGCTTGGGCTGTGCTATATACTGCGTGGCCTATGTTATATACTATGTGGGCTGTGTTATATACTACATGGGCTGTGCTATATATTACGTGGGCTGTGGTATATACTGCCTGGCTTCTATATACTACGTGGGCAGTGTTTTATTCTGCATGGGCTGTGTTATATACTATGTGGCCTGTGTTATATACTGCGTGGGCTGTGCTATATATTACGTGGGCTGTGCTATATATTACGTGGGCTGTGTTATATACTACGTGGCTGCTATATACTATGTGGCTGCTATATTCTACATGGCTGTGCTATATACTACGTGGCTGTGCTATACACTACGTGGCTGTCTGTGTTACGTGGGCTGTGCTATATACTATGTGGCTGCTATATACTATGTAGCTGCTATATACTACGTTGTTGTCCTATATACTACGTGGCTGTGCTATATACCACGTGACCTGTGTTATATACTACGTGGCTGTGCTATATACTACGTGGCTGTCTGTGTTATATACTGCGTGGGCTGTGTTATATACTACGTGGCTGTGTTATATGCTACTTGGCTGTGCTATATACTACGTGGCTGTGCTAAGCGCGACGTACATACATACATACATATTCTAGAATACCCGATGCGTTAGAATCGGGCCACAATCTAGTTCTAAATATTTTTCTATCCTCCAGTATTATTTTTTGTAATTTGTTCCTTGCACAGATCAGGAGGATTGGCCTAGCTTGTCGATGACACCATGCCTATCCGGCTATTATGCCTGCAGGGCACCAAACCACGAATTTAACAAATGCATCATTTTCATGACTTTCCAGCCAAGCAATCAAATGTAGCAAGCACATTTGACTTAAAAAGCACAGTTCCCATATTTATATTTATCAACCTATTTTTCATCATAAATATTAAAAAGCAAAACAGGCAGATGATGATAATATATATATATATATTTTATTTCTTACCGTCATTACTCAGATCTAGGAAAGGGAGATGTCAGTGTTTGAACTGCACAGTTCTAATATCTGTAAGATTTTGGACATGACAATCTGATTCCCAGCAGGTAAAGAAGCGGTGCGCTGTATTATTTTACAACATGAACATCTACTTTCATTTATCTGGAGATTTCTCATATTTCAGACTTGCCGCACCGATCATCTGTGAAGAATTGCAATATATTTTCCTTTGGTTTCCTACAGAGAAAACCATGCCTTCCCCTTGTTAACATCAGTCAGTGAAAGTAATTTTACTTTGCTTTTTACAAATCTCGGTGTAAGGTCAGAGCTCACATTTCTTCTACTCATTTCCTACTTTTATATAAGCTCCGTTTGAGAAGTAAAGAAGTAAATTTGAACCTGTGGATATAAAGTCTTCTGTTCTCATAGAGATTATAGATAATTGACAATAACCAATTAAATTAATTTTTAATGGTTTAGGTCTCAGGTTACTATTTTTTCTAAAGGGAAAAGATTACAATAGCAAAGTAACACTCTACTACAAATGATCGAACTTTTAAAAAAATCATATTTGCCAGGTAGGACACATTTTTTCAAAATCTGTGATGAACAACTTCGCCATGAGCCAAAGCTACTCCACATTCTGAGGCCTACCAGGACTTTACGAAACCGATTAAAATCACCTTAATGTAAACACAGTCTTTGTAATGTTAAAGTAACTTCACCATAGACTTGTAAGGTAACCGAGTGGTAACCAACAGCCCATTTAATAACAGTGCGCTGACAGGTACATTTTTATTTAAAGAAAAAACATGAAAAATCTAAGTTAAAAAATTCCTCGGTATTTTTTCCATTCTTTGAACAAATTCACCTTTCTTCCTAAAAATGGCGTAATAACCAATGGTAGGTAGTGTGGCATAGCTGGGAAGGACAGGGTTAAATCCCAGCTATGCAGTGTCTTGATTAGATACACCTGTAGGGTTTTGCTAGGAACCAGGAAGTAGCTTCATGAAGTGGAAGTCTCCTGAGGGAGTGTCCATGTAGCAGAGGCAATTGTACTAGCTGGTGCATGTGAAAGCAGGTTGCGGGATGCAGTGAAAGACAGAAGGCAGATCAAGGGTGTTAGGGCTAGCGGAACGCACCAAATTATAAGAGAGATGGTATAGGTGCGTTCGCCCGGGAAGGTATATGCTGACAAGGTGGGCTGCAAATGTCTGTCCTGGTACCCGGTTCTCTCTTTGCTGCACGTGCACTGTACTCACGGTCATGAAGCGCACGACGCCTCGCTCTCTGCCAGTTATCGGGTGCACTGCACTTCTTTCTGCAATCCCCGCTGATCTCGGCGGGAGTACACGGACGTAGGCGGGCGCAGTCTCGGTGCTCAAGGGACGGAGTTCCCAGAGATGCTTAGCACTTGTTGGTCCTTTTGCCTTCACTCTGCGGTCCAGCTCACCCCAAACCATCTCGATTGGGTTCAGGTATGGTGACTGTGGAGGCCAGGTCATCTGGCGTAGCACCCCATCACTCTCCTTCTTGGTCAAATAGCCCTTAAACAGCATGGAGATGTGGTTGGGGTCATTGTCCTGTTGAAAAATAAATGATGGTCCAACTAAACGCAAACCGGATGGAATAGCATGGTGCTGCAAGATGCCGTGGTAGCCATGATGGTTCAGTATGCCTTCAATTTTGAATAAAACCACAACAGTGTCACCAGCAAAGCATCCCCACACCATCACACCTCCTCCTCCATGCTTCACGGTGGGAACCAGGCATGTAGAGTCCATCCGTTCACCTTTTCTGCATCGCACAAAGACACGGTGGTTGGAACCAAAGATCTCAAATTTGGACTCATCAGACCAAAGCACAAATTTCCACTGGTCTAATGTCCATTCCTTGTGTTCTTTAGCCCAAACTAGTCTCTTCAGCTTGTTGCCTGTCCTTAGCAGTGGTTTCCTAGCAGCTATTTTACCATGAAGGCCTGCTGCACAAAGTCTCCTCTTAACAGTTGTTGTAGAGATGTGTCTGCTGCTAGAACTCTGTGTGGCATTGACCTGGTCTCTAATCTGAGCTGCTGTTAACCTGTGATTTCTGAGGCTGGTGACTTGGATAAACTTATCCTCAGAAGCAGGGGTGACTCTTGGTCTTACTTTCCTGGGGCGGTCCTCATGTTAGACAGTTTCTTTGTAGCGCTTGATGGTTTTTGCAACTGCACTTGGGGACACTTTCAAAGTTTTCCCAATTTTTCGGACTGACTGACCTTCATTTCTTAAAGTAATGATGGTCACTCGTTTTTCTTTACTTTGCTGCTTTTTTCTTGCCATAATATAAATTCTAACAGTCTATTCGGTAGGACTATCAGCTGTGCATCCAGCAGACTTCTGCTCAACACAACTGATGGTCCCAACCCCATTTATAAGGCAAGAAATCCCACTTATTAAACCTTACAGGGCACACCTGTAAAGTGAAAACCATTTCTCGTGACTATCTCTTGAAGCTCATCAAGAGAATGCCAAGAGTGTGCAAAGCGTTCATCAAAGCAAAAAGTGGCTACTTTGAAGAACCTAGAATATAAGACATAATTTCAGTTGTTTCACACTTTTTTGTTAAGTATATAATTCCACATGTGTTAATTCATAGTTTTGATGCCTTCAGTGCGACTGTACAATTTTCATAGTCATGAAAATACAGAAAAATCTTTAAATGAGAAGGTGTGCCCAAACTTTTGGTCTGTACTGTAGATGAGGGCAAAACAGGACCGGGTCTCAACTATGTAGCCGCCTTAACCCAGTGGGATGTCTTTTACGCTTTTTTGATCAAAATAGTGTTAAGTTATTGCCCTATTTTATTTACATGTACTATTACTATTTGCTTACTTATTACAGTGTATTTGCTAATTTTCTTTAAATCTTAGGTGTCCCCATATGCCTTTTAGCTATCACATACAAGGTGAAGTGCAGACAGTCAGGAGAAACTATCAGAGCCTATACAAAAGCTGAGGCAGGGAATGCAGCAGTCATTTTAGGGTAATTTATAATATTGAGAGTTTGTCAGAAATCACAGCTCAGTAACAGAAATAAAATGAGAAAGCACTAAAATGTTGAATAAATAATCAAGATAGTATTGTGTTGCACTAATGCAGCAGTGAAGAAATAGTGTGTAATAGTCTGTGAATAATACAGATATTTAATTGATGGCAAATAGATAACAGAGGCAACAGCAGAAGTGTCAGATTCAGTGACATTGGTCAGTGATGTGATGTAGCTCCTGCACTTGAATTACACATTTTTTATTTAATTCTTAATGCACTAGAAAGCAAACGTAAGACAGCACAATAGTTTTTATGAATAGTAATCTGGAATCAGTGTTGGAGGATATGCGATGTGCCTGCTTGTCAAAAGCAACTGTACTGAGATTTTTAGTTTTTTGTGCTTTAGCATCTATGAAGGTGAAATTCCCCAAAATCTAGATATTTATGTGTGAGTTTCTGCCTTACAAATTGTGCATGCTGCAAGCAATTTTTTAGCGCGTATTTTACTAGTTACATTTTTCTGTACACACTACAAGCGCTGGATTTTTGTACCTACTTTACAGATTCACTCTCTCTGGTAGGCCTTACGTAGTGTTCACGCAGCCAATGCATTTTGTTTGAAACATGTGTAGTTTTTACTGCTTTCCACAGGTTGTAGAGCACCAAACAACAAAATCATAAACATAAATCCCTGGCTTTGTTCAGGTGCTAACAAAAGAGAGCAGACCATGGTTACTCATACACTGCTGAACTAGCCTCAGCTCGACCAAACAAACCAGCTGTTGTCCATAGAAACCACTGATACCTGTGATTCTCTGCACAAGGCCAGTGAAAACTTCTCAGAGAGGGATTTTGTTGACACTAAAGAGAGAGGTGTGCAAGACACATCCAGCATAGTGCAGTATAGTGCACATGGTCTGTGCATGTGTAATGAGGAGAACCGGGCCGTGGGAACCTGTCCTATGCTGGGTCCAGAACTGTTGGGACTGTCTCCTCTGTTGTCCAGGGGAAGGAGTAAGAGACTGTACAAACATTTGCACTAAGCGGCAACAGCCACAGCGCACGGGGAAGCAGTCTTGGCAGGAACAGGCAGGAACTCATTCAAGATTGTTGGAAGACCATTTCTGGTGACTACCTCTTGAAGCTCATCAAGAGAATGCCAAGAGTGTGCAAATCAGTCATCAATGCAAAAGGTGGCTACTTTGAAGAACCTAGAATATAGGACATATTTTCAGTTGTTTCACACTTTTTTGTTAAGTATATAATTCCACATGTGCTAATTCATAGTTTTAATGCCTTCAGTGTGAATGTACAATTTTCATAGTCATGAAAATACAGAAAAATCTTTAAATGAGAAGGTGTGTCCAAACTTTTGGTCTGTACTGTATTTGGACATCTGCTGACACATAGTTAGTTGAACTACAAGAGTTAGGTACTATTGGGCCACCTTGTTGCGGTGGGATGGATTTTACGCTTTTTGATCAAAATAGTGTTAACTCAGTACCTTATGTTATTTACATGTATTATTACTATTCACTTTCTAATTACTCGATATTTGCTTACTTTGTTTTCATCCTAGGTTTTGTCTGTTAAATGGTCACAGTGTGAATGAACTTATGCCAACATATGCTCTAGCTCATTTTTGGTTTTTTTTATTTTTTATTTTTTTAATTTGTATAAACAGGGGTGTGGCTCCCCTTTTGGGTCTTCTATTTTGCTTACATAAGATTTCCATGGATAGGTGGATGCACATTTGGAACAGAGTCCTGCTCTGCTCTTGTCTATTTGGATGCCTGCTGACACATAGTGAGGCGAATTACAAGAGTTGGGTACTTTCCCGATTGGGTCACCTTGTCACGGTGGGAAAGCTTATAAGGAAGTCTGAACAGTTGTGACTCAGGTCGTGTCATGCTTATTTGACCGATGCGATCTTCTGCAGTGTATAAGAAGATGTCAATTTTTTGGGTTGAATCACTCTAATCAAATTGAAAATTGTTTAATTTTGTAGGCATATGCATCAATTTGAATCCAATGGATCCAATCATCTCTACAGATTAACGTAAACATGAAGCAGTGCCCAAAAATCCCACCATACAGTGCTCAAATAATACCAACCCAAAAGATGCCAAAACACAACTGTATAATGGCAACATAAAAAATAATAATACCGCTAAATAGAAGTGCTATACTGTGCTCAGTAAAAAGTAGGGACAAGTCCCGTTATTTCACACAAAGCATAATATTAACTGTAAACACGTATTGTCAATGAATGATCCTTTAAGGGTTGTTTTCTTTCTGAAATACATGAAACTAGGCTGAGTCAAGTGCTCCTGTGTATGGGTAGCTGTCTGCTGAAAGCTATCTTGCGTGTATGGCTAACATAAGAAGGCGCGCTACTTTTTATGTCATGAACACGAGATAAAAATTGATTTATCTTTTTTAAGGCTTTATTATTTTAATTTCAACTTTTCATTATTTGTGTGAAAGTATAATGATCATCACATATACTGATTAAAATTACTTATGGAACTTACAGGATGGAGACGTTACTGATAATGGAAATAATCAAAGATTGGAAACAAAATTTTAAAAACATCTCGATTTACTTAGTCTGGAGCATGACAGTCAGGCCTAGAAACACAAATTATGTGACGTGCCAGCTATCAATGAGGTTATTAATGGTTATCAGACTGGGGAATGTTCTGCCACGCTGAATGCACTTGTGTAAATCATCAAGATTCACTGCTGGCAGCTCCCTTTTCATTTTCATACCAATGATATCTAAGATGTGTCTCTGCTTCCACAACCAAATCAATGTACCTTTGAGCTTTCAGTGAACCTGGAATGAAGACTACAGGGTTCAGGCCATGGTACATTAGGTCTCTCCACATCATAATCCAGGGGGTAGGACCAGTGAGGCATTTGCTCATAAAGACCTTTTCATCATGATGGCCACATCGTTTCCAGACTTACCTCTCGCTATCATTGCATTGAAGACAAGAGCGAGGCTCATCGTTGTCGAGGATAGACCTCCCTTCAACCTCCATTGCTATCATTTAGCTTCCGATCTCCATGTGAAGGCCATGAGGCCTTCACAAGGGGATGTCACACTGGTGTAAAAAGTGTGCTAAAGTGAGATCGGACAAATGTATTAAGAACCTTATTGAATTTGGTGCATCTTCTAGCTAATATGTGCCATCACAAGAAATTTACAACCAGTCAGAGTGTGAAGGAGAGAACGGCTAATGAATCAATTATTAAACCTTATATAAGGTAGTTCAGATATGGTGCAGCAAGATGGCATCTATTTCCTGGAGCAGCACCCTGGAAGGAATTTTTGGAATGTGATGAAGTCACTGAACACTGGACATTGGATGGAATACCTTATATGGGAGTGGAGTTGGAATGGACCTATCATAGACTGACTCCATTACTGTTCTGAAGTGGTGCAACACCCATTTCCTGTCTGTAGCATGGTTCTTTGTTCCAAGAATAAAAATTCGGTTGTGTGCTAGGACTTCGCCGAGTAAGGAGAATATATCCGACTCTGTGTCCGGTATCTCTCTCTTTTGAGCGCACTTGACTCATATTGAGGTCAGGAAAGGCAATCATTTAGATCTCACTTTAAGACATCACCCCCACAAGAGACTAGAGAACATTTCAGTTGTAATTTACATAATGATGTGTAAATTATGATTAATTTTTTGGAAACGTTTGGTCAATCCCACTTCAGACTAAGTTCTGTCTACTTTTCAAAAAGTTGGCCGAGCTGGCCAGGTCTGGTGTTCTAACTCTAAACGGTGCAAAATTTTTGTGCAAGTATTCATTGTGCAAACATTTTGTAACATCTCATACAGGTTTATGCCAAGAACTACTTGATGTATCCAGACTAATACTTTTAATTTTTGGGTGGAATTTTATGAAGTTAAATGAGTTTTATGTTATTATTAACCTTTTTTACTTTTATTATTATTATTATTATACATTTTTATAGCTCCATTTATTCCATGGCGCTTTACATGTGAATACGGGGCAAATATAGACAAATACATTAAACATGAGCAACTAACAAGGCACACGGGTACATAAGGAGGAAGGACCCTGCCCGCGAGGGCTCACAGTCTGCAGGGGATGGGTGATGAAACACTAGGAGAGGGTAGGGCAGGTTGTGCGGCGGTTCAGTAAGTTCGGGATCACTGCAGGCTGTAGGCTTGTCGGAAGAGATGAGTCTTCAGGTTCTTTTTGAAGGTTTCTATGGTAGGCAAGAGTCTGATGTGTTGGGGTAGAGAGTTCCAGAGTATGCGGCAAGCACGGGAGAAGTCTTGGATGCGGTTGTGGGAAGAAGAGATGAGAGGGGAGTAGAGAAGGAGGTCTTGAGAGAATCGGAGGTTGCGTGTAGGTAGGTACCAGGAGACCATGTCACAGATGTATGGAGGAGACAGGTTGTGGATGGCTTTGTAGGTCATTGTAAGGTTTTTGAACTGGAGTCTCTGGGCGATAGGAAGCCAGTGAAGGGCTTGACATAGGGGAGAGGCTGGGGAATAGCGGGGGGACAGGTAGATTACTCGGGCAGCAGAGTGTAGGATGGATTGGAGTGGTGCCAGAGTGCTAGAGGGGAGTCCAGAGAGTAGGAGGTTGCAGTAGTCGAGGCGGGAGATGATAAGGGCATGCAGTAGCGTTTTTGTGGTGTCGCGGTCAACCACTTCACTTCAACCAAATGTTCCATAGTTGTGCGTATATAAATAATATACTGTTAATGAAAAAATATCCTACAATTATAATATTTCCACTTTTTTGCATAATATTATTTTATGCTTATGTTTGATTGCTTGGTGCAGTACCACTTCTTATCTCTGGTGGCAGCAAACACTTTATATAAAGCATTAATACAACAGTACTACCCCCTATACTATAATGCATGTACAGCTAATTCAGTACACCCATGTGGAAGGAAACTTCTTAACAAAGAGATCTTTCAGAAATTGTAAATTGATTAACTCAAAAGTTTCTTTTACCACAAGCTGTTTACATTACTCTTATGTTATACCCAATGCTGATCTCAGCGTGTGGGAGATTGCTAAAGTGCCTGTTCACCTGTAAAATTGATTGCTGTTCTTTTAAACCTAGAGAGAATCTTTCAGATTAATACAATAAATGATATATGGATGCCTTAGTCTAATTTTTACTCTGAAAAAAAAAATAAAATAAAATAAAAAAAGAAACAAAAATCTTCTGCTGTTTTGTTTTCAAAGAAAAATAATAAAAAAAATGGATCTTGTCGGACTCATCTTATGGAAATTATTCTCTTTTTTCCACTCTCTATTTCTTACTGATAAACAATACTCATATTATTATGAATATACAGAGCTCAGTATAAATTAGTACACCCCCTTTGAAAATTAATATTTTAATCAATAACTCATTGTTTCCAAAATTTCGACTAAACTAACTAAGGTTAATAACAAACAGTTGCTTATCACAAAATTAGATTATCAAAAAGTTAATTCATTTCAGTTCTTCAATCCAAAAAAGTGAAACTCGTATATTATATAGAGTCATTACAGAGTGATCTATTTCACGTGTTTATTTCTGTTAATGTTGATGATTATGGTTACAGCCAATGAAAACCCAAAAGTCATTGTCTCAGTAAATTAGAATACTTTATAACACCAGCTTGAATTTTTTCCTTTAAATCTGAAATGTTGTCCTACTGAAATGTATGTTCAGTAAGTGCCCTCAATACTTGGTCGGGCTCCTTTTGCATCAGTTACTGCATCAATGCGGCGTGGCATGGAGGTGATCAGCCTGTGGTGCTGCTGAGGGGCTATGGAAGCCCAGGTTGCTTTGATAGCAGCTTGCCTGCATTGTTGGGTCTGGTGTCTCTCATCTTCCTCTTGACCATACTCCATAGATTCCCTATGTGGTTAAGGCCAGGCGAGTTTGCTGTCAATCAAGTACAGTGATATTGTTGGTTTTAAACCGGTATTGGTACTTTTAGCAATGTGGACAGGTGCCAAGTCCTGCTGGAGAATGAAATTTCCATCTCCAAAAAGCTTGTGGGCAGAGGGAAGCATGAAGTGCTTTAAAATTTCCTGGTAGATGGCTGCGTTGACTTTGGTCTTGATAAAACACAGCGAACCTACACCAGCAGATGACATGGCTCCCCAAACCATCACTGATTGTGGAGACTTCACACCAGACCTCCAGCAGCTTGGATTGTGGCCTCTCCACTCTTCCTCCAGACTCTGGGACCTTGATTTCCAAGTGAAACGCAAAATTTACTTTCATCTGACAACACCTTGGACCACTGAAAACAGTCCAGTTCTTTTCCTCCTTGGCTCAGGTAAGACGCTTCTGGCGATGTCTATTGGTCATGAGTAGTGTTGAGCGATACCGTCCGATACTTGAAAGTATCGGTATCGGATAGTATCGGCCGATACCTGAAAAATATCGGATATCGCCGATACCGATACCAATACAAGTCAATGGGACACCAAGTATCGGAAGGTATTCTCATGGTTCCCAGGGTCTGAAGGAGAGGAAACTCTCCTTCAGGCCCTGGGATCCATAGGGATGTGTAAAATAAAGAATTAAAATAAAAAATATCGATATGCTCACCTCTCCGGCGGCCCCTGGACATCACGCTGGTAACCGGCCGGCTTCTTTGTTTAAAATGAGCGCCTTTAGGACCTGCGAATGACGTCGCGGCTTCTGATTGGTCGCGTGCCGGTCACATGGGCGGCACGCGACCAATCAGAAGCCGCGACGTCATTCGCAGGTCCTAAAGGCGCTCATTTTAAACAAAGAAGCCGGCCGGTTACCAGCGTGATGTCCAGGGGCCGCCGGAGAGGTGAGCATATCAATATTTTTTATTTTAATTATTTATTTTACACATCCCTATTGATCCGATACCGATACCCGATACCACAAAAGTATCGGATCTCGGTATCGGAATTCCGATACCGCAAGTATCGGCCGATACCCGATACTTGCGGTATCGGAATGCTCAACACTAGTCATGAGTGGCTTGACCCAAGAAATGCGACACTTGTAGCCCATGTCCTGGAGATGTCTGTGTGTGGCGGCTCTTGAAGCAATGACTCCAGCAGCGTCCACTCCTTGTGAATCTCCCACAAATTTTTGAATGGCCTTTTCTTAACAATCCTTTCCGGGCTGCGGTTATCCCAGTTGCTTGTGCACCTTTTCCTACCACACTTTTTCTTTCCACTCAACTTTCCATTAATATGCTTGGATACAGCACTGTGTGAACAGCCAGCTTCTTTAGCAATGACCTTTTGTGGCTTCCCCTCCTCGTGGAGTGTGTCAATGACTACCTACTGGACATCTGTCAGGTCAGCAGTCTTCCCCATGATTGTGGAGCTACTGAAACAGACTAAGGGACCTTTTTAAGCGATTAGAAAGCCTTTGCAGGTGGTTTTTGTTAATTATTGTAATTTACTGAGATAATTACTTTTGGGTTTTCATTGGCTGTAAGCCATAACCATCAACATTAACAGAAATAAACACGTGAACTAGATCACTCTGTTTGCAATGACTCTGTATAAAATATGAGTTTCACTTTTTGTATTGATGAATTTAAATAAATTAACTTTTTGAAGATATTCTAATTTTGTGAGATGCACCTTTAACTTTCATTGCAAAAATTTCAGTTTAACTTAAATTAGTTGATGCAAAAATGGGTACACCACACATCAGAAACTACTACATCTAGTATTTTGTAAGACCTCATGATTTTTAAGGATAGCACCAAGTCTTACAGGCAGGTAATGAACTAGTTGGCAACATATTGAAACATCTATCTTTAAATATCTAAATCCTTCAGTTAAATGCTGTGTAACTGCAGCACGGAAGAAGATGAGAGCAATAGTCTATGATTGAGGCCATGTTAACATGATCAGTATTTGGTCAGTATCTTAGAATAGTATTTGTAAGTCAAAATCAGGAGTGGAACAGTCAGAGGAAAAGTGTAATTAAAACACAACACCACTTCTGCACTTTTCACCCACTCCTGGTTCTGGCTTACAAATACTGATGTAAAATACTGACCAAACATGGTCTGATATAATTCAATTGATAGGGAAGAGAGTCTGAACAGCACCTGACTCAGTTTGAGTTATCAGTGATATTGTGTAGCTGGCATTTGTTCTGCTGCATTTGAATTGCAATGACACATTTATTCATTCTTAATGTAAAAGAAAGCAGCAGCAGGCCAGCACAATATTTTTTTACAGAAAAAAACCCTGAAATCATTGTCAGGCCTGTTTCATACATCCTGATATTTACGGTACCGGAAATCCCAGTACCAGAGATATCAGTATCAGTGTTTGTAATACTTGTGGCACATGTATGGCAACCATATGTCGCCCGTGTGCCGCATCAGTACCACACGTACCAGCGCATGAGAAGCAGCAGTACAGTTAGTGCTGTTCTCCGGCACCGAGTGCTGAAGACGACTCACATCATTCTCATCTGCTCTACTGGTGATCAGCTCAAGCAGGGGAGAATGATGAGAGTTATACTCAACTGATAACAACAACAGCAGGCAGCTGCTGATGGGGCTATTACTCCCATCAGTCTATACCTGCTGCCGCTAATAACAGTGAGAGCAGGCATTGGCTGATGAGAGTATTCATCACCCACCACCTGCACTATAGATACCGTATTTTTCGCTTTGTAAGATGCTCCGGATTATAAGACGCACCCGAAATTTTGAGGAGAAAAATAGGAAAAAACTTTTTTTAATAAATTGGTGGGGCGTCTTATAATCCATGCATCTTATTACTTACCAGGGGTTGTGGCTGTGGTGGATCAGGGTCCCAGGGTTGTTGCTGGAGGCTGGGATGAGGGGGTCTGCAGGGGGCTCCTGTGCTGCAGGGGGGCTACTGTGCTGCAGGCTGGGATGAGGGGTCTGCAGGGGGCTCCTGTGCTGCAGGGCTGTCTCCGGTGCTGCGGGGGGGTCTGGCGACATTTTGTGAAAGGCCAGAGCCCCCGGCAGTTCGTCCATGCGTTCCTGTATGACTGACTCCGGGAAAATGGCCGCCGGAATCTCGAGAGATGAGATCTCAGCGCTGAAATCTCATCTCCCGAGATTCCGGCGGCCATTTTCCCGGAGTCAGTCATACTGGAACTAATTCCGGGAAAATGGCCGCCGGAATCTCGAGAGATGAGATCTCAGCGCTATAACGCTCAACGGTATAAAGACATTGTTAGGGGTCGAGTTCCCGCCTCTGCATAGGGGGAATCTTGAGCCATCTCCGTTGCAGTCTCCCATTCTTCTCCAGCGGCAGTGGAGCCTGCTCAGCGGAGACATTGGTCCCAGCGTCTGGCTCAGGCAGATACTCTGCGTCTGGCTACTGCTATTCTTCCAGGCTCTGCCATTATAGCTAGTACTGGTCAGTGGCGAGGACTCGCTTCTGGGACTAAGTCCTGCTTTCTCCCTTTTGAGCATGCCCAAAGGAAGACCTCTCATTGGAGGTCAGGGATCACATGCTCAGATCCTGAAGCAACTCCCATTGGTCCTCCAGGAAGGTCCTGAAGTTGCTGCAACTATAAAAGGTTCACATGGCCGCACAGCCATGCGCTATTAGCAATCTTTGTCATGAGCTTTGCGTCAGTGTGGTCATGTATGCTTGTAGTCAGGGCCCGGCTGAAGTAAGCCACTAGAATACCGGCACCTCCGGTGAGGAGTTTGTTTGCATGTATTCAGGGCCCGGCTGAAATAAGCCACTAGAGTACTGGCACCTCCAGTGAGGAATTGTTTGTGTGTTTCTCTGACTGCATGACCACTGACTGATCAGCTCAGCAGTTAGCTGTGTACTCCTGAGAGCTTTACAGGACACAGTGCTTTTCTATCACGGCGACTCTGTGAAGTAACAGAGGTCGCTTATACCGCCATATAGTGCCATTTGCTAGCAGCAGGTTCTCCTCCTGCATGATGGAACCCAGGCTGCGAACACACCAATGATAACATCTATATTTACTCGGTGCGTTCCGCCAGCCCTAACAGACATTTTCACAAAATTGAAATATTTAATTGTCTACCTCACAAAGTGTTTTGCATTAATTATTTTTTGCAAAACTGTTTTACTAGCCAAATTTTACATTCGTGTATGCCACACCAATACAGTATCCTATTGCAGGTGATGGACTTTTTTACATGTACTTACCTGGCATTTTTTTATTATGTTATTTTTGGGAAGTGGGTTGAATTTTGTTAAAAAAAAAAAATATTGACATTTAACTGTGCATGTCTGTTTTCGGACACTTGTTTTACTTGTCTAATATTACAACCGCCACACATATACAGCACATATATATACCTATATATATACCTATCTAGCATTTGTTGTTACATCCTTGCTCAATTAGTAACAGTAACAGTTATTAAGGTTGAAGGAAGACTTTAAGTCCATCTAGTTCAACCCATAGCCTAACCTAACATGCCCTAGTTTTCCATGAGGAGAGTTTTGCACTTGTGGCGAGTTTTGCGTGAGTCTAGTTTTTGCATGTGGCGAGTTTTGCGCGTGGCGAGTTTTGAGCGGCGACTAGAGTTGAGCGACCTTGACCTTTTTAGAGTCGAGCCGGGTTTCGCGAAACCCGACTATCTCAAAAGTCGGGTCGAGTGAAATCGGCCGATTATGACGTAAAGTCGGGATCGACCGAAACACGAAACCCAATGCAAGTCAATGGGGCAGCATAGTCGGCAGTGAGTGGGGGCCAGGAAAACACCTAGAGTGCCCATTTTAATGTCAAAACCATCCATTCTTCTTAATGAAGCTTGTCAAGCGTAATTTACCTTATAATAATTGGAAGGCATTTGAAATTGGGGTTCATTTGGCTAAAGTTGTGGTGGGTAGGGCTGGTTCAAGTAATTAGTGGGCCCAGGAAATCTGGACCACGTCACGGCAGTGGAGCAGGGAGAGGTAAGTATTTCAACTTTGCAAGTGCTGTGAACCTGAGCAAGCAGGGGGGGCCCACTCGTTGGCATTGGCACTGGCACAGGGCCCCTCAAAGTACAGCGGTGTTTGCACGGCAGGGGCGCCTCCCACCGGCAGCAACACTTTTGCGTACTATGAGAGGCCCTGTGCCAGTGACGTCGCCAACTAGTATTCCTCCCCCCACCTGATGAAGGAACCTGCACTTTCATCTGCACCTTCCTGTTTGTCCCCGTGTAAGGTGGTATGGTATGCGGGAAGGGGGACCTGACTTTCAGCAGGGTCACAATCTTGCAGTGTAGCGTGCACGGGAAATGTTGCGTTATGGGTCAATGTACCAGCAGACTCATCTATCACTGGCTGGGCAATGGGCAGGATGAGGAGGAAACACAGATATAGGCCCAAAGAATAAAGTGGGCTAAATGCAGTTCAAAATTGGTAACACAGGACTAATCAGGGGGCATTGCAGTGGAGGACAACTGGAATGAGAGGCTGACACAGAGAGTAGGCCCAAATCAGTAAGTAGTCGAAATGCAGTTCAAAATTGGCAACAGTAGTAAACAGGCGGCACAGCTTTGTTCAGTGGAGGAGAACAGCAAGGAGTGGCAGACACCGATAGTAGGTCCCAACCCAACTAGTAGGCCAAATGCAGTCTAACATTAACAACTACTTAACGAGCGCCTGAAAACGGAATTTCAGGACAGGAAACCAGGAGAACAGCAAGGAGCGGCAGACACCGATAGTAGGCCCCAAACCAACTAGTACGCCAAATGCAGTTGTTCCGTTTAACCACAATTTAATGAGAGCCTGAAGATAGAAGTTCAGGAAAGGCAACCTGGATAACACCTTGGAGTGGAACACACCATCTCTCTACACCCCATACCCAATTTGTAGGCCTAATGCAGCGTAGTTTCCAACAACTACTAAACGAGAGCATGATGATCGAAGCATTGGCGAGGAAACCTGGGGAACACCTTGGAGTGGAACACACCATCTCTCTACAGTGGAACACACCATCTCTCTACACCCCATACCCAATTTGTAGGCCTAATGCAGCGTAGTTTCCAACAACTACTAAACGAGAGCCGGAAGATCGAAGCTCAGGAAAGGCAACCTGGAGAACACATTGGAGTAGAACACACCATCTCTCTACACCCCATACCCAATTTGTAGGCCTAATGCAGCGTAGTTTCCAACAACTACTAAACGAGAGCCGGAAGATCGAAGCTCAGGAAAGGCAACCTGGGGAACACCTTGGAGTGGAACACACCATCTCTCTACACCCCATAACCAATTTGTAGGCCTAATGCAGCGTAGTTTCCAACAACTACTAAACGAGAGCCGGAAGATCGAAGCTCAGGAAAGGCAACCTGGGGAACACCTTGGAGTGGAACACACCATCTCTCTACACCCCATACCCAATTTGTAGGCCCAATGCAGCGTAGTTTCCAACAACTACTAAACGAGAGCATGATGATCGAAGCATTGGCGAGGAAACCTGGGGAACACCTTGGAGTGGAACACACCATCTCTCTACACCCCATACCCAATTTGTAGGCCTAATGCAGCGTAGTTTCCAACAACTACTAAACGAGAGCATGATGATCGAAGCATTGGCGAGGAAACCTGGGGAACACCTTGGAGTGGAGCACACCATCTCTCTACAGTGGAACACACCATCTCTCTACACCCCATACCCAATTTGTAGGCCTAATGCAGCATAGTTTCCAACAACTACTAAACGAGAGCCGGAAGATCGAAGCTCAGGAAAGGCAACCTGGAGAACACCTTGGAGTGGAACACACCATCTCTCTACACCCCATACCCAATTTGTAGGCCTAATGCAGCGTAGTTTCCAACAACTACTAAACGAGAGCATGATGATCGAAGCATTGGCGAGGAAACCTGGGGAACATCTTGGAGTGGAACACACCATCTCTCTACAGTGGAACACACCATCTCTCTACACCCCATACCCAATTTGTAGGCCTAATGCAGCATAGTTTCCAACAACTACTAAACGAGAGCATGATGATCGAAGCATTGGCGAGGAAACCTGGAGAACACCTTGGAGTGGAACACACCATCTCTCTACACCCCATACCCAATTTGTAGGCCTAATGCAGCGTAGTTTCCAACAACTACTAAACGAGAGCCGGAAGATAGAAGCTCAGGAAAGGCAACCTGGGGAACACCTTGGAGTGGAACACACCATCTCTCTACACCCCATACCCAATTTGTAGGCCCAATGCAGCGTAGTTTCCAACAACTACTAAACAAGAGCATGATGATCGAAGCATTGGCGAGGAAACCTGGGGAACACCTTGGAGTGGAACACACCATCTCTCTACACCCCATACCCAATTTGTAGGCCTAATGCAGCGTAGTTTCCAACAACTACTAAACGAGAGCATGATGATCGAAGCATTGGCGAGGAAACCTGGGGAACACCTTGGAGTGGAACACACCATCTCTCTACAGTGGAACACACCATCTCTCTACACCCCATACCCAATTTGTAGGCCTAATGCAGCGTAGTTTCCAACAACTACTAAACGAGAGCCGGAAGATCGAAGCTCAGGAAAGGCAACCTGGGGAACACCTTGGAGTGGAACACACCATCTCTCTACACCCCATACCCAATTTGTAGGCCCAATGCAGCGTAGTTTCCAACAACTACTAAACGAGAGCATGATGATCGAAGCATTGGCGAGGAAACCTGGGGAACACCTTGGAGTGGAACACACCATCTCTCTACAGTTGAACACACAATCTCTCTACACCCCATACCCAATTTGTAGGCCTAATGCAGCGTAGTTTCCAACAACTACTAAACGAGAGCCGGAAGATCGAAGCTCAGGAAAGGCAACCTGGAGAACACCTTGGAGTGGATCACACCATCTCTCTACACCCCATACCCAATTTGTAGGCCTAATGCAGCGTAGTTTCCAACAACTACTAAACGAGAGCCGGAAGATCGAAGCTCAGGAAAGGCAACCTGGGGAACACCTTGGAGTGGAACACACCATCTCTCTACACCCCATACCCACTTTGTAGGCCCAATGCAGCGTAGTTTCCAACAACTACTAAACGAGAGCATGATGATCGAAGCATTGGCGAGGAAACCTGGGGAACACCTTGGAGTGGAACACACCATCTCTCTACACCCCATACCCAATTTGTAGGCCTAATGCAGCGTAGTTTCCAACAACTACTAAACGAGAGCATGATGATCGAAGCATTGGCGAGGAAACCTGGGGAACACCTTGGAGTGGAACACACCATCTCTCTACAGTGGAACACACCATCTCTCTACACCCCATACCCAATTTGTAGGCCTAATGCAGCGTAGTTTCCAACAACTACTAAACGAGAGCCGGAAGATCGAAGCTCAGGAAAGGCAACCTGGAGAACACCTTGGAGTGGAACACACCATCTCTCTACACCCCATACCCAATTTGTAGGCCTAATGCACCGTAGTTTCCAACAACTACTAAACGAGAGCCGGAAGATTGAAGCTCAGGAAAGGCAACCTGGGGAACACCTTGGAGTGTAACAAACCCTCTCTCTACACCACGGAAGGGCTGATTCTTAGGAAGGAAGGCTGTCGGAAAGAAGCAGGGCGCGTCCGAGGGTGATTATATTCTTATTAGGTATATACTCACCCTCGGACGCGCCCTGCTTCTTTATTTGTAATGAATGTTTATTTGCAATGTGGTTTTGACTTACTCTATTTTTTTGGTAAATAATGATTTTATTATTTTCATTGTTTTGCATCTTCTTGGCAATAATATAAAGAAGACGCGACAGGACAACACTCGGTGGATGCCATATCTGTGTTTAAAATTGAAAAAACCTTTCAGTTAACTACTTGCAGGAGAAAGTTATTGTAGCTGGTGGCCATTTTTAGTACTGTACCAGATTTTTGTTGTATGTGTTTGTTTTTAATGTTAAAATGTCTGCATTTGATATCTCTCCAGTATTTTCTTTTTTATAAGCAAAATACTTATTTTTATATTTTCTGATGTTGGTTCCAGGGGTACACGGGCAGCAGTGGTGTGGTCAGTGGAGGCCTAGTGGAAGGAGTGACCGCAGACAGGCATCGAAGGCCTAAAATAATAACACATGGCTGTAGGCAATTTTAAATTGGTTCCAGGGGTACACGAGCAGCAGTGGTGTGGTCAGTGGAGGCCTAGTGGAAGGAGTGACCACAGACAGGCATCGAAGGCCTAAAATAATAACACATGGCTGTAGGCAATTTTAAATTGGTTCCAGGGGTACACGGGCAGCAGTGGTGTGGTCAGTGGAGGCCTAGTGGAAGGAGTGACCACAGACAGGAATCGAAGGCCTAAAATAATAACACATGGCTGTAGGCAATTTTAAATTGGTTCCAGGGGTACACGGGCAGCAGTGGTGTGGTCAGTGGAGGCCTAGTGGAAGGAGTCACCGCAGACAGGCATAGAAGGCCTAAAATAATAACACATGGCTGTAGGCAATTTTAAATTGGTTCCAGGGGTACACGGGCAGCAGTGGTGTGGTCAGAGGAGGCCTAGTGGAAGGAGTGACCGCAGACAGGCATCGAAGGCCTAAAATAATAACACATGGCTGTAGGCAATTTTAAATTGGTTCCAGGGGTACACGGGCAGCAGTGGTGTGGTCAGTTGAGGCCTAGTGGAAGGAGTGACCACAGACAGGCATCGAAGGCCTAAAATAATAACACATGGCTGTAGGCAATTTTAAATTGGTTCCAGGGGTACACGGGCAGCAGTGGTGTGGTCAGTGGAGGCCTAGTGGAAGGAGTGACCGCAGACAGGCATCGAAGGCCTAAAATAGTAACACATGGCTGTAGGCAATTTTAAATTGGTTCCAGGGGTACACGGGCAGCAGTGGTGTGGTCAGTGGAGGCCTAGTGGAAGGAGTGACCACAGACAGGCATCGAAGGCCTAAAATAATAACACATGGCTGTAGGCAATTTTAAATTGGTTCCAGGGGTACACGGGCAGCAGTGGTGTGGTCAGTGGAGGCCTAGTGGAAGGAGTGACCGCAGACAGGCATCGAAGGCCTAAAATAATAACACATGGCTGTAGGCAATTTTAAATTGGTTCCAGGGGTACACGGGCAGCAGTGGTGTGGTCAGTGGAGGCATAGTGGAAGGAGTCACCGCAGACAGGCATCGAAGGCCTAAAATAATAACACATGGCTGTAGGCAATTTTAAATTGGTTCCAGGGGTACACGGGCAGCAGTGGTGTGGTCAGTGGAGGCCTAGTGGAAGGAGTGACCGCAGACAGGCATCGAAGGCCTAAAATAATAACACATGGCTGTAGGCAATTTTAAATTGGTTCCAGGGGTACACGGGCAGCAGTGGTGTGGTCAGTGGAGGCCTAGTGGAAGGAGTCACCGCAGACAGGCATCGAAGGCCTAAAATAATAACACATGGCTGTAGGCAATTTTAAATTGGTTCCAGGGGTACACGGGCAGCAGTGGTGTGGTCAGTGGAGGCCTAGTGGAAGGAGTGACCGCAGACAGGCATCGAAGGCCTAAAATAATAACACATGGCTGTAGGCAATTTTAAATTGGTTACAGGGGCACACAGGCAGCAGTGGTGTGGTCAGTGGAGGCCTAGTGGAAGGAGTGACCACAGACAGGCATCGAAGGCCTAACATAACAAAAATGTCAATACAATGGTATTGTCAGTGGCAGGCATTGAAGGATGTCAGCGCATAGATAATTTTGCAAGAGGTAGAGCACTGTTTGAGCTGGGGGGGGAAACTGTCTTGTGGCCGGCGGTACAGGCCCAGGGCCCCTCATATTACAACGATGTGTCTGACGTTGGGTGCGCACCACCACCGCCAGAGACACTTTATTGTACTAGGAGGGACCCAGTGGCAGTGCCGTCGACCAAAAGCGGGCTCACCCACCTCTTCAGACAAACTGCACTCTCACGGGTGCTGTCGCCAAGTGTCGATACCACTGCCCCGTGTGGGGAGTTTGGCCATTTAGTGAGGTGTAAACATGTCGTATGCTGGACAATCAGGTGCAGAAAATTACGAGATTGGAAAAGGCATTCAGAATAGTCCACAGGCAAGACCTTTTCATAGGAAAGCTAGGTGTCAGCCGGGAAAGGTGGGGCAAAAGATTTCGAAATCCAGTTGTGGTTCATTTTAATGAAGGTTAGATCATCTACATTTTGGGTAGCCAGACGAGTCCTTTTTTCTGTTAGTATTGAACCTGCAGCACTGAATACTCTTTCTGATAGGACACTTGCTGCCGGGCAAGCAAGCTCCTGCAATGCATATTCTGCCAATTCTGGCCAGGTGTCTAATTTTGATGCCCAGTAATCAAATGGGAATGACGGTTGAGGGAGAACATCGATAAGGGATGAAAAATAGTTTGTAACCATACTGGACAAATGTTGTCTCCTGTCACTTTGAATTGATGCTGCAGTACCTGTCCTGTCTGCGGTCATAGCAAAATCACTCCACAACCTGGTCAGAAAACCCCTCTGGCCAACGCCACTTCTGATTTCTGCCCCTCTAACTCCTCTGGTCTGCTGGCCCCTGCAGCTCGTGTGAGAACGATCACGGGCGCTGTGTGCAGGGAATGCCAGAAGCAAACGGTCAACAAGAGTTGATTGTTTGGTTGCTAATATTAGTTCCAAGTTCTCATGTGGCATTATATTTTGCAATTTGCCTTTATAGCGAGGATCAAGGAGGCAGGCCAACCAGTAATCGTCATCATTCATCATTTTAGTTATGCGTGTGTCCCTTTTGAGGATACGTAAGGCATAATCCGCCATGTGGGCCAAAGTTCCAGTTCTCAAATCTGCGGTTGTGCTTGGTTGAGGGGCAGTTTCAGGCAAATCCACGTCACTTGTGTCCCTCAAAAAACCAGAACCCGGCCTTGCCGCGCCACCAATTTCCAGTGGCCCCGAAAAAGCTTCCTCATTAAAAATATAATCATCCCCATCATCCTCCTCGTCCTCCTCCTCCTCTTCGCCCGCTACCTCGTCCTGTACACTGCCCTGGCCAGACAATGGCTGACTGTCATCAAGGCTTTCCTCTTCCTCAGCTGCAGACGCCTGATCCTTTATGTGCGTCAAACTTTGCATCAGCAGACGCATTAGGGGGATGCTCATGCTTATTATGGCGTTGTCTGCACTAACCAGCCGTGTGCATTCCTCAAAACACTGAAGGACTTGACACATGTCTTGAATCTTCGACCACTGCACACCTGACAACTCCATGTCTGCCATCCTACTGCCTGCCCGTGTATGTGTATCCTCCCACAAAAACATAACAGCCCGCCTCTGTTCACACAGTCTCTGAAGCATGTGCAGTGTTGAGTTCCACCTTGTTGCAACGTCTATGATTAGGCGATGCTGGGGAAGGTTCAAAGAACGCTGATAGGTCTGCATACGGCTGGAGTGTACGGGCGAACGGCGGATATGTGAGCAAAGTCCACGCACTTTGAGGAGCAGGTCGGATAACCCCGGATAACTTTTCAGGAAGCACTGCACCACCAGGTTTAAGGTGTGAGCCAGGCAAGGAATGTGTTTCAGTTGGGAAAGGGAGATGGCAGCCATGAAATTCCTTCCGTTATCACTCACTACCTTGCCTGCCTCAAGATCTACAGTGCCCAGCCACGACTGCGTTTCTTTCTGCAAGAACTCGGACAGAACTTCCGCGGTGTGTCTGTTGTCGCCCAAACACTTCATAGCCAATACAGCCTGCTGACGTTTGTCAGTAGCTGCCCCATAATGGGAGACCTGGTGTGCAACAGTGGCAGCTGCGGATGGAGTGGTTGTGCGACTGCGGTCTGTGGACGAGCTCTCGCTTCTGCAGGAGGACGAAGAGGAGGAGGAGGGGGTGCGAACGGCTACAGCCAATTGTTTCCTAGACCGTGGGCTAGGCAGAACTGTCCCAAACTTGCTGTCCCCTGTGGACCCTGCATCCACCACATTTACCCAGTGTGCCGTGATGGACACGTAACGTCCCTGGCCATGCCTACTGGTCCATGCATCTGTTGTCAGGTGCACCTTTGTGCTCACAGATTGCCTGAGTGCATGGACGATGCGCTCTTTAACATGCTGGTGGAGGGCTGGGATGGCTTTTCTGGAAAAAAAGTGTCGACTAGGTAGCTCGTAGCGTGGTACAGCGTAGTCCATCAGGGCTTTGAAAGCTTCGCTTTCAACTAACCGGTAGGGCATCATCTCTAACGAGATTAGTCTAGCTATGTGTGCGTTCAAACCCTGTGTACGTGGATGCGAGGCTAAGTACTTCCTTTTTCTAACCATAGTCTCATGTAGGGTGAGCTGGACTGGAGAGCTGGAGATCGTGGAACTAGCGGGGATGCCGGTGGACATGGCAGACTGAGAGACGGTGGGAGATGGTATTGTTGCCACCGGTGCCCTAGATGCAGTGTTTCCTACTACGAAACTGGTGATTCCCTGACCCTGACGGCTTTGGCCTGGCAAAGAAACCTGCACAGATACTGCAGGTGGTGCGGTAAATGGTGGCCCTACACTGCCGGAAGGGATGTTGCGTTGCTGACTAGCTTCATTGGCCGAGGGTGCTACAACCTTAAGGGACGTTTGGTAGTTAGTCCAGGCTTGCAAATGCATGGTGGTTAAATGTCTATGCATGCAACTTGTATTGAGACTTTTCAGATTCTGTCCTCTGCTTAAGGTAGTTGAACATTTTTGACAGATGACTTTGCGCTGATCAATTGGATGTTGTTTAAAAAAATGCCAGACTGCACTCTTTCTAGCATCGGATACCTTTTCAGGCATTGCAGACTGAGCTTTAACCGGATGGCCACGCTGTCCTCCAACAGGTTTTAGCTTTGCCACGCGTTTTGGGCAAGATACGGGCCCGGCGGATGGAACCTGTTTCGATGTTGATGCCTGCTGCGGCCCCTCCTCCTCCGCTTCAGAACTGCTGCCGCCTGCACCCTGTTCCCCCAATGGCTGCCAATCGGGGTCAAGAACTGGGTCATCTATTACCTCTTCTTGTAGCTCGTGTGCAACTTCGTCTGTGTCACCGTGTCGGTCGGTGGTATAGCGTTCGTGATGGGGCAACATAGTCTCATCAGGGTCTGATTCTTGATCAGCACCCTGCGAGGGCAATGTTGTGGTCTGAGTCAAAGGACCAGCATAGTAGTCTGGCTGTGGCTGTGCATCAGTGCACTCCATGTCAGATTCAACTTGTAATGGGCATGGACTGTTAACTGCTTCACTTTCTAAGCCAGGGACGGTATGTGTAAAGAGCTCCATGGAGTAACCCGTTGTGTCGCCTGCTGCATTCTTCTCTGTTGTTGTTTTTGCTGAAGAGGACAAGGAAGCGACTTGTCCCTGACCGTGAACATCCACTAACGACGCGCTGCTTTGACATTTACCAGTTTCACGAGAGGAGGCAAAAGAGCTAGAGGCTGAGTCAGCAAGATAAGCCAAAACTTGCTCTTGCTGCTCCGGCTTTAAAAGCGGTTTTCCTACTCCCAGAAAAGGGAGCGTTCGAGGCCTTGTGTAGCCAGACGACGAACCTGGCTCCACAGCTCCAGACTTAGGTGCAATATTTTTTTTCCCACGACCAGCTGATGCTCCACCACTACCACTACCCTCATTACCAGCTGACAATGAACGCCCCCGGCTACGACCTCTTCCACCATACTTCCTCATTGTTTTAAAAACATAAACAAACTAACGGTATTTGTTGCTGTCACACAAATTACACGGTGAGCTATAACTTCAGTATGATTTAGCTACCCCTTTACAGGTGAGTGAGACCACAACGAAAATCAGGCACAATGTTACACACTCTGTTGTTGGTGGCAACAAATGAGAGAGATGCCACACACGCAGGACTGTCACTGAAGCACAAATGTAAATATTAATCTCCCACTGATTTGATTTTTTTTTTTTTTTTTAAGGGAGACTTTAGGAAAAAAAAATAATAGAATAAAATGATTTTTTCAGGGAGAATTTAGAAAACAAATAAAACAAAAAAAGGCTTTCTATGGCCCACTGAGTGAGAGATGACGCACACAGGAGTCAGGAGTGGCACACAAGCCCAGAGGCCAATATTTATCTCCCACTGATTGATGTAGTGATTTTTTCAGGTAGATTTTGGAACCCAAATCAAGCTAAAAAAAAAATAGGCTTTCTATGGCCCACAATTGGAGAGAGAGAGAGAGATGGCACACCCAGGAGTCAAGACTGGCACACAAGCAGAAAGGGCAATATTAATCTCCCACTGATTTGTTTTTTTTTTTTTTTTTCAGGGAGACTTTAGGAAAAAAAAATAATAGAATAAAATGATTTTTTCAGGAAGAATTTAGAAACCAAATAAAATAAAATGATTTTTTCAGGGAGAATTTAGAAAACAAATAAAACAAAAAAAGGCTTTCTATGGCCCACTGAGTGAGAGATGACGCACACAGGAGTCAGGAGTGGCACACATGCCCAGAGGCCAATATTTATCTCCCACTGATTGATGTAGTGATTTTTTCAGGTAGATTTTGGAACCCAAATCAAGCTAAAAAAATAATAGGCTTTCTATGGCCCACAATTGGAGAGAGAGAGAGAGATGGCACACCCAGGAGTCAAGACTGGCACACAAGCAGAAAGGGCAATATTAATCTCCCACTGATTTTTTTTTTTTTTTTTTTTTTTTTTCAGGGAGACTTTAGGAAAAAAAAAATAGAATAAAATGATTTTTTCAGGAAGAATTTAGAAACCAAATAAAATAAAATGATTTTTTCAGGGAGAATTTAGAAAACAAATAAAACAAAAAAAGGCTTTCTATGGCCCACTGAGTGAGAGATGATGCACACAGGAGTCAGGAGTGGCACACATGCCCAGAGGCCAATATTTATCTCCCACTGATTGATGTAGTGATTTTTTCAGGTAGATTTTGGAACCCAAATCAAGCTAAAAAAATAATAGGCTTTCTATGGCCCACAATTGGAGAGAGAGAGAGAGATGGCACACCCAGGAGTCAAGACTGGCACACAAGCAGAAAGGGCAATATTAATCTCCCACTGATTTGTTTTTTTTTTTGTTTTTTTTCAGGGAGACTTTAGGAAAAAAAAATAATAGAATAAAATGATTTTTTCAGGAAGAATTTAGAAACCAAATAAAATAAAATGATTTTTTCAGGGAGAATTTAGAAAACAAATAAAACAAAAAAAGGCTTTCTATGGCCCACTGAGTGAGAGATGACGCACACAGGAGTCAGGAGTGGCACACAAGCCCAGAGGCCAATATTTATCTCCCACTTTTTTTTTTTTGTTCCAGGGAAAATTTATAAACCCAATAAAAAAAATAATAAATAGGCTTTCTATGGCCCACTATCTGAGAGACAGAGAGAGATGGCACGCTTAGGACTGGCACACAAGCCCAAAGGCCAATATTAATCTCCCTTTTTTTTTTAAGGGAGAATTTATAACACCAAAAAAAAAAAAAAAATAGGCTTTCTATGGCCCACTATTTGTGAGAGAGATGGCACCCTCAGGACTGGCACACAAGCCCAAAGGCCAATATTAATCTCCCACTTTTTTTTTTTTTTTCCAGGGAAAATTTATAAACCCAATAAAAAAAAATAAATAAATAGGCTTTCTATGGCCCACTATCTGAGAGAGAGAGATGGCACGCTTAGGACTGGCACACAAGCCCAAAGGCCAATATTAATCTCCCACTGATTGATTTATTGATTTTTTCAGGTAGAATTTAGAACCCAAATAAAGCAAAAAAAAAAAAAAAAAGGGCTTTCTATGGCCCACTGAGTGAGTGATGACGCACACAGGAGTCAGGAGTGGCACACAAGCCCTGAGGCCAATATTTTTCTCCCACTGATTGATGTAGTGATTTTTTCAGGTACATTTTAGAACCCAAATCAAGCAAAAAAATAAATAGGCTTTCTATGGCCCACTATTTGTGAGAGAGATGGCACACACAGGACTGGCACACAAGCCCAGAGGCCAATATTAATCTCCCACTTTTTTTTTTTTGGTTCCAGGGAAAATTTATAAACCCAATAAAAAAAAAAAAATAGGCTTTCTATGGCCCACTATCTGAGAGAGAGAGATGGCACGCTTAGGACTGGCACACAAGCCCAAAGGCCAATATTAATCTCCCACTGATTGATTTATTGATTTTTTCAGGTAGAATTTAGAACCCAAATAAAGCAAAAAAATAAATAGGCTTTCTATGGCCCACTGAGTGAGAGATGGCACACACAGGAGTCAAGAGTGGCACACAAGCCCTGAGGCCAATATTTTTCTCCCACTGATTGATGTAGTGATTTTTTCAGGTAGATTTTATAACCCAAATCAAGCAAAAAAATAAATAGGCTTTCTATGGCCCACTGAGTGAGAGATGGCACAGACAGGGATGGCACTCTAGCAGAAATGTCAATCTTAATCTCCCACAAAAAAAAAAAAAAAAAAACAGGGAGTGTCCTTCAATTACTATCTCCCTGCAGTAATCTCAGCCAGGTATGGCAGGCAGCAATAAGGAGTGGACTGATGCACAAATTAAATAAAAAGTGTGGACAAACAAACAAGATAGCTGTGCAGAAAGGAAGGAACAAGAGGATTTGTGCTTTGAAAAAAGCAGTTGGTTTGCACAGCGGCGTACACACAGCAATGCAGCTATCAGGGAGCCTTCTAGGGCAGCCCAATGAGCTACAGCGCTGAGGGGGGGAAAAAAAAAAAAAAGGAGCTTCCACTGTCCCTGCACACTGAAGGTGGTGTTGGGCAGTGGAAATCGCTACAGCACAAGCGGTTTGGTGGTTAATGGACCCTGCCTAACGCTATCCCTGCTTCTGACGAAGCGGCAGCAACCTCTCCCTAAGCTCAGATCAGCAGCAGTAACATGGCGGTCGGTGGGAACGCCCCTTTATAGCCCCTGTGACGCCGCAGACAGCAAGCCAATCACTGCAATGCCCTTCTCTAAGATGGTGGGGACCAGGACCTATGTCATCACGCTGCCCACACTCTGCGTTTACCTTCATTGGCTGAGAAATGGCGCTTTTCGCGTCATTGAAACGCGACTTTGGCGCGAAAGTCGCGTACCGCATGGCCGACCCCGCACAGGGGTCGGATTGGGTTTCATGAAACCCGACTTTGCCAAAAGTCGGCGACTTTTGAAAATGAACGACCCGTTTCGCTCAACCCTAGCGGCGACTTTTGTGTTTCGACTTTTATGTGGCGAGGTTGGTGTATGTGTGGTGAAATGTGTGCTGAGGGTGGTATATGTGTTCCAGCACGTGGTAGTGTGTGGCGCATTTTGTGTGTGTGTTCATATCCCCATGTGTGGTGAGTATCTCATGTCGGGGCCCCACCTTAGCAACTGTACTGTATATACTCTTTGGCGCCATCGCTCTCACTCTTTAAGTCCCCCTTGTTCACATCTGGCAGCTGTCAATTTGCCTCCAACACTTTTACTTTCACTTTTCCCCATTATGTAGATAGGGGCAAAATTGTTTGGTGAATTGGAACACGCGGGGTTAAAATTTCGCCTCACAACATAGCCTATGACGCTCTTGGGGTCCAGACGTGTGACTGTGCAAAATGTTGTGGCTGTAGCTGCGACGGTGCAGATGCCAATCCCGGACACACACACACACACACATATACACACACACACACATATACACACACACACACATATACACACACACATTCAGCTTTATATATTAGATTCCACCTCTCGAATTCAATCAGGAAGGTGAAGTATATCAATATCCCTATTCCATAATGTGCATACAAATACATAGACAGCACACTTATCTATGCATAGTAAAAGTATTATTAAAACCACATATCTGAGTAAAGAAAAACATCTCTGTAAGCACAACATTTAATGTACAGAAATCCCCACACAATAATCTACATTGACTGCAATAATACTGGCGCAACCTACGTACATATTGAACAAGAGGCACAACTTACATATTGAATATTGAACTGTGCGGTGGCGTTAGTCTGATGGACCCCAGTGCACATTTTGAACCTGGCCCTCACCTACATGTTGGTCTGATGAATTAGCCCCTGAGTGATCTAAATCCTGTTAAAATAAACATGTTGCCCCCCTCACATGATGTAATAATGTCCTCCATCCTGTACTAATGTCATCCATAGTGGGCCTCATTCTGGTAATGCACTCCATCATGAGCATCTTCTGGAAATAATGCCCCCCATCCTCTGCCCTTTCCAGGAATAATGTCTCCCATCCTGGAACCCTTGCAGTAATAATGTCCAACATCCACTACCACTTCCAGTAAGAGTGATCTGCTTCTTGGGCCCCTTCCCATAATAATGTCCAATATTCTGGGTCTCTTTCTGCTATAATAATATCGAAAGACTGACCAAACAGAAATCAGATGTGAACAGGTGCTTACTAAGAGTAGCCATGTCTGCCTCAGGCGGATTTAATTACTACCTTTCCATATAAATGTAGACTTTAGTCTAAGAGAGGATTCGCCTTAGGTAGGTCTCAGCAGCGAGAATCGCCTTATCGTGGCTGCCAGGTACACATGAATTGGCCAATTTAAGCGCTAAGTATTCTCAATTTTTCATATTTTCTAGTGCAGTAATGCAATTCAAGTTTCATATTTCATGTTTGCAGGCTATAGCGCTACAGATTGCTAATTTATTTGTTGGTCCTTTCTGCTATAGTGTCTCCCATCCTGGCGCCCTTCCTGGTATAATGCCCCTCATATTAAACAGTGCAGTGGAGTAATTCCAATAGGCCCCACCTACATGTCGGTCTGATGAATTAGCCCCTGAAGTTATCTAAATCCTATTAAGATTAACATGTTGCCCCCCCTTCCATAATGTAATAACAACCCCCATGCTGTACTTATGTCACCCATCATGGGCCCAACATCCACTACCCCCTCCAGTAAGAATGATCTCCATCTTGAGCCCCTTCCAGTAATAATATACAACATTCTGGGCCTCTTTCTGCTATAATGTCTCCCATCCTGGCCCCTTTCCTGGCCCCCTTCCGGCTATGCTGCTATAATGTCCAAAATTCTGACTCCCTTTCTAATATAATGTCCTCTATCCTGGGCCCCTTTCAGTAATATATGTCCACCATCTTTGACTCCTTTCAATAGTAATGCCCTCCCTACTCATGTATAGTCCCCATCCTAGCACCTTCCAGTAATGTATGTCCCCCATCCTGGAGTAATGTCCTCATCCTTGCCCCATCCTCTAATATATGTTCCCCATCCTGGAGTAATGTCCCCATCCTGGGCCCCTTCCTGGTATAAAGTCCCTGCTCCTGTGCCCATCCTGTAATTGCATTTTTTATACCTGGTGTACATGCCACTGGTTTCCAAAATTTTGCATTTTTTTTTGTTCCCATGCCTTTATATTCCTGAGATATGGCACTGTATATATCTCATATAGAGGAACTGAGGACAATGCCTACTTAGCTACCCCCTCCCCCTCCTAGATTTATATATAGGGAAGAGGGGCCATTTTACAGGAATGGAGAGGATCTGGAACAAAAGAAAAGCAACCGCAGATTCCCCAGAACAGACAGAGGTATTTAATCCAGGTGAAAAATTACATACAGTACTTATGACAAATGTCAGATTATCTTTAACCACAGGTATGATCTGATCTATCGGTATTAGCCCGGCGTCACACTAGAGAGAAATATGGATGAGGGAGAGGCGCAAAAACAACGCATTGCACAATGATTCTCTATGGTGCAGCTTCCATCAGCCGTATATTTCTCGGTGGTATTTTACGGGCTGAGAAAATCACAGCATGCTACGATTGTCAGCGTATTCCGAGAAAAATACGCAAATGAAAGTCTATGGGGGCGAGAAAAATACGAATTACACACGGACCACACGTCTGCCTGGCGAGAAATACGAAGCGGTGTTCTAGAGAAAAGCCGGCAATTCAGTGCGGTGTACAGTAAAATCACACTGACAGGTTAGAATAGAATAGATAAAATAAATCTCTACATATAAAATAGGTCGATCTATATATATATATATATATACATATATATATATATATATCTAAAATTTTGGAGCTCTGACAAAAATTGAGAGACCACTGCAAAATGTTCAGTTCGTTTGATTTTTCTCTTTGTAGGTATATTTTTGAGTAAAATGTAAATTGTTCTTTTATTCTATAAACTTCTGACAACAGGACTCCAAATTTTCAAGCAATAAATTTTGTATTTTTTTTCTGACAAAGAAAAATTGTCAAAATAAAAAAAAAACCCAGTGCTTTCAAACCTCTAATAATGCAAAGAAAACAAGTTCATAATCATTTAGAAACAACAATACTAATGTTTTAACTCAGGAAGAGTTCAGAAATCAATATTTTGTGGAATAACCATGATTTTCTATCACAGCTTTCATGCGTCTTTCATGCTTTCCACCAGTCTTTCACAATTCTCCTGGTGCAATAATGTCAGCAGTTCTTCTTTGTTTGATGGCTTGTGACTATCCATCTTCCTCTTGATTACATTCCGGAGGTTTTCAATGGGGTTCAGGTCTGGAGATTGGGCTGCCCATGACAGGGTCTTGATGTGGTGGTCTCTTCATTTTTGCCAGAGGTGTATTTGTATTCTATGTGTATACTTTATATCTATTCTATCTATTCTATTCTAAGCTGTCAGTGTGATTTTACTGTACCCACATGTGAATTGCCGGCTTTTACAAGGACACCGGTGTGTATAAATCAGACAGCACTCGCATGGTCCGAGTGCTGTGTGATTTTTTTCTCGCACCCATTGACTTCTATTGCGGGATGTGATCCGATTTCTGATCACAATCGCAGCATGCTGCAACTTTTTTCCAGTCCGCTCATGATCCGAGCTGGAAAAAAAAATGCAGATGAAGACACAATCATAGAATAACATTGGTCCGAATTCAATCCGATTTTTTTATCGGATTGCATTAATCCAATTTCACTGCAAATGGGAATGAGCCCAAATGGAGGTACCGGCTTTAGGCACAGCATTGAGGTTTGCTGTAGGATATAGTGATAATAAAAGAACAGCGAGATTAACAGGTTTGTGTTACTACAATAAGTAAGATGAGAAGCCAAAAAAGAGCCTGACTCTAGTCAAAGTATTGATTGGTATTTTATAATTTAAATACTCAGTATGGACTTGGCATCTGCCCAGTGTATAGACATTGATTGGAAGTATTAGTATTATATTGGTCTTTGTATAGGAACATCATATAATGCTGTGTGATTAGTTGCTATATTACTTTTGCAGCACCAATTATCTTGTCAGCTGATTGCCATACCACTTTATTTGCAAATGGAATTATTTAAAGGAGCAAACATTAACAAAAATGCTCAGTTAGTGATTTATTTTATACTAAATTAGATATTTATTATCTGTACATATTAGTGAACCTATTATTTCTGTTAATCGGCAAAAGGAATAATGGAAAATAATGGACTATAAAAAAAAAGTTAACATAAATGCAACTCATACATGTGTGTATGGCAAAATGACATTTGAAAATATGACAGCTCATCTTACAAGAACCTCGTATAGTGAGGCTTACTTAGCTATAAAATGTTAGGGTTGCTACAGCGGGCCTCTCACAGCTCTCAAACTCTGAGACACATAAGGACGGTAACACTCTTGACCTGGTCTTTGTCTGGCTGTGTTCAATCTCCTACCTAAATAACTCACCGCTTCCCCTCTCTGACCACAACATTCTCTCCTTCACATTCACAAATCCTCGCTCACCCCAGCATCCTCCTACCTATCATTCAGTCAGAAATCTACAAGCCATTAACCCTCATACACTTTCAGACTCCTTACACTCATCACTGTCCCCAATCTCTTCGTTTTCCTGTCCTGATCTGGCCGTACATCACTACAATGGCACTCTTAGAAGCACCCTTGACCAAGTAGCTCCCCTCACCCTCAGAACCTCCAAACACAGAGTGAATCAGCCCTAGCTCACATCGCAAACCCGATTTCTCCACCGATGCTCTAGGTGTGCTGAACGCTTATGGAGGAAAACTCGCACACCAGAAGACTTCAAATTTATGTTAAAAACCTATAACTCTGCCCTTCAGCTCACCAAACAGACCTACTTCACCACCCTGATCTCCTCACTATCCAACAACCCCAAGAAACTTTTTGACACCTTTCACTCCCTCCTCAGGCTAAAAGCTCAAGCCCCTATCATAGACATTTGTGTTGATGACCTGGCCTCCCACTTTATAGAGAATAGACAATATCCGTCAGGAAATCCGCTCCCAATCACCAAGTTCAGTGACTCCCATCCCTCCCTGCATTTCCCCGGACTCACTCTCCACATTCGATCCCATCACAGAAGAAGAAGTCTCCAGGCTTCTCTCTTCTTCTCGTCCGACTACATGCTCTACCGACCCCATTCCCTCTCATCTCCTCCAGTCTCTCTCTCCAGTCGTCACTACTCACCTAACTACAATCTTTAATCTCTCACTCTCCTCTGGCATTTTCCCATCCTCCATCAAACACTCTATCATTACTCCATTACTAAAGAAACCCACCCTCGACCCATCCTGCACAAACAACTACAGACCGGTCTCCAATCTCCCCTTCATCTCTAAACTCTTGGAGCACCTAGTTTACTCCCGCCTTACCCGTTACCTCTCCACTCACTCCCTCCTAGACCCTTCACAGTCTGGCTTCCGCCCCCTACACTCGACAGAAACTGCACTCCTCAAAGAGACCAACGACCTTCTGACAGCAAAATGTAACGGTGACCAATCTCTGCTCCTTCTTCTCGATCTTTCTGCAGCTTTTGACACTGTTGACCACCCTCTCCTTCTCTCTAGGCTCCAGTCACTTGGCATTAAGGACACTGCTCTCTTCTGGTTCTCCTCCTTCAGTGTTCTGTTCTCTGGCTCCACTTCATCTCCTCTTCCTCTCGCTGTCGGGGTACCTCAGGGCTCAGTCCTTGGCCCCCTTCTCTTCTCCCTCTACACGGCCCCAATTGGACAGACCATCAGCAGATTTGGCTTTCAGTACCATCTTTATGCTGATGACACACAACTATACACGTCATCCCCTGACCTTACACCCACTGTACTACAGAACACCACTGACTGTCTGTCTGCAGTCTCCGACATCATGTCCGCTCTCTATCTGAAACTCAACCTCTCCAAAACTGAACTTCTTCTGCTCCCACCATCTACTAACCTCCCTAAATCTGACATTCCCCTCTCCGTGGGTGGCACCATAATAACACCCCGGCAGCAGGCGCGCTGTCTGGGTGTTATGTTTGACTCCGATCTCTCCTTCACCTCCCATATACAATCTCTTGCCTGCTCGTGCCGCTTACACCTAAAGAACATCTCTAGAATCCGCCCTTTTCTCACCATGGAAACAACAAAACCCCTCACTGTCGCCCTGATCCACTCCCGCCTGGACTACTGTAATGCTCTACTAATTGGCCTCCCCCTCACTCGACTTTCCCCTCTCCATTCTATCCTTAACGCAGCAGCCAGGGTTGTCTATCTGGCTAATAGTTACTCAAACACATCCGCTCTTCGCCAGTAATTACACTGGCTGCCCATTCATTACAGGATACAATTCAAAGTACTTGTTCTCACCCATAAAGCTCTCCACAGTGCGGCACCCCCTTACATCTCCTCCCTCATTTCTGTCTATCGGTCTAACCAACCGCTGCGCCCTGCAAACGACTTTCGACTAACCTCTGCACTAATCCGTACCTCTCACTCCCGACTCCAAGACTTCTCCCATGCTTCAATCCTCTGGAATGCTCTACCCCAAGATATTAGGACCATCCATAATTTGCATAGTTTTAGGCGCTCGCTCAAAACACATTTGTTCAGAGCGGCCTATCACATTCACTAATCAGTCATTTTATGTTTGTGTGTGTGTAGCCCATTCACTATCCCCATCTATTCCCCAACCCCTGAAGATGGCTGGACCACCATTGTAAATACATCATTGTAAATACACACCTGTACTTTGCATCTCCCCCTCCTCATTGTAGATTGTAAGCTCTCACGAGCAGGGTCGTTTCATTTCGCTTTAATTATTGTATTGTTAACGTTGTTACTGTTTGTGTTTGAAACTGTTAAACTGTAAAGCGCTGCGGAATATGTTGGCGCCATATAAATAAAGATTATTATTATTACAACTGTGAATGAATAAAACAAATAATACTAATTAGAGATGGGTGAACTCGAACAGTAAATTTCAGAAAAGAGTAAATTGAATCCAGCAAGATTGCAGTTAAAACCAGTCTCAGTTTATTTCTTCATATATATGGTACACCACTCCAAAATATGAAACATATGAATATTTTCTCAGCATGTTACGCAAAATTTCAAAGTATAGCAGCATTATTCCGACGCGTTTTGACCGAAGTCTTAAAATTTCAGGGTCCATACCAAACACCTATAAGACGCCCCCATTACTAACCTCATAGTTAAATTGTAAAAAAAGACACAGCCAGAATAAAATCCAATAATTGAAATAATGACACAGACTACCTAATTTGAAATAAAAATAAAAAAGCACACCTGATCCATTGAAGCCCATGTCACCTGTAAAAGAGAGAAAGTAACAAACAACCATAATACTCTTCTTTATACATCAGTCCATAAGACAAAGCTAAAGGAAAGAAAGAGAGGAGGAATCTCATATAAGTAATATAAAGAGTCAAAGTAAAAATGAGGGGACATGAAAATTCAATACTCAAGAATATTATAATGAAGTACAAGGCAGATAGACCACGAGTGTAACTCTCAAGATCATTCAATAGGATAGATATCACAGAGGTAAGTAAGGATTCAAACGAATACAAAGGTAAGTACAAAAAATATAGAAAAAAACAAAGATCACAATAATTGAGTAAAGCAAGAAAATAACTTTACCAGATGGTGGATCAATTATGAATAATAATTTCTGTGAGGCTGAAAATAAATTATGGAAATAGATAAATAGCGATTATCATTATATGTAATATGGCCCAAACAAGCTTGCATCAAAAAATGAAAAGTCTAACAAAAACTGTGGACAGAAAATAGCTAAAGTCCAATAATGAATCAACCAACAGAACATTCACCAATAAAGCCTTTAGTGAAGATCAGACAGATTGCGCTGCAGGAAAAAGCACAACCATGCTTGTGGAAGGCACTGAGCAATGTGTTTCCTGGACGGTTTAAATGGAGACTCACACTATCTACTATATAATTGTCTAAGGGTCACTTCCATCTGTCTGTCCTTCTGTCACGGTTATTCATTCGCTGATTGGTCTCGCCAGCTGCCTGTTATGGCTGCCGTGACCAATCAGCGACGGGCACAGTCCGGAAGAAAATGGCCGCTCCATACTCCCCGCAGTCAGTGTCCCCGGCGCTCCGCTCCATACTCCCCGCAGTCAGTGTCCTCAGCGCTCCACTCCATACTCCCCACAGTCAGTGTCCCCAGCGCTCCGCTCCATACTCCCCGCAGTGTCCCCGGCGCTCCGCTCCATACTCCCCGCAGTCAGTGTCTCCGGCGCTCCACTCCATATTCCCCGCAGTCAGTGTCCTCGGCGCTCCGCTCCATACTCCCCACGGTCAGTGTCTCCAGCGCTCCGCTCCATACTCCCCGCAGTCAGTGTCCTCGGCGCTCCGCTCCATACTCCCCGCGGTCAGTGTCCCCAGCGCTCCGCTCCATACTCCCCGCAGTCAGTGTCCTCGGCGCTCCGCTCCATACTCCCCGCAATCAGTGTCCCCGGCGCTCCGCTCCATACTCCCCGCAGTCAGTGTCCCCAGCGCTCCGCTCCATGCTCCCTGTAGTGTCTCCGGCGCTCCGCTCCATACTCCCCGCTCCACGCAGTCAGTGTCCCCGGCGCTCCGGTCCATACTCCCCGCAGTGTCCCCAGCACTCCACTCCATACTCCCCGCAGTCAGTGTCCTCGGCGCTCTGCTCCATACTCCCCGCAGTCAGTGTCCCCGGCACTCCGCTCCATATTCCCCGCAGTCAGTGTCCCCAGCGCTCCGCTCCATACTCCCTGTAGTGTCCCCGGCGCTCCGCTTCATACTCCCCGCTCCACGCAGTCAGTGTCCCCGGCGCTCCGGTCCATACTCCCCGCAGTGTCCCCAGCACTCCACTCCATACTCCCCGCAGTCAGTGTCCCCGGCGCTCCGCTCCATACTCCCCGCAGTCAGTGTCCTCAGCGCTCCACTCCATACTCCCCACAGTCAGTGTCCCCGGCGCTCCGCTCCATACTCCCCGCAGTGTCCCCGGCGCTCCGCTCCATACTCCCCACAGTCAGTGTCCCCGGCGCTCCGCTCCATACTCCCCGCAGTCAGTGTCCCCGGCACTCCGCTCCATATTCCCCGCAGTCAGTGTCCTCGGCACTCCGCTCTATACTCCCCGCGGTCAGTGTCCCCAGCGCTCCGCTCCATACTCCCCGCAGTCAGTGTCCTCGGTGCTCCGCTCCATACTCCCCGCGGTCAGTGTCCCCAGCGCTCCGCTCCATACTCCCCGCAGTCAGTGTCCTCGGCGCTCCGCTCCATACTCCCCGCGGTCAGTGTCCCCAGCGCTCCGCTCCATACTCCCCGCAGTCAGTGTCCCCAGCGCTCCGCTCCATACTCCCTGTAGTGTCCCCGGCGCTCCGCTCCATACTCCCCGCTCCACGCAGTCAGTGTCCCCGGCGCTCCGGTCCATACTCCCCGCAGTGTCCCCAGCACTCCGCTCCATGCTTCCCGCAGTCACTGTCCCCGGCGCCCGCTCCATACTCCCCTCTGGTCACCGCTAACACAGGGTTAATGCTGGCTGTAACGGACCGCGTTATGCCACGGGTAACGCACTCCGTTACCGCCGCTATTAACCCTGTGTGTCCCCAACCTTTTACTATTGATGCTGCCTATGCGGCATCAATAGTAAAAAAAAGTAATGTTAAAAATAGTAAAAAAACAAAAAACCTGCTATACTCACCCTCCGTTGTCCGCTCACGCCTGCCGCCATCTTCCTTTCCCAGCGATGCATTGCAAAATTACCCAGAAGACTTAGCGGTCTCGCGACACCGCTAAGTCATCTAGGTAATTTCACAATGCATCCTGGGAACGGAAGATGGTGGCAGCCGCGCGCCCATCGACACAGCGCCGTTGGATCCCAGGAGGCGGAGACACAGGACGCTGAGGAGCAGCGACGAGAATGGAGAGTATGTTAGACTACAAGGGGCCCTTGGATCGTTAGGTGAGCATGTTTATTTTTTATTTTTTAACCTTTGACATACGTGGCTGGGTAATATACTACGTAGCTCTGTGCTGTATACTACGTGGCTGGGCAATATACTACATGGCTGGGCAATATACTACATGGCTGGGCAATATACTACATGGCTGGGCAATATACTACGTGGCTGGGCAATATACTACGTGACTGGGCAATATACTACGTGACTGTGCTGTATACTACGTCACTGGGCAATATACTACATGGCTGGGCAATATACTACATGGCTGGGCAATATACTACGTCACTGGGCAATATACTACATGGCTGTGCAATATACTACGTGGCTGGGCAATATACTACGTCACTGGGCAATATACTACGTGGCTGGGCAATATACTACGTGGCTGGGCAATATACTACATGGCTGGGCAATATACTACGTGACTGGGCAATATACTACGTCACTGGGCAATATACTACGTGGCTGGGCAATATACTACATGGCTGGGCAATATACTACGTCACTGGGCAATATACTACGTGGCTGGGCAATATACTACGTGGCTGGGCAATATACTACGTGACTGGGCAATATACTACGTCACTGGGCAATATACTACGTGGCTGGGCAATATACTACGTGGCTGGGCAATATACTACGTGACTGGGCAATATACTACGTCACTGGGCAATATACTACGTGGCTGGGCAATATACTACGTGGCTGGGCAATATACTACGTGGCTGGGCAATATACTACGTGGCTGGGCAATATACTACGTGGCTGGGCAATATACATGTAACAACACAGCCTAATAAGTGACACATTGCTGAAATCAAGGTCTCTACCCCTACATCATGCAGTTCTCAGATTATATAGCAAACACCTGCCCTAAGATTACGTTCTCATCAGTTTGAGAAAGGACTAAAAAGTAAAGGAAGGACCTTATTTATTATCCATGGCCCCAGTTCTGCACAATGCATCTGGAACAGTAAATTAATTTCTAATAAGTCTCGATGTAATTGTCCATTGGAGAGTTTAGCTTTCAACTGAGCTGAGAATCTTTCATATGAGAACTCCCGGTCTACTCTACACATCTAAGAAATAATTTACGGTGTAGGCACAAGATGTTCAGATCCTAAGGAAGAAAATATTAATAAATAATCACATAGCAGCTAACCAGACATAAATCCTAACCTCTCTGTATATCTCACATGTCATGTTCTCTGATAGCAGCACTGGTATTTCCCTACAGAAGTTAACCTTATCTTTCCCAGGAGTCTCAACAGATTGCGCTCTGCAAAATTAGAAATATACAAGGGAAAGAAATAGAGGGGGGCAGAAAAGGAGCCATGTATGTGGACTGCATTTAACAACCAGAGGGACCACTCATGTAAGATTTCCAATACTCATACATATGTATAAAGAATGGAATGCTAGTTACAGAGATGAGAAACATTCAACCATATTAGTTTCATCAGTCGTATAAAGTCGATATCTCTCAAGTTCTACATCTTCCGCACTACTGGTCCAGTGAAGAGATGAGTTACTTGTTTTCGAGCATAGACTGCAAAGATTCAACCAAAAATGGGATTGCCCTTTTAAAAAGACATGGCTCACATAAAAATAGGTAAATATATTTAAGAGGAATTATGGGATTTATTAACCCCTTCATGACCCAGCCTATTTTGACCTTAAAGACCTTGCCGTTTTTTGCAATTCTGACCAGTGTCCCTTTATGAGGTAATAACTCAGAAACGCTTCAACGGATCCTAGCGGTTCTGAGATTGTTTTTTCGTGACATATTGGGCTTCATGTTAGTGGTAAATTTAGGTCAATAAATTCTGCGTTTATTTGTGATAAAAACGGAAATTTGGCAAAAATTTTGAAAATTTTGCAATTTTCACATTTTGAATTTTTATTCTGTTAAACCAGAGAGATATGTGACACAAAATAGTTAATAAATAACATTTCCCACATGTTTACTTTACATCAGCACAATTTTGGAAACAAAATTTTTTTTTGTTAGGAAGTTATAAGGGTTAAAATTTGACCAGCGATTTGTCATTTTTACAACGAAATTTACAAAACCATTTTTTTTAGGGACCACCTCACATTTGAAGTCAGTTTGAGGGGTCTATATGGCTGAAAATACCCAAAAGTGACACCATTCTAAAAACGGCACCCCTCAAGGTACTCAAAACCACATTCAAGAAGTTTATTAACCCTTCAGGTGCTTCACAGCAGCAGAAGCAACATGGAAGGAAAAAATGAACATTTAACTTTTTAGTCACAAAAATTATCTTTTAGCAACAATTTTTTTATTTTCCCAATGGTAAAAGGAGAAACTGAACCACGAAAGTTGTTGTCCAATTTGTCCTGAGTACACTGATACCTCATATGTGGGGGTGAACCACTGTTTTGGCGCACGGCAGGGCTTGGAAGGGAAGGAGCGCCATTTGACTTTTTGAATCAAAAATTGGCTCCACTCTTTAGCGGACACCATGTCACGTTTGGAAAGCCCCCGTGTGCCTAAAAATTGGAGCTCCCCCACAAGTGACCCCATTTTGGAAACTAGACATCCCAAGGAACTTATCTAGATGCATAGTGAGCACTTTGAACCCCCAGGTGCTTCACAAATTGATCCGTAAAAATGAAAAATAACTTTTTTTTCACAAAAAAATTCTTTTAGCCTCAATTTTTTCATTTTCACATGGGCAGTAGGATAAAATGGATCATAAAATTTGTTGGGCAATTTCTCCCGAGTACGCCGATACCTCATATGTGGGGGTAAACCACTGTTTGGGCACTCGGCAGGGCTCGGAAGGGAAGGCGCGCCATTTGACTTTTTGAATGGAAAATTAGCTCCAATTGTTAGCGGACACCATGTCGCGTTTGGAGAGCCCCTGTGTGCCTAAACATTGGAGCTCCCCCACAAGTGACCCCATTGTGGAAACTAGACCCCCCAAGGAACTTATCTAGATGCATATTGAGCACTTTAAACCCCCAGGTGCTTCACAGAAGTTTATAACGCAGAGCCATGAAAATAAAAAATAATTTTTCTTTCCTCAAAAATGATTTTTTAGCCTGGAATTTCCTATTTTGCCAAGGATAATAGGAGAAATTGGACCCCAAATATTGTTGTCCAGTTTGTCCTGAGTATGCTGATACCCCATATGTGGGGGTAAACCACTGTTTGGGCGCACGACAGGGCTCGGAAGGGATGGCACGCCATTTGGCTTTTTAAATGGAAAATTAGCTCCAATCATTAGCGGACACCATGTCACGTTTGGAGAGCCCCTGTGTGCCTAAACATTGGAGATCCCCCAGAAATGACACCATTTTGGAAACTAGACCCCCAAAGGAACTAATCTAGATGTGTGGTGAGGACTTTGAACCCCCAAGTGCTTCACAGAAGTTTATAACGCAGAGCCATGAAAATAAAAAAAAAAAATTATTTTCTCAAAAATGATCTTTTAGCCTGCAATTTTTTATTTTCCCAAGGGTAACAGGAGAAATTTGACCCCAAAAGTTGTTGTCCAGTTTCTCCTGAGTACGCTGATACCCCATATGTGGGGGTAAATCACTGTTTGGGCACATGCCGGGGCTCGGAAGTGAAGTAGTGACGTTTTGAAATGCAGACTTTGATGGAATGCTCTGTGGGCGTCACGTTGCGTTTGCAGAGCCCCTGATGTGGCTTAACAGTAGAAACCCCCCACAAGTGACCCCATTTTGGAAACTAGACCCCCAAAGGAACTTATCTAGATGTGTGGTGAGCACTTTGAACCCCCAAGTGCTTCATAGAAGTTTATAATGCAGAGCCGTGAAAATAATAAATACGTTTTCTTTCCTCAAAAATAATTATTTAGCCCAGAATTTTTTATTTTCCCAAGGGTTACAGAAGAAATTGGACCCCAAAAGTTGTTGTCCAGTTTCTCCTGAGTACGCTGATACCCCATATGTGGGGGTAAACCACTGTTTGGGCACATGCCGAGGCTCGGAAGTGAAGTAGTGACGTTTTGAAATGCAGACTTTGATGGAATGCTCTGTGGGCGTCACGTTGCGTTTGCAGAGCCCCTGATGTGGCTTAACAGTAGAAACCCACCACAAGTGACCCCATTTTGGAAACTAGACCCCGAAAGGAACTTATCTAGATGTGTGGTGAGCACTTTGAACCCCCAAGCGCTTCATAGAAGTTTATAATGCAGAGCCGTGAAAATAATAAATACGTTTTCTTTCCTCAAAAATAATTATCTAGCCCAGAATTTTTTATTTTCCCAAGGGTTACAGGAGAAATTGGACCCCAAAAGTTGTTGTCCAGTTTCTCCTGAATACGCTGATACCCCATGAGTGGGGGTAAACCACTGTTTGGGCACACGTCGGGGCTCAGAGGGGAAGTAGTGACTTTTGAAATGCAGACTTTGATGGAATGGTCTACGGGTGTCACGTTGCGTTTGCAGAGCCCCTGGTGTGCCTAAACAGTAGAAACCCCCACAAGTGACCCCATTTTAGAAATTAGACCCCCCAAGGAACTTATCTAGATATGTGGTGAGCACTTTGAACCCCCAAGTGCTTCACAGACGTTTACAACGCAGAGCCGTGAAAATAAAAAATCATTTTTCTTTCCTCAAAAATTATGTTTTAGCAAGCATTTTTTTAGATTCACAAGGGTAACAGGAGAAATTGGACCCCAGTAATTGTTGCGCAGTTTGTCCTGAGTATGCTGGTACCCCATATGTGGGGGTAAACCACTGTTTGGGCACACGTCGGGGCTCAGAAGTGAGGGAGCACCATTTGACTTTTTGAATACGAGATTGGCTGGAATCAATGGTGGCGCCATGTTGCGTTTGGATACCCCTGATGTGCCTAAACAGTGGTAACCCCTCAATTCTACCTCCAACACTAACCCCAACACACCCCTAACTCTAATCCCAACTGTAGCCATAACCCTAATCACAACCCTAACCGCAACACACCCCTAACCACAACCCTAACCCCAACACACCCCTAACCCTAACCACAACCCTAATTCCAACCCTAACCCTAAGGCTATGTGCCCACGTTGCGGATTCGTGTGAGATATTTCCGCACCATTTTTGAAAAATCCGCGGGTAAAAGGCACTGCGTTTTACCTGCGGATTTTCCGCGGATTTCCAGTGTTTTTTGTGCGGATTTCACCTGCGGATTCCTATTGAGGAACAGGTGTAAAACGCTGCGGAATCCGCACAAAGAATTGACATGCTGCGGAAAATACAACGCAGCGTTTCCGCGCGGTATTTTCCGCACCATGGACACAGCGGATTTGGTTTTTCATATGTTTACATGGTACTGTAAACCTGATGGAACACTGCTGCGAATCCGCAGCCAAATCCGCACCGTGTGCACATAGCCTAATTCTAAAGGTATGTGCACACGCTGCGGAAAACGCTGCGGATCCGCAGCAGTTTCCCATGAGTTTACAGTTCAATGTAAACCTACGGGAAACAAAAATCGCTGTACACATGCTGCGGAAAAACTGCACGGAAACGCAGCGGTTTACATTCCGCAGCATGTCACTTCTTTTGTGCGGATTCCGCAGCGGTTTTACAACTGCTCCAATAGAAAATCGCAGTTGTAAAACCGCAGTGAAATGCGCAGAAAAAAACGCGGTAAATCCGCCATAAATCCGCAGCGGTTTAGCACTGCGGATTTATCAAATCCGCAGCGGAAAAATCCGCAGAGGACCAGAATACGTGTGCACATACCGAAACCCTAACCCTAGCCCTAACCCTACCCTTAGCCCTAACCCTAGCCCTAACCCTACCCCTAACCCTACCCCTAACCCTACCCCTACCCCTAGCCCTAACCCTAACCCTAACCCTACCCCTAACCCTACCCCTAACCCTAACCCTATTCTAACATTAGTGGAAAAAAAAAAAATCTTTATTTTTTTATTGTCCCTACCTATGGGGGTGACAAAGGGGGGGGGGTCATTTATTATTTTTTTTATTTTGATCACTGAGATAGATTATATCTCAGTGATCAAAATGCACTTTGGAACGAATCTGCCGGCCGGCAGATTCGGCGGGCGCACTGCACATGCGCCCGCCATTTTGGAAGATGGCGGCGCCCAGGGAGAAGACGGACGGGACCCCGGCTGGATCGGTAAGTATGATGGGGTGGGGGGGGACCACGGGGGGGGGGGGGATCGGAGCACGGGGGGGGATCGGAGCACGGGGGGGGGGAATCGGAGCGCGGGAGGGGTGGAACGGAGCACGGGGGGGCTGGAATGGAGCACGGGGGGGCTGGAATAGAGCACGGGGGGGTGGAACGGAGCACCGGGGGGTGTGGATTGGAGTGCAGGGGGGGTGATTGGAGCACGGGGGGGTGATTGGAGCATCCTGACAATGACATGGTGACTGAGAAGTATTTTACGGTACATATCATAAAGTGGTGATTATCAGTAAAAGGGGACAGTTTACGTATAATCAAGTGACTCTCCTATATCATCAATCACCACTAAAGAAATATAACGCATCGACCTCTATACCAAAATATTAATATAAAAATATAACAAGTATATGCAGTCCCAATGACAATTTGGTTTACTGACAACAAACAAATAGAATAGCAAATCAGCAGTATGTAATGACACCAAATCTCCTGCCTTCAAAATTTACCGTAAATCCTTCACAGAAGAAGCCAGTGGCCAAACGCGCGTCGGGGTGAGGGGACACTACACCTCACATCTTGCTTCCATATTATCCACAGGTAAAACACTTTATTGTCCAGTTTATCTAGTTATAAGCTGCAACCACTGACCATAACAGATCAGGTGACCAGGAAAGGACAAATAAAAGATAAATCACTTCTTGTATTACTGTATGTCATAGATTGATGATTGTCTTTATTGATAGAGAGAAATTACTAATTATGACTATTTCAGTGAGTTACAAACTGAATCAGCCAATTAAGATTCTTTTTTTTTCCAGGTATCATCAATCACGTGTTTGATGTTTAACATGCTTAGAATTGGTGTAATGGGAGGACTTTCTAAGTATTCCCGGATGAAGCATAGATATGTAGTGCTATATGTACTGTGCAGATACCTAAAGGATGACCTGGATAAGACGATGGGCAGCAAAATGGCAGATGAAGTTCAATATTGACAAATGTAAAGTCGAATATTTTGAAGCAAAATGCAAATTTATATACCTTTAAAATTCGAGAAGAATTTGTTTTTTTTATACTAAATCATAGAACACAATGCCAGTCTGCTGCATCAAAAGCCAACAGGAACTTTTTTGTGTTAGAAAAGGCATTCCTAGTTCATTTTTTTACTCTCTATAAATTGACTGTCGGCAGCTATCAGATGAAATGAAGCTACAAATGCTAGCTCACCTCCTGATTTGGAAGTGAAGAGAACCGGATACCCTTTCAAGGCCCAATCAGTCCTGGTTATTATGGGGTTAATCTATACCCAGTATGGAGCGCCCGCTAGGACTGTGGGGTACTCGGGCCGGGTCTGGCGGTACTTAAAGGAGTGGTCACGGAAGCGGTGACCCGATCCGTGGCCCTGGGCATCCAACAAAAATCATGAAGGGAAGTGGGCAATTAAGTCTACGGGGAACAATTCTTGATGTCACCTGTGGTATTCGGCCAGGATGGCCGACACTGCTTAAAGGGACCGCTGGGGCAGATGGTAAAACAGCGAGGATGATTCAGCTCCCGACAGGTGGAGTGGGGGGGGGGGCCCAGGGATACTGGTGCAGTTGGTTAGGGATGATAGACGGTGGGGTGCAGGACTAAAGGTGCAGGGAATTAATTGGAGGAAACAGGGATTGCATTTTCCTTTACCTTTTACTAGTGAAGTGCAGGTGCACTCCGGGGCACAGGTTACAGGTGTGGATAGGGTCCAAGGAGCCTGGAGGTAACTTGGGCTCCACCCAGCCAGGTGGGTTTGGAGGCCTCCCTTCTGCGCGGTATTTTCTGTCCCGTGCTGTCTGAAGCTTTACACAAGTTCCTCTCAGTGTCTGTTACTCCGTATGTTTGACAGCATGAACCTTTCATGGGCACTGTTTTCTCACTGGCCCCAGGTTCCTGACCTGCTGTGGTGCTTCGAGGTGTTAGATGGGCCATGAGACCTGCAATCTCCTCTCCTTCAGTTCTAGTTGTTGGGCCTTTAGTACCCGTGCAATCACAGACTCCAGTGTCCGGTTTCTTTTGCGCTTAATCCTGGGAAGAGCTCAGTCACAGCTCCACTCCCAGTCTCTCTCCTCACATGCTTCCTCTCCCTTCGCTGTCTCACACAGAACTCACTAACCCCACCTCCAGACCAGAACTTATAGGGAAGTTCCCCTCAAACCGGGTTTAGAGCTCTTCTTCTGGTATGGAGTCAGGAAGGTGTGGTATGTTTGTATTACCTGCTAAGGGGATCCTTCTTACCTCCAGGCATGACATCACGCCCCCGTGAGGAAGGCAATGCCATTGTGGCAACCGGACTCCTGGGGTGCCACAAGTACATGAAAGGGAATCTATCAGCAACACCTATTACTGTCCAGTGTCCACATGTAACTATTTCAAAGTCCAGCAGTACTTTTACATGTCAAGTCCGTTCCTTCATTACTGAAAAATCAGGGTTTGAATTGATATGCAAATGAGTCTTAAGAGCTATGTTTAGATCTGAAGCCTCTGTCACTGTTCTATTCATGGTACAGCGCTGCCTCCTCCTGCTTGGCTGTTGACTTTTTTGCTTATAGCCACACAGCATAGAAGCTGCCAGTCAAACTGGCGGCACTAGGCGGGGAATAGAGCTGGAGTGACAGAGGCTTCAGATCTACAAATAACTCTTCAGCTTCATTTGCATTTCAATTCAAACCCTGATTTCTCAGTAACAAAGGAACTCAGTGGACATGTGAAGTTATTGCTGGACTTGTTTTGGAAAGAGCTACCTGCACATATAAATAGGTTGGGGGTGGTGAAATCCCGCTGATAGATTCTATCTAAGGGTAGATACATTTTCTCAATTGTAGATGATTTGGCCAATAAAGGTGAATGGCTAATGTAATTACGTAAGTACACTGCCTTCGTGCACTGCCTGCAGTACTTCTCTACAGGTCTTGTATAACAATACTCTGCAATGATCAGAATAATATTTTATAGAGCAGTAAACTATAAAGCCGAGAAAGAAGACAAGAATTCACAGCATGCTCCGGTGTCCTGGGTCTTCATTGCTTCATGTCAGCACTTTTAGGCTACAGATCCTTCCTTCTCGTGGCACTAAATGAACTGCAATCAACACACGTCTCATTGCAGTTAGTAGATATCAAAGCCCGGAATCGCTATGCGACCCAGTGATTCTTAGTTTAATACATTCAGTATTGCAATAAATGAGAGGAGGCCATCTAGGCCAAGCAATTTATTACAAGGCTTCATAATTCCGAGAAGAACCTCTGGTAAACCGGCCATGAAAGCAATCAGGCCATGTGGCGTTCTCGTGATTAGAAAGCTGCAGGAATTGCCTTTAGCATAGCAACAACTGGCTCCAGATCATCAGTTCATAATCACCCTGGGACATGGCATGTATGATTAATCCCTGGGTATGCTTAATTGATTATTGAACTGAGTGATCATTATTTTCTTCATCTGGAGAAACGTTTGAGCAACAGCAGAGAATTCAGGGTAATAAACGGCTCAAGTTATTTTTACATAATGTCCATTACATGCCAATTTTTGGGTCATGATGACCATTTATAGCACCACTACTAGGGTTTATGAGGGCCATGTTGTTCACTCTCTGACCTAACCTAATTGGTCCTGTATTTACTTCTCAGTTAATTTTATTCACTGCAAATAAAAAAATGCCTTATTATGCCCTGATGTTTTTCAAGACTCCGTAGGGTGAAAAAAAAAACCTTACTCCACCCTCTTCTTCACGGAGCTCCCAGGCTGCTCGTCACAGTTTTGGCTACAGTCACTGTAGGTCTTGGTCTGGTTACTTCCAATCTTCAGTAACTCCAGCTGTGACTATGCCTCCTTAGATTATGACATTGCGTGAGGAAGCCTAGTCAGCGCTGGAGACGGACATGACGTGTGTAGAAGACCAAAGATCTGCTGTGAATGTGAGGACCAGGCGAGGACCTGTGCAGAGAAAGTAAGGGCTGTGGAGAGCTGAGAATAATTTTCTATTTTTTTTAGACCTATTCTCAACCCTTTTGACCATCATGCTAGTTTCAATTGTAGAGAACAGCCCCCCAAAAAATGGATTCATGTAACTCCAAAATGCAACGTGTGCACACAGCCTAAAATTTTGTAAAACATTTTTTGAGGCTTATATAGCAGCACAATGTACCCAAGAAGATGTTAAAGTCTGTGGATGAGCAATATATTATACCAATCAATTTTTTAACAAGTTTCTTAAGTCTTATATACCACCAAAATTTACCAAAGAAAAGTCTATGGGTGAGCAAAATAATATCGATAAACAAGTTTTTTGAGGCATATATAGCAATGAAATGTACTCAAGAATTTGTAATACCTTATGGATGAGCAATATAATACTGACAAATTTATAAACAAATTTTTTGAGGGTTATATACCAAAAAATGTACTCCAGAATGCAAAATAGTTTATGGATGAGCAATATAATACCAATAACATATTTAACAAGTCTTTGGAGGCTTATATAGCAACTAAATGTACTCAAGAACACGTTATACTGTATGCATGAGAAATGTAACACTGGTACATTTTTGAACACATCTTTAGAGGCTTTTATTGCAACAAAATGTGCCCAACAACACGTTATACTGTGTGGATAAGCAATATAATACTGAAAAAATTTTGACCACATTTTTAGAGGCTTTTATAGCAACAAAATATATCCAAGAACACGCTATACTGTGTGGATGAGCAATATAATACTATTACATTTTTGACCCAATTTTTGGACAGTTTTACACCAAAGAAATGTATCAAAAAACATGTAATACTCTGTGAATTAGCAACGCATTGTTGAAAAAAATTTTGAACAATTTTTTTGAGAATTACATACCACCAAAATGCACCCAAGAAGATGTAATACCTTATGGATGGGCAATATAATACAGATGCATTTTTAAACAAGTTTTTTGAGGGTTATATCCCATAAAAATGTACTCCAGACTGCAAAATAGTCAACGGATGAGCAATATAATAATAATTAATTTTTTAACAAGTTTCTTGAGGTTTACATACCACTGAAATTTACCAAAGAATTTGTGAAAGTTTATGGATGAGCAATATAATACTGATAATATTTTTAACAAGTTTTTGGAGGTTTATATAGCAAGGAAATGTACCTAAGAACACATATACTGTGTGCATGAGCAGTATAATATCAGTAAATTTTTGACTATATCTTTAGAGGCTTTTATGGCAAAGAAATGTACCCAACAACACGTTATACTGTGTGGATGAGCAATATAATGCAGATTTTTTTTTACCAAATTTTGAGAGGCTTTAATAGCAACAAAATGTATCCAAGAACACGTTATACTGTGTGGATAAGCATTATAATACCGATACATTTTTGACCCAGTTTTTGGAGAGTTTTACACCAAAGAAATGTATCAAAAAACATGTAATAATCTATGAATCAGCAACGCAATGTTGAAAAAAAATTTTGAACAATTTTTTTGAGAATTAGATACCACCAAAATGCACCCAAGAAGATGTAATACCTTATGGATGAGCAATATAATACCAAGATATTTTTCAACACGTTTTACTGTGTGGATGAGCATTGTAATACCAATACATTTTTGACCCAGGTTTTGGAGAGTTTTACACCAATCAAATGTACCAAAAACCATGTACTACTCTATAAATTAACAATGTAATGCTGAAAAGAAAATTTGAACAATTTTTTTGAGAATTAGATACCACCAAAATGCACCCAAGAAGATGTAATACCTTATGGATGAGCAAAATCAGATACATTTTTAAAAATTTTTTAAAGTTATATACCAACAAAATGTTCTACAGACACGGAATAGTCTATGGGTGAGCAATGCAATACCGATAACATTTTCAACAAGTTTTTTGAGGCTTATACGCCACTGAAATCTACCAATGAAATGGACTCCAGACCACAAAATAGTCTATGGGTGATCAATATAATACAGATAAAATATTTTAAAGTGTAATTGCTGTACTCCTACACTCATAAAGGCATTTCACAAAGTACAAAGCCAGGAAAAGAATATAAGCAGGGTAATATGGTAGCTGGGGGACTGCCTCCACCTGCTTCCCGGAGCCTGATACCCAGGCGCTTGGGCTATAAGTGAACCAGATTCAAGTAGTTCCAAAGTCCTTGTCATAGAGAAATGGGTAACAGCCCCATGTGTCACCTGCACCTTTTCTCTGTTCAGGCATTAGCGGTAGGGAACCCCAAGGACAGTACGATCTCTGGGAGGGTGGTAGTAAACCTGTCTCGAGCCACTTCAAGCTGCCTCTCCCAGACCGGTGCATTCCTCAAGCAGGATTCATCCTGTTGCCTTCCTTCTGGGATCACACCCGCTGCATATCAGTGATATTGCCTCTCCATTTTGAGGAATGTGACCCTAGTTTCAGCTGTCATGTCTTGCAGCCTTCAAGGCAAGTGTTCTGTCTCTACTGCCTGTTGGTTGAACGAGATGTGATGACGGGTCACAAACTAATCAACCATCTCTGCTGATGGTTATAAGTAACTACAATGCCAGGATGCCAACTCTCGGTTCATACAGCTAGCGGGCCTGATAACATTTGTCCAGACTGGGTCCTGGTTGTCCTCCTTGTCTCTGCTCACTAGAGATGGGTGAACCCGAGCAGCATATTTCGGCGTCCGTACCAAACACCTACTGTTCGGGCACAGACACCAAACAGACAAACTCCAAACATGGACTTCATCAGGAAGTCCATATTACTTTTCGGGTTTGGCTGCCCAAACACCGGGTATTTGTCATCCTGTATTCTATTTGATCGTGCAACAAACATTGCTTCAGATCGGTGGTGAAATCATCCCCGCCGGTCAGACGCTGCACAGGGGGAATCTCGAACCATGTCCACTGCAGTCTCCCATTCTCCTCCAGTCGCAGTGGAATCTGCTCAGCAGAGATGTCAATCCCAGCATCTGACTCGAGCTGATACTGGTGCGCCTGGTTACTGCTACCTCTCCAGGCTCTGCCTTTGTAGCCAGTACTGTTCAGCAGTGAGCAGGCAGTTCAGGGACTAAGTCCTGCTTTTCCCACACTGAGCATGCCCACGGGACGACCTCCCATTGGAGGTTGGGGGTCACATGCTCAGGTCCTGTGGCGGCTCCTATTGGACCATCAGGAAGGTCCTGGAGCGCTACTGCTGTAAAAGGTTTGCATGGCCGCTCGGCCATGTGCTAGTGTAAACTTATTCACTTTTGTGTGTATGAATGCCTGTCGATGGATGAAAGCTCCAAATTATTCCCATCGCTAGTGTTGTTGCCTGCTTGTGAATGGAAGAGCTACCTAGAACTCGACAGTGCTAACCTGCACAATTGTACAAGTTGCTGAATCCAGTTAGCAGCAACCGCCAGAGCGGCGCCGTGCGCAAATAGTGCGCCTTCCTTGCCCTAGTTAGGGTGGTTAGTGGCGTCCGCCAGAGCGGCACTGCACACACTCCTGTGCGGTAAATATTTACTTTAGTTGTTTCCCTGGCACCGCAGTAGTGGTGTCGAGTGCAAGAGATCTAGAGAGACTCTTACCCTGAGTCTTGGGGCAGAGTGATGTCGCCTTGCTTGTGCTCTCTGTGCGGTATCGCGGCCCTGTGACGCAAAAGGGTTCACTTCCTTCATACCGGGTGAAGCTAACCCGTGTGTGTACTCACATTATACCGCCATATAGTCCGTCATTACCAAGCATCATGTGTCTTAGCTGCACGGTGGACCCCGGACTGCAAACGCTCCTTATATCATCTCTAATTATTATTTGGTACATTCCGCCAGTCCTAACATTACACTAGCACAAGGGTCTGGCTTGTAATGGTAGATGAACAGCATCTACACCGGTACATCAAGCCACTGGAGGGTAGGTTGGCGGCTCTTGAGCGTACAACTTCGGCTGTAGAAATTACCGCAGTCGCTGTTCAGGCTGCTAGCGTAGCTGCAGCCAGTTTGTCCACTGCCACCCCTGCTCCGACCTTATCCCATCTCTCGCTACCTGTTAAGTTTACTGGTGACAGTAAGCTGTGTCAGGGATTCGTGAGGTGCCATACACCTTGAGCTCCTGGCTGCACGTTTTCCCATGGAGTGGACGAAGGTGGGATTTATTGTATTCCTGTTGTCGGGCAGGGTGTGGGAGTGGGCAACGCCGCTGTGGGAGTGTGACGATCGTGTGGTGCAGAGTGCTCCAAGGTTTCTGGACTCTCTGAGACCGGTCTTTTAGGAACCTCGTGTCATCCATGATTTGGCGCTCCAACTGCTGGCTTTGACACAGGGTTCATCCATGGTCAGTCATTTTTCCATTCACTTACGGATTTTGGCATCTGAGATGGAGTGGCGGGATAAAGTCCTTATCCCTGTGTTCTGGAAAGGACTGGCTGACCATGTGAAGGACGCCTTGGCCACTAGGGAGATTCCCGCTACACTGGAAGAGCTGATAGCCATATCCACTCGCATTGACCTCCATTTTCACGAGCGGGGGTTGGAGCGCGAGACCAGTGTAGGCAAGGCTTCAGCTGGCACCAACCTTCGCCAAGCCTCTGGAGTCCCCTGTTCAGGCGTCCGAGCCCGGTGAGGCCATGGAGGTTTCTTGAAGGGGTCCTAAGCCTCGAGCAGCTCAAATACCCATGGTGTGTAATGTCTGCCAGCAGTCGGGACATTATACCAAGAAATATCCACAGCGGCAGGAGAAATGACCGCGTCTAGTAACTGTAGGAGGAGGTTCACTAGACACAGCGGCGTTTTCCTCCAAATTGTCTTTCAAGGGGACAATTACCTTTGGCCCTTCCACTATGGTCAAGCTTTGTGTGGATTCCGGGGAGGAGGGAAATTTCATTTCCTTAGCCTTTGCCCAACGGCACGCAATACCTCTGGTTATGCCAACCAAACCAGTGACCGTAAGAGTGGTGAATGGGTCAACACGACCCTCACAAACTACACACCAGACAATCCCGTTTACATTATCCATATCTCCATTTCATCAGGAGATCATTTGCCTTCTTGTCATTCCTGAGGGAATAGACGAGATTCTGCTAGGGATATCTTGGTTGCGTTAAAACTCTCAATATATAGAGTGATCCTCTGGGAGAATTCTCGGATAGAGTAAATCTTGTAATGGCAGATGTCTGAGGGAGTGTTTTCAGGTTGCCACAACAGAGGTAGCCGCAGATTTTACCTCTCTCCCCAAACACTATTGGTCTTATGTGGATGTATTCTCCAAGAGAGCTGCAGAGACTCTTCCACCTCACCGCTTCTATGACTGTCCTATTAATCTCTTGCCTGGGTCAGAGCCTGCCCGGGGACAAGTCTATCCCCTTTCTCTCCCAGAGATGGAGGCAAAGTCATTATACATCCAGGAAAATCTGGCAAGAGGATTCATTAGGAAGTCAGTGTCACCTGCGGGGGTGGGGTTCTTCTTTGTGCAAAAGAAGAACGGAGAATTGCGTCCATGTATTGACTACCAGGGTCTTAACGCCATCAACGTTAAGAATAAGTACCCTCTGCCTTTGATATCTGAGCTCTTTGATAGACTACGAGGGGTGAGGGTATTTACTAAGTTAGATCTGTGGGTGCTTACAACCTGATTCGCATCCGTGAGGGGGATGAATGGAAGACAGCTTTTAATACCAGGGATGGGCACTATGAGTATCTGGTGATGCCCTTTGGGCTCTGTAATGCCCCAGCCATCTTCCGAGACTTTGTGAGTGACATCTTCCGGGATATGCTCTCCACCTCGGTGGTAGTCTATCTGGATGATATTCTCATCTACTCTCCAAATATAGATTCCCACCGGAGAGATGTTTGCAGAGTCTTTGACCTCCTACGGGCAAACTCCCTCTATGCCAAGTTGGAGAAGTGTCTGTTTGAGCAGGAGTCCTTGCCTTTCCTGGGCTATATCATCTCAGCCTGGGGATTAGCTATGGATCATGCCAAGCTACAAGCAGTGATGGACAGGCAGGAACCTCATTCTCTCAAAACGGTGCAGTGCTTTATGCGGTTCATTAATTATTATCGCCAGTTCTATCCCCACTTCTCCACTTTGGTAGCTCCCTTGGTAGCCCTCACCAAGAAGGGTGCAAATCCCAAATTGTGGTCGGAGGAGGTCTCCAAGGCCTTCTTATCTGTTAAGTTCCATTTTGCCAGCACTCTCATATTCTGCATCGTTCCGATGTAGATAAGCCCTTCATTATTGAGGTGGATGCCTCATCCGTTGGTGCTGGAGCGGTCCTCTTCCAAAAGGATGCTCAAGGTCGGAAGCATCCTTGCTTCTTCTACTCCAAGAACTTAACTCCAGCAGAGAGGAATTATTCCATCGGGGACAGGGAGTTGCTAGCAATGAAGTTGGCCTTTTCATAGTGGAGACACCTCCTGGAGGGAGCTCGCTTTCCCTTCCAAGTTTACACTGACCAAAAGAATTTGATGTATTTGCAAACAGCCCAGCTCGCCAGGCTAGATGGTCCTTGTTCTTCTCTGGGTTCCACTTCACCCTTCATTTCCTATCTGGGGAGAAGAACATTCACGCTGATGCTCTCTCCCGCTCTGTGGCGTCATCAGAGGAGGAGCCTCAGCTAATTATCCCCTCCGAGAGTCTAGAACTGTGGCTCCGGTGTCGCTAGAGTCTGTGCCTCAGGCAAGACGTTTGTGCCATCTAATTTGCGACCAGAGGTTCTCTCTTGGGCTCACTCGTCAAGGGTGGGTGGACATTTTGGGATCAAGAGGACATCAAAGCTTCTGGCGAGGACATACTGGTAACCGCATATGGCCCGTGATGTCGAAGACTATATTCGGGTGTGCGTCTCCTGCGCCAAGAATAGGTTTTCTCGACAACGGCCTGCTGGGCTACTTTACTCCCTACCGGTGGCTGATAGGCCCTGGGAGATGATCGTGATGGACTTTGTGGTTGGCCTACCCAAGTCCCGTAGCTGCACCGTTATTTGGGTAGTTACCAATCATTTCTCTAAAATGGTGCATTTGGTGCCTCTATCATGATTACCTTCTGCACGGACCTTGGCAGCGTTGTTTGTCAAACATGTCTTTCGCTTACATGGTATGCCTGATAAGATTGTCAGTGACCGAGGTCAACAGTTTGCGTCTCGGTTCTGGAGAGAGCTTTGTCACCTTCTTAGCATTGAGCTGAATCTCTCTTCAGCGTACCATCCAGAGAGCAATGGGTTGGTAGAGATGGCCAACCAGACCTTGGTCACATACCTACGACATTTTGTCTCAGTCAGGCAGGATGACTGGGCATCCCTGCTACCGTGGGCAGAGTTTTCCTTGAACAACGCTGTAGCCGACTCCACTGGGTAGACCCCATTCTTCCTGAATTACGGCCAGCATCCGCGGGTTCCTGTGCCCATGCCCGTGTCTTCCTGCGGCTCTAGGGTGGCAGACTGGGCAGTGGAAGGAAGGGACATCTGAGACCACACACAGGATTCCATCTGGGCCTCCAAAGAGAGAATGAGGGTCTCTGCTGATGCACATCGGCGCCCCGCTCTGACCTTTGCTCCTTGAGACTTAGTGTGGCTCTCGGCCCACAATATCAGGCTGTGAGTGCAGTCCACTAAGTTTGAGCCTCGCTCCTTAGGTCCCTTCAAGGTTCAGGAATAGGCTAATACTGTGGTCTACCGTCTGGCTCTTCCTCCACACCTGGGTATCACCGACACTATTAATGTGTCCCTATTAAAGCCCGTTTACATGTCCAGGTTTTCCGAGTCTTCTGCCGGGACATCGGGTTTCTTCCACGGACAAGTACGAGGTGAATATTATCTTGGGGTGCAAGGTGGTACGTGGAAAAAAGTACTATATGGTGGATTGGAAGGGTCACGGCCTAGAGGACAGAATCTGGGAACCTGTGGAGCACATTCAGGCTCCGCTGCTCATTGCAGCCTTTGAACATAGCGAGGCCCAAGGATGGGGGCAATGTTAGGTGTTGAATTCCCTCCACTGCACAGGGGGAATCTCGAACCATGTCCACTGCGGTCTCCCATTCACCACGAGAGTGGGACCTGCTTAGCAGAAATGTCAGCACTGTTCAGCAGCGAGTAGGCATTTCATGGACTAAGTCCTGCATTTCCCACACTGAGCATGCCCACGGGACGACCTCCCATTGGAGGTCGGGGTCACATGCTCAGGTCCTGTTGCAGCTCCTATTGGACAATCAGGAAGGTCCTGGAGCACTACTGCTATAAAAGGTTTGCATGGCCCCCCCGGCCATGCGCTAGTGTAAACTTATGTGTATGTATGAATGCCTGTCGAAGGATGAAAGCTCCAAATCATTCCTATCCCTAGTGTTGTTGCTGGCTCGCAAATGGTAGTGCTACCTAGAGCCCGACAGTGCTATCCTGCACAATTGCACAAGTAGCTGAATCCAATTAGCAGTGACCGCCAGAGCCGAGCCATGCGCGTTCCTGGACCTAGTTAGGGTGGTTAGTGGCGTCCACCAGAGCGGTGCTACGCACACTCCTGTGCGGTAAGTACTTTAGTTGTTTCCCTGGCACTGCAGTAGCTGTGTTGAGCGCAAGAGATCTAGAGGGACTCTTACCCTGAGTCTTGGGGCAGAGTTCTGTGTCGCCTTGCTTGTGCTCTCTGTGTGGTATCGCGGCCCTGTGACGCAACAGGGTTCGCTTCCTTGATTCCGGGTGAAGCTAACCCATGTGTCTACTCACATTATACCGCCATATAGTCCATCATTACCAAGCAGCAGGTGTCTTGCTGCACAGTGGACCCTGGACTGCAAACGCACCTTACATCATCTCTAATTATTATTTGATGCGTTCTGCCAGTCCTAACACCATGGATATTCCCCCCCAGCCTAAAAATAGCAGCCCACAGCTGCCCAGAAAAGGCACATCTATTAGATGCACCTATTATGGTGCTTTGCCCGGCTCTTCCCACTTGCTCTGTAGCGGTGGCAAGTGGAGTTAATATTTGTGGGGTTGATGCCACGTTTTTTTGTCCGGTGACATCAAGCCCATGGCTTAGCAATAGAGAGGTGTCTATAAGACACCTATCCATTACTAATCCTATCTCCATATGGTAAATAAAGATACAGCAAGAAGACTGTCCTTTACTAAAAATGAAACAAAACACACTTTTACTTTTTTATTTTAAAATAACAAACACAGCTATACTCACCAAACGCCTATTCCCTCGAAGCCCTCGTTCTCCTGTAATAAAACAAAAATAAAAAACAACAATATCCCTCACCTATCCGTTGTTCTGTCCCATGCCATAATCCATGTCTGGGGATAAACAGTTTTCAATCTGGACGGTGCCAAGATGCAACCGTCCAGCCTGAGAACAACTGGTGACAGAACTGCTACGAGTGCAGCCTCAGTGACTGGTGGTGATGTCATCGAGGTTACCTTCAGTCACTGAGGTTCACATGACACTGGGTGTTTGGACCCCCCATTCAAATGAATGGGATCCAGGTTCAGTACTGTTCTGGTACTGTGTACTGTTCTGGTAACTGAACCTGAATTTTTTGTAACTGTTCGGCCGAACCTGAACATTCAGGTTTCCGCCCATCTCTACTGCTGACCAGTTTAGACCCCGCAGTCCACACACCAGTTCATGAATCCTGACTCTTTCATCTAGAGACCGCAAAAACCCAAGCAGTACAGGATGCAGCCTGGTTTCAGGCTTTGGTGGGTCTGGGATATCGGCCGGATCAGGAACACAGGCTTCCGCCACATCTTGTGTCAGCTTCCTCTGGCTCCGATATTCCTCCGGTCACTCCTTCGGGAATCTTGAGTGCTTCTGCCATCTTTGCCACCCACTAAGCATGTTACACTGTATGGATGACTACTTGAATACAGTAAAAAATGTGTTATAAATCATAGAGATGTAGCCAGACTATATACTGTATTACTGAGAAATGTAACCCTTCAAAACATTTTAAAAGCTTTTTCTCAGTTTTATAGATCACAAAAACTGTGTGGCTGAGAAATGTAACCTTACAAAAAAATTTAACACTTTCTTTCAGTTTTATAGATCACGGGAAATGTACCCCAGGCTACGTTATACTGTATAGATGTCAAACTTAACCCTGAAAAATTTGTAAATAGTTTTTATTGGAATGTTATATATAAAAATAAAATAAATTCAGAACACAGAATAGTGTATGGGTAAGAAATTCAACTCATGGAAATTGTTTAACTATTGTTTGGAGTGTCACATAACACAAAAAAGTAAGACAAATCACGTAACATTCAATGAATCAAAAAAAAAGCTGCATCTATATTTTTGCCAAATGACTGCACAGTCCAAATCCTTGCCTACACACTGGATTCTGTCACTCTCCCTGCTCCTGAGACACTCTCTCCTGCACTAAGTTAAATGCAGATTATATGTGATGCAAACAGTAGACAAAACGATTAGGCTATGTTCACACATAGCGTCCTGTCCCTGCAGGTTCTCCCGCAGCTGATTTGATAAATCTGCAGGGCAAACCCGCTGCGGTTATCCCTGCAGATTTATCGCAGTTTGTCCTGCGGGTTCCGCTGTGGGATTTTACCCCTACTATTGATGCTGCATATGCAGCAATATGCAGCATCAATAGTAATGTTAAAAATAATAAAATAATGATATACTCACCCTCTGACATCCCAATCTCCTCGGCGCTGCAGGCAGCGGTCCGGTTCCAAAGATGCTGTGCGAGAAGGACCTTCGTGATGTCACGGTCATGTGACCGCGACGTCACTGCAGGTCCTGGTTGCATAGCAAACCTGAGACCGGACGGCCGCGTGCAGCGCTGAGGAGATCGAGACGTCAGAGGGTGAGTATATCATGATTTTTTATTTTAATTCTTTTTTTTTTACACAAATATGGTTCCCGGGGCCTGGAGGAGAGTCTCCTCTCCTCCACCCCGGGTACCACCCGCACATTATCCGCTTACTTACCGCATGGTGTGCACAGCCCCATGCGGGAAGTAAGCGGATCAATGCATTTCTATGGGTGCAGAATCGCTGCGATTCTGCACAAAGAAGTGACATGCTGCGGGTTGTAAACCGCTGCGTTCCCGCGCGGTTTTTCCCGCAGCATGTGCACAGCGGTTTGCGGTTTCCATAGGGTTTATATGTTACTGTAAACGCTATGTAAACTGCTGCGGACCCGCAGCTGCAAAATCGCCGCGGTTCCGCGGTAAAAACCGCAATGTGCGAACATAGCCTTAACTCCTTTCTGACCTTGGACGGGATAGTACATCCGAGGTCAGAACCCCCGCTTTGATGAGGGCTCTGGCAGTGAGCCCACATCAAAGCTGGGACATGTCAGCTGTTTTGTACAGCTGACATGTGCCCGCAATAGCGGCAAGTGGAATCACGATCCACCCGCTGCTATTAACTAATTAAATGCTGCTGTTAAACGCTGACAGCGGCATTTAATTAGCGCTTTCGGCCATCGAGCCGGAAATGAGTGCATTGCTGACCCCCGTCACATTATTATTATTATTATTATACATTTTTATAGCGCCATTTATTCCATGGCGCTTTACATGTGAATACGGGGCAAATATAGACAAATACATTAAACATGACCAGGTGTCAGCGATGCATCGGCATAACAACCAGAGTTCTCCTTGAGACCTCTATTGTTGTTGATGCCAGATTGCTGTGAGCGCCGCCCTGTGGTCGGAGCTCATAGCAAGCAGTAATTCATCTACATAGGAGCGATCTGAGCTTCGTTCCTATGTAACAGAGCCGATCAGGCTATGCCAGCTTCTAGCCTCCCATGGAGGCTATTGAAGCATGGCAAATGTAAAAAAAAAAAAAAAAAAAGTTTTAAAAAATATGAAAAAAATTAAAAAAATATAAAAGTTTAAATCACCCCCATTTCTCCCCATTCAAACTAAAACAATAAAAAAATTAAATATACACATATTTGGTATTGCCACCTTCAGAATCGTCCAATCTATCAATAAAAAAAAGGATTAACCTGATCGCTAAACGGCGTAGTGAGAAAAAAATTCATGACGCCAGAATTAAGTTTTTTTGGTCACCGCAGTATTGCATTAAAATACAATAATGGGCGATGAAGAGAACGTATCTGCACATATGTAGTATCATTAAAAACGTCAGCCGACCCCAGATTACGAAAAATGGAGATGCTACGGGTATTGGAAAATTGAGCAATTTTTTTTTTTTAGCAAAGTTTGGATTTTATTTTGTAACACTTAGATAAAAAATAACCTAGATATATTTGGTGTCTATGAACTTGTAATGACCTGGAGAATCAAAATGGCAGGTCAGTTTTAGCTACAGGCTGGAGTCACACTCAGCGTAAGACAATACGGTCCGTATATTACGGCCGTAATACGCTGAAAAGTCCTCAAAATAGTGGTCCGTAGCTCCTCCGTAGGCAGGGTGTTTCAGCGTATTTTGCGCATGGCATCCTCCGTATGTAATCCGTATGGCATCCGTACTGCGTGGTTTTCTCGCAGGCTTGCAAAACCGACATACGGCTATACAAGGGATCCATGTGTAAAAAAAAAAATAAAATAAACATATATACTGTCTATATACAGTTAGGTCCATATATATTTGGACAGAGACAACATTTTTCTAATTTTGGTTATAGACATTACCACAATGAATTTTAAACAACATAATTCAGATGTAGTTGAAGTTCAGACTTGCAGCTTTCATTTGAGGGTATCCACATTAAAATTGGATGAAGGGTTTAGGAGTTTCAGCTCCTTAGCATGTGCGACCCTGTTTTTAAAGGGGCCAAAAATAATTGGACAATTGACTCCAAGGCTATTTCATGGATAGGTGTGGGCAATCCCTTCGTTATGTCATTCTCAATTAAGCAGATAAAAGGCCTGGAGTTGATTTGAGGTGTGGTGCTTGCATTTGGAAGGTTTTGCTGTGAAGTAAACATGCGGTCAAAGGAGCTGTCCATGCAGGTGAAACAAGCCATCCTTAAGGCTGCGAAAACAGAAAAAACCCATCTGAGAAATTGCTGCAATAATAGGAGTGGCAAAATCTACAGTTTGGTACATCCTGAGAAAGAAAGAAAGCACTGGTGAACTCATCAATGCAAAAAGACCTGGGCGCCTAGGGAAGACAACAGTGGTGGATGATCGTAGAATAATCTCCATGTGAAGAGAAACCCCTTCACAACAGCCAACCAAGTGAACAACACTCTCCAGGAGGTCGGTGTATCAATATCCAAATCTACCATAAAGAGAAGACTGCATGAAAGTAAATACAGAGGGTTCACTGCACGGTGCAAGCCACTCATAAGCATCAAGAATAAAAAGGATAGACTGGACTTTGCTAAAAAAAACATGTAAAAAAGCCAGCACAGTTCTGGAAGAACATTCTTTGGACAGATGAAACCAAGATCAACCTCTACCAAAATGATGGAAAGAGAAAAGTATGGTGAAGGCGTGGTACAGCTCATGATCCAAAGCATACCACATCATCTTTAAAACACGGCGGAGGCAGTGTGATGGCTTGGGCATGCATGGCTGCCAGTGGCACTGGGTCACTAGTGTTTATTGATGATGTGACACAGGACAGAAGCAGCCGAATGAATTCTGAGGTATTCAGAGCCGCCATACTGTGTGCTCAGATCGAGCCAAATGCAGCCAAACTGATTGGTCGTCGTTTCATACTACAGATGGACAATGACCCAAAACATAAAGCCAAAGCCACCCAGGAGTTTATTAAAGCAAAGAAGTGGAATATTCTTGAATGGCCAAGTCAGTCACCTGATCTCAACCCAATTGAGCATGCATTTCACTTGTTAAAGACTAAACTTCAGACAGAAAGGCCAACAAACAAACAGCAACTGAAAACCACCGCAGTGAAGGCCTGGCAGAGCATCAAAAAGGAGGAAACACAGCTTCTGGTGATGTCCATGAGTTCAAGACTTCAGGCAGTCATTGCCAACAAAGGGTTTTCAACCCAAGTACTAAAAATGAACATTTTATTTAAAATTATTGAATCTGTCCAATTACTTTTGGTCCCTTTAAAAACAGGGTGGCACATGTTAAGGAGCTGAAACTCCTAAACCCTTCATCCAATTTTAATGTGGATACCCTCAAATGAAAGCTGAAAGTCTGAACTTCAACTGCATCTGAATTCTTTTGTTTAAAATTCATTGTGGTAATGTCTATAACCAAAATTAGAAAAATGTTGTCTCTGTCCAAATATATATGGACCTAACTGTATATATATATATATATATATATATATATATATATGTCATTAGACACATATATGTATATATATTATTACTTCATACAGCGCTAGTTAGCTTTAAAGCCGGTAATTCAATTACCGGCTTTTGCTATCTCCTTCCTAAACCCGACATGATATGAGACCTGGTTTACATACAGTAAACCATCTCATATCACCTTTTTTTTGCATATTTCACACTACTAATGTTAGTAGTGTGTATATGCAAAATTTGGCCATTCTAGCTATTAAATTAAAGGGTTAAATGGCGGAAAAAATTGGCGTGGGCTCCCGCACAATTTTCTCCGCCAGAGTAGTAAAGCCAGTGACTGAGGGCAGATATTAATAGCCTGGAGAGGGTCCATGGTTATTGCCCCCCCCCCTGGCTAAAAACATCTGCCCCCAGCCACCCCAGAAAAGGCACATCTGGAAGATGCGCCTATTCTGGCACTTGGCCACTCTCTTTCCATTCCCGTGTAGCGGTGGGATATGGGGTAATGAAGGGTTAATGCCACCTTGCTATTGTAAGGTGACATTAGGCCAAATTAGCAATGGAGAGGCGTCAATTATGACACCTATCCATTATTAATCCAATACTAGTAAAGGGTTAAAAAAACACAAACACATTATTAAAAATTATTTTAATGAAATAAAAACAAAGGTTGTTGTAATAGTTTATTCTTCGCTCAATCCTTCTGAAGACCCTCGTTCTGTAACAAAGTAAAAATAATAAACCAACAATATACATACCTTCCGCAGATCTGTACGTCCAACGATGTAAATCCATCTGAAGGGGTTAAGATATTTTGCAGCTATGAGCTCTGCTAATGCAGCGCTGCTCCTGGCTGCAAAACCCCGGGGAATGAAGGTAAAGTAGGTCAATGACCTATATTTACCTTCATTTGCGGTGAGGCGCCCTCTGCTGGCTGTTCCTGGAGCGTGGGAACTTTCCTAGAAAGCTCCCAGGCTAGAGTTCATATGAGGACACCCAGCAGAGGGCGCCCTGTGGCCGGCGCTCACAGCCAGTGCAGAGAAGCACAGCGCCGGGGGACAGACACCAGAATGTAAGTATGTAGTGTTTGTTTTTTTTTACGTTTACGCTGGTAACCAGGGTAAACATCGGGTTACTAAGCGCGGCCCTGCGCTTAGTAACCCGATGTTTACACTGGTTACCAGTGAAGACATCGCTGAATCGGCATCACACACGCCGATTCAGCGATGTCAGCGGGAGATCCAGCGACGAAATAAAGTTTCAAACGATCTGCTGCGAAGTACGATTCTCAGCGGGGTCCCTGATCGCAGTAGTGTGTCAGACACAGCGAGATCGTAACGATATCGCTGGAACGTCACAGATCGTGCCGTCCTAGCGATCAAAGTGCCACTGTGTGACGGTACCCTTAGTGCCAGAATAGGCACATCTTCCAGATGTGCCTTTTCTCGGGTGGCTGGGGGCAGATGTTTTTAGCCAGGGGGGTCCAATAACCGTGGACCCTTTCCAGGCTATTAATATCTGCCCTCAGTCACTGGCTTTACTACTCTGGCGGAGAAAATTGCGCGGGAGCCCATTTCCAATTTAATAGCTAGAGACACCAAATTTTACACACATGCACTGCTAACATTACTAAAGAGGAATATGTAGTAAAAGAAGAGATATGAGATGGTTTACTGTATGTAAACCATGTCTCATATCATGTCGGGTTTGAGAGGGAGATAGGAAAAGCCGGCAATTGAATTACCGGCTTTTCTGCTCTGACACATATACAGTGGGGCAAAAAAGTATTTAGTCAGTCAGCAATAGTGCAAGTTCCACCACTTAAAAAGATGAGAGGCGTCTGTAATTTACATCATAGGTAGACCTCAACTATGGGAGACAAACTGAGAAAAAAAAATCCAGAAAATCACATTGTCTGTTTTTTTAACATTTTATTTGCATATTATGGTCGAAAATAAGTATTTGGTCAGAAACAAACAATCAAGATTTCTGGCTCTCACAGACCTGTAACTTCTTCTTTAAGAGTCTCCTCTTTCCTCCACTCATTACCTGTAGTAATGGCACCTGTTTAAACTTGTTATCAGTATAAAAAGACACCTGTGCACACCCTCAAACAGTCTGACTCCAAACTCCACTATGGTGAAGACCAAAGAGCTGTCAAAGGACACCAGAAACAAAATTGTAGCCCTGCACCAGGCTGGGAAGACTGAATCTGCAATAGCCAACCAGCTTGGAATGAAGAAATCAACAGTGGGAGCAATAATTAGAAAATGGAAGACATACAAGACCACTGATAATCTCCCTCGATCTGGGGCTCCACGCAAAATCCCACCCCGTGGGGTCAGAATGATCACAAGAACGGTGAGCAAAAATCCCAGAACCACGCGGGGGGACCTAGTGAATGAACTGCAGAGAGCTGGGACCAATGTAACAAGGCCTAACATAAGTAACACACTACGCCACCATGGACTCAGATCCTGCAGTGCCAGACGTGTCCCACTGCTTAAGCCAGTACATGTCCGGGCCCATCTGAAGTTTGCTAGAGAGCATTTGGATGATCCAGAGGAATTTTGGGAGAATGTCCTATGGTCTGATGAAACCAAACTGGAACTGTTTGGTAGAAACACAACTTGTCGTGTTTGGAGGAAAAAGAATACTGAGTTGCATCCATCAAACACCATACCTACTGTAAAGCATGGTGGTGGAAACATCATGCTTTGGGGCTGTTTCTCTGCAAAGGGGCCAGGACGACTGATCCGGGTACATGAAAGAATGAATGGGGCCATGTATCATGAGATTTTGAGTGCAAACCTCCTTCCATCAGCAAGGGCATTGAAGATGAAACGTGGCTGGGTCTTTCAACATGACAATGATCCAAAGCACACCGCCAGGGCAACGAAGGAGTGGCTTCGTAAGAAGCATTTCAAGGTCCTGGAGTGGCCTAGCCAGTCTCCAGATCTCAACCCTATAGAAAACCTTTGGAGGGAGTTGAAAGTCCGTGTTGCCAAGCGAAAAGCCAAAAACATCACTGCTCTAGAGGAGATCTGGAGGAATGGGCCAACATACCAACAACAGTGTGTGGCAACCTTGTGAAGACTTACAGAAAACGTTTGACCTCTGTCATTTCCAAAAAAGGATATATTACAAAGTATTGAGATGAAATTTTGTTTCTGACCAAATACTTCTTTTCCACCATAATATGCAAATAAAATGTTAAAAAAAACAGACAATGTGATTTTCTGGATTTTTTTTCTCAGTTTGTCTCCCATAGTTGAAGTCTACCTATGATGTAAATTACAGACGCCTCTCATCTTTTTAAGTGGTGGAACTTGCACTATTGCTGACTGACTAAATACTTTTTTGCCCCACTGTATATATATATACCCCTATACTATGTGTAGACATTTATTTTAGCTATTCTATTCTAACCTGTCACTGTGATTTTACTGTACACCGCACTGAATTGCAGGCTTATCTATAAAACTGCGTATTTCTCGCAAGTCACACTGTTGGTCCGTGTGTAATCCTTATTTTTCTCACCCCATAGACTTTCATTGGCGATTTTTTTTGCGCAATACGCTGACAAACGCAGCATGCTGCGATTTTCTACGGCCGTAGAAAGCCGTATAATACGGATCAGTAAAATACGGCAGATAGGAGCAGGGGCATAGAGAATCATTGTACCGTGTGCAATCCGTATTTTCAGAACCTCTCATACGTCCGTAAAACTCACTAGTGTGACGCCGGGCTAACTCTTACAGGAGTCTGCTACGTCACCCTTTTTCTGGGAAACTCTTGGACATTCTGGAAGAGTTGGCAAGTATTTGAAAAACATATAATGTCTCATGGTTGGTGCCTGTAATGACTCCTTATGCGGCCATAGAGAGCCATTGGACACAGCCTTACCGTAGAATTAATGGACTAAATCAAAACTCCATGTATTCATATTACAGGAAAGGGAAGCTTTGAAGTCTGCAAGATAAAAGATGACTTCCCCAAAGGAGCGAAAATCTGTCAGAAACTATTCCTAAAAGAACATTTGGAACATAAAAATCACACAGAGCTGTGGATCGAGTCTTCATTAACATCAGCTTTAAAGGCCTGAAATTGTCAAGTAAAATGTGAAACCTCTGAATCCTCCATTGTAACCAGATTGATGTCAATGACACGTTAAGAACAAAAAAGAAAAATCTTCAAGATGAAAATTTCTAGTTATTTTAAGTTCAAGGGCACTAATGTAAGGTGTCTATTTCTTCCTGTTTTCACCTCCGTATGGTTCATTCAAGGTCACGCCGGACCCATATAAAAATGAAACTCTGCCAGTCACTCAATCGTTGTGCTCACAGTTGTAAGTGTAAAATTATACAAACCGATTAAGGCATAATTGTGATGGATCGCACAGAGGAAATGATGTGTCGACTTCACTCACCTCTGAGGAGGGGAGAGAATGACCCAGCAGGGATCATCAGTCAGAGAACTGCACTGAGGGCAAACAGTCACCGGAGAGGCTTCCCTTATAGGTACGACTTATTGAGCGAGATATATATCACCAGTCCAGGCTGGGGATATATATAAACCTCCTGGCTGTCACTGTCGAAGTTCCTCACTAAGGCTAGTTTCACACTAGCGTTTGGAGGAGCAGCGGAGGGCTGCGGACTTCCTCCATGAAGCCCTGCCCTCGGCCGCTAGCTCCGCCTACTTCTGCATGCGGCCGGCATGCAGCCTGCGTACCTATCTTTAACATTAGGTATGCAGGTCGTGCTGCTGTATGCGGATGCTTCCACATGCGTCGTTTTGACAATGCGGAGAAAAAAAAAATTGCTACAAGCTGCGTTCTACGCTGGTCGCCGCATCTTCAAAATGACGCATGCGGAAGCATCCGCATACAGCGGCACGACCTGTGTACCTAATGTTAACGATAGGTACGCAGGCCACATGCCAGGCGCATGCAGAAGTAGGCAGAGCTAGCGGCGGAGGTGCGGCCGACGGTGGGGCTTCACGGAGAAAGTCCGCAGCCGTCCGCAACGCTAATGTAAAACCGGCCTAACACAGTATGGTACACTGCCACCAGTTCCTCGTTAAATATAAGTCCCGTCTGACAGCAGGCTTATATCGGGTCTGAAACCAACCTGGTTAGCGGCTAATAACCAGCTGAGCATGCGGACGTGGGGATTCATGAATCGAGATAAAAGAGCAGCCCAAGATTAATTTTATACTTAAGGGCACACTAGAAAATACAGGGATATATATATATATATATATATATATATACATTATATATATAAGAACAATTATACAAGTATACAGTCCAGAGTGTAGTACAAGGGTTGGGTACAGATAGATTACAATTGCCATGTGATGTAGCATGTTACTACAGGGAGGTGCTGATGGATCACAGGTCCAATTCTTTTTTATGTGATTCCCTGGATGCGTCAGCTAACGGGCCTCCTGGCAGTAGAAAAACTGAGTCCAAACTGAGGAGCTGCCTATTATCCCCTAGGCTGCTCCCCCCACATGCTGCACCAACCCCTAGGCTAGGCAGCCTCCCTCCTCCCATATATGCATGGCTTTCCGGCCGGACCTGTGGATGTCCATAACTTTCCACCCAAAGCGCTAAGTGGTATGGTGGCAGCGCCACTGGGTTCTGCTGGATTTTATCTGCGCAGGGAGACTAAATGCTGCTACCGTACTTAATTCCTGGTAGCTATGCTTTATATCTCAATAACGCAGAGACCTGCTGGTGGCTGCATGGTATGGGCTTGTGAGGAAAGGAATGCAGATTTTGATTATGTGCCCGGTTAGGCTCAGAGATATTGCACTCTTTTTTATTATAGGTCATTTTCCAGATTCAATATCTCAGAGCCTTGTGCTGGGATCTGTGGTGCCACAATGCCACACAGGCTCTTTGCCTTTTGCCCCTCCCCCCCGGGTAGAGCTTGAAAGGCCTATTTGCTCCAGCTAATTAAAAAAAAACATTGGTCTGGGGAAATGCCAAGGGTGAGGGCTGAGTTTGAAACAAGTATTTTTGGCCAAACTGTTTCTGACAGGGAATTTCATCAGATATCAAAATGATATCACTTAGATATAATTTTAGCATATTTCACAATAATTATTGTAAAAACTAGTGTTCCAAATATACATATACAGTAATATAAGTGTTTGATACACTGCCGATTTTGTAAGTTTTCCCACTTACAAAGAAAGGAGAGGTCTGTAATTTTTATCGTAGGTACACTTCAACTGAGAGAGACAGAATATAAAACACAGAAAATCACAGTGTGTGATTTTTAAATAATTAAATAGCATTTTATTGCATGAAATAAGTATTTGATCACCAACCAACCAGCAAGAATTCTTGCTCTCCCAAACCTGTTAGTTTTTCCTTTAAGAAGTCCTCCTACTCTGCACTCATTACCTGTATTAATTGCAACTGTTTGAACTTGTTACCTGTATAAAAGACACCTGTCCATGCACAATCAATCACACTCCAACCTCTCTGTGAGATGACAATAGACATTGCTGCAGTATCAGACCCTGCCCAAAGGGTTTCACTGTTGCCTCCTAAGTAGACTATTGCAGACCTCATGATGCCACTACTACTACCACAAATCCAGGAACAAGATGTGCACACTGTTACTGAGTTGGTGCAGGCATGAACACAATAGTCCAAGTATAAGAAAAATCAGCCGCACTCAAATGGTTGAAAGTTCAGCAAACTGTGTAGTTTCTTTATTAACATATACAATAAACATCACCAGGTGCTTTTTTAGAAGGTAAATGGGTGGCGGACTATTCAATTCGGGTAACGTTTCGACCCAAATCACATCACCCACCAGGCGGACGCGCTTTCATACAACTCCACCGGAGCTGCCCTATGGGAACTCGGCTCTTTCTCCTCTCCTCTACCTCTTTGGCATAAGTGAGGTTTTGATAAAGACCCGCTTGGGTCGAAATGTTACCCGAATTGAATAGTCCGCCACCCATTTACCTTCTAAAAAAGCACCTGGTGATGTTTATTGTATATGTTAATAAAGAAACTACACAGTTTGCTGAACTTTCAACCATTTGAGTGCGGCTGATTTTTCTTATACTACTACTACCACTACACAGCCGGACAACTCCTGCCTGTCCATCATGTTCCATACTGTAATGCTGCTGATGTTTCTACTGCCAGCACTACTGCAGCAAAACAGCCCGGTATCTCCTTCCTGTCCATTATCTTCAATACTAGACTTTCTATCCAGTATGTTGTATTCTGCATTGCTGCCGATGCCATGACCACTACTATCACTGCTCAGCTGGGTAACACCTGCCTGTCCATCATGTTCCATACTGTCCTGCCTGCTAAGAAGGATCCCTACTCTGCAAGGGTAAACATAACAAAAAACTTGAAACTGCTCCCCAAAATTGATACTTATTTAATGGCTAAAGAAAGCCATTCTTTCTTATCTTTCCAAACACCAAAAAGGTCTTCTTTTTGTACCACTTGTTAAAAAGCCATTGCTTATTCCGACCCCAGAACCACTGAATGTGTATAAAGCATAAAGAACCTGCTGGCTTCATCACTATCTTCATTCCGATTTCTCATAGCCATTCATGTTGAAGTCACTATAACAGGACTAAGGCTCTATACACATTAAATAGCCTGAGAGGGGTTGGTCACAGTCCTAGAAGATCTCAGAGTATAAAGAACATGGTTTAAGGGCAATTGGGGGCCTTGGAGAACTTTTCGATTTGTGCTGAATTGATTGAAACCGATCCTGAAAAAATGTTTGTGAATTGTGGTCATCTCTAATTGGGACCCAACTGAGTGAGGTTGTTTTGCTCTAGCAGGTGGACTTTGCCCAATATGGACACCAAGGACCTCAAATTAATCAGTGTCAGAAATATATTAGTACTAGATATTACACGGTTGTATCTTAGCATGTTTATAAATGCATTTTTTTATCTAAATAATCCCTTTATTCGGTGATCATTTCTTAGGATAAGCCATCAATGTTTGATCATTGAGGGTCGGACCTCCAGGGAAACCCTATTCTAAAAAGATCTTCTGACAAAAAGCTGATCACGAGGTGCTCTCCTGCTGAGACCTCCAACCGTCTGCTGTTGTCTCTGGGGGAGCTTAGTAGTGTGGCACCCCTAGAGGTATTTGCCACAAATATAGTTACTGACACTGAATACAAATACTAAAATAGCAAGACTGCACTACCTCCTCCGGCCAGAAGGGGGAGCTCCAGAGACTCCCCTTGATCCATTCTGGTCTGAGAGAAGAACTGGCAGTTGGGCAGTTGGGCTAAGGAGCTGAAAGTGAGAGGTCATACAGCTGAATTTCTAACAGCCCTATGACGGTTTCCAGGCCCAAATCACCGGCCTGAGGAGAAGAGGGACAGAGAAAAAGGACATTGTGAGAACCGGGTAGCATTAATCACTACCCAGAACAGGCGCAAAGACGGATACCGGATCCGTGGCTGTATTCATTACATATAATACAGCAACCGGAAAAACGTGAGGTTATATCAGCTTCACTAGGGCCGGACGCAGCAACAGACACAGAGTTCAGCGGTACTCCCGGAGGGGGTAAGCCGATAAAAGGACTCGGGTTGCCCGTCGAACCAGGACCCGGAGGGGACAGATTGGGCCGGCAGCCAGTTCACATACAGCAGCAGGGCCACACAGATATTGCGTACAATAAGAGGCGAAGACCCCGGCAGGGTCAAAGTAACTCAGAGTTCCCATACAGACTCCGGTGACAGGACTGGTTGTAAATCCTTTTTTTGTTAAAGTAAACTGGTTAAACGTTTCAGTGCCTCATTCTTTCATTTGGACAATAGCCATCTATCCAGGATTGTGATCATCACCGCCGAGAGAACCTGCTGCTGATCAAGTAAGTGCCTGTCCCCTCACGATACCCCTTACACTGTGCATTGCCTGAGGCCACAGCACCGGGTCAAGCCACCCGTGACATCCCCCTCAAGAGACAGATCCCATTGGTCCGGTGCTGGGTACCCCGGTCTCTCGGGCGTTACAATTGGCGTCACGAACAGGATAGAGCCAGCCCATATACCGGGTATTGTGTGCCGTGATTGGAGCCCAAAACTTTGAAAACTTGGATGAAAAATCATGAAAATTGCCTTTATTAAAGAAAATTCCATTTCCCATTAAAAACTATTGAAAGTGACTTTTCCCCATTGGTTATAATGGAGTAAAGATGGCCGCCATCCCCTGAGGTAATCACCTCATAACCGTTAGGCGCGAGACTGTTAATTGAGCTACGCCATTACCTGAGCCCCAGTCTAACTGAAAAACTTCAGAATCCGCCATTACAGAGCGCGGTGGGTGGGAGCAGCAGGGGGCGTGTCATTGTGGGCGGCACCAAGCTGAGCGCTCTGACGTCAGAGCAAGGGGAAAACCAATCCTGCTGCACAGCGGAACGAATCTACACTATCCTGACAGAAGCGGAGGACCGGAAGGGTCCGGATTAACTAAGGGGGCACAGTATGTCGCAGCACGGAGACGCCGCAGCACCCGGCGACGCTAATGCAGCTGAAAGACAGAGTGTCGATAGGGAGTCCGGTAGCACAGCGGTGCAAGGAGTGGCGCCCATCATGCCGGTGCTGATGCCATATACCCCAGGTGGCCCGTGGCTTCCAATGTATGAAGGTGAGCCTAATACCCTTGACGATTTCAGAGAAAAGATGCTGGCCCATTTTAACATGTTCCCCGTGGGTGAAGTTCAGCGTGTTAGTCTCCTGATGATGCAGTTAAGTGGCCATGCTAAGCGAGAAGTCACAGCATGGGCAGCTGATCTGTTGAACGCATATTTGCTGGAATAAAAGCTACATTTGAAACCACTGCCAGCAGCAAAGCTAAAATACGATTCTTTAATTGCAAACAAAAAGTTAATGAGGGCGTGAGAGACTTTGCCTTAAACCTGCAGGAAGCCCTTAAATCACTTACACTGGCTGAACCCATTTTTAACACCGGAGCCGATAAACTGCTAAAAGATCAATTTATTGAGGGACTCTACACCCCTTCTCACCGGGGGCATGTGAGTATGCTTGTTTTTAAGAACCCTGAATTGACATTTGCTCAATTAAAGGAGAGCGCTATACGTCTCCAGCTGGCAGAGGCACCTCGGGATCAGGATCCTGCGCAACCTATGGCAGAGGCACCTCAACAACAGGGAGTGCCAGTGACATCAGCTATGTCCGGGGCCATTGCTAAGCCCCTGGGGCCCAGTACTAATGAGGCTCTTCAACAAAAGCTTGACTCTTTAACTGATGTTTTTGCTTCAATGGCTAAAACCATGCAGGAGATGAGAGGACCCAAGATAGAGTTCGCAAACCATAGAGAGGATGTTCCATGGATGAGACCCCGGAGATACCCGACATGGAGAGGACGACCCCGCGACCGCTACCAACCGGATGGACAGCCCATTTGTCGCCGTTGCCAGCAGCCAGGCCACTTTGCACGAGATTGTGATTTAAACGGGAATCCCCTGTGAATGCGGGCCGCTTCGCAGGAATGAACTTTCAAGGCCCAACACCCTGGCACGACAGGTACATCGGAGGACGACCCATTATCCCTATCGTGCTGGACGGAATTCCCCTCAACGCTTTGCTGGACACAGGTTCCCAGATTTCATCTATACCGTATATCCTTTATAAGAGGTACTAGGCTGATGAAGATATTGATAAAGGGCCCTCTGATGTTGAACTAGATATATGGGCCAGTAATGGTAAGTTGGTACCGAAACTAGGATTCAGGGAGATGACCATAAAGATTGGTAAAGTAGAATTGAAGAAACAGGGTATAATTGTTGTTGATGTTGACCGGCGGAACTGTGAACCAACTGTATTGATAGGAATGAATGTGTTAGAGAACTGCTTTTCCGAAGTTATTTCTGTCTTACAGCAAATTGCTGAAACTGCCCAATCCTGCCAGCAGAGAGTTCTCCAAAGGGAAATAAAAGTATTGATGTTAAGGCAACAGGTAGAAGTTGCAGGTGGAGAAATCGGCAGTGTGAGGGTAAGTGATCCAACATCTATTGTAATCCCACCAAAAACAGAAATGCTGGTATGGTGTAGAGCAGCCATTGGCACTAAGGGACGAGATTATCAAGCCTTAATAGAACCAGTGTACATTGACAGCAGGCCCACTATACTCACAGCACGAGGGATAGTCAAGGTACACCGGGGACGAGTGCCGGTACGACTTTTGAACTGTGGAGAGGAAGAGGTCACTTTGCCAAGGTATGCTACAGTGGCAAAGCTATATACTGTTGACAACAATGCCATCACAACCATTGAGCCCTTAGAACCAACCTGTCAGGTGGAAGGCAATGGCTCAGACGGAGAATTGGAGGATTGGTGTCAACAGCTACACGTGGGCATAAATTCAACACCTACCCATCAAAAACAAGGGGTGTATAGGCTAGTGACGGAATATGAACAAGTCTTCAGTAAACACCCATTGGACTTCGGACGGATAGAAGGGGTAGAACACACAATCCCCACCGGTGACCATCCCCCAATAAAAGAAAGATATAGACCCATACCGCCCGCTCACTATCAATGTGCAAAAGATATGCTGAGGGAGATGAAACAGGCCGGGGTAATAAGAGACAGCTGTAGCCCCTGGGCGGCCCCTCTAGTGATTGTCAAAAAAAAAGACGGAACCATGAGAATGTGCGTAGACTACCGGCAGATTAATAACATCACCCATAAAGACGCCTACCCCTTGCCTAGGATAGAAGAGTCCTTGACCGCTTTGAAATCTGCTAATTATTTTTCCACCTTAGACTTAACAAGCGGGTATTGGCAAGTCCCTGTGGCTGAGAGAGATAAGGAAAAGACGGCATTCACCACACCAATGGGTCTAAGTGAATTTAATTGCATGCCATTCGGACTCTGCAATGCATCCGGTACCTTCCAGCGGCTGATGGAATGCTGCCTCGGACACAAGAACTTCGAGACCGTCCTCCTGTACCTAGATGATGTGATCGTCTACTCAAAGACTTACGAACAACACTTAAAAGACCTGGCAGAAGTGTTCGAAGCCTTATCCAGGTATGGCATGAAAATCAAGCCATCCAAATGTCAACTTCTCAAGCCAAAGGTACAGTACCTGGGACACATCGTGAGTTCGGAGGGAGTAGCACCGGATCCCGAGAAAATAAGCGCCATAAGGGATTGGCCAAGACCTACCAACGCAAAAGAAGTGAGGCAATTCCTGGGATTGGTGGGTTACTATCGCAGATTTATAAAAGGATTTACCAAATTGGCAGCACCCTTGCAAGACGCCTTGGTAGGGCAGACGAAGAAACCTTCAAACCGAAACCCTCCTTTCCAGTGGAACGACGAAAGGGAAGACTCCTTTGAACAACTAAAGAAGGCACTAACCGGAGAGGAGGTTCTGGCATACCCAGATTACCATCAGCCTTTCATCCTCTACACCGATGCCAGCAATGTGGGACTAGGAGCGGTGCTGTCACAAAAGCAAGAAGGTCGGGAGAAAGTCATCGCCTTTGCAAGTAGAAAGCTCCGGCCTACTGAAAGAAATCCAGAAAATTATAGCTCCTTCAAATTGGAACTACTGGCAGTAGTTTGGGCTGTGACTGAACGTTTCAAGCACTATCTGGCCGCTGCAGAATTTATTGTCTATACTGACAACAATCCGTTGACCCACCTGGACACAGCCAAATTAGGTGCGTTAGAACAGCGATGGAGAGCCCGGTTATCTACTTACAACTTCAAGATCAAGTATCGAGCAGGTCGCAAGAATGGAAATGCCGATGCCCTATCCCGGATGCCACACTTGAGAGATGTAGAAGAAAAAACGGGGGAGCTTGAAGAAATTGAACTACCAGCCTTCCATCATCCCAAGGCGAAACATCATCAGTCAAGTACCTATCAGAAACAACAAGAGGTGAATTTTAATCCGTTAGCACACCATAGATGGGCTGACACCCAAGACAGCAATCCGGCTGTGAAGTTGGTGAAGGAACTGTTAACTGAGCAAAGTGTATATCCCTATGAGGATGCCCCAGAAGAGACGCATCAACTCTGGAAAGAGAGAGGCAAAATGTTCCTGTATCAAGGGAAGCTCTGTAGAAGATACACCAATCCGAAAACACATGAATTGGTTTGGCAGATTATCGTGCCTAAACAAGATGTGAAGATGGTCCTCGAAGCTTACCATAATGGTGCTGGTCACTTCGGTTGGAAAAAGTTAGAAGTACATCTAAGAGAAAGATTTTATTGGGTCGGATGAGAAAATCAATCGAACAGTGGTGCAGAAATTGTGGCCCGTGCAACCTCAGAAGAAACGATCAAAAGAACCAAAGAGCACCACTGCAGCCCATAATCACCAAACAACCACTTGAACTTGTAGCCATGGACCACGTGAAGTTGACACCAAGCCGGTCCGGCTATGTCTATGCCTTGACCATCGTGGACCATTATTCACGCTTCTTGGTAGTAGTACCCATAAAAGATCTGACAGCAAAAACAGCAGCCAAAGTGTTCCAAACGTACTTTTGTAGACCCCATGGATATCCGGAACAGGTTCTCACCGACCAAGGTACAGCCTTTGAATCAGAGATCTTCAGAGAATTCTGTAATATGTATGGTTGCAAAAAGATCCGGACGGCGGCCTATCATCCACAAACAAACGGCTTATGCGAGAAGATGAACCATATTGTAATAGAACTACTAAAGACTTTACCTGAGGCAGAAAGGAATCAATGGCCAGAGAAATTGCCTGACTTGGTGGATCTGTATAATCATATCCCGGTGAGTTCCACCAACTGCACCCCAGCTTACCTTATGCGTGCAAGACCCGGCCAATTACCAATCGATCTAGAAATGGGAATTCTGAAACCAGACGCAGAAGTCCAAGACTCCAATTGGGATATCATACGGCAAAAGCAGTATCGCCAAGTGCAAGAGAGTGTGGAAAGAAGCCTTCAGCAAACTAGAGAAAGACAAGAGCGAACTTTCAACCAGAATGCTCTAGCGACCCCATTAAGACCAGGTGACCAAGTGCTCAAGAGAAATCGTCGAACCAATAAACTGGACAATCAGTGGGAAGCCGTACCCTACACAGTTTTACCAACAAGAGTGGATAATCCTAAAATGTGTCTCATTAGCAAAAACGGAGGCTTAACATCTGTACTAGTGTCAAGAGACAATCTTAAATTATGTCCGGAAGCATTGAAAGAGACAGAAGTTGTCCAGCCGGAATCAGAAGTTATTCAACCCATGCAGGTCCAACCAGTAAAGGAAAAAGAAGAGGAAATGTATCACACCTGTATAGGAGACTTTCCCAAAACCCTACTAACATACCATGGTGCAGTAGTGGTTCCCATGGTGGCCTTTTACCCAACACCGAACCCAATACCAGAAGTCCCAAGACAGGAAGAGGCTGACCCCGTACTACAGGAGATTCCAGGCCAGGAAGAACAGATTCCTGATCAGAGTGATCCCATTCACGGTGGACTTGCCAACTCCATAGTCGTGGAGTTATCTTTAGCAGAGCGGGCAGATACTACATCCGCAGTAGACAGTAGTACACCACATGGAGAGATACCACTGTTACGTAGATCACAGCGTAGTACCCAGGGTCAATTACCGGCCAGGTATGCGGATTACCAACTATAAAACTATAGTCATTGTTATCATTCTGCAACGTTTAAGCCCAGTACCTACAGAGACTTGTCTGTATGAACTTCTTGCATATTCTTGAACTTTTTATCAGCCCGGAGGCACTAAATCAAAGCTCCGGAAAGACTGCTTTTTGAACTTTGCTTTTTGCTCTTTTTGAACTTTCTTTAGACGTTATATTGATAACTCCGTTGGAAAAATGGAACTAAATTCTTGGACACAAAGTGCAGTGCCTTTCCTAGTACCTTCAAGGATAGAACTGGACGCTATTTGAAGTGACTTTTTACAGAACTCTATTTTTGTTTCCTTGAGTGGTTTTTGTAACTTTTCATTTTTAAGACTCTGTACATATTAATTGTTATTTCAAAATGTTATCGTCCCACAGTCCCGGAGTACTGTTCTTAACTAAGGGGGAATGTGGCACCCCTAGAGGTATTTGCCACAAATATAGTTACTGACACTGAATACAAATACTAAAATAGCAAGACTGCACTACCTCCTCCGGCCAGAAGGGGGAGCTCCAGAGACTCCCCTTGATCCATTCTGGTCTGAGAGAAGAACTGGCAGTTGGGCTAAGGAGCTGAAAGTGAGAGGTCATACAGCTGAATTTCTAACAGTCCTATGACGGTTTCCAGGCCCAAATCACCGGCCTGAGGAGAAGAGGGACAGAGAAAAAGGACATTGTGAGAACCGGGTAGCATTAATCACTACCCAGAACAGGCGCAAAGACGGATACCGGATCCGTAGCTGTATTCATTACATATAATACAGCAACCGGAAAAACGTGAGGTTATATCAGCTTCACTAGGGCCGGACGCAGCAACGGACACAGAGTTCAGCGGTCTCCCGGAGGAGGTAAGCCGATAAAGGACTTGGGTTGCCCGTCGAACCAGGACCCGGAGGGGACAGATTGGGCCGGCAGCCAGTTCACATACAGCAGCAGGGCCACACAGAAATTGCGCACAATAAGAGGCGAAGACCCCGGCAGGGTCAAAGTAACTCAGAGTTCCCATACAGACTCCGGTGACAGGACTGGTTGTAAATCCTTTTTTGTTAAAGTAAACTGGTTAAACGTTTCAGTGCCTCAGTCTTTCATTTGGACAATAGCTATCTATCCAGGATCATCACCGCTGAGAGAACCTGCTGCTGATCAAGTAAGTGCCTGTCCCCTCACGATACCCTTTACACTGTGCATTGCCTGAGGCCACAGCACCGGGTCAAGCCACCCGTGACATCCCCCTCAAGAGACAGACCCCATTGGTCCGGTGCTGGGTACCCCGGTCTCTCGGGCGTTACAATAGCAAGTGTTTACTTTATTTGCAGCGCCACCAGAGGGCACATTAAGCATTACACCATGCCCATTTAATAGGTTGTCTGTGTAATGCTCAATTATGCTGGGTCCTCCAGATAGAGGACCTGTGATTCCTGCTTGGTAATGGCAGATTATTATTTAATTACTTCCCTGAGGAAGATTATTTCTCAGAATGTTAATATAATAGAAAGATGATTAATGGTGTAGCCTCATTATTCTGCTTCACAAGAACATGAAATAAACTAAATATACAATAAAGACGAAACATAGAAACTCGAGCTGGGTAATTAACATCATCCAGACAAAATAACCATGATGGGGTAATTGATGGATATTCCTGACATAACCTGCCATGCTTTTTTTTCCATTTGACAATTTCAAACAATTTCTTACATTTACATATTTTATGAAATGCCACCAGCATTAGCTGTTCAGTTATTGCACATTACAAGGCATGAGGGCTTCTCTTTGTGCAGTAGTATAGATAACATTCCCTTGACATTCACAAAGCAATAGAACCATGTTCCCCATGTTAATTTTTCATAAACTGCAACATACTGAGAATTTTTTATGAGTCGGTGGTGGAATTATTTATTTCCGCAACGCAAATGCATCTATGCTGTAAATTAACCCGTGATACTCATTCTACCCAACATTAAAATTACCCTGGAGGGTTCAACCATAACTCCCAAGCAGCATGCCCGCTGTCTTGGAATCATATTCGACACCGAACTTTCCTTTACTCCCTATATCCGATCACTCACTCGCTCTTGTCACCTGCATCTTAAAAACATCTCCAGAATCCGACCTTTTCTCACCTTTGAAACCGCTAAAACTCTTACTGTCGCTCTTATTCATTCCCGTCTGGACTACTGCAACTCTCTTCTGATCGGTCTCCCTCTTACCAAACTTTCTCCTCTCCAATCCATCTTGAATGTGGCAGCCAGGGTCATATTTCTGTCCAACCGCTTCACCGATGCCTCCATCTTGTGCCAGTCATTACACTGGCTACCCATTTGCTACAGGGTCCAGTATAAACTCATCTCTCTCACCCACAAAGCTCTCCACAGTTCTGCACCGCCTTATATCTCCTCTCTCATCTCTGTCTATCGCCCTACACGTGCCTTCCGCTCTACAAATGACCTAAGACTAACATCCCCTATAATACCCCCCCCCCCCATTTCCTTGTAGATTGTAAGTTTGTGAGCAGGGACCTCACCCCTAATGTCACTGTTTAAATTGTCTTAACTCATACCGAATTTATTGTTTCTACATGTCCCCGCTTAATTGTAAAGTGCTGCGGAATATGTTGGCGCTATATAAATAAAAATTATTATTATTATTACAAATAATTTATTGTTATCAATCTATGAAGAGGAAAGAAGAAGACCCTCGTGGCCAATGCAATTGCCCCATATTTGGGAAATAATTCCATCCCCACTACAAATACTGCAAACAGATAAGCAGGGCCACCATCAGGGCATTACTGCCCTGACTGGCATATGGGGCCCGGTGGGCAGAGGGGGCCCGCATTGGGCCCCCTCTCATCTGCTCAATGGGCACCTACCGGCAGGCTAGACTGGGCCCTTAGTGGCACTGCGGCAACCCTGGCTGGAAGAAGTGATGGTGGTCTGTGCTAAATGAAAGATGAAAATCAAAGATGAAGGACTTCACCTAGAGACGTCACTGGTGAGTAAGTGTGTTAGGCCGGGATCACACACAGCGAGATACGGCCGAGTCTCGCAGGTTAAAATCAAGCTCTGGCACCGGAACTCTGGTGCGGCCGCATAGTAATACATGGAGCCGCACGCTCGGCTCCGGAGTGCCGGTGTCAGAGCTTGTTTTTAACCTGCGAGACTCAGATGTATCTCGCTGTAGAGTGACTCCGGTTTTACCGATACACTGACACTATACACTGTATACTATATACAGAGCTCCTGTGTATAATGTCACCAGTGATCACTGTATAACCTCTACACAGACACTGCATACTAAGTACAGATCTCCTGTGAATAATGGCACTTATGGTGATAGTATTGTGTTTTTTTATTACTGATCAGTATTGTAGTATTCAGTCACTATGTGGTGGTAATATGTGGTCTGGACATGGTGTTGCGGTATTTGTCCCTTGTATGTGCTATTTGGTCACTTTGTGATGGTAATATGTAGTCTGATCATGGTGCGGTGGTATTTGTTCTCTGTATGTGATATTATTCGGTCACTGGTGGTAATATGTGATATTATTGGTCATTTTAAAAATTGAAAAATAAATAAATGTCTACCTAAATTATCTTGCATATTTTAACAAATATTTAGTAGTTTACAGCAGAGTAGGGCCCGGCCAAAAGTGTCTACCGTGTTATGGTGGCGGCTTAAAAAATCTTTTGGCCAAATCAAAAGCTGCCGGCTATCTTTGATCTGGTGATGGGAACTGTTAATGTGTGATAGGTAAGAAGTGGAGTTTTTCCAAGAGAGAGAGCGGTGGGACTGTGGACAGTTCGAGGGATGGAGCCTGGGAGGATTCTCAAGGGGGCCAGCAAAATTTTGCCAGTTTGGGGCCTCGAAATTTCTAGTGGCAGCCCTGCAGATAAGTTCCCAGAATCAACTTATCATAAAATGAAGGTGGACAATAGCTACCTTTCTGCTGGTGAAGTCAGGTGAACACCATATTTTTCATCTGAATGTGTTCGGACAAAACATCTGATTGCCCTCGAACCAACATTATTCTATGGGGCCGTGCATATGTCCAATATTTTTCTTGAATCGAGATGTTTTGAGGAAGAAAAGTCACAGCATGTCCGAGTTTGATCCGATTTTCGGGTCAACAAGTCAATGAGTCAGTGGAAATCATCAGACTGTAGTTGGATGACATCTGAGTGCGGTGCAATTACTACCCAATCACAGAAAGCAGAGGATGGAGAAAATGTTCTCCATCTTCTCCTCATCTGAGAGAATCGGTTGACACAAAGATCACATCCTTATCAAACTCTGATCAGAGTTTGATCAGAGTGTCATTTGCATAATCTACCCAATTCTCTCGGATGAGAGTGTTCAATATACTTATTTTGTATATGTTTATTCAGGACTTCTTACCAGATGCGATACTCCAAGCAAAATGTCACAATATTTCTCATAAAAAATGTAGCGGTTTATTGGATTGTCCACCAAAAGGAATCATTGCAACAAAATATAAAATATGTGAAGTAGTTACAAAGAAATTGTCAATTTGTCCATAATTACCATATTAGATTAGGTGCTTGCTCATAGGCGTCCGTCCAAGTTACAGTAGGCTGTAGTAGTACATCTCAGCTGCTCATCCAGGAGTGCATATTAGTAGGGTTGAGCGACTTTTAGTTTTTTAGGGTCGAGTCGGGTTTCACGAAACCCGACTTTCTGAAAAGTCGGGTCGAGTGAAATCGGCCGATCCTATTGAAAAGTCGGGGTCGGGGATCGGCCGAAACTCGAAACCCAATGAAAGTCTATGGGGTTTTTTTTTTTATATTTCCTTCAGGGCGATATAGCAGAAAAGCCGGTAATTCAATTACCGGCTTTTCATTTCTCCTGCCAAAACCCAACATGATATGAAACATGGTTTACATACAGTAAACCATGTCATATCCCCATTTTTTTTTGCATATTCCACACTACTGTTAGTAGTGTGTATATGCAAAATTTCGGCGCTCTAGCTCTTAAATTTAAGGGTTAAATCGCGGTAAATATTGGCGTGGGCTCCCGCACAATTTTTTCCGCCAGAATAGTAAAGCCAGTGACTGAGGGCAGATATTAATAGCCTGGAGAGGGTCCACGGTTATTGCCCCCCCCCTGGCTAAAAACACCTGCCCCCAGCCACCCCAGAAAAGGCACATCTGTAAGATGCGCCTATTCTGGCACTTGGCCACTCTCTTCCCATTCCCGTGTAGCGGTGGGATATTTGGGTAATGAAGGGTTAATGCCACCTTGCTATTGTAAGGTGACATTAAGCCAGATTAATAATGGAGAGGCGTCAATTATGACACCTATCCATTATTAATCCAATTGTATGAAAGAGTTAAAAAAAACACAAACACATTATTAAAAAGTATTTTAATGAAATAAACACATCGTTTGTTTTAATATTTTATTGTACGCTCAATCCACTGGCTGAAGACCCTCGTTCTGTAACAAATAAAAAATAATAAACCAACAATATACATACCTTCCGTAGATCTGTAACGTCCCACGTTCTAAATCCATTTGAAGGGGTTAAAATATTTTACAGCCAGGGGCTCTGCTAATGCAGCACTGCTCGTGGCTGTAAACCCCAGCGAATGAAGGTAATGTAGGTCAATGACCTGTAGTTACCTTCATTCGCGGTGATGCGCCCCCTGCTGGATGTCCCTGGAGCGTGGGAAAAGTTCCCAGGCTCGAGGTCATATGAGGACATCCAGCAGGGGGCGCATCACCGCGAATGAAGGTAACTACAGGTCATTGACCTACATTACCTTCATTCGCTGGGGTTTACAGCCACGAGCACAGCTGCATTAGCAGAGCTCCTGGCTGTAAAATATTTTAACCCCTTCAGATGGATTTACAACGTGGGACGTTACAGATCTACGGAAAGTATGTATATTGTTGGTTTATTATTTTTATTTGTTACAGAGCGAGGGTCTTCAGCCAGTGGATTGAGCGTACAATAAAATATTAAAACAAACGGTGTGTTTATTTCATTAAAATAATTTTTAATAATGTGTGTGTGTTTTTTTAAAACCATTTAATGCAAATGGATTAACAATGGATAGGTGTCATAGTTGACGCCTCTCCATTATTAATCTTGCTTAATGTCACCTTACAATATCAAGGTGTCATTAACCCTTCATTACCCCATATCCCACCGCTACACGGGAATGCGAAGAGAGTGGCCAAGTGCCAGAATAGGCGCATCTTACAGATGTGCCTTTTCTGGGGTGGCTGGGGGCAGGTGTTTTTAGCCAGGGGGGGGGGGCAATAGCCGTGGACCCTCTCCAGGCTATTAATATCTGCCCTCAGTCACTGGCTTTACCACTTTGGCGGAGAAAATTGCGCGGGAGCCCACGCCAATTTTTTCCTCGATTTAACCCTTAAATTTAAGAGCTAGAGCGCTGAAATTTTGCACATACACACTACTAACATTAGTAGTGTGGAATATGCAAAAAAAAGGGGGATATGACATGGTTTACTGTATGTAACCATGTCTCATATCATGTCGGGTTTTGGCAGGAGAAATGAAAAGGCGGTAATTGAATTACCGGCTTTTCTGCTATATCGTGCTGAAGTTAATATAAATATATATATATATATATATATATATATATATATATATATGTGTCTGAATGACATATATATATATATATATATATATATATATATATATATATATATATATATATATAAAACGAAACCCGACTTTTCAGTAGAGATCGCCGACCGTTGACCCGATCCCAGAGTGGGATCGGGTCGGGTTTCACGAAACCTGACTTTGCTAAAAGTCGGCGACTTTTGAAAAGTGCCGATCTGTTTCGCTCAACCCTACGTATTAGCCTTTGTGTATGTGAAGGCCCAAATGCATGCCATATATTCAGGACCCAAATTTGTGAGGACCCAAATTTAGAAAATGTAAGGAAAACATCAGTATAATAAAGAGACACAAGTCTCATTTAGGAGCCTGGAAAAGTCAGCAAAGGTCTTTATCCAGCACCTGAAAATGAAAATTGCTTACGAATATGCATGCCCTATCTAACTAACAATTAGTGAACAGATATATATGCTGACAAGGGAAAACTGAACCCTGCGCTGGGACAATGAACTGGATGTGGTTGCTGACTGTTGTGTCTGCGCAACTACAGGTTGTGGACAGGAGGCTGCAGCGCCTCCTTCCTGGGCAGCAGAGTGGGAATTGGGAATGATATAACACAGGAGAATGGCCAGTGGTGTTATCGTCAGACACATATTTTGTATCCAGGTGTTCCACCCACCTACTAGGGTGCTGCTTATATGAGCAGTATATAGTGTATGCTAACAGAGGAGTTATGTTGAATTTCCCTGTATAATGGCATGTGTGGGTAAGATTTTAGAACTAGCAGCATATATATAGAGCATGTTTCATTACTCATATTATTATTCTGTGCAAGGATGAAATTTGAAGAATTGTGTGGAGCATATTAATGCATTTATGTTCAAAAATGTCCAAGTGCAGACCCAAATAGCAACATCAGACTACAAGATACACGCTTAAAGAGACCGTGAGAAGGCCAACACAACAAAATAGGTATAATAGAATATATAGACATTGAGAGTAGAAATTTGGCCATTGCACAATGTTCAAATGTTTCCATAGATTACACCAAGGGGGCTGTATCATACACGCTGAAAGACGCCGTGATGGGAACCTACCAATACATTTTGCAGTTATTACAATAGGTAGAGAGTAGAGTTGAGCGACTTTTACTTTTTAGGATCAAGTTGGGTTTCGCGAAACCCGACTTTGCCAAAAGTCGGCGATTTTTGAAATTGTCCGATCCGTTTCGCTCAACCCTAGTAGAAAGTACGTTTCACCATTGCACAATGTACAAAAGTTTCCAAAAATAACCCAAATGGTCTGTATTATACATTCTGAAAGAGACTGTGATGGAGACTAGGGTTGAGCGACCTTGACCTTTTTAGAGTCGAGCCGTGTTTCGCGAAACCCGACTATCTTAGAAGTCGAGTCGAGTGGAATCGGCCTATTATCGCGAAAAGTCGGGTATCGACCGAAACACGAAACCCAATGCAAGTCAATGGGGGAGCATAGTCGGCAGTGAGTGGAGGCCAGTAAAACACCTACACAGAAGCTTGTCAATCGTAATTTACCTTATAATAATTGGAAGGCATTTGAAATTGGGGGTCATTTGGCTAAAGTTGTGGGGGGTAGGGCTGGTTCAAGTAATTAGTGGGCCCAGTAAATCTGGACCACATCACGGCAGTGGAGCAGGGAGAGGTAAGTATTTCAACTTTGCAAGTGCTGTGATCCTGAGCAAGCACGGGGGGCCCACTCGTTGGCATTGGCACTGGCACAGGGCCCCTCAAAGTACAGCGGTGTGTTTGCACGGCGGGGGCGCCTCCCACCGGCAGCAACACTTTTGCGTACTATGAGAGGCCCTGTGCCAGTGACGTCGCCAACTAGTATTCCTCCCCCCACCTGATGAAGGAACCTGCACTTTCATCTGCACCTTCCTCTTTGTCCCCGTGTAAGGTGGTATGGTATGCGGGAAGAGGAACCTGACTTTCAGCAGGGTCACAATCTTGCTGTGTAGTGTGCACGGGGAATGTTGCGTTATGGGTCAATGTACCAGCAGACTCATCTATCACTGGCTGGGCAATGGGCAGGATGAGGAGGAAACACAGATATAGGCCCAAAGAATAAAGTGGGCTAAATGCAGTTCAAAATTGGTAACACAGGAGTAACCAGGGGGCATTGCAGTGGAGGACAACTGGAATGAGAGGCTGACACAGAGAGTAGGCCCAAATCAGTAAGTAGTCGAAATGCAGTTCAAAATTGGCAACCGTAGTAAACAGGCGGCACAGCTTTGCTCAGTGGAGGAGAACAGCAAGGAGTGGCAGACACCGATAGTAGGCCCCAACCCAACTAGTGGGCCAAATGCAGTCTAACATTAACAACTACTTAACGAGAGCCTGAAAATGGAATTTCAGGACAGGAAACCAGGAGAACAGCAAGGAGCGGCAGACACTGTTAGTAGGCCACAAACCAACTAGTACGCCAAATGCAGTTGTTCCATTTAACCACTATTTAACAAGAGCCTGAAGATAGAAGCTCAGGAAAGGCAGCCTGGAGAACACCTTGGAGTGGAAGACACCGTCTCTACACCCCATACCCAATTTGTAGGCCTAATGCAGTGTAGTTTCCAACAACTACTAAACGAGAGTAGGAAGATCGAAGCAATGTGGACGAAACCTGGGGAACACCTTGGAGTGTAACACACCGACTCTCTACACCCCATACCAAATTTGTAGGCCTAATGCAGTGTAGTTTGCAACAACTACTAAACGAGAGTAGGAAGATCGAAGCAATGTGGACGAAACCTGGGGCACACCTTGGGGCGGCAGACACCGTTAGTAGGCCCTACCAAAGTTGTAGCCCCAATGCAGTTTTAAAATTCCTAGAGGCTGAAAACAAGACGATTGACGCTCAGCTTTTTTCAAAGGAACACAGCTGTATAGAGTGGCGCAGACAGACACAGGTAGTAGGCCTTAAACCAAAAATGTGGCTCACTGCAGCTTAAAAAAGGTTACAGGGGTACACGGGCAGCAGTGGTCTGGTCAGTGTAGGAGTAGTAGAAAGAACGGGCCGCAGACAGGCTTCGAAGGCCTAACATAATAAAATATTGGGCTGTAGGCACTTTTAAATAGGTTCCAGGGGTTCACGGGCAGCAGTGGTTTGGTCAGTGTAGTAGTAGTAGAAAGAACGGGCCGCAGACAGGCTTCGAAGGCCTAACATAATAAATTGGGCTGGCTGTAGGCAATTTAAAATTGGTTCCAGGGGTACACGGGCAGCAGTGGTCTGGTCAGTGTAGGAGTAGTAGAAAGAACGGGCAGCAGACAGGCTTCGAAGGCCTAACATAAAAAAATATTGGGCTGTAGGCACTTTTAAATAGGTTCCAGGGGTAGACGGGCAGCAGTGGTCTGGTCAGTGTAGTAGTAGTAGAAAGAACGGGCCGCAGACAGGCTTCGAAGGCCTAACATAAAAAAATATTGGGCTGTAGGCACTTTTAAATAGGTTCCAGGGGTAGACGGGCAGCAGTGGTCTGGTCAGTGTAGTAGTAGTAGAAAGAACGGGCCGCAGACAGGCTTCGAAGGCCTAACATAAAAAAATATTGGGCTGTAGGCACTTTTAAATAGGTTCCAGGGGTACACGGGCAGCAGTAGACTGGTCAGTGAAGTAGTAGTAGAAAGAACGGGCCGCAGACAGGCTTCGAATGCCTAACATAATAAATTGGGCTGGCTGTAGGCAATTTAAAATTGGTTCCAGGGGTACACGGGCAGCAGTGGTCTGGTCAGTGTAGGAGTAGTAGAAAGAACGGGCCGCAGACAGGCTTCGAAGGCCTAACATAAAAAAATATTGGGCTGTAGGCACTTTTAAATAGGTTCCAGGGGTACACGGGCAGCAGTGGTCTGGTCAGTGCAGGAGTAGTAGAAAGAACGGGCCGCAGACAGGCTTCGAAGGCCTAACATAATAAAATATTGGGCTGTAGGCACTTTTAAATAGGTTCCAGGGGTACACGGGCAGCAGTAGACTGGTCAGTGTAGTAGTAGTAGAAAGAACGGGCCTCAGACAGGCTTCGAAGGCCTAACATAATAAATTGGGCTGGCTGTAGGCAATTTAAAATTGGTTCCAGGGGTACACGGGCAGCAGTGGTCTGGTCAGTGTAGGAGTAGTAGAAAGAACGGGCCGCAGACAGGCTTCGAAGGCCTAACATAAAAAAATATTGGGCTGTAGGCACTTTTAAATAGGTTCCAGGGGTACACAGGCAGCAGTAGACTGGTCAGTGTAGTAGTAGTAGAAAGAACGGGCCGCAGACAGGCTTCGAAGGCCTAACATTAAAAAATATTGGGCTGTAGGCACTTTAACATTGGTTCAAGGGGTACACGGGCAGCAGTAGACTGGTCAGTGTAGTAGTAGTAGAAAGAACGGGCCGCAGACAGGCTTCGAAGGCCTAACATAAAAAAATATTGGGCTGTAGGCACTTTTAAATAGGTTCCAGGGGTAGACGGGCAGCAGTGGTCTGGTCAGTGTAGGAGTAGTAGAAAGAACGGGCCGCAGACAGGCTTCGAAGGCCTAACATAATAAAATTGGACAGGCTGTAGGCACTTTATAATTGGTTCCAGGGGTACACGGGCAGCAGTAGACAGGTCAGTGGAGGCCTAGTGGAAGGAGGGACCGCAGACAGGCTTCAAAGGCCTAACATAATAAATTGGGCTGGCTGTTGGCAATTTAAAATTGGTTCCAGGGGTACACGGGCAGCAGTGATCTGGTCAGTGTAGGAGTAGTAGAAAGAACGGGCCGCAGACAGGCTTCGAAGGCCTAACATAAAAAAATATTGGGCTGTAGGCACTTTTAAATAGGTTCCAGGGGTACACGGGCAGCAGTAGTCTGGTCAGTGTAGGAGTAGTAGAAAGAACGGACCGCAGACAGGCTTCGAAGGCCTAACATAATAAAATATTGGGCTGTAGGCACTTTTAAATAGGTTCCAGGGGAACACAGGCAGCAGTGGTCTGGTCAGTGTAGGAGTAGTAGAAAGAACGGGCCGCAGACAGGCTTCGAAGGCCTAACATAATAAAATTGGACAGGCTGTAGGCACTTTATAATTGGTTCCAGGGGTACACGGGCAGCAGTAGACAGGTCAGTGGAGGACTAGTGGAAGGAGGGACCGCAGACAGGCTTAGAAGGCCTAACATAATAAATTGGGCTGGCTGTAGGCAATTTACAATTGGTTCCAGGGGTACACGGGCAGCAGTAGACAGGTCAGTGGAGGCCTAGTAGAAGGAGGGACCGCAGACAGGCTTCGAAGGCCTAACATAAAAAATTGGACTGGCTGTAGGCACTTTATAATTGGTTCCAGGGGTACACGGGCAGCAGTGGTCTGGTCAGCGGAGGCCGATTGTAATGAGTGTCTGCCAGTTAGTAGTCCAAAACAATAAATAAATGTGAATGTCTCGCATTAAAACAAAACGAAAACACTAAAGGGTGCAATCATTAGGTACAGGGGTGGGATCCTCTGCGTAGTTTCAGACCTACTAATTTGGCGCAAAGTATTTACTTTGGTAAATAGAGGACACTGCCCCTGACTATGTTAAGTACCATCATACATGTCAACACAATGGTATTGTCAGTGGCAGGAATGGAAGGATGTCAGCGCATAGACTAAACATTGGTGGAAGTGTGAGAGATAACTGTGGAAGTGGTAGAGCAATGTTTGACCTGGGGGTGGGTGAACTCTCTTGTGGCTGGCGGTACAGGCCCAGGGCCCCTCATGATACAACAGTGTGTCTGACGTTGGGTGCGCACCACCACCGCCAGAGACACTTTATTGTACTAGGAGGGACCCAGTGGCAGTGCTGTCGACCAAAAGCGGGCACACCCACCTCTTCAGACAAACAGCACTCTCACGGGTGCTTGCGCCAAGTCGCGATACCACGGCCCCGTGTGGGGAGTTTGGCCATTTAGGGAGGTGTAAACATGTCATATGATGGACAATCAGCTGCAGCAAATTAAGACATTAGAAAAGTAATTCACAGTAGTCCACAAGCAAGAGCTTTTCATAGGAAAGCTAGGTGTCGGCCGGGCAAGGTGGGGCAAAAGAATTCGTAATCCAGTTGTGGTTCATTTTAATGAATGTTAGATCATCAACATTTTGGGTAGCCAGACGAGTCCTTTTTTTGGTTAATATTGAACCTGCAGCACTGAATACTCTTTCTGATACGACACTAGCTGCCGGGCAAGCAAGCTCCTGCAATGCATATTCTGCCAATTCTGGCCAGGTGTCTAATTTGGATGCCCAGTAATCAAATGGGAATGACGGTTGAGGGAGAACATCGATAAGGGATGAAAAATAGTTTGTAACCAAACTGGACAAATGTTGTCTCCTGTCACTTTCAATTGATGCAGCAGTACCTGTCCTGTCTGCGGTCATAGCAAAATCACTCCACAACCTGGTCAGAAAACCTCTCTGTCCAACGCCACTTCTGATGTGTGCACCCCTAACACTCCTGGTCTGCTGGCCCCTGCAGCTCGTGTGAGAACGATCACGGGCGCTGTGTGCTGGGAATGCCTGAAGCAAACGGTCAACAAGAGTTGATTGTTTGGTTGCTAATATTAGTTCCAAGTTCTCATGTGGCATAATATTTTGCAATTTGCCTTTATAGCGAGGATCAAGGAGGCAGGCCAACCAGTAATCGTCATCGTTCATCATTTTCGTAATGCGTGTGTCCCTTTTGAGGATACGTAAGGCATAATCCGCCATGTGGGCCAAAGTTCCAGTTGTCAAATCTGCGGTTGTGATTGGTTGAGGGGCAGTTTCAGGCAAATCTACGTCACTTGTGTCCCTCAAAAAAACAGAACCCGGCCTTGCCACGCAACCAATTTCCAGTGCCCCCGGGAAAGCTTCCGCATTAAAAATATACTCGTCCTCCACCTTCTCTTCGCCCGCTACCTCGTCCTGTACACTGCCCTGACCAGACAATGGCTGACTGTCATCAAGGCTTTCCTCTTCCTCTGGTGCAGACGCCTGATCCTTTATGTGCGTCAAACTTTGCATCAGCAGACACATTAGGGGGATGCTCATGCTTATTATGGCGTTGTCTGCACTAACCAGCCGTGTGCATTCCTCAAAACACTGAAGGACTTGACACATGTCTTGTATCTTCGACCACTGCACACCTGACAACTCCATGTCTGCCATCCTACTGCCTGCCCGTGTATGTGTATCCTCCCACAAAAACATAACAGCCCGCCTCTGTTCGCACAGTCTCTGAAGCATGTGCAGTGTTGAGTTCCACCTTGTTGCAACGTCTATGATTAGGCGATGCTGGGGAAGGTTCAAAGACCGCTGCTAGGTCTGCATACGGCTGGAGTGTACAGGCGAACGGCGGATATGTGAGCAAAGTCCACGCACTTTGAGGAGCAGGTCGGAGAACCCAGGATAAGTTTTCAATAAGCACTGCACCACCAGGTTTAAGGTGTGAGCCAGGCAAGGAATGTGTTTCAGTTGGGAAAGGGAGATGGCAGCCATGAAATTCCTTCCGTTATCACTCACTACCTTGCCTGCCTCAAGATCTACTGTGCCCAGCCACGACTGTGTTTCTTGCTGCAAGAACTCGGACAGAACTTCCGCGGTGTGTCTGTTGTCGCCCAAACACTTCATAGCCAATACAGCCTGATGACGCTTGCCAGTAGCTGGCCCATAATGGGACAACTGGTGTGCAACAGTGTCAGCTGCCAATGGAGTGGTTGGGCGACTGCGGTCTGTGGAAGAGCTCTCGCTTCTGCAGGAGGACGAGGAGGAGGAGGAGGGGGTGCGAACGCCTACAGCCAACTGTTTCCTAGACCGTGGGCTAGGCACAACTGTCCCGAAATTGATGTCCCCTGTGGACCCTGCATCCACCACATTCACCCAGTGTGCCGTGATGGACACGTAACGTCCCTGGCCATGCCTACTGGTCCATGCATCTGTAGTCAGGTGCACCTTTGTACTCACAGATTGCCTGAGTGCATGGACGATGCACTGTTTAACATGCTGGTGCAGGGCTGGGATGGCTTTTCTGGAAAAAAAAGTGTCAACTGGGTAGCTCGTAGCGTGGTTCAGCATACTCCATCAGGGCTTTGAAAGCTTCGCTTTCAACTAACCGGTAGGGCATAATCTCTAACGAGATTAGTCTAGCTATGTGGGCATTAAAACCCTGTGTACGCGGATGCGAGGATAAGTACTTCCTTTTTCTAACCAGAGTCTCATGTAGGGTGAGCTGGACTAGAGAGCTGGAGATCGTGGAACTAGCGGGTGTGCCGGTGGACATGGCAGACTGAGAGACGGTTGGAGACCGTATTGTTTCCGCCGGTGCCCTAGATGCAATATTTCATCCTACAAAACTGGTGATTCCCTGACCCTGACTGCTTTTGGCTGGCAAAGAAACCTGCACAGATACTGCTGGTGGTGCGGAAAATGGTGGCCTTACAGTGATGGAAGGGATGTTGCGTTGCTGACTAGCTTCATTGGCCGAGGGTGCTACAACCTTAAGGGACGTTTGGTAGTTAGTCCAGGCTTGAAAATGCATGGTGGTTAAATGTCTATGCATGCAACTTGTATTGAGACTTTTCAGATTCTGACCTCTGCTTAAGCTAGTTGAACATTTTTGACAGATGACTTTGCGCTGATCAATTGGATGTTGTTTAAAAAAATGCCAGACTGCACTCTTCCTAGGATTGGATCCCTTTTCAGGGATTGCAGACTGAGCTTTAACCGGATGGCCACGCTGTCCTCCAACAGGTTTTGGCTTTGCCACGCGTTTTGGGCCAGATACGGGCCCGGCAGATGGAACCTGTTGCGATGTTGATGCCTGCTGCGGCCCCTCCTCCACCTCCGCTTCAGAAATACTGCCGCCTGCACCCTGTTCCCCCAATGGCTGCCAATCGGGGTCAACAACTGGGTCATCTATTACCTCCTCTTCTAGCTCGTGTGCAACTTCGTCTGTGTCACCATGTCAGTCGGTGGTATAGCGTTCGTGATGGGGCAACATAGTCTCATCAGGGTCTGATTGTGGATCAGTACCCTGAGAGGGCAATGTTGTGGTCTGAGTCAAAGGACCAGCATAGTAGTCTGGCTATGGCTGTGCATCAGTGCACTCCATGTCAGAATCTACTTGTAATGGGCATGGCCTGTTAACTGTTTCACTTTCTAAGCCAGGGACGGTATGTGTAAAGAGCTCCATGGAGTAACCTGTTGTGTCGCCTGCTGCATCCTTCTCTCTTGTTTTTGTTTTTGCTGAAGAGGACAAGGAAGCGACTTGTCCCTGACCGTGAACATCCACAAACGACGCGCTGCTTTTACATTTACCAGTTTCAGAAGAGGAGGCAAAAGAGCTAGAGGCTGAGTCTGCAAGGTAAGCCAAAACTTGCTGTTGCTGCTCCGGCTTTAAAAGCGGTTTTCCTACTCCCAGAAAAGAGAGCGTTCGAGGCCTTGTGTAGCCAGACGACGAACCTGGCTCCACAGCTCCAGACTTAGGTGGAATATTTTTTTCCCACGACCACCTGATGCTCCACTACCACTACCATCATTACCAGCTGACAATGAACGCCCACGGCCACGACCTCTTGCACCAGACTTCCTCATTGTTTTAAAAACTTAACCAAAGTAACTTTATTTGTTGCTGTCAAACAACTTACACGGTGAGCTATAACTTCAGTATGATTTCGATATCCCTTTACAGGTTGGTGAGACCGCAAGGAAAATCAGGCACAATGTTACACACTCTGTTTTCTGTGGCACCAAATCACAGAGATGCCATACACGCAGGACTGTCACTCAAGCACAAATGTCAATATTAATCTCCCACTGTATTTTTTTTTTCAGGGAGAATTTAGAAACAAAATAAAATAAAATGATTTTTTCAGGAAGAATTTAGAAACCAAATAAAATAAAATGATTTTTTTCAGGGAGAATTTAGAAACCAAATAAAAAAAAAAATAGGCTTTCTATGGCCCACTGAGTGAGAGATGGCACACACAGGAGTCAGGAGTGGCACACAAGCCCAGAGGCCATTATTTATCTCCCACTGATTGATTTAGTGATTTTTTCAGGTAGATTTTAGAACCCAAATCAAGGAAAAAAATAAATAGGCTTTCTATGGCCCACTGAGTGAGAGATGGCACACACAGGAGTCAGGAGTGGCACACAAGCCCAGAGGCCAATATTTATCTCCCACTTATTGATTTATTGATTTTTTCAGGTAGAATTTGGAACCCAAATCAAACAAAAAAATAAATAGGCTTTCTATGGCCCACTGAGTGAGAGATGGCACACACAGGAGTCAGGAGTGGCACACAAGCCCAGAGGCCATTATTTATCTCCCACTGATTGATTTAGTGATTTTTTCAGGTAGATTTTAGAACCCAAATCAAGGAAAAAAATCAATAGGCTTTCTATGGCCCACTGAGTGAGAGATGGCACACACAGGAGTCAGGAGTGGCACAAAAGCCCAGAGGCCAATATTTATCTCCCAGTGATTGATTTAGTGATTTTTTCAGGTAGAATTTAGAACCCAAAACAACCAAAAAAAGAAATAGGCTTTCTATGGCCCACTGAGTGAGAGATGGCACACACAGGAGTCAGGGGTGGCACACAAGCCCAGAGGCCAATATTTATCTCCCACTGATTGATTTAGTGATTTTTTCAGGTAGATTTTAGATCCCAAATCAAGCAAAAAAATAAATAGGCTTTCTATGGCCCACTGAGTGAGAGATGGCACACACAGGAGTCAGGAGTGGCACACAAGCCCAGAGGCCAATATTTATCTCCCACTGATTGATTTATTGATTTTTTCAGGTAGAATTTAGAACCCAAATCAACCAAAAAAAAAATAGGCTTTCTATGGCCCACTGAGTGAGAGATGGCACACACAGGGATGGCACTCTAGCAGAAATGCCAATCTTAATCTCCCACAAAAAAAAAAAAAAAAACAGGGACTGTCCTACAATTACTATCTCCCTGCAGTAATTTCAGCCAGGTATGGCAGGCAGCAATAAGGAGTGGACTGATGCACAAATTAAATAAAAAGTGTGGACAAACAAACAAGATAGCTGTGCAGAAAGGAAGGAACAAGAGGATTTGTGCTTTGAAAAAAGCAGTTGGTTTGCACAGCGGCGTACACACAGCAATGCAGCTATCAGGGAGCCTTCTAGGGCAGCCCAATGAGCTACAGCGCTGAGAAAAAAAAAAAAAAATGTAGCTTCCACTATCCCTGCACACCGAAGGTGGTGATGGACAGTGCAAATCGCTACAGCACAAGCGGTTTGGTGGTTAATGGACCCTGCCTAACGCTATCCCTGCTTCTGACGAAGCGGCAGCAACCTCTCCCTAAGCTCAGATCAGCAGCAGTAACATGGCGGTCGGCGGGAACGCCCCTTTATAGCCCCTGTGACGCCGCAGACAGCAAGCCAATCACTGCAATGCCCTTCTCTAAGATGGTGGGGACCAGGACCTATGTCATCACGCTGCCCACACTCTGCGTTTACCTTCATTGGCTGAGAAATGGCGCTTTTCGCGTCATTGAAACGCGACTTTGGCGCGAAAGTCGCGTACCGCATGGCCGACCCCGCACAGGGGTCGGATCGGGTTTAATGAAACCCGACTTTGCCAAGAGTCGGCGACTTTTGAAAATGAACGACCCGTTTCGCTCGACCCTAATGGAGACATCACAATACACTTTGCAGTTATTTCAAGAGGTAGATATAGGGAGTACAAGTGTCACCATTGCATAATGTGCAAAGTTTTCCAAAAATTACCCAAGGGGTCTGTATCATACAGTGGGTGCGGAAAGTATTCAGACCCTTTTAAATTTTTCACTCTCTGTTTCATTGCAATCATTTGGTAAATCCAAAAAAGTTCATTTTGTTCTCATTAATGTACACTCTGCACCCCATCTTTACTGAAAAAAAAAACAGAGAAATCTAGCAATTTTGCAAATTTATTAAAAAAGAAAAACTGAAATATCACATGGTCATAAGTATTCAGTTCCTTTGTTCAGTATGGAGTAGAAGCACCTTTTGAGCTAGTACAGTCATGAGTCTTCTTGGGAATGATGCCACAAGTTTTTCACACCTGGATTTGGGGATCTTCTGCCATCTTTCCTTGCAGATCCTCTCCAGTTCCATCAGGTTGGATGGTGAACGTTGGTGGACGCCATTTTCAGGTCTCTCCAGAGATGCTTAATTGGGTTTAGGTCAGGGCTCTGGCTGGGCCAGTCAAGAATGGTCACAGAGTTGTTCTGAAGCCACTCCTTTATTATTTTAGCTATGTGCTTAGGGTCATTGTCTTGTTGGAAGGTGAACCTTTAGCTAAGGTTGTTATTTTAGGTGTGCTTAGAGTCATTGTTTTGATGGAAGGTGAACCTTCGGCCAAGTCTGAGGTCCAGAGCACGCTGGAAGAGGTTTTCATCCAGGATATCTCTGTACTTTTCTGCATTCATGTTTCCTTCAATAACAACCAGTCGTCCTATCCCTGCAGCTGAAAAAAACTCCATAGCATGATGCTGCCACCACCATGTTTCACTATTGGGATTGTATTGGGCAGGTGATGAGCAGTGCCTGGTTTCTCCACACATACTGCTTAGAATTATCACCAAAAAGATCTATCTTTGTCTAATCAGACCAGAGAATCTTATTTCTCATAGTCTGGGAGTCCTTCATGTGTTTTTTTAGCAAACTCTATGTGGGCTTTCATATGTCATGCACTGAGGAGAGGCTTCCGTCGGGCCACCGTGCCATAAAGACCTGACTGGTGGAGGGCTGCAGTGATAGTTGACTTTGTGGAACTTTCTCCCATCTCCCTACTGCATCTCTGGAGCTCAGCCACAGTGATCGTAGGGTTCTTCTTTATCTCTCTCACCAAGGCTCTTCTCCCATGATTGCTCATTTTGGCTGGACAGTCAGGTCTAGGAAGACTTCTGGTGGTCCAAAACTTCTTCCATTTAAGGATTATGGAGGCCACTGTGCTCTTAGGAACCTTGACTACGGCAGAAATTCTTTTGTAACCTTGGCCAGATCTGTGCCTTGCCACAATTCTGTCTCTGAGCTCCTTGGCCAGTTCCTTTAACCTCATGATTCTCATTTGGCCTGACATGCACTGTGAGCTGTGAGGTCTTATATATACAGGTGTGCGCCTTTCCAAATCAAGTCCTATCAGGTTAATTACACACAGCTGGACTCCAATGAAGGAGTAGAACCATCTCAAGGAGGATCACAAGGAAATAGACAGCATGTGACTTAAAGGGACTCTGTCACCTGAATTTTGAGGGAACAATCTTCAGCCATAGGGGCTGGGTTTTCGGGTGTTTCATCCACCCTTTCCTTACCCGCTGGCTGCATGCTGGCTGCAATATTGGATTGAAGTTCATTCTCTGTCCTCCATAGTACACGCCTAATAAAGAGACCATTATTGGGACCTCACAATACATTTTGCAGTTATTAGGATAAGTAGAGAAAGGGAGTATGAGTTTCACCCTTGCACAATGTGCAAAGGCTTCAAAAACTTAGCCAAGGGGTCTCTCTCAGACCAGCTGAAATACACAGTTATGGGGACATCACAATACACTTAGCAGTTATTACAAGAGGTAGAGAGAGTACAAGTTTCACCATTGCACAATGGGCAAAGGTTTCAAAAAGTACAAAACAATATCCACGTGGGATATACATAGATGAACACTAAATACTTGTTGCAGAAGCAGGAGGAGGAGGAGTGGATTTCCTGAACAAAATCGTTTTGGATGTTAAGGGATGGATGTTAATACAACTTCCAAAAAAACATTTTGGCCTGCATTTACATACTGTTGCTGTCATCCGTAGGGCTTACAAAGCCACAGGAAATTCATCCCTTGTTCAATTTAAGAAGAGTCAGCCTGTCTGCATTTTCAATTGACATATGCATGCACCTATCCGTTATGATTGCACCTGCCGAACTAAAAACTGCTCAGACAATACACTCGCAGCAAAGCATGGCAGCACCTCCAAGGCGTACAAAGAGAAGTTGGGCCAAGTCTGCAGCTTGGACAACGAATAGTTAAAGGGCACTGCAGAATCAGGAAGAATGCTGGTATGGTCACTTAAATAGTCCTTCACCATCTTGGTCAACTTCTCCACCCACAGATAGCTCTTGCAAATGTGACAGTGCCATGAAAATGGCCCAGTTGGTAGACATTTCCCTTCCCCTGAGTTGCACCTGATATGCGTGGCCCTCCCCGGTAATCCTTGTAGGTGAAAAGAGCCAGTACCTCTGCCACCAGCGTCATCTGAGGAAAATCTTTTGAGCAAGTCTTCCACTATGACCTTTTGGCATGCATGCAATGAAAATGGCATGTCCGCCTCTGACATTAGATAGAAGGTGCACAGCCAGTATTTCATGGTGGACAAAATGTCTTTCACACGAGGGTCTTGGAAAAGGTGTCTGGACATGAGCTCTGCCATCTGTGGCAGACTGCAAAGAGTCAAACATTCAGTGTCCTCACCAGGAACAACACTAACCATCCTCTCCTCCTCAAGACACATAGCCTCCTCCTCCTCCTCTTCAGGACATCCATACTGGACAGGCATGAAACTGGGATTGGGATCCTGTTCCTCCTCCTGCTCCTCCTCTGGTTTCTCATCATCACACAATGTGGCCTGGGAATACTGTGTGAAACTCGGCTGTGTGGTATCAGCCACTGTACAATCTTGCTCAATAGCCACCTGATCGGCATTCAAAGCTTCCTCTTTCAGATTCTGCAGTGAATGTTTTAATAGACATAAAAGTGGGATGGTTATGCTCATAATAGCATCATCAGTGCCCACCATCTTTGTGCACTACTCAAAATTTTGAAGAACCTCACATAAGTCAGTGATCCACACCCACTCTGTATTTGTTATGTGTGGTGTTGTGAATTCTGCTCTTGGGATGGTAATGCAGTTATTCCAGAGCAGCAGTCTTGGACAGGTGTTTCTGCTAATTGCAATTCGGACTGGGGTATTTAGCTGTGCAGGACTCATTAGTCCTTGCCAGTAGTCAATGTTCCTTTGGAAGTGTTGGTCCTCTGCCTGGCCCCTCCTGCTTGCTGCCAATTCAGCTAAGATAAGTGTTTTCTTCATTTTTTTGGACACACTGCTGTGTGTTTATTTTCTGTGCTTATCTTGTTTCTATTTTGTTCCTGCTAGACTGTGCCTGTTGTTTTCCTCAGTCTAGTTGGACTCGCTGGAGTCGCAGATATACTCTCCACATCTTTAGTTAGGTGGTGGAGTTTTTGTATTTTTCTGCTGTGGATATTTTGTAGTGTTTTATGCTGACCGCATAGTATCCTGTACTATCCTTTCCTATCTAGGTAGAAGTGGCCTCCTTTGCTTATCCCTGTTTTCTGTCTGCGTGTGTCTTTTCCTCTCCTACTCACAGTCATTATTTGTGGGGGGCTACCTATTCTTTGGGGGTCTACTCTGAGGCAAGAGAGTTTTCCTATTTCCATCTTTAGGGATATTTAGTCCTAAGGCTGTGTCGAGGTGTCTAAGTCTGGTTAGGCACACCCCACGGCTACTTCTAGTTGCGGTGATAGGATCAGGGGTTGCGGTCAGTAAAGTTACCACTGCTCCAGCGAAGGTCATTTCATGCTGCTCCAAGGCCACCTGATCATAACAGTACTACTGGCCAAAAATGAGTTAATTGCATCTCAGAAGAAGGGAGGAAAGAAAGATCTTGAGCCATTTTTTTTTCTTCAGTCTGTTTTGTCTTATCCTCCCTCTTTATCTCTGGGTGGCCGAAGAGCCTTGCGCTAGCATGAGTGTTCAGGAATGTAGACCAGCTTGCTACTAGAGTACAGGGTATTTCTGATTACATTGTTCAGACTCCTGCTTTAGAACCGAAGATACCTACTCCTGATTTGTTTTTTGGTGACAGGTCCAAATTTTTGAGTTTTAAAAACAACTGTAAACTGTTTTTTGCATTGAAACCTCGATCCTCCGGGGATTCCATTCAACAAGTTAAGATCATCATTTCCCTGCTGCGTGGTGATCCACAGGATTGGGCATTTTCCCTGGAATCTGGGGATCCTGCATTGCTAAATGTAGACTCCTTCTTTCAGGCATTAGGATTACTGTATGATGAACCTAATTCTGTGGATCAAGCTGAGAAGACCTTGTTGGCCCTGTCTCAGGGTCAAGAGGCAGCAGAATTGTATTGTCAGAAATTCAGAAAATGGTCTGTATTGACTAAATGGAATAATGATGCTTTGGCGGCAATTTTCAGAAAGGGTCTTTCTGAATCCGTTAAAGATGTTATGGTGGGGTTTCCCACACCCTCCAATCTGAGTGATTCTATGTCTCTGGCCATTCAGATTGATCGGCGCTTGCGGGAGCGCAGAACTGTGCGCACTATGGCGTTATCCTCAGAGCAAATTCCTGAGCCAATGCAGTGTGATAGGATTCTGTCTAGAACGGAACGACAAGGTTTCAGACGTCAGAATAGGTTGTGTTATTATTCTGGCGACGCTTCCCATGTCATTTCTGTCTGCCCTAAGCGGACCAAGAGGATTGCCAGTTCATTTACCATCACTATACAACCTAAATTTCTGTTATCTGTGTCCTTGATCTGTTCATTGTCATCATTTTCTGTCATGGCGTTTGTGGATTCAGGCGCCGCCTTGAACTTAATGGACTTTGAGTTTGCCAGGCGTTGTGGTTTTCCCTTGCAGCCTTTGCAGAACCCTATTCCTTTAAGGGGCATTGATGCTACACCCTTGGCTAAAAATAAGCCCCAGTTTTGGACACAGGTGACCATGCGCATGGCGCCAGCCCATCAGGAAGATTGTCGATTTCTGGTGTTGCATAATTTGCATGATGCTATCGTTCTGGGTTTTCCATGGTTGCAAGTGCATAATCCTGTTTTGGATTGGAAGTCCATGTCTGTGACTAGTTGGGGTTGTCAGGGGGTTCATAATGATGTTCCTCTGATGTCTATCGCCCCTTCTCCCTCTTCTGAAATTCCGGAGTTTTTGTCTGATTTTCAGGATGTATTCGATGAGCCCAAGTCCAGTTTCCTTCCACCACACAGGGACTGCGATTGTGCTATTGACTTGATTCCAGGCTGTAAGTTTCCTAAGGGCCGACTTTTCAACCTGCCTGTACCTGAACATACCGCCATGCGAAGCTATATTAAGGAGTCTTTGGAGAAAGGGCATATTCGGCCATCTTCTTCACCGTTGGGAGCGGGGTTCTATTTTGTTGCTAAAAAGATGGTTCCTTAAGACCCTGTATTGATTATCGCCTCTTGAATAAGATCACGGTCAAGTTTCAATATCCTTTACCTTTGCTTTCCGATTTGTTTGCTAGGATTAAGGGAGCTAGTTGGTTTACTAAGATTGACCTTCGGGGGGCTTATAATCTTGTTCGTATTAAGCAGGGTGATGAATGGAAAACTGCGTTTAACACGCCCAAGGGCCATTTTGAATACCTTGTGATGCCATTCGGACTCTCTAATGCTCCATCTGTTTTTCAGTCCTTCATGCATGATATCTTCCGGGATTATCTTGATAAATTCCTGATTTTATATTTGGACGATATTTTGATTTTTTCCGATGATTAGGAGTCTCATGTGCAGCAGGTCAGGATGGTATTTCAGATCCTTCGTGACAATGCCTTGTCTGTGAAAGGGTCTAAGTGTCTTTTTGGGGTGCAGAAGGTTTCCTTTTCGGGCTTTATTTTTTCTCCCTCGTCTATAAAGATGGATCCGGTTATGGTTCAGGCCATTCATGATTGGATTCAGCCCACATCCGAGAAGAGCCTTCAGAAATTTTTGGGTTTTGCTAATTTTTATCGCCGTTTCATTGCTAATTTTTTCAGCATGTGGTCCGTTTGCATGGTATTCCTGAAAATATTGTGTCCGACAGAGGTTCCCGGTTTGTTTCTAGGTTTTGGCGGGCCTTTTGTGCTAGGCTGGGCATTGATTTGTCTTTTTCGTCTGCATTTCATCCTCAGACAAATGGCCAGACCGAGCGTACTAATCAGACTTTGGAGACTTATTTGAGATGCTTTGTGTCTGCTGATCAGGATGATTGGGTGGCTTTTTTGCCATTGGCCGAGTTTGCCCTTAATAATCGGGCTATTTCGGCTACTTTGGTTTCGCCTTTTTTTGTAATTTTGGTTTTCATCCTCGTTTTTCTTCTGGGCAGGTTGAGTCTTCTGACTTTCCTTGGGCTCAGGTGGTGGACAATTTGGTGTTGTCTCAGGAGGAGGCTCAACGTTTTGCTAACCGACGTCGCTGTGTTGGTTCCCGGCTTCGGGTTGGGGATCTGGTTTGGTTATCTTCCCGTCATGTTCCTATGAAGGTTTCTTCTCCTAAGTTTAAGCCTCAGTTTATTGGTCCTTATAGGATTTCTGAGATTATCAATCCGGTGTCTTTTCGTCTGGCGCTTCCGGACTCTTTTGCTATCCATAATGTCTTCCATAGATCTTTGTTGCGGAAATATGTGGAGCCCATTGTTCCCTGTGTTGATCCTCCGGCCCCTGTGTTGGCCGATGGGGAGTTGGAATATGTGGTTGAGAAGATTTTGGATTCTCGTTTTTCGAGGCGGAAGCTTCAGAACCTTGTCAAATGGAAGGCTTATGGCCAGGAGGATAATTCTTGGGTTTCGGCCTCTGATGTCCATGCTGCTGATTTGGTTTGTGCCTTTCATCTTGCTCGTCCTGACCGGCCTGGGGGCTCTGGTGAGGGTTCGGCGACCCCTCCTCAAGGGGGGGGGGTATTGTTGTGAATTCTGCTCTTGGGCTCCCTCCGGTGGTTGTTGATGGTAATGCAGTTATTCCAGAGCAGCAGTCTTGGACAGGTGTTTCTGCTAATTGCAATTCGGACTGGGGTATTTAGCTGTGCAGGACTCATTAGTCCTTGCCAGTAGTCAATGTTCCTTTGGAAGTGTTGGTCCTCTGCCTGGCCCCTCCTGCTTGCTGCCAATTCAGCAAAGATAAGTGTTTTCTTCATTTTTTTGGACACACTGCTGTGTGTTTATTTTCTGTGCTTATCTTGTTTCTATTTTGTTCCTGCTAGACTGTGCCTGTTGTTTTTCTCAGTCTAGTTGGACTCGCTGGAGTCGCAGATATACTCTCCACATCTTTAGTTAGGTGGTGGAGTTTTTGTATTTTTCTGCTGTGGATATTTTGTAGTGTTTTACGCTGACCGCATAGTATCCTGTACTATCCTTTCCTATCTAGGTAGAAGTGGCCTCCTTTGCTTATCCCTGTTTTCTGTCTGCTTGTGTCTTTTCCTCTCCTACTCACAGTCATTATTTTTGGGGGGCTACCTATCCTTTGGGGGTCTACTCTGAGGCAAGAGAGTTTTCCTATTTCCATCTTTAGGGATATTTAGCCCTTAGGCTGTGTCGAGGTGTCTAGGTCTGGTTAGGCACACCCCACGGCTACTTCTAGTTGCGGTGATAGGATCAGGGGTTGCGGTCAGTAAAGTTACCACTGCTCCAGCGAAGGTCATTTCATGCTGCTCCAAGGCCATCTGATCATAACAGTGTGGGGGGCCTGGGGCTGAATGTTACTCTGATAGGCATTGAGAAGCTGGAATTCAGAGACTGACCTCTGCTGCTCACTAAGTCTTGCCAACATATAGAACGTCGAATTCCAGCATTTGGACAGGTCCCAAATCAGTCGACGAGGCAAATTAAAGCACTGCTGCAGCAAAGCTAGACCAGCGAAAGACTGAGTTATTTTTGGAAATGTGCGCTGACACAGCGTACCTTGGCAAGTAGATCAGGCAAGTCAGGATATTTTTAAAAAAAATCGCTGTATAACCAAGTTCAGCATGTGTGCTATGCATGGAATGTGTACCAGCTTGCTGAACTTTAAAGCAACCACTAGGTTATGCCCATTATCGCACACAACCAGACCTGGTTGGAGGTTCAGCAGGGAGAGCCACTGATCGGTCTGTTCTTTTATCTCTTTCAAGAGCTTGGCTTCGTTGTGAGCTTTATCAGCTAAACGGATGAGCTTCAGCAGGGCATGCTGCCGCTTCACCAAGGCAGTGCTGCAGATTTCTCAGCTGGGGAGTGATGGGGAAGCTAGTTCCACTGAGGATGAGGAGGAGGAGAGACAGGAAGTCGAATACAAGGAGACTGAAACCTTGATGGAAGTTGAGACCCCTATTCTTGGTGTTGGTAAGATGTGTAATGTCCCAGACTCTGACTCTGTCCCAGACTCCACCAGGTTAACCTAGTGTGCTGTAAGGGAAATGTATCGTCCCTGTCCACAAGAACTTGTCCATGTGTCTTTGGTTAGGTGGACCTTCCCTGTGACTGCGTTGGCCAGAGCATGGCTGATATTGTGTAACATGTGCTTATGTAACTCGGGGACGGCACACCGGAAAAAATAGTGTTGACTGGGATTCAAGTACCGTGGGGCTGCCACAACCAAGAGGTTGTTTAAAGACTCAGTTCCGACAAGTCGAAATGGCAACATTTCCAGGGCTAGCAATCTGGCAATGTGGGTGTTTAGCGTTTGGGCCTGTATGTCGGTGTCTTGATATTTCTGCTTTCAAGTAAATGACTAGGGCAGGGACAACTGAACACTGAGATGGGACAACGAAGTGGACGTGGTTAATGACTGTTGTGTGTATTCAACTGCTGTTTGTGGGCAGGGGGCATCAGTGCCTGCTTCATGGTCAGCTGATTGGGAAGGCCATAACACAGGGGAAGGGGCAGTGGTTTTACCCTCAGACACAGATTTGGTACCCAGCTGTCCCGCCCAACTACTGTGGTGATTGGCTGCCAATTTGCTGGTGTTGCTCAGGTTGGCAGTGTTCATGCCTTTTCTTAGCTTGATTTGGCAGATGCTGCAAATTACAGATGTTTTATCATAAGGACTTTAGAAAAAACTGCCATACAGGGGAACAACGCACTCTTAGCCTGTTATCCATCTGTGGCTGTTAACGCTGACAGCGGCATTTAACATGCGCTTCCGGCAAGCGCACAGGAAATCCCACCCATCGGCGCCCTTGTCACATGATCGCGGGTTGCCGATGGGTTGGCATGACAACCAGAGGTCTCTAGCAGACCTTTATGGTTGTCACTACTGGTTTGCTATGAGCGTCGCCCGGTGGTTGGCGTCCATAGCAAGTCAGCAATTCTTCATACAGGAGATCTGATAATCACCTGTATGTAGCAGAGGTGATTGGTTATGGCTAGGGTTGAGCGAAACGGGTCGAACATTTTCAAAAGTCGCCGACTTTTGGCGAAGTCGAGTTTCATGAAACCCGATCCGACCCCTGTGCGTGGTCGGCCATGCGGTACGCGACTTTCGCGCCAAAGTCGCGTTTCAATGACGCGAAAAGCGCCATTTCTCAGCCAATGAAGGTAAACGCAGAGTGTGGGCAGCGTGATGACATAGGTCCTGGTCCCCACCATCTTAGAGAAGGGCATTGCAGTGATTGGCTTGCTGTCTGCGGCGTCACAGGGGCTATAAAGGGGAGTTCCCGCCGACCGCCATGTTACTGCTGCTGATCTGAGCTTAGGGAGAGGTTGCTGCCGCTTCGTCAGAAGCAGGGATAGCGTTAGGCAGGGTCCATTAACCACAAAACCGCTTGTGCTGTAGCGATTTCCACTGCCCAACACCACCTTCGGTGTGCAGGGACAGTGGAAGCTCCTTTTTATTTTTTTTTCCTCAGCGCTGTAGCTCATTGGGCTGCCCTAGAAGGCTCCCTGATAGCTGCATTGCTGTGTGTACGCCGCTGTGCAAACCAACTGCTTTTTTCAAAGCACAAATCCTCTTGTTCCTTCCTTTCTGCACAGCTATCTTGTTTGTTTGTCCACACTTTTTATTTAATTTGTGCATCAGTCCACTCCTTATTGCTGCCTGCCATACCTGGCTGAGATTACTGCAGGGAGATAGTAATTGAAGGACAGTTCCTTTTTTTTTTTTTTTTTTTTTTGGTGGGAGATTAAGATTGACATTTCTGCTAGAGTGCCATCTCTGTCTGTGTCATCTCTCACTCAGTGGGCCATAGAAAGCCTATTTATTTTTTTGCTTGATTTGGGTTCCAAAATCTACCAGAAAAAATCACAACATCAATCAGTGGGAGAAAAATATTGGCCTCAGGGCTTGTGTGCCACTCCTTACTCCTGTGTGTGCCATCTCTCACTCAGTGGGCCATAGAAAGCCTATTAATTTTTTTGCTTGATTTGGGTTCTAAATTCTACCTGAAAAAATCAATAAATCAATCAGTGGGAGATTAATATTGGCCTTTGGGCTTGTGTGCCAGTCCTAAGCGTGCCATCTCTCTCTCTCTCAGATAGTGGGCCATAGAAAGCCTATTTTTTTATTATTTTATTGGGTTTATAAATTTTCCCTGGAAAAAAAAAAAAAGTGGGAGATTAATATTGGCCTCTGGGCTTGTGTGCCAGTCCTGAGCGTGCCATCTCTCTCACAAATAGTGGGCCATAGAAAGCCTATTTATTTTTTTGGTTGATTTGGGTTCATAATTCTACCTTAAAAAATCAATCAATCAATCAGTGGGAGATTAGTATTGGCCTTTGGGCTTGTGTGCCAGTCCTAAGCGTGCCATCTCTCTCTCTCAGATAGTGGGCCATAGAAAGCCTATTTATTATTATTTTTTTTATTGGGTTTATAAATTTTCCCTGGAAAAAAAAAAAAGTGGGAGATTAATATTGGCCTCTGGGCTTGTGTGCCAGTCCTGAGCGTGCCATCTCTCTCACAAATAGTGGGCCATAGAAAGCCTATTTATTTTTTTGGTTGATTTGGGTTCATAATTCTACCTTAAAAAATCAATCAATCAATCAGTGGGAGAAAAATATTGGCCTCAGGGCTTGTGTGCCACTCCTTACTCCTGTGTGTGCCATCTCTCACTCAGTGGGCCATAGAAAGCCTATTAATTTTTTTGCTTGATTTGGGTTCTAAATTCTACCTGAAAAAATCATTAAATCAATCAGTGGGAGATTAATATTGGGCTTTGGGCTTGTGTGCCAGTCCTAAGCGTGCCATCTCTCTCTCTCAGATAGTGGGCCATAGAAAGCCTATTTATTATTATTTTTTTTATTGGGTTTATAAATTTTCCCTGGAAAAAAAAAAATGGGAGATTAATATTGGCCTCTGGGCTTGTGTGCCACTCCTGACTCCTGTGTGCGTCATCTGTCACTCAGTGGGCCCTAGAAAGCCTATTTTTTGTTTTATTTGTTTTCTAAATTCTCCCTGAAACAATCATTTTATTTTCTTTGGTTTCTAAATTATTCCTGAAAAAAATCATTTTTTTGGTATTTTTTTTTCTCTCAAGTCTCCCTGAAAAAAAAAAAAAAAATCTGTGGGAGATTCATATTGCCCCTTCTGCTTGTGTGCCAGTCTTGACTCCTGGGTGTGCCATCTCTCTCTCTCTCCCCAATTGTGGGCCATAGAAAGCCTATTAATTTTTTTGCTTGATTTGGGTTCCAAAATCTACCTGAAAAAAATCACTAAATCAATCAGTGGGAGATTAATATTGGCCTCTGGGCTTGTGTGCCACTCCTGACTCCTGTGTGCGTCATCTGTCACTCAGTGGGCCCTAGAAAGCCTATTTTTTGTTTTATTTGATTTCTAAATTCTCCCTGAAACAATCATTTTATTTTCTTTGGTTTCTAAATTATTCCTGAAAAAAATCATTTTTTTGGTATTTTTTTTTCTCTCAAGTCTCCCTGGAAAAAAAAAAAAAAAATCTGTGGGAGATTCATATTGCCCCTTCTGCTTGTGTGCCAGTCTTGACTCCTGGGTGTGCCATCTCTCTCTCTCTCCCCAATTGTGGGCCATAGAAAGCCTATTATTTTTTTTAGCTTGATTTGGGTTCCAAAATTTACCTGAAAAAATCACTACATCAATCAGTGGGAGATAAATATTGGCCTCTGGGCTTGTGTGCCACTCGTGACTCCTGCGTGCATCCTCTCTCACTCAGTGGGCCCTACAAAGCCTTTTTTTTTTTTTTTTTTTTTCCTAAATTCTCCCTGAAACAATCATTTCATTTTATTTGTTTTATAAATTCTTCTGTAAAAAATAATTTTTTTAAAATTTTTTTCTTTTCTGAAGTCTCCCTTTTAAAAAAAACAAACACAAATCAGTGGGAGATAAATATTTACATTTGCGCTTCAGTGACAGTCCTGCGTGTGTGCCATCTCATTTGTTGCCAACAACAACAGAGTGTGTAACATTGTGGCTGATTTTCGTTGTGGTCTCACCCACCTGTAAAGGGGTAGCTAAATCATACTGAAGTTATAGCTCACCGTGTAAGTTGTGTGACAGCAACAAATACCGTTCGTTTGTTAACGTTTTTAAAACAATGAGGAAGTCTGGTGGAAGAGGTCGTGGCCGGGGGCGTTCATTGTCAGCTGGTAATGAGGGTAGTGGTAGTGGTGGAGCATCAACTGGTCGTGGGAAAAAAAATATTGCACCTAAGTCTGGAGCTGTGGAGCCAGGTTCGTCGTCTGGCTACACAAGGCCTCGAACGCTCCCTTTTCTGGGAGTAGGAAAACCGCTTTTAAAGCCGGAGCAGCAAGAGCAAGTTTTGGCTTATCTTGCTGACTCAGCCTCTAGCTCTTTTGCCTCCTCTCGTGAAACTGGTAAATGTCAAAGCAGCACGTCGTTAGTGGATGTTCACGGTCAGGGACAAGTCGCTTCCTTGTCCTCTTCAGCAAAAACAACAGCAGAGAAGAATGCAGCAGGCGACACAACGGGTTACTCCATGGAGCTCTTTACACATACCGTCCCTGGCTTAGAAAGTGAAGCAGTTAACAGTCCATGCCCATTACAAGTTGAATCTGACATGGAGTACACTGATGCACAGCCACAGCCAGACTACTATCCTGGTCCTTTGACTCAGACCACAACATTGCCATCGCAGGGTGCTGATCAAGAATCAGACCCTGATGAGACTATGTTGCCCCATCACGAACGCTATACCACCGACCGCCACGGTGACACAGACGAAGTTACACACGAGCTACAAGAAGAGGTAATAGATGACCCAGTTCTTGACCCCGATTGGCAGCCATTGGGGGAACAGGGTGCAGGCGGCAGCAGTTCTGAAGCGGAGGAGGAGGGGCCGCAGCAGGCATCAACATCGCAACAGGTTCCATCTGCCGGGCCCGTATCTTGCCCAAAACGCGTGGCAAAGCTAAAACCTGTTGGAGGACAGCGTGGCCATCCGGTTAAAGCTCAGTCTGCAATGCCTGAAAAGGTATCTGATGCTAGAAAGAGTGCAGTCTGGCATTTTTTTAAACAACATCCAATTGATCAGCGCAAAGTCATCTGTCAAAAATGTTCAACTACCTTAAGCAGAGGACAGAATCTGAAAAGTCTCAATACAAGTTGCATGCATAGACATTTAACCACCATGCATTTGCAAGCCTGGACTAACTACCAAACGTCCCTTAAGGTTGTAGCACCCTCGGCCAATGAAGCTAGTCAGCAACGCAACATCCCTTCCGGCAGTGTAGGGCCACCATTTTCCGCACCACCTGCAGTATCTGTGCAGGTTTCTTTGCCAGGCCAAAGCCTTCAGGGTCAGGGAATCACCAGTTTCGTAGTAGGAAACACTGCATCTAGGGCACCGGTGGCAACAATACCATCTCCCACCGTCTCTCAGTCTGCCATGTCCACCGGCACCCCCGCTAGTTCCACGATCTGCAGCTCTCCAGTCCAGCTCACCCTACATGAGACTATGGTTAGAAAAAGGAAGTACTTAGCCTCGCATCCGCGTACACAGGGTTTGAACGCACACATAGCTAGACTAATCTCGTTAGAGATGATGCCCTACCGGTTAGTTGAAAGCGAAGCTTTCAAAGCCCTGATGGACTACGCTGTACCACGCTACGAGCTACCTAGTCGACACTTTTTTTCCAGAAAAGCCATCCCAGCCCTCCACCAGCATGTTAAAGAGCGCATCGTCCATGCACTCAGGCAATCTGTGAGCACAAAGGTGCACCTGACAACAGATGCATGGACCAGTAGGCATGGCCAGGGACGTTACGTGTCCATCACGGCACACTGGTTAAATGTGGTGGATGCAGGGTCCACAGGGGACAGCAAGTTTGGGACAGTTCTGCCTAGCCCACGGTCTAGGAAACAATTGGCTGTAGCCGTTCGCACCCCCTCCTCCTCCTCTTCGTCCTCCTGCAGAAGCGAGAGCTCGTCCACAGACCGCAGTCGCACAACCACTCCATCCGCAGCTGCCACTGTTGCACACCAGGTCTCCCATTATGGGGCAGCTACTGGCAAACGTCAGCAGGCTGTATTGGCTATGAAGTGTTTGGGCGACAACAGACACACCGCGGAAGTTCTGTCCGAGTTCTTGCAGAAAGAAACGCAGTCGTGGCTGGGCACTGTAGATCTTGAGGCAGGCAAGGTAGTGAGTGATAACGGAAGGAATTTCATGGCTGCCATCTCCCTTTCCCAACTGAAACACATTCCTTGCCTGGCTCACACCTTAAACCTGGTGGTGCAGTGCTTCCTGAAAAGTTATCCGGGGTTATCCGACCTGCTCCTCAAAGTGCGTGGACTTTGCTCACATATCCGCCGTTCGCCCGTACACTCCAGCCGTATGCAGACCTATCAGCGTTCTTTGAACCTTCCCCAGCATCGCCTAATCATAGACGTTGCAACAAGGTGGAACTCAACACTGCACATGCTTCAGAGACTGTGTGAACAGAGGCGGGCTGTTATGTTTTTGTGGGAGGATACACATACACGGGCAGGCAGTAGGATGGCAGACATGGAGTTGTCAGGTGTGCAGTGGTCGAAGATTCAAGACATGTGTCAAATCCTTCAGTGTTTTGAGGAATGCACACGGCTGGTTAGTGCAGACAACGCCATAATAAGCATGAGCATCCCCCCAATGCGTCTGCTGATGCAAAGTTTGACGCACATAAAGGATCAGGCGTCTGCAGCTGAGGAAGAGGAAAGCCTTGATGACAGTCAGCCATTGTCTGGCCAGGGCAGTGTACAGGACGAGGTAGCGGGCGAAGAGGAGGACGAGGAGGATGATGGGGATGATTATATTTTTAATGAGGAAGCTTTTCCGGGGCCACTGGAAATTGGTGGCGCGGCAAGGCCGGGTTCTGGTTTTTTGAGGGACACAAGTGACGTGGATTTGCCTGAAACTGCCCCTCAACCAAGCACAACCGCAGATTTGAGAACTGGAACTTTGGCCCACATGGCGGATTATGCCTTACGTATCCTCAAAAGGGACACACGCATAACTAAAATGATGAATGATGACGATTACTGGTTGGCCTGCCTCCTTGATCCTCGCTATAAAGGCAAATTGCAAAATATAATGCCACATGAGAACTTGGAACTAATATTAGCAACCAAACAATCAACTCTTGTTGACCGTTTGCTTCTGGCATTCCCTGCACACAGCGCCCGTGATCGTTCTCACACGAGCTGCAGGGGCCAGCAGACCAGAGGAGTTAGAGGGGCAGAAATCAGAAGTGGCGTTGGCCAGAGGGGTTTTCTGACCAGGTTGTGGAGTGATTTTGCTATGACCGCAGACAGGACAGGTACTGCAGCATCAATTCAAAGTGACAGGAGACAACATTTGTCCAGTATGGTTACAAACTATTTTTCATCCCTTATCGATGTTCTCCCTCAACCGTCATTCCCATTTGATTACTGGGCATCAAAATTAGACACCTGGCCAGAATTGGCAGAATATGCATTGCAGGAGCTTGCTTGCCCGGCAGCTAGTGTCCTATCAGAAAGAGTATTCAGTGCTGCAGGTTCAATACTAACAGAAAAAAGGACTCGTCTGGCTACCCAAAATGTAGATGATCTAACCTTCATTAAAATGAACCACAACTGGATTTCGAAATCTTTTGCCCCACCTTGCCCGGCTGACACCTAGCTTTCCTATGAAAAGGTCTTGCCTGTGGACTATTCTGAATGCCTTTTCCAATCTCGTAATTTTCTGCACCTGATTGTCCAGCATACGACATGTTTACACCTCACTAAATGGCCAAACTCCCCACACGGGGCCATGGTATCGACACTTGGCGACAGCACCCGTGAGAGTGCAGTTTGTCTGAAGAGGTGGGTGAGCCCGCTTTTGGTCGACGGCACTGCCACTGGGTCCCTCCTAGTACAATAAAGTGTCTCTGGCGGTGGTGGTGCGCACCCAACGTCAGACACACCGTTGTAATATGAGGGGCCCTGGGCCTGTACCGCCGGCCACAAAACAGTTTCCCCCCACCCCAGCTCAAACAGTGCTCTACCACTTGCAAAATTATCTCACAGCTCCACCAATGTTTAGTCTATGCGCTGACATCCTTCAATGCCTGCCACTGACAATACCATTGTATTGACATTTTTGTTATGTTAGGCCTTCGATGCCTGTCTGTGGTCACTCCTTCCACTAGGCCTCCACTGACCACACCACTGCTGCCTGTGTACCCCTGGAACCAATTTAAAATTGCCTACAGCCATGTGTTATTATTTTAGGCCTTCGATGCCTGTCTGCGGTGACTCCTTCCACTAGGCCTCCACTGACCACACCACTGCTGCCCGTGTACCCCTGGAACCAATTTAAAATTGCCTACAGCCATGTGTTATTATTTTAGGCCTTCGATGCCTGTCTGCGGTGACTCCTTCCACTAGGCCTCCACTGACCACACCACTGCTGCCCGTGTACCCCTGGAACCAATTTAAAATTGCCTACAGCCATGTGTTATTATTTTAGGCCTTCGATGCCTGTCTGCGGTGACTCCTTCCACTAGGCCTCCACTGACCACACCACTGCTGCCCATGTACCCCTGGAACCAATTTAAAATTGCCTACAGCCATGTGTTATTATTTTAGGCCTTCGATGCCTGTCTGCGGTGACTCCTTCCACTAGGCCTCCACTGACCACACCACTGCTGCCCGTGTACCCCTGGAACCAATTTAAAATTGCCTACAGCCATGTGTTATTATTTTAGGCCTTCGATGCCTGTCTGCGGTGACTCCTTCCACTAGGCCTCCACTGACCACACCACTGCTGCCCGTGTACCCCTGGAACCAATTTAAAATTGCCTACAGCCATGTGTTATTATTTTAGGCCTTCGATGCCTGTCTGCGGTGACTCCTTCCACTAGGCCTCCACTGACCACACCACTGCTGCCCGTGTACCCCTGTAACCAATTTAAAATTGCCTACAGCCAGCCCAATTTTTTTATTTTAGGCCTTCGATGCCTGTCTGCGGTCCATTCTTTCAACTACTACTACACTGACCAGGGCACTGCTGCCCGTGTACCCCTGGAACCAACATCAGAAAATATAAAAATAAGTATTTTGCTTACAAAAAAGAAAATACTGGAGAGATATCAAATGCAGACATTTTAACATTAAAAACAAACACACAACTAAAATCTGGTACAGTACTAAAAATGGCCACCAGCTACAATTACTTTCTCCTACAAGTAGTTAACTGAAAGGTTTTTTCAATTGAAAACACACATATGGCATCCACCGAGTGTTGTCCTGTCGCGTCTTCTTTATATTATTGCCGAGAAGATGCAAAACAATGAAAATAATAAAATCATTAATTACCAAAATAATAGAGAAAGTCAACACCACATTGCAAATAAACATTCATTCCAAATAAAGAAGCAGGGCGCGTCCGAGGGTGAGTATATACCTAATAAGAATATAATCACCCTCGGACGCGCAATGCTTATTTCCAACAGCCTTCCTTCCTAAGAATCAGCCCTTCCGTGGTGTAGAGAGACGTTGTGTTACACTCCAAGGTGTTCCCCAGGTTGCCTTTCCTGAGCTTTGATCTTCCGGCTCTCGTTTAGTAGTTCTTGGAAACTACACTGCATTAGGCCTTCAAATTGGGTATGGGGTGTAGAGAGAGGGTGTGTTACACTCCAAGGTGTTCCCCAGGTTGCCTTTCCTGAGCTTCGATCTTCCGGCTCTCGTTTAGTAGTTCTTGGAAACTACACTGCATTAGGCCTACAAATTTGGTATGGGGGAAACATTGGCGCATCTGCGGTCCCTCCTTCCTCTAGTCCTCCACTGACCTGTCTACTGCTGCCCGTGTTCCCCTGGAACCAATTTTAAATTGCCTACAGGCAGCCCAATTTATTATGTTAGGGCTTCGAAGCCTGTCTGCGGTCCCTCCTTCCACTAGGCCTCCACTGACCTGTCTACTGCTGCCCGTGTACCCCTTGAACCAACATCATAAAATAAAATAAAAAAATTTTTTGCTTATAAAAAAGAAAATACTGGTGAGATATCAAATGCAGACATTTTAACATTAAAAACAAACACACAACTAAAATCTGGTACAGTACTAAAAATGGCCACCAGCTACAATTACTTTCTCCTGCAAGTAGTTAACTGAAAGGTTTTTTCAATTGAAAACACACATATGGCATCCACCGAGTGTTGTCCTGTCGCGTCTTCTTTATATTATTGCCGAGAAGATGCAAAACAATGAAAATAATAAAATCATTAATTACCAAAATAATAGAGAAAGTCAACACCACATTGCAAATAAACATTCATTCCAAATAAAGAAGCAGGGCGCGTCCGAGGGTGAGTATATACCTAATAAGAATATAATCACCCTCGGACGCGCAATGCTTATTTCCAACAGCCTTCCTTCCTAAGAATCAGCCCTTCTGTGGTGTAGAGAGACGTTGTGTTACACTCCAAGGTGTTCCCCAGGTTGCCTTTCCTGAGCTTCGATCTTCCGGCTCTCGTTTAGTAGTTCTTGGAAACTACACTGCATTAGGCCTTCAAATTGGGTATGGGGTGTAGAGAGAGGGTGTGTTCCACTCCAAGGTGTTCCCCAGGTTGCCTTTCCTGAGCTTCGATCTTCCGGCTCTCGTTTAGTAGTTGTTGGAAACTACGCTGCATTAGGCCTTCAAATTGGGTATGGGGTGTAGAGAGAGGGTGTGTTACACTCCAAGGTGTTCCCCAGGTTGCCTTTCCTGAGCTTCGATCTTCCGGCTCTCGTTTAGTAGTTCTTGGAAACTACACTGCATTAGGCCTACAAATTGGGTATGGGGTGGAGAGAGATGGTGTGTTACACTCCAAGGTGTTCCCCAGGTTTCCTTGCCATTGCTTCGGTCTTCCGACTCTCGTTTAGTAGTTGTAGAAAAGTACACTGCATTAGGCCTACAAAATGGGTATGGGGTGGAGAGAGATGGTGTGTTACACTCCAAGGTGTTCTCCAGGTTGCCTTTCCTGAGCTTCTATCTTCAGGCTCTCATTAAATTGTGGTTAAATGGAACAACTGCATTTGGCGTACTAGTTGGTTTGGGGCCTACTATCGGTGTCTGCCACTCCTTGCTGTTCTCCTGGTTTCCTGTCCTGAAATTCCATTTTCAGGCTCTCGTTAAGTAGTTGTTAATGTTAGACTGCATTTGGCCTACTAGTTGGGTTGGGGCCTACTATCGGTGTCTGCCACTCCTTGCTGTTCTCCTCCACTGAACAAAGCTGTGCAGCCTGTTTACTACGGTTGCCAATTTTGAACTGCATTTCGACTACTTACTGATTTGGCCCTACTCTCTGTGTCAGCCTCTCATTCCAGTTGTCCTCCACTGCAATGCCCCCTGGTTATTCCTGTGTTACCAATTTTGAACTGCATTTAGCCCACTTTATTCTTTGGGCCTATATCTGTGTTTCCACTTCATCGTGCCCATTGCCCAGCCAGTGATAGATGAGTCTGCTGGTACATTGACCCATAACGCAACATTCCCCGTGCATGCTACACAACAACATTGTGACCCTGCTGAAAGTCAGGTTGCTCTTCCCGCATACCATACCACCTTACACGGGGACAAAGAGGAAGGTGCAGATGAAAGTGCAGGTTCCTTCATCAGGTGGGGGGAGGAATACTAGTTGGCGACGTCACTGGCACAGGGCCTCTCATAGTACGCAAAAGTGTTGCTGCCGGTGGGAGGCGCCCCCGCCGTGCAAACACACCGCTGTACTTTGAGGGGCCCTGTGCCAGTGCCAATGCCAACAAGTGGGCCCCCCCTGCTTGCTCAGGATCACAGCAATTGCAAAGTTGAAATACTTACCTCTCCCTGCTCCACTGCCGTGACGTGGTCCAGATTTCCTGGGCCCACTAATTACTTGAACCAGCCCTACCCCACACAACTTTAGCCAAATGACCCCCAATTTCAAATGCCTTCCAATTATTATAAGGTAAATTACGCTTGACAAGCTTCATTAAGAAGAATGGATGGTTTTGACATTAAAATGGGCACTCTAGGTGTTTTCCTGGCCCCCACTCACTGCCGACTATGCTGCCCCATTGACTTGCATTGGGTTTCGTGTTTCGGTCGATCCCGACTTTACGTCATAATCGGCCGATTTCACTCGACCCGACTTTTCAGATAGTCGGGTTTCGCGAAACCCGGCTCGACTCTAAAAAGGTCAAGGTCGCTCAACTCTAGTTATGGCAGCTTCTGGTCTCCCATTGAGACTATTGAAGTATGTCAAAAGTAAAAAAAGTTTTACAAAATATTAGTGATGAGCGAATAGCATTGCTGCTCGGGTCTCCCCGAGCATGCTCGGGTGATTTCCGAGTATTTTGTAGCGCTCGGACATTTAGTTTTCGTTGCTTCAGCTGCATGATTTATGGCAGCTAGCCAGGCTGAATATATGTGGGAATTTCCTAACAAACAGGCATTTCTCACATGTATTCAGCCTTGGAGATCACCCGAGCATGCTCGGGGAGACCGAGCAACAATGCTATTCGCTCATCACTAGAAGATATATATATATATATATATATATATATATATATATATAAAGTTTAGATCACCCCCTTTCACCCAATTCAAAATAAAACAATAGAAAAATCAAACATACACATATTTGGCATCACCACATTCAGAATCGCCCGATCTATCAAAATAAATAAAGCTTAACCCGATCACTAAACGGCGTAATGAGAAAAAATGTCAAAACACCAGAATTACTTTTTTTGTTCGCCACAGCATTGCATTAAAATGCAATAACGGGTGATTGAAAGATTGTATCTGCACCAAAATGGTATAATTAAGGCTGTGTTCACACATTGCGTTTTTTTCGCGGTTTTTCCCGATAAAAACGCTATAAAACCGCAAAAAAACAATAAGCATCCCATCATTTAGAATGAATTCCGGATGTTTTGTGCACATGATGCGTTTTTTTCCGCAAAAAAAACGCATACCGCACAAAATCCGGACATGCTCTATCTTTTTGTGTTTTTTTTTGCGGATTTCCCACTCCAAAATGCATTGTGAAGTGTCCGGAAAAAACCGCGGCAAAAACGCGTCAAAATCGCGGCAAAAACGCATGCGGTTTCACCTGTCAGAAGTGTAGACTAGTGGCCCTTTTAGAAGAAAAGGTGCGGGGTCTGGAAGAAAGAATAGCAACTTTGAAACTCATCAAAGAGAATGAAGACTTTCTAGACAGAACAGAAGCATCTCTACTGGTCACAGAAGGTGCAAAAAGTGTCAGAGAACCTCCAAAAGCAGATGAGTGGAAGCATGTGACCAAAAGAAGCAAGAAGACCATGGAGAAATCACCAACCACACAACTGAAGAACCGATATCAAATCTTTGTAGAGGATGAAGATGGCATACCTAAGAATGAAGCAATACCAGCAAGCAAAAAAGAAAAGGGCACACAGCAACAAGTGACAGCAAAAAGTACAGCCAAGAAGCAACGAAGAGTGGTGGTGGTGGGAGACTCACTACTGAGAGGCACAGAAGCAGCCATCTGCAGACCGGACATAACTGCAAGAGAAGTATGCTGCCTTCCAGGTGCGATGATCAAGGATGTGACCGATAGGATACCAAAGCTCTTCAGCTCCAAGGACGTCCACCCATTTCTTCTGATACATGTTGGCACCAATGACACGGCAAGGAAGGACCTACCGACAATCTGCAAGGACTTTGAAGAGTTGGGGAAGAAAGTAAAGGAACTGGATGCACAGGTAGTTTTTTCTTCTATCCTTCCAGTAGATGGGCATGGCACCAGGAGATGGAACAGGATCCTTGATGCAAACAACTGGCTAAGACGATGGTGCAGACAACAAGGATTTGGATTCCTGGACCACGGTGTGAATTACTGGTATGATGGACTCCTCGCCAGAGACGGACTACACCTCAACAAACCTGGGAAACACACATTCGCCAGAAGACTCGCTACACTCATCAGGAGGGCGTTAAACTAGAAGAAGAGGGGACGGGAAGAAAAACATTAGACTCGAACAAAGACGACCCAGGAAAACATACTCAGAAGGGAGGTAAGAACATTTCTAAAACAATCCACAGTGAGGAGATTGGAACAAAACAAAATCCTCTAAACTGCATGCTCGCAAACGCCAGAAGCCTGACAAACAAGATGGAAGAACTAGAAGCAGAAATATCTACAGGTAACTTTGACATAGTGGGAATAACCGAGACATGGTTAGATGAAAGCTATGACTGGGCAGTTAACTTACAGGGTTACAGTCTGTTTAGAAAGGATCGTAAAAATCGGAGAGGAGGAGGGGTTTGTCTCTATGTAAAGTCTTGTCTAAAGTCCACTTTAAGGGAGGATATTAGCGAAGGGAATGAGGATGTCGAGTCCATATGGGTTGAAATTCATGGAGGGAAAAATGGTAACAAAATTCTCATTGGGGTCTGTTACAAACCCCCAAATATAACAGAAAGCATGGAAAGTCTACTTCTAAAGCAGATAGATGAAGCTGCAACCCATAATGAGGTCCTGGTTATGGGGGACTTTAACTACCCGGATATTAACTGGGAAACAGAAACCTGTGAAACCCATAAAGGCAACAGGTTTCTGCTAATAACCAAGAAAAATTATCTTTCACAATTGGTGCAGAATCCAACCAGAGGAGCAGCACTTTTAGACCTAATACTATCTAATAGACCTGACAGAATAACAAATCTGCAGGTGGTTGGGCATTTAGGAAATAGCGACCACAATATTGTGCAGTTTCACCTGTCTTTCACTAGGGGGACTTGTCAGGGAGTCACAAAAACATTGAACTTTAGGAAGGCAAAGTTTGAACAGCTTAGAGATGCCCTTAATCTGGTAGACTGGGACAATATCCTCAGAAATGAGAATACAGATAATAAATGGGAAATGTTTAAGAACATCCTAAATAGGCAGTGTAAGCGGTTTATACCTTGTGGGAATAAAAGGACTAGAAATAGGAAAAACCCAATGTGGCTAAACAAAGAAGTAAGACAGGCAATTAACAGTAAAAAGAAAGCATTTGCACTACTAAAGCAGGATGGCACCATTGAAGCTCTAAAAAACTATAGGGAGAAAAATACTTTATCTAAAAAACTAATTAAAGCTGCCAAAAAGGAAACAGAGAAGCACATTGCTAAGGAGAGTAAAACTAATCCCAAACTGTTCTTCAACTATATCAATAGTAAAAGAATAAAAACTGAAAATGTAGGCCCCTTAAAAAATAGTGAGGAAAGAATGGTTGTAGATGACGAGGAAAAAGCTAACATATTAAACACCTTCTTCTCCACGGTATTCACGGTGGAAAATGAAATGCTAGGTGAAATCCCAAGAAACAATGAAAACCCTATATTAAGAGTCACCAATCTAACCCAAGAAGAGGTGCGAAACCGGCTAAATAAGATTAAAATAGATAAATCTCCGGGTCCGGATGGCATACACCCACGAGTACTAAGAGAACTAAGTAATGTAATAGATAAACCATTATTTCTTATTTTTAGTGACTCTATAGCGACAGGGTCTGTTCCGCAGGACTGGCGCATAGCAAATGTGGTGCCAATATTCAAAAAGGGCTCTAAAAGTGAACCTGGAAATTATAGGCCAGTAAGTCTAACCTCTATTGTTGGTAAAATATTTGAAGGGTTTCTGAGGGATGTTATTCTGGATTATCTCAATGAGAATAACTGTTTAACTCCATATCAGCATGGGTTTATGAGAAATCGCTCCTGTCAAACCAATCTAATCAGTTTTTATGAAGAGGTAAGCTATAGACTGGACCACGGTGAGTCATTGGACGTGGTATATCTCGATTTTTCCAAAGCGTTTGATACCGTGCCGCACAAGAGGTTGGTACACAAAATGAGAATGCTTGGTCTGGGGGAAAATGTGTGTAAATGGGTTAGTAACTGGCTTAGTGATAGAAAGCAGAGGGTGGTTATAAATGGTATAGTCTCTAACTGGGTCGCTGTGACCAGTGGGGTACCGCAGGGGTCAGTATTGGGACCTGTTCTCTTCAACATATTCATTAATGATCTGGTAGAAGGTTTACACAGTAAAATATCGATATTTGCAGATGATACAAAACTATGTAAAGCAGTTAATACAAGAGAAGATAGTATTCTGCTACAGATGGATCTGGATAAGTTGGAAACTTGGGCTGAAAGGTGGCAGATGAGGTTTAACAATGATAAATGTAAGGTTATACACATGGGAAGAGGGAATCAATATCACCATTACACACTGAACGGGAAACCACTGGGTAAATCTGACAGGGAGAAGGACTTGGGGATCCTAGTTAATGATAAACTTACCTGGAGCAGCCAGTGCCAGGCAGCAGCTGCCAAGGCAAACAGGATCATGGGGTGCATTAAAAGAGGTCTGGATACACATGATGAGAGCATTATACTGCCTCTGTACAAATCCCTAGTTAGACCGCACATGGAGTACTGTGTCCAGTTTTGGGCACCGGTGCTCAGGAAGGATATAATGGAACTAGAGAGAGTACAAAGGAGGGCAACAAAATTAATAAAGGGGATGGGAGAACTACAATACCCAGATAGATTAGCGAAATTAGGATTATTTAGTCTAGAAAAAAGACGACTGAGGGGCGATCTAATAACCATGTATAAGTATATAAGGGGACAATACAAATATCTCGCTGAGGATCTGTTTATACCAAGGAAGGTGACGGGCACAAGGGGGCATTCTTTGCGTCTGGAGGAGAGAAGGTTTTTCCACCAACATAGAAGAGGATTCTTTACTGTTAGGGCAGTGAGAATCTGGAATTGCTTGCCTGAGGAGGTGGTGATGGCGAACTCAGTCGAGGGGTTCAAGAGAGGCCTGGATGTCTTCCTGGAGCAGAACAATATTGTATCATACAATTATTAGGTTCTGTAGAAGGACGTAGATCTGGGGATTTATTATGATGGAATATAGGCTGAACTGGATGGACAAATGTCTTTTTTCGGCCTTACTATGTTACTATGTTACTATGTTACTATGGTTTTCTTGCGGATTTCATGCAGAAAATGTCCAGAATTCTCAGGAATTTTCTGCATGAATTCCTGAACGTGTGCACATAACCTAAAAACATCAGCTCGGCACGCAAAAAATAAGCTCTCACCCAACCCAAGATCATGAAAAATGGAGACTCTACGGGTATCGAAAAATGGCGCAATTTATTTTTTATTTTTTAACAAACTTTAGAATTTTTTTTTCACCACTTAGATAAAAGAGCACCTAGATATGTTTGGTGTCTATGAACTCGTAATCAGCTGGAGAATCATAATAGCCTCAGTTTTAGCATTAAGTGAACGTAGTAAAATAGCAAAACAAAAAGCAATTGTGGAATTTCACTTTTTTGCAATTTCACCGCACTTGGAATTTTTCTTCCCATTTTTCAGTACATGATTTGTTAAAACCAATGGTGTCTTTCAAAAGTACAACTCGTTCCACAAAAAAACAAGCCCTCATATGGCCATATTGACCAGAAAATAAAAAAGTTATGGCTCTGGGATAAGGGAACAGAAAAACAAAAGCGTAAAAACAAAAATACCTCATAGGGTTAAGGGGTTAAACCAATAGAAAACTATGATTTTTTTTTCAATCGTCTTGAAGACACACTCCAAATGGGGAGTAATGAAGATTATTGCCACTGCTAAATTGTCACGTACGATTATCTCTGCCCAGATTGCGCCAGTCGCACAATTGCTAGACAAATATTAGGTATTTTAAGTGAAAAATAGCAGAGAACTGCAGCATGGACTTGCAATGATCAGAACATCCAGGCGCCTACCTTTCCCTCACCCTCCCTCCCTTATATTAAATCTCGCCCTACGCTATCCCCACCTAACAAACAACTGATCTTGACAATCTTCAGCTGTTAAAATTTATTTTGGAATAATTTTCACTCTCCCTGTGCTGAAACTATACTCTCCCTTCGCTGTTTCTGGCTGCAACATGTGCAAGATGGTGCCGGCAGCCTTTAAATAATCTCTATGATACTGGAAGGTCAGCCAATCACAGTGTTTCCACACCAAAGGTGGCATCGGTATTACTGTGATAGGCAAGCCAGCCCAGCATGTTCATTGGCTGCAAATAAAGTGCCAAACATGGTGGGCGGGTCACTCCAATATACCGAGGCAAATGCCTAATTACTCACCGATAGTGTTGAGCGATACCTTCCGATATCGGAAAGTATCGGTATCGGTTGGGATCGGCCGATATTCAAAAAATATCGGATATCGCCGATACCGATACCCGATCCCAATGCAAGTCAATGGGACCAAAATATCGGAATTAAAATAAACCCTTTCTTTCCTTGTAGGTTCATTCTACATCAAGGAAAACAACTAAGAATAATGTAGGATGTATTGTGGGAGGTGGCGGAGACATTAAAGGCAATGAGGTTTAGCCCAATCAAATAGAATAGCATGTTTTTTTTTTTTTTTAAGACGTTCGGAGTGAAAAAGATATTGAGTATGTAAATTTTTTTTTATTTTGTCAGATATTGATGTTTCACTATTCCATGCCCTTCCCCTTCTTTTTTTTTCTTTTTTTTTTTTACTTTTCCCACACTTTCATCTTCATCATCATCAGCATCTTTGACATCAACTTCTTCTTCACCTTATTCATCTTCTTCTTCATCTTCTACCTATTTTTTTTTAATTACATTCTTCATATTCATTTTATTCAACTATTATTATTCTTCCTATTCTACATATTCTTTTTATTCCACTGTTATTATTCTTCCTATTCTACTTCTTCATCATATTCTCATTTGTGACAGGCATTCCCGTAGTTGTTATCTATAAAAGTTGGAAGATTACACCTTCCGTTCTGCCAGTCACAAAAGTTACATTTGTCCGCGTTCAGTTTGGCCTGCAGCATCAGGCTTTATCCAGGGGCACCACGAGGAGGAACGGACTCACCCCCATACACTGCTTAGTCTTCTTCTGCATATAATTTAGATAATATCTTTTGCTCTGATATTAAGTCTTATGCTTAATGTTCTTCTGCTCTTTGTTCTGCAGCCTCTTGTTCTTCTGCTTCTCGGTCTTCCATGTCGTCGTCTCCAGGGTCGTCGTCTCCAGTGTCGTCATTTCCGCCGTCGTCGTCTCAGCTGTCGTCGTCTCCGCCGTCGTCGTCGTCATCGGGGTGGTCTTCCGGGTCGTCGTCGTTGTCATCGGGGTGGTCTTCCGGGTCGTCGACTTTAGGGTCTTCAACTTGGAAATGTAGCAGAAGGTACAAGAAGGCTGAGAAAATGCCAAGAACCAGCTGATGGAACTGGAACTCGGATGGCTACCCGAAGGTTCAAGAGCCTATGGAACTACCGAGGACCAGCTGACGTTACTGGAACCCGGTTACTAAGCAGGAGGTACCCGTGCCCGAAAGCACTACCAAGGACCACCTGACGTTGGTGGAACTTGGATACCCAGAAGGAGGCACCTAAGCCAAAGGATCTGCCCGGAACCAGCTGACGGTACTGGAACCAGGATGGGAAGCAGAAGGTACAAGAGCAAAAGACACTGCCGAGAACCAGCTGACGGTGCTGGAACCAGGTGGTGGATCTGAAGGTCCACAGGAGAGAACAGCTAGGCCGCGAGGCAGCCGCAGTTACCGAATCCCAACAGTCCTACAGGGGGAGCTGGGCCTACTGGCACTACAGAACCAGCCTTGACTACCAGTTCACGCAGCCCACATAGGAAGCTCCTAAACTGGAGGCACCCTGGAGTTGGCTAACCCGACCGCACCACGACGGGGCAAGCATAGGCGTCTCAGTGAGCTTGACACAACCCGGAAACAGCTGGCGGTGCTGAAACCAGGCTTGGCACGAGGGAGTACCTGTGTCAAGAACACTGCCGAGAACCAGCTGGCGGTGCTGGAACCCAGATGCGTTGCCCCAGTGTGCAAGAGCCAATGGCACGACCGAGGACCAGCTGGCGGTGCTGGAACCCGGTTACTAAGCTGTAGGTGCCCGCGCTTAAAAGCACTACCAAGGACCGCCTGACGTTGGCGGAACTCGGATACCCAGGAGGAGGCACCTAAGCCAAAGGCTCGGCCTGGAACCAGCTGACGGTGCTGGAACCAGGTGGTGGACCTGAAGGTCCACAGGAGAGGAGAGAACAGCTAGGCCGCGAGGCAGCCGCAGTTACCGAACCCCAACAGTCCTACAGGGGGAGCTGGGCCTACTGGCACTACAGAACCAGCCTTGACTGCCAGTTCACGCAGCCCACATAGGAAGCTCCTAAACTGGAGGCACCCTGGAGTTGACTAACCCGACTGCACCACGACGGGGCAAGCATAGGCGTCTCAGTGAGCTTGACACAACCCGGAAACAGCTGGCGGTGCTGAAACCAGGCTTGGCACGAGGGAGTACCTGTGTCAAGAACACTGCCGAGAACCAGCTGGCGGTGCTGGAACCCAGATGCGTTGCCCCAGTGTGCAAGAGCCAATGGCACGACCGAGGACCAGCTGGCGGTGCTGGAACCCGGTTACTAAGCTGTAGGTGCCCGCGCTTAAAAGCACTACCAAGGACCGCCTGACGTTGGCGGAACTCGGATACCCAGGAGGAGGCACCTAAGCCAAAGGCTCGGCCCGGAACCAGCTGACGGTGCTGGAACCAGGTGGTGGACCCGAAGGCCCACAGGAGAGGAGAGAACAGCTAGGCCGCGAGGCAGCCGCAGTTACCGAACCCCAACAGTCCTACAGGGGGAGCTGGGCCTACTGGCACTACAGAACCAGCCTTGACTATCAGTTCACGCAGCCCACATAGGAAGCTCCTAAACTGGAGGCACCCTGGAGTTGGCTAACCCGACTGCAACACGACGGGGCAAACATAGGCGTCTCAGCGAGTTTGACACACCCCGGAAACAGCTGGCGGTGCTGAAACCAGGTTTGGCACGAGGGAGTACCTGTGACAAAAACACTGCCGAGAACCAGCTGGCGGTGCTGGAACCCAGATGCGTTGCCCCAGTGTGCAAGAGCCAATGGCACGACCGAGGACCAGCTGACGGTGCTGGAACACGGTTACTAAGCTGTAGGTGCCCGCGCTTAAAAGCACTACCAAGGACCGCCTGACGTTGGCGGAACTCGGATACCCAGGAGGAGGCACCTAAGCCAAAGGCTCGGCCCGGAACCAGCTGACGGTGCTGGAACCAGGTGGTGGACCCGAAGGCCCACAGGAGAGGAGAGAACAGCTAGGCCGCGAGGCAGCCGCAGTTACCGAACCCCAACAGTCCTACAGGGGGAGCTGGGCCTACTGGCACTACAGAACCAGCCTTGACTACCAGTTCACGCAGCCCACATAGGAAGCTCCTAAACTGGAGGCACCCTGGAGTTGGCTAACCCGACTGCAACACGACGGGGCAAACATAGGCGTCTCAGCGAGTTTGACACACCCCGGAAACAGCTGACGGTGCTGAAACCAGGTTTGGCACGAGGGAGTACCTGTGACAAAAACACTGCCGAGAACCAGCTGGCGGTGCTGGAACCCAGATGCGTTGCCCCAGTGTGCAAGAGCCAATGGCACGACCGAGGACCAGCTGGCGGTGCTGGAACACGGTTACTAAGCTGTAGGTGCCCGCGCTTAAAAGCACTACCAAGGACCGCCTGACGTTGGCAGAACTCGGATACCCAGGAGGAGGCACCTAAGCCAAAGGCTCGGCCTGGAACCAGCTGACGGTGCTGGAACCAGGTGGTGGACCCCAAGGCCCACAGGAGAGGAGAGAACAGCTAGGCCGCGAGGCAGCCGCAGTTACCGAACCCCAACAGTCCTACAGGGGGAGCTGGGCCTACTGGCACTACAGAACCAGCCTTGACTACCAGTTCACGCAGCCCACATAGGAAGCTCCTAAACTGGAGGCACCCTGGAGTTGGCTAACCCGACCGCACCACGACGGGGCAAGCATAGGCGTCTCAGCGAGTTTGACACACCCCGGAAACAGCTGGCGGTGCTGAAACCAGGCTTGGCATGAGGGAGTACCTGTGACAAGAACACTGCCGAGAACCAGCTAGCGGTGCTGGAACCCAGATGCGTTGCCCCAGTGTGCAAGAGCCAATGGCACGACTGAGGACCAGCTGGCGGTGCTGGAACCCGGTTACTAAGCTGTAGGTGCCCGCGCTTAAAAGCACTACCAAGGACCGCCTGACGTTGGCGGAACTCGGATACCCAGGAGGAGGCACCTAAGCCAAAGGCTCGGCCTGGAACCAGCTGACGGTGCTGGAACCAGGTGGTGGACCCCAAGGCCCACAGGAGAGGAGAGAACAGCTAGGCCGCGAGGCAGCCGCAGTTACCGAACCCCAACAGTCCTACAGGGGGAGCTGGGCCTACTGGCACTACAGAACCAGCCTTGACTACCAGTTCACGCAGCCCACATAGGAAGCTCCTAAACTGGAGGCACCCTGGAGTTGGCTAACCCGACTGCAACACGACGGGGCAAACATAGGCATCTCAGCGAGTTTGACACACCCCGGAAACAGCTGACGGTGCTGAAACCAGGTTTGGCACGAGGGAGTACCTGTGACAAAAACACTGCCGAGAACCAGCTGGCGGTGCTGGAACCCAGATGCGTTGCCCCAGTGTGCAAGAGCCAATGGCACGACCGAGGACCAGCTGGCGGTGCTGGAACACGGTTACTAAGCTGTAGGTGCCCGCGCTTAAAAGCACTACCAAGGACCGCCTGACGTTGGCGGAACTCGGATACCCAGGAGAAGGCACCTAAGCCAAAGGCTCGGCCCGGAACCAGCTGACGGTGCTGGAACCAGGTGGTGGACCCGAAGGCCCACAGGAGAGGAGAGAACAGCTAGGCCGCGAGGCAGCCGCAGTTACCGAACCCCAACAGTCCTACAGGGGGAGCTGGGCCTACTGGCACTACAGAACCAGCCTTGACTGCCAGTTCACGCAGCCCACATAGGAAGCTCCTAAACTGGAGGCACCCTGGAGTTGGCTAACCCGACCGCACCACGATGGGGCAAGCATAGGCGTCTCAGTGAGCTTGACACAACCCGGAAACAGCTGGCGGTGCTGAAACCAGGCTTGGCACGAGGGAGTACCTGTGTCAAGAACACTGCCGAGAACCAGCTGGCGGTGCTGGAACCCAGATGCGTTGCCCCAGTGTGCAAGAGCCAATGGCACGACCGAGGACCAGCTGGCGGTGCTGGAACCCGGTTACTAAGCTGTAGGTGCCCGCTCTTAAAAGCACTACCAAGGACCGCCTGACGTTGGCGGAACTCGGATACCCAGGAGGAGGCACCTAAGCCAAAGGCTCGGCCCGGAACCAGCTGACGGTGCTGGAACCAGGTGGTGGACCCCAAGGCCCACAGGAGAGGAGAGAACAGCTAGGCCGCGAGGCAGCCGCAGTTACCGAACCCCAACAGTCCTACAGGGGGAGCTGGGCCTACTGGCACTACAGAACCAGCCTTGACTACCAGTTCACGCAGCCCACATAGGAAGCTCCTAAACTGGAGGCACCCTGGAGTTGGCTAACCCGACTGCAACACGACGGGGCAAACATAGGCATCTCAGCGAGTTTGACACACCCCAGAAACAGCTGACGGTGCTGAAACCAGGTTTGGCACGAGGGAGTACCTGTGACAAAAACACTGCCGAGAACCAGCTGGCGGTGCTGGAACCCAGATGCGTTGCCCCAGTGTGCAAGAGCCAATGGCACGACCGAGGACCAGCTGGCGGTGCTGGAACACGGTTACTAAGCTGTAGGTGCCCGCGCTTAAAAGCACTACCAAGGACCGCCTGACGTTGGCGGAACTCGGATACCCAGGAGAAGGCACCTAAGCCAAAGGCTCGGCCCGGAACCAGCTGACGGTGCTGGAACCAGGTGGTGGACCCGAAGGCCCACAGGAGAGGAGAGAACAGCTAGGCCGCGAGGCAGCCGCAGTTACCGAACCCCAACAGTCCTACAGGGGGAGCTGGGCCTACTGGCACTACAGAACCAGCCTTGACTGCCAGTTCACGCAGCCCACATAGGAAGCTCCTAAACTGGAGGCACCCTGGAGTTGGCTAACCCGACCGCACCACGATGGGGCAAGCATAGGCGTCTCAGTGAGCTTGACACAACCCGGAAACATCTGGCGGTGCTGAAACCAGGCTTGGCACGAGGGAGTACCTGTGTCAAGAACACTGCCGAGAACCAGCTGGCCGTGCTGGAACCCAGATGCGTTGCCCCATTGTGCAAGAGCCAATGGCACGACCGAGGACCAGCTGACGGTGCTGGAACACGGTTACTAAGCTGTAGGTGCCCGTGCTTAAAAGCACTACCAAGGACCGCCTGACGTTGGCGGAACTCGGATACCCAGGAGGAGGCACCTAAGCCAAAGGCTCGGCCCGGAACCAGCTGACGGTGCTGGAACCAGGTGGTGGACCCCAAGGCCCACAGGAGAGGAGAGAACAGCTAGGCCGCGAGGCAGCCGCAGTTACCGAACCCCAACAGTCCTACAGGGGGAGCTGGGCCTACTGGCACTACAGAACCAGCCTTGACTACCAGTTCACGCAGCCCACATAGGAAGCTCCTAAACTGGAGGCACCCTGGAGTTGGCTAACCCGACTGCAACACGACGGGGCAAACATAGGCGTCTCAGCGAGTTTGACACACCCCGGAAACAGCTGACGGTGCTGAAACCAGGTTTGGCACGAGGGAGTACCTGTGACAAAAACACTGCCGAGAACCAGCTGGCGGTGCTGGAACCCAGATGCGTTGCCCCAGTGTGCAAGAGCCAATGGCACGACCGAGGACCAGCTGACAGTGCTGGAACACGGTTACTAAGCTGTAGGTGCCCGCGCTTAAAAGCACTACCAAGGACCGCCTGACGTTGGCGGAACTCGGATACCCAGGAGGAGGCACCTAAGCCAAAGGCTCGGCCCGGAACCAGCTGACGGTGCTGGAACCAGGTGGTGGACCCCAAGGCCCACAGGAGAGGAGAGAACAGCTAGGCCGCGAGGCAGCCGCAGTTACCGAACCCCAACAGTCCTACAGGGGGAGCTGGGCCTACTGGCACTACAGAACCAGCCTTGACTACCAGTTCACGCAGCCCACATAGGAAGCTCCTAAACTGGAGGCACCCTGGAGTTGGCTAACCCGACTGCAACACGACGGGGCAAACATAGGCGTCTCAGCGAGTTTGACACACCCCGGAAACAGCTGACGGTGCTGAAACCAGGTTTGGCACGAGGGAGTACCTGTGACAAAAACACTGCCGAGAACCAGCTGGCGGTGCTGGAACCCAGATGCGTTGCCCCAGTGTGCAAGAGCCAATGGCACGACCGAGGACCAGCTGGCGGTGCTGGAACACGGTTACTAAGCTGTAGGTGCCCGCGCTTAAAAGCACTACCAAGGACCGCCTGACGTTGGCGGAACTCGGATACCCAGGAGGAGGCACCTAAGCCAAAGGCTCGGCCTGGAACCAGCTGACGGTGCTGGAACCAGGTGGTGGACCCCAAGGCCCACAGGAGAGGAGAGAACAGCTACGCCGCGAGGCAGCCGCAGTTACCGAACCCCAACAGTCCTACAGGGGGAGCTGAGCCTACTGGCACTACAGAACCAGCCTTGACTACCAGTTCACGCAGCCCACATAGGAAGCTCCTAAACTGGAGGCACCCTGGAGTTGGCTAACCCGACCGCACCACGACGGGGCAAGCATAGGCGTCTCAGTGAGCTTGACACACCCCGGAAACAGCTGACGGTGCTGAAACCAGGCTTGGCACGAGGGAGTACCTGTGACAAGAACACTGCCGAGAACCAGCTGGCGGTGCTGGAACCCAGATGCGTTGCCCCAGTGTGCAAGAGCCAATGGCACGACCGAGGACCAGCTGGCGGTGCTGGAACCCGGTTACTAAGCTGTAGGTGCCCGCGCTTAAAAGCACTACCAAGGACCGCCTGACGTTGGCGGAACTCGGATACCCAGGAGGAGGCACCTAAGCCAAAGGCTCGGCCTGGAACCAGCTGACGGTGCTGGAACCAGGTGGTGGACCCCAAGGCCCACAGGAGAGGAGAGAACAGCTAGGCCGCGAGGCAGCCGCAGTTACCGAACCCCAACAGTCCTACAGGGGGAGCTGGGCCTACTGGCACTACAGAACCAGCCTTGACTACCAGTTCACGCAGCCCACATAGGAAGCTCCTAAACTGGAGGCACCCTGGAGTTGGCTAACCCGACTGCAACACGACGGGGCAAACATAGGCGTCTCAGCGAGTTTGACACACCCCGGAAACAGCTGACGGTGCTGAAACCAGGTTTGGCACGAGGGAGTACCTGTGACAAAAACACTGCCGAGAACCAGCTGGCGGTGCTGGAACCCAGATGCGTTGCCCCAGTGTGCAAGAGCCAATGGCACGACCGAGGACCAGCTGGCGGTGCTGGAACACGGTTACTAAGCTGTAGGTGCCCGCGCTTAAAAGCACTACCAAGGACCGCCTGACGTTGGCGGAACTCGGATACCCAGGAGGAGGCACCTAAGCCAAAGGCTCGGCCCGGAACCAGCTGACGGTGCTGGAACCAGGTGGTGGACCCGAAGGCCCACAGGAGAGGAGAGAACAGCTAGGCCGCGAGGCAGCCACAGTTACCGAACCCCAACAGTCCTACAGGGGGAGCTGGGCCTACTGGCACTACAGAACCAGCCTTGACTGCCAGTTCACGCAGCCCACATAGGAAGCTCCTAAACTGGAGGCACCCTGGAGTTGGCTAACCCGACCGCACCACGATGGGGCAAGCATAGGCGTCTCAGTGAGCTTGACACAACCCGGAAACAGCTGGCGGTGCTGAAACCAGGCTTGGCACGAGGGAGTACCTGTGTCAAGAATACTGCCGAGAACCAGCTGGCGGTGCTGGAACCCAGATGCGTTGCCCCATTGTGCAAGAGCCAATGGCACGACCGAGGACCAGCTGACGGTGCTGGAACACGGTTACTAAGCTGTAGGTGCCCGCGCTTAAAAGCACTACCAAGGACCGCCTGACGTTGGCGGAACTCGGATACCCAGGAGGAGGCACCTAAGCCAAAGGCTCGGCCCGGAACCAGCTGACGGTGCTGGAACCAGGTGGTGGACCCCAAGGCCCACAGGAGAGGAGAGAACAGCTAGGCCGCGAGGCAGCCGCAGTTACCGAACCCCAACAGTCCTACAGGGGGAGCTGGGCCTACTGGCTCTACAGAACCAGCCTTGACTACCAGTTCACGCAGCCCACATAGGAAGCCCCTAAACTGGAGGCACCCTGGAGTTGGCTAACCCGACTGCAACACGACGGGGCAAACATAGGCGTCTCAGCGAGTTTGACACACCCCGGAAACAGCTGACGGTGCTGAAACCAGGTTTGGCACGAGGGAGTACCTGTGACAAAAACACTGCCGAGAACCAGCTGGCGGTGCTGGAACCCAGATGCGTTGCCCCAGTGTGCAAGAGCCAATGGCACGACCGAGGACCAGCTGACGGTGCTGGAACACGGTTACTAAGCTGTAGGTGCCCGCGCTTAAAAGCACTACCAAGGACCGCCTGACGTTGGCGGAACTCGGATACCCAGGAGGAGGCACCTAAGCCAAAGGCTCGGCCCGGAACCTGCTGACGGTGCTGGAACCAGGTGGTGGACCCCAAGGCCCACAGGAGAGGAGAGAACAGCTAGGCCGCGAGGCAGCCGCAGTTACCGAACCCCAACAGTCCTACAGGGGGAGCTGGGCCTACTGGCACTACAGAACCAGCCTTGACTACCAGTTCACGCAGCCCACATAGGAAGCTCCTAAACTGGAGGCACCCTGGAGTTGGCTAACCCGACTGCAACACGACGGGGCAAACATAGGCGTCTCAGCGAGTTTGACACACCCCGGAAACAGCTGACGGTGCTGAAACCAGGTTTGGCACGAGGGAGTACCTGTGACAAAAACACTGCCGAGAACCAGCTGGCGGTGCTGGAACCCAGATGCGTTGCCCCAGTGTGCAAGAGCCAATGGCACGACCGAGGACCAGCTGACGGTGCTGGAACACGGTTACTAAGCTGTAGGTGCCCGCGCTTAAAAGCACTACCAAGGACCGCCTGACGTTGGCGGAACTCGGATACCCAGGAGGAGGCACCTAAGCCAAAGGCTCGGCCTGGAACCAGCTGACGGTGCTGGAACCAGGTGGTGGACCCCAAGGCCCACAGGAGAGGAGAGAACAGCTAGGCCGCGAGGCAGCCGCAGTTACCGAACCCCAACAGTCCTACAGGGGGAGCTGGGCCTACTGGCACTACAGAACCAGCCTTGACTACCAGTTCACGCAGCCCACATAGGAAGCTCCTAAACTGGAGGCACCCTGGAGTTGGCTAACCCGACTGCAACACGACGGGGCAAACATAGGCGTCTCAGCGAGTTTGACACACCCCGGAAACAGCTGACGGTGCTGAAACCAGGTTTGGCACGAGGGAGTACCTGTGACAAAAACACTGCCGAGAACCAGCTGGCGGTGCTGGAACCCAGATGCGTTGCCCCAGTGTTCAAGAGCCAATGGCACGACCGAGGACCAGCTGGCGGTGCTGGAACCCGGTTACTAAGCTGTAGGTGCCCGCGCTTAAAAGCACTACCAAGGACCGCCTGACGTTGGCGGAACTCGGATACCCAGGAGGAGGCACCTAAGCCAAAGGCTCGGCCTGGAACCAGCTGACGGTGCTGGAACCAGGTGGTGGACCCCAAGGCCCACAGGAGAGGAGAGAACAGCTAGGCCGCGAGGCAGCCGCAGTTACCGAACCCCAACAGTCCTACAGGGGGAGCTGGGCCTACTGGCACTACAGAACCAGCCTTGACTACCAGTTCACGCAGCCCACATAGGAAGCTCCTAAACTGGAGGCACCCTGGAGTTGGCTAACCCGACTGCAACACGACGGGGCAAACATAGGCGTCTCAGCGAGTTTGACACACCCCGGAAACAGCTGACGGTGCTGAAACCAGGTTTGGCACGAGGGAGTACCTGTGACAAAAACACTGCCGAGAACCAGCTGGCGGTGCTGGAACCCAGATGCGTTGCCCCAGTGTGCAAGAGCCAATGGCACGACCGAGGACCAGCTGGCGGTGCTGGAACACGGTTACTAAGCTGTAGGTGCCCGCGCTTAAAAGCACTACCAAGGACCGCCTGACGTTGGCGGAACTCGGATACCCAGGAGGAGGCACCTAAGCCAAAGGCTCGGCCCGGAACCAGCTGACGGTGCTGGAACCAGGTGGTGGACCCCAAGGCCCACAGGAGAGGAGAGAACAGCTAGGCCGCGAGGCAGCCGCAGTTACCGAACCCCAACAGTCCTACAGGGGGAGCTGGGCCTACTGGCACTACAGAACCAGCCTTGACTACCAGTTCACGCAGCCCACATAGGAAGCTCCTAAACTGGAGGCACCCTGGAGTTGGCTAACCCGACTGCAACACGACGGGGCAAACATAGGCGTCTCAGCGAGTTTGACACACCCCGGAAACAGCTGACGGTGCTGAAACCAGGTTTGGCACGAGGGAGTACCTGTGACAAAAACACTGCCGAGAACCAGCTGGCGGTGCTGGAACCCAGATGCGTTGCCCCAGTGTGCAAGAGCCAATGGCACGACCGAGGACCAGCTGACGGTGCTGGAACACGGTTACTAAGCTGTAGGTGCCCGCGCTTAAAAGCACTACCAAGGACCGCCTGACGTTGGCGGAACTCGGATACCCAGGAGGAGGCACCTAAGCCAAAGGCTCGGCCCGGAACCAGCTGACGGTGCTGGAACCAGGTGGTGGACCCCAAGGCCCACAGGAGAGGAGAGAACAGCTAGGCCGCGAGGCAGCCGCAGTTACCGAACCCCAACAGTCCTACAGGGGGAGCTGGGCCTACTGGCACTACAGAACCAGCCTTGACTACCAGTTCACGCAGCCCACATAGGAAGCCCCTAAACTGGAGGCACCCTGGAGTTGGCTAACCCGACTGCAACACGACGGGGCAAACATAGGCGTCTCAGCGAGTTTGACACACCCCGGAAACAGCTGACGGTGCTGAAACCAGGTTTGGCACAAGGGAGTACCTGTGACAAAAACACTGCCGAGAACCAGCTGGCGGTGCTGGAACCCAGATGCGTTGCCCCAGTGTGCAAGAGCCAATGGCACGACCGAGGACCAGCTGACGGTGCTGGAACACGGTTACTAAGCTGTAGGTGCCCGCGCTTAAAAGCACTACCAAGGACCGCCTGACGTTGGCGGAACTCGGATACCCAGGAGGAGGCACCTAAGCCAAAGGCTCGGCCCGGAACCAGCTGACGGTGCTGGAACCAGGTGGTGGACCCGAAGGCCCACAGGAGAGGAGAGAACAGCTAGGCCGCGAGGCAGCCGTAGTTACCGAACCCCAACAGTCCTACAGGGGGAGCTGGGCCTGCTGGCACTACAGAACTAGCCTTGACTGCCAGTTCACGCAGCCCACATAGGAAGCTCCTAAACTGGAGGCACCCTGGAGTTGGCTAACCCGACCGCACCACGATGGGGCAAGCATAGGCGTCTCAGTGAGCTTGACACAACCCGGAAACAGCTGGCGGTGCTGAAACCAGGCTTGGCACGAGGGAGTACCTGTGTCAAGAACACTGCCGAGAACCAGCTGGCGGTGCTGGAACCCAGATGCGTTGCCCCATTGTGCAAGAGCCAATGGCACGACCGAGGACCAGCTGACGGTGCTGGAACACGGTTACTAAGCTGTAGGTGCCCGCGCTTAAAAGCACTACCAAGGACCGCCTGACGTTGGCGGAACTCGGATACCCAGGAGGAGGCACCTAAGCCAAAGGCTCGGCCCGGAACCAGCTGACGGTGCTGGAACCAGGTGGTGGACCCGAAGGCCCACAGGAGAGGAGAGAACAGCTAGGCCACGAGGCAGCCGCAGTTACCGAACCCCAACAGTCCTACAGGGGTAGCTGGGCCTACTGGCACTACAGAACCAGCCTTGACTACCAGTTCACGCAGCCCACATAGGAAGCTCCTAAACTGGAGGCACCCTGGAGTTGGCTAACCCGACTGCAACACGACGGGGCAAACATAGGCATCTCAGCGAGTTTGACACACCCCGGAAACAGCTGACGGTGCTGAAACCAGGTTTGGCACGAGGGAGTACCTGTGACAAAAACACTGCCGAGAACCAGCTGGCGGTGCTGGAACCCAGATGCGTTGCCCCAGTGTGCAAGAGCCAATGGCACGACTGAGGACCAGCTGACGGTGCTGGAACACGGTTACTAAGCTGTAGGTGCCCGCGCTTAAAAGCACTACCAAGGACCGCCTGACGTTGGCGGAACTCGGATACCCAGGAGGAGGCACCTAAGCCAAAGGCTCGGCCCGGAACCAGCTGACGGTGCTGGAACCAGGTGGTGGACCCGAAGGCCCACAGGAGAGGAGAGAACAGCTAGGCCGCGAGGCAGCCGCAGTTACCGAACCCCAACAGTCCTACAGGGGGAGCTGGGCCTACTGGCACTACAGAACCAGCCTTGACTACCAGTTCACGCAGCCCACATAGGAAGCTCCTAAACTGGAGGCACCCTGGAGTTGGCTAACCCAACTGCAACACGACGGGGCAAACATAGGCGTCTCAGTGAGTTTGACACACCCCGGAAACAGCTGACGGTGCTGAAACCAGGTTTGGCACGAGGGAGTACCTGTGACAAAAACACTGCCGAGAACCAGCTGGCGGTGCTGGAACCCAGATGCGTTGCCCCAGTGTGCAAGAGCCAATGGCACGACCGAGGACCAGCTGACGGTGCTGGAACACGGTTACTAAGCTGTAGGTGCCCGCGCTTAAAAGCACTACCAAGGACCGCCTGACGTTGGCGGAACTCGGATACCCAGGAGGAGGCACCTAAGCCAAAGGCTCGGCCCGGAACCAGCTGACGGTGCTGGAACCAGGTGGTGGACCCCAAGGCCCACAGGAGAGGAGAGAACAGCTAGGCCGCGAGGCAGCCGCAGTTACCGAACCCCAACAGTCCTACAGGGGGAGCTGGGCCTACTGGCACTACAGAACCAGCCTTGACTACCAGTTCACGCAGCCCACATAGGAAGCCCCTAAACTGGAGGCACCCTGGAGTTGGCTAACCCGACTGCAACACGACGGGGCAAACATAGGCGTCTCAGCGAGTTTGACACACCCCGGAAACAGCTGACGGTGCTGAAACCAGGTTTGGCACAAGGGAGTACCTGTGACAAAAACACTGCCGAGAACCAGCTGGCGGTGCTGGAACCCAGATGCGTTGCCCCAGTGTGCAAGAGCCAATGGCACGACCGAGGACCAGCTGACGGTGCTGGAACACGGTTACTAAGCTGTAGGTGCCCGTGCTTAAAAGCACTACCAAGGACCGCCTGACGTTGGCGGAACTCGGATACCCAGGAGGAGGCACCTAAGCCAAAGGCTCGGCCCGGAACCAGCTGACGGTGCTGGAACCAGGTGGTGGACCCCAAGGCCCACAGGAGAGGAGAGAACAGCTAGGCCGCGAGGCAGCCGCAGATACCGAACCCCAACAGTCCTACAGGGGGAGCTGGGCCTACTGGCACTACAGAACCAGCCTTGACTACCAGTTCACGCAGCCCACATAGGAAGCTCCTAAACTGGAGGCACCCTGGAGTTGGCTAACCCGACTGCAACACGACGGGGCAAACATAGGCGTCTCAGCGAGTTTGACACACCCCGGAAACAGCTGACGGTGCTGAAACCAGGTTTGGCACGAGGGAGTACCTGTGACAAAAACACTGCCGAGAACCAGCTGGCGGTGCTGGAACCCAGATGCGTTGCCCCAGTGTGCAAGAGCCAATGGCACGACCGAGGACCAGCTGGCGGTGCTGGAACACGGTTACTAAGCTGTAGGTGCCAGCGCTTAAAAGCACTACCAAGGACCGCCTGACGTTGGCGGAACTCGGATACCCAGGAGGAGGCACCTAAGCCAAAGGCTCGGCCCGGAACCAGCTGACGGTGCTGGAACCAGGTGGTGGACCCCAAGGCCCACAGGAGAGGAGAGAACAGCTAGGCCGCGAGGCAGCCACAGTTACCGAACCCCAACAGTCCTACAGGGGGAGCTGGGCCTACTGGCACTACAGAACCAGCCTTGACTACCAGTTCACGCAGCCCACATAGGAAGCTCCTAAACTGGAGGCACCCTGGAGTTGGCTAACCCGACCGCACCACGACGGGGCAAGCATAGGCGTCTCAGTGAGCTTGACACAACCCGGAAACAGCTGACGGTGCTGAAACCAGGCTTGGCACGAGGGAGTACCTGTGACAAGAACACTGCCGAGAACCAGCTGGCGGTGCTGGAACCCAGATGCGTTGCCCCAGTGTGCAAGAGCCAATGGCACGACCGAGCACCAGCTGGCGGTGCTGGAACACGGTTACTAAGCTGTAGGTGCCCGCGCTTAAAAGCACTACCAAGGACCGCCTGACGTTGGCGGAACTCGGATACCCAGGAGGAGGCACCTAAGCCAAAGGCTCGGCCTGGAACCAGCTGACGGTGCTGGAACCAGGTGGTGGACCCCAAGGCCCACAGGAGAGGAGAGAACAGCTAGGCCGCGAGGCAGCCGCAGTTACCGAACCCCAACAGTCCTACAGGGGGAGCTGGGCCTACTGGCACTACAGAACCAGCCTTGACTACCAGTTCACGCAGCCCACATAGGAAGCTCCTAAACTGGAGGCACCCTGGAGTTGGCTAACCCGACTGCAACACGACGGGGCAAACATAGGCGTCTCAGCGAGTTTGACACACCCCGGAAACAGCTGTCGGTGCTGAATCCAGGTTTGGCACGAGGGAGTACCTGTGACAAAAACACTGCCGAGAACCAGCTGGCGGTGCTGGAACCCAGATGCGTTGCCCCAGTGTGCAAGAGCCAATGGCACGACCGAGGACCAGCTGACGGTGCTGGAACACGGTTACTAAGCTGTAGGTACCCGCGCTTAAAAGCACTACCAAGGACCGCCTGACGTTGGCGGAACTCGGATACCCAGGAGGAGGCACCTAAGCCAAAGGCTCGGCCTGGAACCAGCTGACGGTGCTGGAACCAGGTGGTGGACCCCAAGGCCCACAGGAGAGGAGAGAACAGCTAAGCCGCGAGGCAGCCGCAGTTACCGAACCCCAACAGTCCTACAGGGGGAGCTGGGCCTACTGGCACTACAGAACCAGCCTTGACTACCAGTTCACGCAGCCCACATAGGAAGCTCCTAAACTGGAGGCACCCTGGAGTTGGCTAACCCGACTGCAACACGACGGGGCAAACATAGGCGTCTCAGCGAGTTTGACACACCCCGGAAACAGCTGACGGTGCTGAAACCAGGTTTGGCACGAGGGAGTACCTGTGACAAAAACACTGCCGAGAACCAGCTGGCGGTGCTGGAACCCAGATGCGTTGCCCCAGTGTGCAAGAGCCAATGGCACGACCGAGGACCAGCTGACGGTGCTGGAACACGGTTACTAAGCTGTAGGTGCCCGCGCTTAAAAGCACTACCAAGGACCGCCTGACGTTGGCAGAACTCGGATACCCAGGAGGAGGCACCTAAGCCAAAGGCTCGGCCTGGAACCAGCTGACGGTGCTGGAACCAGGTGGTGGACCCCAAGGCCCACAGGAGAGGAGAGAACAGCTAGGCCGCGAGGCAGCCGCAGTTACCGAACCCCAACAGTCCTACAGGGGGAGCTGGGCCTACTGGCACTACAGAACCAGCCTTGACTACCAGTTCACGCAGCCCACATAGGAAGCTCCTAAACTGGAGGCACCCTGGAGTTGGCTAACCCGACCGCACCACGACGGGGCAAGCATAGGCGTCTCAGTGAGCTTGACACAACCCGGAAACAGCTGACGGTGCTGAAACCAGGCTTGGCACGAGGGAGTACCTGTGACAAGAACACTGCCGAGAACCAGCTGGCGGTGCTGGAACCCAGATGCGTTGCCTATTAAAGATTGTCTTCCTAGAGCCCCAACTAGCGGTGTTGGAGCTAAGGGTAAGCAGGGGGAGCAGAGTGTAGGCCGAAGCCTGCACTGGAGGCAGCTTTGTGTCTGCGTTGCGTTTGCAGGACACTTTGCCGGCTACACAGTGGGGGAACAGCTGGCGTTGCTGAACCCCACTAACACAATGGCGTGTGTTTTTCTCTGTGCAGCTAGCACTTGGGGTCAAAAACTAGCGATGTTAGAGCCCGTGTTGAAGCAGGAGGAGGAGGAGAGGAGCAGAGTGTAGGCCGAAGCCTATTTGAACCAATTTCAAAGGAAACCTTTAACCCCCCCTCAGGTGTTACAAAGTACAAGAGACACACCTTGTGCAGTATTAATGCTGCACAAGTGAAAGGTTGCGCTATTAATTTGTCTACTTGCACACGCTGAATGAAAGACGTACACAATTTAGCCCATTCTACAGTCAAACTGTAATGGATGCGTGACTTGGCTTTTTAAGGAGACGCAGCACAGGTGTCCCAAATAACGCCTTGGTGCTTGGCGCAGCTTCCTGAGCGTTGTTATTTGCTGTACAGGAGTCTGCGCTCTTGTGTTATCCCTTGGCAATGCCCTGTTAGAGCTGCCCGTCTTATGACCTCATTTCATGTTGGCCGGTGCGGATAACGATGGCCATAAATCCCAGACCCACAGTGCCTTTTCATAAAGTCACACTGCGGTGCTGTGATTCGTGGCCTTGAGCAGTAAATATTTTGGCCGCTCACACACGTCCTTACACCTGCTTCAGACTGGGCGGCCTCTGCTGATCCCTTCTCGCATGCCGCGGCCATGAGGCTGCACAGTCTGAAGAGGCGGAAGGAGATGAGTTAAGACAGGTGAAGATATGCACTGCTCGTGCCCATCAATCACACCCTCGCAGTCAAAATAAGACAACGAGGAGCATTGTTTCAGGCAGGGCGGACGCACAGGCGCAACAAGCCAACCAATGATGTCAGAAGACGGGAAGCGCTACCAAGGGGGGTGCTGCGTATCATTAGAAAGGAAAGTCACACCTCAGGGACAGTGGAATGGTCTCAATGAGACACATTTTGTACGTTTTGAGTTCCACGTGGGCAAGGACAAAAAGTCAGCCACCTTGTACAAATGCAGCAGTACTGCTGTATTAGGTGGCTGTTATACATTGAAACACCTGGGGGTGGGGGGCAGGCTCCCTTCAATTTCAGTTCATGTGCCTGCATGGCGTTTGCAGGACACGTTGCCAGCTACACAGCAGGGGAACAGCTGGCGGTGCTGAACCCCACTAACACATTGGCTGGTGTTTTTCTCTGTGCAGCTAGCATGTCCGGGCAGAAACTGGCGTTGTTTGAGCCCAGGGTCAGCAGGAGGAGGAGAGGAGCAAAGTGTAGGCCGAAGCCTGCACTGGTGGCAGCTTTTGTTCTGTTGTGCCAGCGTGGCTTGTGCTGGACACGTTGCCGACTACACAGCAGGGGAACAGCTGGCGTTGCTGAACCCCACTAACACATTGACTGGTGTTTTTCTCTGTGCAGCTAGCAGTTCCGGGCAAAAACTAGCGGTGTTTGAGCCCAGGGTCAGCAGGAGGAGTAGAGGAGCAGAGTGTAGGCCGAAGCCTAGTTGAACCAATTTCAAAGGTTACCTTTAAGGTGTTGCAAGGTACAAGAGCCACACCTTGAACAGCATTAATGATGCACAAGTCAAAGGTTGCTCTATTTAATTTTGCTCCTTGCACACGCTGAATTAAACACGTACACTATTTAGCCCATTATACTGTCAAACAGTAGTGGAGGCGTGACTAGTCTACTAGTCTTTTTAAGGAGACGCAGCACAGGTGTACAAATTTACACCTAGGTGCTGTGCGCAGATTCCTTACCGTTGTTATTTGCAGTACAGGAAACTGCGCTCTTGTGTTATCCCTTGGCAATACCCTGTTAGTGCAGGCCGTCTCATGACCTCATTTCATGTTGGGCGGTGCGGTTAACGATGGCCATAAATCCCAGACCCACAGTGGCTTTTCCTAAAGTCACACTGCGGTGCTGGGATTCGTGGCCTTGTGCAGTAAATATGTTCGCCGCTCACACATGTCCTTACACCTGCTTCAGACTGGGCGGCCTCAGCTGATCCCTTATCGCATGCCGCGGCCATGAGGCCGCACAGTCAGAAGAAGGCGGAAGGAGGGGAGTGAAGACAGGGGAACATATGCACTGCTCGTGCCCATCAATCACACCCTCGCAGTCAAAATATATGAGACAACGGGGGGCGTTGTGTCGGGCAGGGGGGACGCACAGGCACAGCCAGCCAACCAATGATGTCAGGAGACGGGCAGCGCTAACAATGGGGGTGCTGCGTGTCATTAAAAAGGAAAGTCACACCTCAGGGACATTGTAATGGTCTGTAATGAGACACATTTTGTACTTGTTGAGTTCCACGTGTGCAAGGAGAAAAAGTCAGCCACCTTGTACAAATGCAGCAGTACTGCTGTACAAGGTGGCTGTTATACATAGAAACACCTGGGGGGGTGGGGGGCAGGCTCCCTTCAATTTCAGTTCATGTGCCTGCGTGGCGTTTGCAGGACACGTTGCCAGCTACACAGCAGGGGAACAGCTGGCGGTGCTGAACCCCACTAACACATTGGCTGGTGTTTTTCTCTGTGCAGCTAGCATGTCCGGGCAGAAACTGGCGTTGTTTGAGCCCAGGGTCAGCAGGAGGAGGAGAGGAGCAAAGTGTAGGCCGAAGCCTGCACTGGTGGCAGCTTTTGGTCAGTTGTGCCAGCGTGGCTTGTGCTGGACACGATGCCGACTACACAGCAGGGGAACAGCTGGCGGTGCTGAACCCCACTAACACATTGACTGGTGTTTTTCTCTGTGCAGCTAGCATGTCCGGGCAGAAACTGGCGGTGTTTGAGCCCGGGGTCAGCAGGAGGAGGAGAGGAGCAGAGTGTAGGCCGAAGCCTGCACTGGTGGCAGCTTTTGGTCGGTTGTGCCAGCGTGGCTTGTGCTGGACACGATGCCAACTACACAGCAGGGGAACAGCTGGCGGTGCTGAACCCCACGAACACATTGACTGGTGTTTTTCTCTGTGCAGCTAGCAGTTCCGGGCAGAAACTAGCGGTGTTTGAGCCCAGGGTCAGCAGGAGGAGGAGAGGAGCAGAGTGTAGGCCGAAGCCTAGTTGAACCAATTTCAAAGGTTACCTTTAACCCCCCCCTCAGGTGTTGCAAGGTACAAGAGCCACACCAGAAGCCTGACAAACAAGATGGAAGAACTAGAAGCAGAAATATCTACAGGTAACTTTGACATAGTGGGAATAACCGAGACATGGTTAGATGAAAGCTATGACTGGGCAGTTAACTTACAGGGTTACAGTCTGTTTAGAAAGGATCGTAAAAATCGGAGAGGAGGAGGGGTTTGTCTCTATGTAAAGTCTTGTCTAAAGTCCACTTTAAGGGAGGATATTAGCGAAGGGAATGAGGATGTCGAGTCCATATGGGTTGAAATTCATGGAGGGAAAAATGGTAACAAAATTCTCATTGGGGTCTGTTACAAACCCCCAAATATAACAGAAAGCATGGAAAGTCTAATTCTAAAGCAGATAGATGAAGCTGCAACCCATAATGAGGTCCTGGTTATGGGGGACTTTAACTACCCGGATATTAACTGGGAAACAGAAACCTGTGAAACCCATAAAGGCAACAGGTTTCTGCTAATAACCAAGAAAAATTATCTTTCACAATTGGTGCAGAATCCAACCAGAGGAGCAGCACTTTTAGACCTAATACTATCTAATAGACCTGACAGAATAACAAATCTGCAGGTGGTTGGGCATTTAGGAAATAGCGACCACAATATTGTGCAGTTTCACCTGTCTTTCACTAGGGGGACTTGTCAGGGAGTCACAAAAACATTGAACTTTAGGAAGGCAAAGTTTGAACAGCTTAGAGATGCCCTTAATCTGGTAGACTGGGACAATATCCTCAGAAATGAGAATACAGATAATAAATGGGAAATGTTTAAGAACATCCTAAATAGGCAGTGTAAGCGGTTTATACCTTGTGGGAATAAAAGGACTAGAAATAGGAAAAACCCAATGTGGCTAAACAAAGAAGTAAGACAGGCAATTAACAGTAAAAAGAAAGCATTTGCACTACTAAAGCAGGATGGCACCATTGAAGCTCTAAAAAACTATAGGGAGAAAAAAACTCTATCTAAAAAACTAATTAAAGCTGCCAAAAAGGAAACAGAGAAGCACATTGCTAAGGAGAGTAAAACTAATCCCAAACTGTTCTTCAACTATATCAATAGTAAAAGAATAAAAACTGAAAATGTAGGCCCCTTAAAAAATAGTGAGGAAAGAATGGTTGTAGATGACGAGGAAAAAGCTAACATATTAAACACCTTCTTCTCCACGGTATTCACGGTGGAAAATGAAATGCTAGGTGAAATCCCAAGAAACAATGAAAACCCTATATTAAGGGTCACCAATCTAACCCAAGAAGAGGTGCGAAACCGGCTAAATAAGATTAAAATAGATAAATCTCCGGGTCCGGATGGCATACACCCACGAGTACTAAGAGAACTAAGTAATGTAATAGATAAACCATTATTTCTTATTTTTAGTGACTCTATAGCGACAGGGTCTGTTCCGCAGGACTGGCGCATAGCAAATGTGGTGCCAATATTCAAAAAGGGCTCTAAAAGTGAACCTGGAAATTATAGGCCAGTAAGTCTAACCTCTATTGTTGGTAAAATATTTGAAGGGTTTCTGAGGGATGTTATTCTGGATTATCTCAATGAGAATAACTGTTTAACTCCATATCAGCATGGGTTTATGAGAAATCGCGCCTGTCAAACCAATCTAATCAGTTTTTATGAAGAGGTAAGCTATAGACTGGACCACGGTGAGTCATTGGACGTGGTATATCTCGATTTTTCCAAAGCGTTTGATACCGTGCCGCACAAGAGGTTGGTACACAAAATGAGAATGCTTGGTCTGGGGGAAAATGTGTGTAAATGGGTTAGTAACTGGCTTAGTGATAGAAAGCAGAGGGTGGTTATAAATGGTATAGTCTCTAACTGGGTCGCTGTGACCAGTGGGGTACCGCAGGGGTCGGTATTGGGACCTGTTCTCTTCAACATATTCATTAATGATCTGGTAGAAGGTTTACACAGTAAAATATCGATATTTGCAGATGATACAAAACTATGTAAAGCAGTTAATACAAGAGAAGATAGTATTCTGCTACAGATGGATCTGGATAAGTTGGAAACTTGGGCTGAAAGGTGGCAGATGAGGTTTAACAATGATAAATGTAAGGTTATACACATGGGAAGAGGGAATCAATATCACCATTACACACTGAACGGGAAACCACTGGGTAAATCTGACAGGGAGAAGGACTTGGGGATCCTAGTTAATGATAAACTTACCTGGAGCAGCCAGTGCCAGGCAGCAGCTGCCAAGGCAAACAGGATCATGGGGTGCATTAAAAGAGGTCTGGATACACATGATGAGAGCATTATACTGCCTCTGTACAAATCCCTAGTTAGACCGCACATGGAGTACTGTGTCCAGTTTTGGGCACCGGTGCTCAGGAAGGATATAATGGAACTAGAGAGAGTACAAAGGAGGGCAACAAAATTAATAAAGGGGATGGGAGAACTACAATACCCAGATAGATTAGCGAAATTAGGATTATTTAGTCTAGAAAAAAGACGACTGAGGGGCGATCTAATAACCATGTATAAGTATATAAGGGGACAATACAAATATCTCGCTGAGGATCTGTTTATACCAAGGAAGGTGACGGGCACAAGGGGGCATTCTTTGCGTCTGGAAGAGAGAAGGTTTTTCCACCAACATAGAAGAGGATTCTTTACTGTTAGGGCAGTGAGAATCTGGAATTGCTTGCCTGAGGAGGTGGTGATGGCGAACTCAGTCGAGGGGTTCAAGAGAGGCTTGGATGTCTTCCTGGAGCAGAACAATATTGTATCATACAATTATTAGGTTCTGTAGAAGGACGTAGATCTGGGTATTTATTATGATGGAATATAGGCTGAACTGGATGGACAAATGTCTTTTTTCGGCCTTACTAACTATGTTACTATGTTACTATGTTACCTTGAACAGCATTAATGATGCACAAGTCAAAGGTTGCTCTATTTAATTTTGCTCCTTGCACACGCTGAATTAAACACGTACACTATTTAGCCCATTATACTGTCAAACAGTAGTGGAGGCGTGACTACTAGTCTTTTTAAGGAGACGCAGCACAGGTGTACAAATTTACACCTAGGTGCTGTGCGCAGATTCCTTACCGTTGTTATTTGCAGTACAGGAAACTGCGCTCTTGTGTTATCCCTTGGCAATACCCTGTTAGTGCAGGCCGTCTCATGACCTCATTTCATGTTGGCCGTTGCGGTTAACGATGGCCATAAATCCCAGACCCACAGTGGCTTTTCCTAAAGTCACACTGCGGTGCTGGGATTCGTGGCCTTGTGCAGTAAATATGTTCGCCGCTCACACATGTCCTTACACCTGCTTCAGACTGGGCGGCCTCAGCTGATCCCTTATCGCATGCCGCGGCCATGAGGCCGCACAGTCAGAAGAAGGCGGAAGGAGGGGAGTGAAGACAGGGGAACATATGCACTGCTCGTGCCCATCAATCACACCCTCGCAGTCAAAATATATGAGACAACGGGGGGCGTTGTGTCGGGCAGGGGGGACGCACAGGCACAGCCAGCCAACCAATGATGTCAGGAGACGGGCAGCGCTAACAATGGGGGTGCTGCGTGTCATTAAAAAGGAAAGTCACACCTCAGGGACATTGTAATGGTCTGTAATGAGACACATTTTGTACTTGTTGAGTTCCACGTGTGCAAGGAGAAAAAGTCAGCCACCTTGTACAAATGCAGCAGTACTGCTGTACAAGGTGGCTGTTATACATAGAAACACCTGGGGGGGTGGGGGGCAGGCTCCCTTCAATTTCAGTTCATGTGCCTGCGTGGCGTTTGCAGGACACGTTGCCAGCTACAGAGCAGGGGAACAGCTGGCGGTGCTGAACCCCACTAACACATTGGCTGGTGTTTTTCTCTGTGCAGCTAGCATGTCCGGGCAGAAACTGGCGTTGTTTGAGCCCAGGGTCAGCAGGAGGAGGAGAGGAGCAAAGTGTAGGCCGAAGCCTGCACTGGTGGCAGCTTTTGGTCAGTTGTGCCAGCGTGGCTTGTGCTGGACACGATGCCGACTACACAGCAGGGGAACAGCTGGCGGTGCTGAACCCCACTAACACATTGACTGGTGTTTTTCTCTGTGCAGCTAGCATGTCCGGGCAGAAACTGGCGGTGTTTGAGCCCGGGGTCAGCAGGAGGAGGAGAGGAGCAGAGTGTAGGCCGAAGCCTACACTGGTGGCAGCTTTTGGTCGGTTGTGCCAGCGTGGCTTGTGCTGGACACGATGCCAACTACACAGCAGGGGAACAGCTGGCGGTGCTGAACCCCACAAACACATTGACTGGTGTTTTTCTCTGTGCAGCTAGCAGTTCCGGGCAGAAACTAGCGGTGTTTGAGCCCAGGGTCAGCAGTAGGAGTAGAGGAGCAGAGTGTAGGCCGAAGCCTAGTTGAACCAATTTCAAAGGTTACCTTTAACCCCCCCCTCAGGTGTTGCAAGGTACAAGAGCCACACCTTGAACAGCATTAATGATGCACAAGTCAAAGGTTGCTCTATTTAATTTTGCTCCTTGCACACGCTGAATTAAACACGTATACTATTTAGCCCATTATACTGTCAAACAGTAGTGGAGGCGTGACTACTAGTCTTTTTAAGGAGACGCAGCACAGGTGTACAAATTTACACCTAGGTGCTGTGCGCAGATTCCTTACCGTTGTTATTTGCAGTACAGGAAACTGCGCTCTTGTGTTATCCCTTGGCAATACCCTGTTAGTGCAGGCCGTCTCATGACCTCATTTCATGTTGGCCGTTGCGGTTAACGATGGCCATAAATCCCAGACCCACAGTGGCTTTTCCTAAAGTCACACTGCGGTGCTGGGATTCGTGGCCTTGTGCAGTAAATATGTTCGCCGCTCACACGTCCTTACACCTGCTTCAGACTGGGCGGCCTCAGCTGATCCCTTATCGCATGCCGCGGCCATGAGGCCGCACAGTCAGAAGAAGGCGGAAGGAGGGGAGTGAAGACAGGAGAACATATGCACTGCTCGTGCCCATCAATCACACCCTCGCAGTCAAAATATATGAGACAACGGGGGGCGTTGTGTCGGGCAGGGGGGACGCACAGGCACAGCCAGCCAACCAATGATGTCAGGAGACGGGCAGCGCTAACAATGGGGGTGCTGCGTGTCATTAAAAAGGAAAGTCACACCTGAGGGACATTGTAATGGTCTGTAATGAGACACATTTTGTACTTGTTGAGTTCCACGTGTGCAAGGAGAAAAAGTCAGCCACCTTGTACAAATGCAGCAGTACTGCTGTACAAGGTGGCTGTTATACATAGAAACACCTGGGGGGGTGGGGGGCAGGCTCCCTTCAATTTCAGTTCATGTGCCTGCGTGGCGTTTGCAGGACACGTTGCCAGCTACACAGCAGGGGAACAGCTGGCGGTGCTGACCCCACTAACACATTGGCTGGTGTTTTTCTCTGTGCAGCTAGCATGTCCGGGCAGAAACTGGCGTTGTTTGAGCCCAGGGTCAGCAGGAGGAGGAGAGGAGCAAAGTGTAGGCCGAAGCCTGCACTGGTGGCAGCTTTTGGTCAGTTGTGCCAGCGTGGCTTGTGCTGGACACGATGCCGACTACACAGCAGGGGAACAGCTGGCGGTGCTGAACCCCACTAACACATTGGCTGGTGTTTTTCTCTGTGCAGCTAGCATGTCCGGGCAGAAACTGGCGTTGTTTGAGCCCAGGGTCAGCAGGAGGAGGAGAGGAGCAAAGTGTAGGCCGAAGCCTGCACTGGTGGCAGCTTTTGGTCAGTTGTGCCAGCGTGGCTTGTGCTGGACACGATGCCGACTACACAGCAGGGGAACAGCTGGCGGTGCTGAACCCCACTAACACATTGGCTGGTGTTTTTCTCTGTGCAGCTAGCATGTCTGGGCAGAAACTGGCGTTGTTTGAGCCCAGGGTCAGCAGGACGAGGAGAGGAGCAAAGTGTAGGCCGAAGCCTGCACTGGTGGCAGCTTTTGGTCAGTTGTGCCAGCGTGGCTTGTGCTGGACACGATGCCGACTACACAGCAGGGGAACAGCTGGCGGTGCTGAACCCCACTAACACATTGGCTGGTGTTTTTCTCTGTGCAGCTAGCATGTCCGGGCAGAAACTGGCGTTGTTTGAGCCCAGGGTCAGCAGGAGGAGGAGAGGAGCAAAGTGTAGGCCGAAGCCTGCACTGGTGGCAGCTTTTGGTCAGTTGTGCCAGCGTGGCTTGTGCTGGACACGATGCCGACTACACAGCAGGGGAACAGCTGGCGGTGCTGAACCCCACTAACACATTGGCTGGTGTTTTTCTCTGTGCAGCTAGCATGTCCGGGCAGAAACTGGCGTTGTTTGAGCCCAGGTTCAGCAGGAGGAGGAGAGGAGCAAAGTGTAGGCCGAAGCCTGCACTGGTGGCAGCTTTTGGTCAGTTGTGCCAGTGTGGCTTGTGCTGGACACGATGCCGACTACACAGCAGGGGAACAGCTGGCGGTGCTGAACCCCACTAACACATTGGCTGGTGTTTTTCTCTGTGCAGCTAGCATGTCCGGGCAGAAACTGGCGTTGTTTGAGCCCAGGGTCAGCAGGAGGAGGAGAGGAGCAAAGTGTAGGCCGAAGCCTGCACTGGTGGCAGCTTTTGGTCAGTTGTGCCAGCGTGGCTTGTGCTGGACACGATGCCGACTACACAGCAGGGGAACAGCTGGCGGTGCTGAACCCCACTAACACATTGGCTGGTGTTTTTCTCTGTGCAGCTAGCATGTCCGGGCAGAAACTGGCGTTGTTTGAGCCCAGGGTCAGCAGGAGGAGGAGAGGAGCAAAGTGTAGGCCGAAGCCTGCACTGGTGGCAGCTTTTGGTCAGTTGTGCCAGCGTGGCTTGTGCTGGACACGATGCCGACTACACAGCAGGGGAACAGCTGGCGGTGCTGAACCCCACTAACACATTGGCTGGTGTTTTTCTCTGTGCAGCTAGCATGTCCGGGCAGAAACTGGCGTTGTTTGAGCCCAGGGTCAGCAGGAGGAGTAGAGGAGCAGAGTGTAGGCCGAAGCCTAGTTGAACCAATTTCAAAGGTTACCTTTAACCCCCCCCTCAGGTGTTGCAAGGTACAAGAGCCACACCTTGAACAGCATTAATGATGCACAAGTCAAAGGTTGCTCTATTTAATTTTGCTCCTTGCACACGCTGAATAAAACACGTACACTATTTAGCCCATTATACTGTCAAACAGTAGTGGAGGCGTGACTACTAGTCTTTTTAAGGAGATGCAGCACAGGTGTCAAAATTTACACCTAGCTGCTGTGCGCAGATTCCTGAGCGTTGTTATTTGCTGTACAGGAGTCTGTGCTATTGGGATCCCTTGGCCATGCGCTGTGAGCGCTTCCTGTCTTCTGACCTCATTTAATGTCGGCCGTTACGGTTAGCGATGGACATGAATCCCAGACCCACAGTGGCTTTTCAAAAAATCACACTGCGTGGCTGGGATTCGTGGCCTTGTTCAGTAAATATGTTTGACGCTCACACATGTCCTTACACCTGCTTCAAACTGGGCGGCCTCATCTGATCCCTTATCGCCTGCCGCGGCCATGAGGACACCCAGTCTGAAGAAGGCGGAAGGAGATGAGTGAACACAGGCAAACATATGCACTGCACATGCCCATCAATCACACCCTCGCTGTTCAAAAAAATAAGACACCGAGGGGCGTTGTTTCGAGCAGGGCAGACGCACAGGCGCAGCCAGCTAACCAATGATGTCAAAAGACGAGCAGCGCTAACAAGGGTGGTGCTGCGTATCATTAGAAAGGAAAGTCACACCTCAGGGACAGTGGAATGGTCTCAATGAGACACATTTTGTACGTGTTGAGTTCCACGTGGGCAAGGAGAAAAAGTCAGCCTCCTTGTACAAATGCAGCAGTACTGCTGTACAAGGTGGCTGTTTTACATAGAAACACCTGGGGGTGGGGGGCAGGCTCCCTTCAATTTCAGTTCATGTGCCTGCGTGGCGTTTGCAGGTCACGTTGCAAGCTACACAGCAGGGGAACAGCTGGCGGTGCTGAACCCCACTGACACATTGACTGTTGTTTTTCTCTGTGCAGCTCGCATGTCCGGGCAAAAACTGGCGGTGTTAGAGCCCAGGGTCAGGAGGAGGAGAGGAGCAATGTGTAGGCCGAAGCCTGCACTGGTGGCAGCTTTTGGTCAGTTGTGCCAGCGTGGCTTGTGCTGGACACGATGCCGGCTACACAGCGGGGGAACAGCTGGCGGTGCTGAACCCCACTAACACATTGGCTGGTGTTTTTCTCTGTGCAGCTAGCACTTCCGGGCAGAAACTGGCGGTGTTTGAGCCCAGGGTCAGCAGGAGGAGGAGAGGAGCAGAGTGTAGGCCGAAGCCTGCACTGGTGGCAGCTTATGGTCAGTTGTGCCAGCGTGGCTTGTGCTGGACACGATGCCGACTACACAGCAGGGGAACAGCTGGTGGTGCTGAACCTCACTAACACATTGACTGGTGTTTTTCTCTGTGCAGCTAGCAGTTCCGGGCAAAAACTAGCGGTGTTTGAGCCCAGGGTCAGCAGGAGAGGAGCAGAGTGTAGGCCGAAGCCTAGTTGAACCAATTTCAAAGGTTACCTTTAACCCCCCTCAGGTGTTGCAAGGTACAAGAGCCACACCTTGTGCAGCATTAATGCTGCACAAGTAAAAGGTTGCTCTATTTGTTTTGCTCCTTGCACACGCTGACTAAAACACGTACACTATTTAGCCCATTATACTGTCAATCAGTTGTGGAGGCGTGACTTGTCTTTTTAAGGAGACGCAGCACAGGTGTCAAAATTTGCACCTAGGTACTGGGCGCAGAATCCTGAGCGTTGTTATTTGCTGTACAGGAGTCTGCGCTATTGTGATCCCTTGGCCATGCGCTGTGAGCGCTTCCTGTCTTCTGACCTCATTTCATTTCGGCCGTTGCGGTTAGCGATGGACATGAATCCCAGGCCCACAGTGTGTTTTCAAAAAATCACACTGCGTGGCTGGGATTCGTGGCCTTGTGCAGTAAATAGGTTTGCCGCTTACACATGTCCTTACACCTGCTCCAGACTGGGCGGCCTCAGCTGATCCCTTATCGCCTACCACGGCCAGGAGGCCGCACAGTCTGAAGAAGGCGGAAGGAGATGAGTTAAGACAGGCGAACATATGCACTGCTCGTGCCCATAAACCACACCCTCGCTGACAAAATAAATATGACAACGAGGGGCGTTGTTTCTAGCAGGGCGGATGCACAGGCGCAGCCAGCTAACCATGATGACAAAAGACGGGAAACGCTACCAAGGGGGGTGCTGCGTATCATTAGAAAGGAAAGTCACACCTCAGGGACAGTGGAATGGTCTCAATGAGACACATTTTGTACGTGTTGAGTTCCACGTGGGCAAGGAGAAAAAGTCAGCCACCTTGTACAAATGCAGCAGTACTGCTGTACTAGGTGGCTGTTATACATAGAAACACCTGGGGGGGGTGGGGCCAGGTTCCCTTTAATTTCAGTTCATGTGCCTGCGTGGCGTTTGCAGGTCACGTTGCCGGCTACACAGCAGGGGAACAGCTGGCGTTGCTGAACCCCACTAACACATTGGCTGGTGTTTTTCTCTGTGCAGCTAGCACTTCCGGGCAAAAACTAGCGGTGTTTGAGCCCAGGGTCAGCAGGAGGAGGAGAGGAGCAGAGTGTAGGCCGAAGCCTGCACTGGTGGCAGCTTTTGTTCTGTTGTGGCAGCGTGGCTTGTGCTGGACACGTTGCCGACTACACAGCAGGGGAACAGCTGGCGGTGCTGAACCCCACTGACACATCACCTAGTGTTTTTTCTGTGTAGACAACACTTAAAGGTGGCAACTGACAGTGTTGAAACCCAGGGAATCAAAGAGGAGCAGAGTGTAGGCCGAAGCCTGCAGTGGAGCAAGTTGAAAGGGAACCTTTAACCCCCCCCCCCCCCCCAGGCATTTGTTGCTGAAAGAGCCATCTTGTACAGCAGTAATACTGCACATGGAAAATGGTGGCTCCGAAAATTATGCTCCTTGCAAACGCTGAAGTACACACTCATATAATGTGTCCCCTCACACCGTCAAACCATCCCGGAAGTGGGACTTTCCTTTGTAATGTGACACAGCACAGCCGTCATTCCAACCCCCTTGGTGCCGGGCGCCACCTCCTCAACGTTGTTTGGTTCTATCACGGAGCCCGCGCTGTAATGTTATCCCTTGGCCATGCACAGTTAGCGGTGCCCGTCTTCTGACATCATGTAGGTGTCAGGCTGGCAGTGCCTGTGCGTCCAAGCTGCCCGAGATCCAACCTTGCAGTGTCATCTAATGTAGTCCCACTGCGGGCCAGGGATCCATGGGCATGCGCAGTGCATATCATCGCCTCTCACTCACCTCCTTCCTGCTTCTTCAGACTGTGCGGCGTCACGGCCGTGGCATGCTATTAGGGATCAGCTGACGCCGCCTAGTCTGAAGAAGCGTGAAGAAGGGGAGTGAGAGGCTAGTATATGCACTGCGCATGGCCATGGATACCAGGCCCACTGTGGGATCACATTAGACGACACTGCGAGGTGTGATTTCGGGCAGCGTGGACGCACAGGCGCAGCCAGGATGACAACAAATGATGTCAGAGGACGGGCAGCGCAAACTGTGCATGGCCAAGGGATAACATAACAGCGCAGGGTCCATGACGGAATCAAACAACGCTAAAGAGGCAGCGCACGGTGCCAAGGGGGTAGCAATGACGGCTGTGCTGCGTCACATTACAAAGGAAAGTCCCACCTCCGGGATGGTTGGACGGTGTGAGGGGACACATTACATGAGTGTGTAGTTCAGCGTTTGCAAGGAGCATAATTTCAAGAGCGACCTTTCCCTTGTGCAGTATTAGTGCTGCACATGGTGGCTCTTTCAGTAACAAACGCCTAGGGGGGGGGGGACAGGTCCCCTTACATTTTAGTTGTGCCAGCGTGGCGGTCGCATGACACGTTGCCGGATACACAGCTGGGGATCAGCTGACGTTACTGAACCCCAATAACAGAGGAGCGACTGTTGACTGTGCACACAGCACTTCCAGGCACCAACTGGCGGTGTTAGAGCCCAGGGACAGCAGGAGGAGCAGATTGGAGGTATTGCCGCACACACAGCTGGGGATCAGCTGACGTTACTGAACCCCAATAACAGAGGAGCGACTGTTGACTGTGCACACAGCACTTCCAGGCACCAACTGGCGGTGTTAGAGCCCAGGGACAGTAGGAGGAGCAGATTGGAGGTATTGCCGCACACACAGCTGGGGATCAGCTGACGTTACTGAACCCCAATAACAGAGGAGCGACTGTTGACTGTGCACACAGCACTTCCAGGCACCAACTGGTGGTGTTAGAGCCCAGGGACAGCAGGAGGAGCAGATTGGAGGTATTGCCGCACACACAGCTGGGGATCAGCTGACGTTACTGAACCCCAATAACAGAGGAGCGACTGTTGACTGTGCACACAGCACTTCCAGGCACCAACTGGCGGTGTTAGAGCCCAGGGACAGCAGGAGGAGCAGAGGAACAGAGTGTAGGCCGAAGCCTGATTGGAGCAAGTTGAAAGGAAACCTTTAACCCCCCCCCCAAGACGTTTGTAGCTGAAAGAGCCATCTTGTGCAGCACTAAGGATGCAAAAGGAAAAGGTTGCTCTTTTAATTATGCTCCTTGCAAACACCGAAGTAAACACTAAAAATGTGTCCCTTTATACCGTTAAACCGTTCCGGAGGTGCGAATTTCCTTCGTAATGGGACACAGCACAGCTGTCATTCCTATCTCCTTGATGCCGTGCGCTGCCTCCTCAGCGTTGTTTTAAGCTGTCACGGAGCCTGCGCTGTTCTGTTAGCCCTTGGCCATGCCCAATTAGCGCTGCCTGTCTTCTGACATAATTTGGTGTCAGGATGTCAGTGCCTGTGCGTCCACGCTGCTCCAGATCCCACCTCGCAGTCTCGTCTAACGTAATCCCACTGCGGGCCTTGGAACCATGGGCATGCACAGTGCATAACCTCGACTCTCACTCCCCTCCTTCCCTCTTCTTCAGACTGTGCGGTGTCACGGCCGTGGCATGCTAGGGATCAGCTGACGGCGCACAGTCTAAAGAAGGCGGAGGGAAATGAGCGAGAGCCCGAGGGGAAGATATGCACTGCGCATGCCCATGGATCCCAGGCCCGCAGTGTGACTCAACCAGAAGACACTGCGAGGCGGGATCTCGGGCAGCGCGGCCGCACAGGCGCAGCCAGCCTGACACCAAATTATGTCAGAAGACAGGCAGCGCAAATAGGGCATGCCCAAGGGATAACAGAACAGCGCAGGCTCCGTGACAGCTTAAAACAACGCTGAGGAGGCAGCGCATGGCACCAAGGGGGTAGGAATGACGGCTGTGCTGCGTCACATTACAAAGGAAAGTCCCACCTCCGGGATGGTTGGACGGTGTGAGGGGACACATTACATGAGTGTGTAGTTCAGCGTTTGCAAGGAGCATAATTTCAAGAGCGACCTTTCCCTTGTGCAGTATTAGTGCTGCACATGGTGGCTCTTTCAGTAACAAACGCCTAGGGGGGGGGGGACAGGTCCCCTTACATTTTAGTTGTGCCAGCGTGGCGGTCGCATGACACGTTGCCGGATACACAGCTGGGGATCAGCTGACGTTACTGAACCCCAATAACAGAGGAGCGACTGTTGACTGTGCACACAGCACTTCCAGGCACCAACTGGCGGTGTTAGAGCCCAGGGACAGCAGGAGGAGCAGATTGGAGGTATTGCCGCACACACAGCTGGGGATCAGCTGACGTTACTGAACCCCAATAACAGAGGAGCGACTGTTGACTGTGCACACAGCACTTCCAGGCACCAACTGGCGGTGTTAGAGCCCAGGGACAGTAGGAGGAGCAGATTGGAGGTATTGCCGCACACACAGCTGGGGATCAGCTGACGTTACTGAACCCCAATAACAGAGGAGCGACTGTTGACTGTGCACACAGCACTTCCAGGCACCAACTGGTGGTGTTAGAGCCCAGGGACAGCAGGAGGAGCAGATTGGAGGTATTGCCGCACACACAGCTGGGGATCAGCTGACGTTACTGAACCCCAATAACAGAGGAGCGACTGTTGACTGTGCACACAGCACTTCCAGGCACCAACTGGCGGTGTTAGAGCCCAGGGACAGCAGGAGGAGCAGAGGAACAGAGTGTAGGCCGAAGCCTGATTGGAGCAAGTTGAAAGGAAACCTTTAACCCCCCCCCCAAGACGTTTGTAGCTGAAAGAGCCATCTTGTGCAGCACTAAGGATGCAAAAGGAAAAGGTTGCTCTTTTAATTATGCTCCTTGCAAACACCGAAGTAAACACTAAAAATGTGTCCCTTTATACCGTTAAACCGTTCCGGAGGTGCGAATTTCCTTCGTAATGGGACACAGCACAGCTGTCATTCCTATCTCCTTGATGCCGTGCGCTGCCTCCTCAGCGTTGTTTTAAGCTGTCACGGAGCCTGCGCTGTTCTGTTAGCCCTTGGCCATGCCCAATTAGCGCTGCCTGTCTTCTGACATAATTTGGTGTCAGGATGTCAGTGCCTGTGCGTCCACGCTGCTCCAGATCCCACCTCGCAGTCTCGTCTAACGTAATCCCACTGCGGGCCTTGGAACCATGGGCATGCACAGTGCATAACCTCGACTCTCACTCCCCTCCTTCCCTCTTCTTCAGACTGTGCGGTGTCACGGCCGTGGCATGCTAGGGATCAGCTGACGGCGCACAGTCTAAAGAAGGCGGAGGGAAATGAGCGAGAGCCCGAGGGGAAGATATGCACTGCGCATGCCCATGGATCCCAGGCCCGCAGTGTGACTCAACCAGAAGACACTGCGAGGCGGGATCTCGGGCAGCGCGGCCGCACAGGCGCAGCCAGCCTGACACCAAATTATGTCAGAAGACAGGCAGCGCAAATAGGGCATGCCCAAGGGATAACAGAACAGCGCAGGCTCCGTGACAGCTTAAAACAACGCTGAGGAGGCAGCGCATGGCACCAAGGGGGTAGGAATGACGGCTGTGCTGCGTCACATTACGAAGGAAAGTCCCAGCTCCGGGACGGTATAACGGTATCAGTGAACACATTTTATAAGTGTTAAGTTCTGCGTGTGCAAAGAGCTAAAAAAAAAGAGCTACCTTTTCCTTGTGCAGCATTACTGCTGCACAAGATGGCTCTTTCAGTAACAAACGATGGGGGGGGGACAGGTTCCCTTACATTTAGGTTGTTGTGCCAGCGTGGCGGTCGCAGGACACATTGCCGGCTACACAGCTGGGGATCAGCTGACGTTACTGAAACCCAATAACACTGGGTCGTATGTTTTTACTGTGCAGCCTGCACTTCTGAGCCGCAACTGGCGGTGTTGGAGCCCAGGAATAGCAGTTCAGGTGGTAGAAAGATGAACACAGCAGGAGACCTGGATGACACCCAATTACTTAATCAGGCAGAGGAGTGGCAAATTCCTGCGAGATCCAGGCCTGGTTCATTTTCAGGAAAGTAAGCCGGTCAACGTTATCGGAGGATAGTCGCATGCGACGGTCTGTTAGTACACCACCTGCGGCACTAAAGACACGTTCCGATAAGACACTAGCCGCAGGGCAAGCCAGCACCTCCAATGCATACTGGCTTAGCTCTGGCCATGTATCCAGCTTAGAGACCCAAAACTTGAATGGGGAAGAGCCGTCTGGGAGTACAGTAAGAGGGCAAGCCATGTAGTCTGTCACCATCTGACGGAACCGTTGCCTCCTGCTGACTGGAGCCGCCGGTGATGGTGTAGACATTTGGGGCGGGCACACAAAAGTGTGCCAGAGTTGTGCCATACTGGGCTTGCCTTGGGCAGAGGCACTGCTTCTGCTCCCTCTTTGGGCAGAGCCTCCCCCACTGCCTCAACGCACTGAGCTGCTTTGTAAAGCACTAGCAGCACTCCTCTCAGTTGGACAGGAGAAGATGATAGAATTCACCAGTGTGTCGTGGTACTCCCGCAATTTACGCTCCCGGGTCAACGCAGGGATGAGGTTTTGGACGTTGTCCCGGTAGCGAGGATCGAGGAGGGTGAACACCCAATAATCAGGCATGTTGAGAATGTGGTCGATGCGGCGGTCGTTTCTCAGGCACTGCAGCATGAAATCCACCATGTGCTGCAGAGTGCCAACTGGCCCAGAAACGCTGTCCCCTGCTTGAGACATGATCTCTGCCCGCTCGTCATCACCCCACCCTCGCTGTACACACTGACCACTGGACAATTGTGTCGCTCCCTCCTCTGGACGGAGCTCTTCCTCCTCCATTGACTCCTCCTCATCCTCCTCACAAATTGGCCCCTGCGTACCCCTTTGTGAGGAACCACGTGGCGCTGACTCTCCAGAAGCTGATGGAAAAGGTGACTCCTCATCCTCCACCTCTTCCACCACATCATCCCTTAACCCTTGCAAAGTTTGCTGAAGCAGGCAGATAAGGGGGACAGTCATGCTGACTAGTGCATCATCTGCACTTGCCATCCGCGTGGAATAATCAAAAGGACGCAAAACCTGGCAGACGTCCTTCATAGTGGCCCACTCTGTGGTTGTGAAGTCTGATCGGCGCTGACTGTGACTTCTTTGCGCCTGATGCAGCTGGTACTCCATAACTGCTTGCTGCTGCTCACACAACCGCTCCAACATATGTAACGTGGAATTCCACCGGGTAGGTAGGTCACATATGATGCGGTGTTTCGGAAGGCGGAATCGGCGCTGCAGAGCAGCAATGCGGGATCTGGCCAAGCTGGAACGCCGCAAGTGAGCACACTCTAGGCGGACCTTGTGCAGCAGGGCATCAAGATCCGGATAGTCCCTCAGAAAACTCTGCACAACCAAATTGAGCACATGTGCCAGACATGGGATGTGAGTGAGGTTGCCAAGGGCCAAAGCTGCCACCAGATTTCGGCCATTGTCACACACTACCATGCCTGGCTGGAGATTCGCTGGCAGTAACCACACATCGCTCTCCTGCTTGATGGCATTCCAGAGCTCCTGCGCTGTGTGGCTTCGATGCCCCAATGAAACTAGTTTCAAGACGGCCTGCTGACGTTTGGCCACGGCTGTGCTCATGTCGGTCATAGGTAAACGTTCACGGGTCCATGTGGAGGTGGACTGTGACGGATCCTGCAGAGAGGAATCAGAGGAACTGGTGTAAGAGGAGGAGTCGATGCGTACAGACTGGATTCCTGCAATCCTTGGAGTGGGCAGGACACGTCCTGCGCCACTCGCACGATCTGTACCTGGCTCAACAACATTAACCCAATGGGCAGTGAGGGAAACATATCGCCCCTGTCCATGCTGACTGGTCCACGCATCGGTGGTGAGGTGGACCTTGCTACTGACGGCGTTCAGTAGCGCATGTTTTATGTTTGCCTCAACATGCCTGTGCAGGGCAGGGACAGCCTGCCTGCTGAAGTAAAAGCGGCTGGGCACCTTGTACTGTGGGACTGCCAATGCCATCAAGTCACGGAAGCTGTCAGTCTCCACCAGCCTGAACGAGAGCATTTCCAGGGACAACAGTTTGGCAATGCCTGCATTCAGAGCCTGTGCTCGGGGGTGGTTGGCTGAGAATGCCCGCCTTTTCTCCCATGCCTGGACTACCGATGGCTGTAGAGTAGACTGGGAGTGTGAGGATGACTGGGAAGGTGGTGCTGTGGGTGGAATTACACTAGGTCTCTGGACAACAGTGGAGGAAGAGGCAACACGAGATGAAGAGGTGGTAGCTGCCGCTGTTGGTTGGCCTACGTCTTCACTGTGTTTCTGTAACTCCACCGCGTGCCTGTTCCGCACATGTTTCCACATATTTGTGGTACTGAGGTTGCTGACACTGTCATCTGCAACTGTGTCAAAAAAGGACCAGGCACTGCAAGTCTTGGGAGCGCCCTTTTTGGCTTTGGAAAGAGACAGGCTCCTAACGGGTGCCAAAGTGGAGGCTACAGGCTCCGCAGTCTTCCCCCTCCCTCTCCCTCTTTGGCCCGTAAGGGGAAGCTCTTCCTCAGAGCTGCTCCCACCACCTTCCTGTTCCTCACGCCACGATGGGTCAAGGACCTCATCATCTCCACTACCCTCTGCCACCAACTGCTCCTCCTGGGTAGTCTCGGCAGCACAGTACGCATCAGAAAGCGGCACCTGAGTTTCATCATCAGATGCGTACTGCGCTGTGGTCACCGGAGGCACTGGCCCACCTGCCTCTTCAGAGTCAGAGAGATAAAGCTTTTGGGCATCACTGCACACTGCCTCTTCTTCCATTTCTCCAATGCTGCTTGGCTGGCCCCCTGTTTCCAAGCCAAGAGATTCAGAGAACAGAAGTAGAGACGGCTCCTGTCCTGGGCTCTCTGACTGCCTGGCCAATTTGGCAGGTGGTGAAGAGACAGATGGCTGTTCTCCAGTGCTCTGTGCCTGAGAGGATGTGGCACTAACTGAAGTCGATGCCGAGGCGTTAGCTGCCATCCACCCGACAACGGCTTCAATTTGGTCTTCACGTAGCAGCGGTGCACGGCGCTCTCCGACAAAGCTGCGCATGAAGGACTGTTCCCTGCTGAAACTGAGTGACGACGAGTCACCGGCGCCCGCAGCAGGCACAGAATCACCACGTCCTCTCCCTGCTCCTCTCCCTGCTCCGCGCCCACGCCCACGTGCCTTACTCCCTGCCCTCTTCATCTTGGTTGACAGATAAAGATAAGCAGAAAAGTACTAAGGCCTTAGTGTGCTTATTCCTGAAATGCTCCTCCTAACAGGTGTAAGAAACACTAATGTTGTAAATTGTGGACTAAACTTTATTATTTTTCAAATGTGGCCTACACAAGTGTTAAGTTGTGTTTGGTGAACTTAACTTTTTTTTTGGTGCAGATCGGGCTACAGAGCTAGTTTAAATCACACGGAGACCGTGTAGACAGCCGTAAACGGCGCTGCAAGGCCAAAAAACCCTCCTCTCGGTTATCCTATATAGTGTTTTTCCACAATTTAGCTGGATACGAGTGGAAAGACACTAATAGGAATTTTTTTTTCAAATTTTAAACTGGCTGCACTATTTGAAAAAAAGGAAATTGTTTTTCAAGGTATGAGGCAGTAACGCACCCTGAGCTGAATCCAACCGGCTATGGCTGCACACAGACTACAGGGCGAGCTGCGCTCACACAGAGACCGTGCAGACAGCCGTAAACGGCGCTGCAAGGCCAACAAACCCTCCTCTAGGTTATCCTATGTAGTGTTTTTCCACTATTTAGCTGGATACGAGTGGAAAGACACTAATAGGAATTTTTTTTTTCAAATTTTAAACAGGCTGCACTATTTGAAAAAAAGTAAAATTTTTCTCAAGGTATGAGGCAGTAACGAACCCTGAGCTGAATCCAACCGGCTATGGCTGCACACAGACTACAGGGCGAGCTGGGCTCACACGGAGACCGTGCAGACAGCCGTAAACGGCGCTGCAAGGCCAAAAAAACCTTCTTTAGGTTATCCTATATTTTGTTTTTCCACTATTTAGCTGGATACGAGTGGAAAGACACTAATAGGAATTTTTTTTTTCAAATTTTAAACTGGCTGCACTATTTGAAAAAAAGGAAATGGTTTTTCAAGGTATGAGGCAGTAACGCACCCTGAGCTGAATCCAACCGGCTATGGCTGCACACAGACTACAGGGCGAGCTGCGCTCACACAGAGACCGTGCAGACAGCCGTAAACGGCGCTGCAAGGCCAAAAAACCCTCCTCTAGGTTATCCTATATAGTGTTTTTCCACTATTTAGCTGGATACGAGTGGAAAGACACTAATAGGAATTTTTGTTTTTCAAATTTTAAACAGGCTGCACTATTTGAAAAAAAGTAAAATTTTTCTCTAGGTATGAGCCAGTAACGAACCCTGAGCTGAATCCAACCGGCTATGGCTGCACACAGACTACAGGGCGAGCTGGGCTCACACGGAGACCGTGCAGACAGCCGTAAACGGCGCTGCAAGGCCAAAAAACCCTCCTCTAGGTTATCCTATATAGTGTTTTTCCACTATTTAGCTGGATACGAGTGGAAAGACACTAATAGGAATTTTTGTTTTTCAAATTTTAAACAGGCTGCACTATTTGAAAAAAAGTAAAATTTTTCTCTAGGTATGAGCCAGTAACGAACCCTGAGCTGAATCCAACCGGCTATGGCTGCACACAGACTACAGGGCGAGCTGGGCTCACACGGAGACCGTGCAGACAGCCGTAAACGGCGCTGCAAGGCCAAAAAACCCTCCTCTAGGTTATCCTATATAGTGTTTTTCCACTATTTAGCTGGATACGAGTGGAAAGACACTAATAGGAATTTTTTTTTTCAAATTTTAAACTGGCTGCACTATTTGAAAAAAAGGAAATGGTTTTTCAAGGTATGAGGCAGTAACGCACCCTGAGCTGAATCCAACCGGCTATGGCTGCACACAGACTACAGGGCGAGCTGCGCTCACACAGAGACCGTGCAGACAGCCGTAAACGGCGCTGCAAGGCCAAAAAACCCTCCTCTAGGTTATCCTATATAGTGTTTTTCCACTATTTAGCTGGATACGAGTGGAAAGACACTAATAGGAATTTTTGTTTTTCAAATTTTAAACAGGCTGCACTATTTGAAAAAAAGTAAAATTTTTCTCTAGGTATGAGCCAGTAACGAACCCTGAGCTGAATCCAACCGGCTATGGCTGCACACAGACTACAGGGCGAGCTGGGCTCACACGGAGACCGTGCAGACAGCCGTAAACGGCGCTGCAAGGCCCAAAAACCCCCCTCTAGGTTATCCTATGTAGTGTTTTTCCACAATAGAGATGGAGACTGGTGGAAAAACACTAATAGGAAATTTGAGAAAAAATGTGCAGCAGGCTGCACTAAGAGCAAAAAAGGACAACTGTGTGAGGCAGTGTGAACCCCCCCTGAGCTGAATACAACCGGGTATATGGCTGCACACAGACTACAGAGTGAGCTGCACACACACACACACACAGAGACCTTGCAGAACGCTGTTAAAACAGCGCTGCAAGGCAAGAGCAAGGTGAACAGTGAAGAACACACAGCGTTTTGCTAAATTAGCCTTTGGAAAGGAAAATAAAGCAATTAGCTAGCTCGACTGGCCCTCAGTTAGAACACAGCGTCCTGTCCCTAACTGAAATCACAGCAGAGTGAGCGCAAAATGGCGGCAGCGTTTTTTATAGTGCAGAGTGACATCATTTCAGCAGCCAATCCAAGCCTTGCCAGTACTTACATGCCCACCATGCTAAACAGGATGTGCCCACACTTCCAATCATTCCTCATTGGCTGCTGCGTTCAGTTTGAATTCTGGGAACTTCCGATTCCGGTATCCGATACGCGGGAAGTATCGGAATTCGGTATCGGAATTCTGATACCGCAAATATCGGCCGATACCCGATACTTGCGGTATCGGAATGCTCAACACTACTCACCGAGTAACAAATAGCCCGAATACCGTACTATTTGGGCGAGTAACAAATAGTGCCGAATGTATTCGCTCATCGTTAGTGGTGAATTCTATGCGTTGGCATCTCAAGTGTGGAAATTCTTTTCCACTTTGTCGGAGGACTAATCTATTGCAGTGGGCAGACTATGCTGTTGGAAAATAACCTATGTACATCCTGGCACACATCGCTCTACCAAGTACATTAAACATCATCAGCCTCTCATGTGAGGAAAGCAAAGAGACTAGCAAGATAAGTAGCGCTCCAACTGTCCTCCTCCTTAGGCCGGCGTCACACACAGCGTAAAACAATACGGTCCGTATATTACGGCCGTAATACGCTGAAAAGTCCCGAAAAAAGTGGTCCGTAGCTCCTCCGTAGGCAGGGTGTGTCAGCGTTTTTTGCGCATGGCATCCTCCGTATGTAATCCGTATGGCATCCGTACTGCGTGGTTTTCTCGCAGGCTAGCAAAACCAACATACCGCTATAGAAGTGATCCATGTGTCCCAAAAAGAAAAGAAAATATATATATACTGTCTATATATATATATATATATATATATATATATATATATATGTGTCAGTAGACACATATATTAGAGAGAAAAGCCGGTAATTCAGTGTGGTGTACAGTAAAATCACACTGACAGCTTACAGTAGAATAGGTAGAATAAATGTGTACACATAGAATAGGTATATATATATATATATATGTCAGTGAGACACATATATGTATATATATTAATATTTATTCCAGCGCTAGACAGCTTGAAAGCCGGTAATTCAATTACCGGCTTTTTCCTTCTCCTTCCTAAAACCCGACATGATTTGAGACATGGTTTACATACAGTAAACCATGTCTTCTCTCCATTTTTTTTGCAGATTCCACACTACTAATGTCAGTAGTGTGTATCTGCAAAATTTGGCCGTTCTAGCTCTTAAAATAAAGGGTTAAATGGCGGAAAAAATTGGCGTGGGCTCCCGCGCAATTTTCTCCGCCAGAGTAGTAAAGCCAGTGACTGAGGGCAGATATTAATAGCCTGGAGAGGGTCCACGGTTATTGGCCCCCCCCCTGGCTAAAAATATCTGCCCCCAGCCACCCCAGAAAAGGCACATCTGGAAGATGCGCCTATTCTGGCACTTGGCCACTCTCTTCCCATTCCCGTGTAGCGGTGGGATACGGGGTAATGAAGGGTTAATGCCACCTTGCTATTGTAAGGTGACATTAAGCCTAATTAATAATGGAGAGGCGTCAATTATGACACCTATCCATTATTAATCCAATACTAGTAAAGGGTTAAATAAAACACAAACACATTTTTTAAAATTATTTTAATGAAATAAAAACAATGGTTGTTGCAGTATTTTATTCAACGCCCAATCCAGTCACTGAAGACCCTCGTTCTGTGAGTAAAAAAACATAATAAACCAACAATATACTTACCCTCCGCAGATCTGTAACGTCCAACGATGTAAATCCTTCTGAAGGGGTTAAAACATTTTGCAGCAAGGAGCTGTGCTAATGCAGGCTGCTCCTCGCTGCAAAACCCCAGGGAATGAGGCTAAAAATAGATCAATGATCTATATTTAGCTTCATTTGCGGTGAGGCGCCCTCTGCTGGCTGTTCATAGATCGTGGGAAATTACCTAGAAAGCTCCCTGGCTTTCTAGGTAATTTCCCACGATCTATGAACAGCCAGCTCCCTGGCTTTCTAGGTAATTTCCCACGATCTATGAACAGCCAGCAGAGGGCGCCTCACCGCAAATGAAGCTAAATATAGATCATTGATCTATTTTTAGCCTCATTCCCTGGGGTTTTGCAGCGAGGAGCAGCCTGCATTAGCACAGCTCCTTGCTGCAAAATGTTTTAACCCCTTCAGAAGGATTTACATCGTTGGACGTTACAGATCTGCGGAGGGTAAGTATATTGTTGGTTTATTATGTTTTTTTACTCACAGAACGAGGGTCTTCAGTGACTGGATTGGGCGTTGAATAAAATACTGCAACAACCATTGTTTTTATTTCATTAAAATAATTTTAAAAAATGTGTTTGTGTTTTATTTAACCCTTTACTAGTATTGGATTAATAATGGATAGGTGTCATAATTGACGCCTCTCCATTATTAATTAGGCTTAATGTCACCTTACAATAGCAAGGTGGCATTAACCCTTCATTACCCCATATCCCACCGCTACACGGGAATGGGAAGAGAGTGGCCAAGTGCCAGAATAGGCGCATCTTCCAGATGTGCCTTTTCTGGGGTGGCTGGGGGCAGATATTTTTAGCCAGGGGGGGGCCAATAACCGTGGACCCTCTCCAGGCTATTAATATCTGCCCTCAGTCACTGGCTTTACTACTCTGGCGGAGAAAATTGCGCGGGAGCCCACGCCAATTTTTTCCGCCATTTAACCCTTTATTTTAAGAGCTAGAACGGCCAAATTTTGCAGATACACACTACTGACATTAGTAGTGTGGAATCTGCAAAAAAAATGGAGAGAAGACATGGTTTACTGTATGTAAACCATGTCTCAAATCATGTCGGGTTTTAGGAAGGAGAAGGAAAAAGCCGGTAATTGAATTACCGGCTTTCAAGCTGTCTAGCGCTGGAATAAATATTAATATATATACATATATGTGTCTCACTGACATATATATATATATATATATATACCTATTCTATGTGTACACATTTATTCTACCTATTCTACTGTAAGCTGTCAGTGTGATTTTACTGTACACCGCACTGAATTACCGGCTTTTCTCTCTAACAGCACTGCGTATTTCTCGCAAGTCACACTGCTTGTCCGTGTGTAATCCGTATTTTTCACGCTTCCATAGACTTTCATTGGCGTATTTCTTGCGCAGTACGGTGACAAACGCAGCATGCTGCGATTTTGTACGGCCGTAGAAAGCCGTATAATACTGATCAGTAAAATACGGCAAATAGGAGCAGGGGCATAGAGAATAATTGTGCCGTATTTTTTGCGAGTTTTACGGACGTAGATTCTGCGCTCTTACGTCCGTAAAACTCGCATGTGTGACGGCGGCCTTAGTCACACTAAATGACTTACCAACAATCACGAGCAGCGATACGACCTGGCCGTGATCATTGGTAAGTCGTTGTGTGGTCGCTGGGGAGCTGTCACACAGACAGCTCTCTCCAGCGACCAACGATCAGGGGAACGACTTCAGCATCGTTGAAACTGTCTTCAACGATGTCGAAGTCCCCCTGCAGCACCTGGGTAACCAGGGTAAACATCGGGTTACTAAGTGCAGGGCCGCGCTTAGTAACCCGATATTTACCCTGGTTACCATTGTAAAAGTAAAAAAAAAAAACACTACATTCTCACATTCTGATGTCTGTCACGTCCCCCGCCGGCGTCCACAGGGTTAAAACTGCTTTCGGAAAGAGCGCTGCTAATGCACGCGCTGCTGCCGAGAGCTTCCCTGCACTGACTGTAACCAGGGTAAATATCGGGTTACTAAGCACGGCCCTGCGCTTAGTAACCCGATATTTACCCTGGTTACAGGTGAACACATCGCTGGATCGGCATCACACACGCCGATCCAGCAATGACAGCGGGTGATCAGTGACCAAAAAATGGTCCTGATCATTCCCCAACGACCAATGATCTCCCAGCAGGGGCATTAACGATATCATTATGTGTGACTCCAGCTTTAGCCTCATGATGTTCTCTCTGATAGCCAGTCTGCATACCAAAGTTTGGCCTCTGCCTGGCTGTTTTCATAAGCCCTATCATCATGCTCAGCTACTGCTTTCAGTACTCTTCATTCTTTCTGTCCATTTCTGTCCAGTTAACCCAAGTTGTGCTCAAGAACCATGTGTTTACATAGAGCTTCCCAGTAGCACGCTGAGGAAGCATTTGGCTCTTGTACATGGCAGGGCACAAAGGGCAAAGTTGTTGTAACTTAGCAATCAAAAATTCTTAGAATTCCAGTCATACAATTTTCTTTAACAAAATTCTCAAAATTGATATTTTGGGTCATGTGAAGCTCTATGGTAGATAGCTGCACGGGATTGGGCATGAACTCAATGTCCATATTAGATGCCGCAAATTGTGGAAAAGGAGGAACAGCAGGAGGTGAATGTGGAGGGCACATTGAGTTGCTAGGCGATGAGACTGACAATCAAAGTGAAAATGACATTGACAATCTTGTTGGACATGAGAACTGTCGCAGCGGGGTGATAAGAGTAGACCAGAGCCCTTTGCAATGATGGTGAACATCGAAAGCTGTATACAGGAATGCTTGTGGGATGACGTGGCTATTATAACCATTAAGCTAAGAGATGACCTTTGGAGAGCCAGGCTTTTATACCCTCACCATTAAAGCAAAATTAGGAAATTTTTCCCAGATTCCAAAAGAAAGTTCGAATTGCATTATTACCAAGATAAGCTTTCATACCACCCCATGCCCATGTGAAAAATTCATGACTTCTTCTGTTTGTACCTTTTGCGTTTAAACACCATCGAGGCAGGTGCCTGCTTCCAAAGAGAGATGATTTTTGGACCATTTTTTTCCTAAAAAGTCTGATACTGCAAGTGTGTTGTTTAAATAAGCTGTTGACTCTCTCTGGTTATCATATGTTTTTTTCTAGCAAGAGAGGTTGAGGTCCTTTGAATACTAATAAGGCTGTATTTGCATTAAAGAGCTTAAAGGGGGTCAGTAAAGTTGTAGGTGAATTCCGAGAGTTGTGCACATATTGTTCGGGCGATTAAAGGCTACGCAGTATTGAGATAAATTTACTGCAAATCAAATTTTTTGAATTTCAAAGGATCTACTCATCTCTCCTCATGTTAGCCAAACCAGAGACCCATCTGTAGACAGCACTCTTCGGGGGCTCTAGCTTCATACCAGAACAGGACAAGATACTGGTTGTTTGGCCTTAGAGCATTTAGGTGTCATTGATTTTTGTAATATGCAAAAAACAGTATGAGTTTCCCTCTTTATTTTTGCTCAGAGTGTCATCAGAGTTTGGATAGTTTGTCAGTTTTTACCATGAACTTGGTCACAGTTTTATCAGTTTTTCTTGGATTAAGAGAAAACTGATGGAGTTTTCTCAAGCATCACCTGACAAAAGACAAATAATGGTTGGCATCCAATTTTTTCATGGACCCATAAATATGCATTGACAAGTTAGATTCTAGACAAGTTACATTCACAGCCAGATTTTGGACCTTTAATCTTTGACCTTTTCTTTTTATACTTTTCTATTGGTACGTTCCAATAGCCAACTTTTTATGATTTTTGGTGAAATAGTCATATGAGGCCTTGTTTTTTTTTTGGGGGGGGATAAGTTCTATTTTGTCATTGGCATCATTTTGGCGTTTATATAGCTTGTTAGTAAAAAGTAATTAACTCTATATAGCTATGAACAAAACAACAGTTCTGCCACTTTTTTGTGTCATTCTCCCAGTGGATTACTCACAGCTAGCCTATCAGGCACCACCACTGAAAGGGATCTGATAGGCTGAGGTATTTGTTAGACACGGAGACCATTGTCAAATCTATGGATACCATAGGAAATATGTTGACACCCAACGATTGCGCTGCAGGGGTGACCATGAGCTGACGATCTCCTTTTGTCAAACTCCTCACTTGCTGCTGTCACTACTGACAGTGACATCGGTGAGGCTAAAATGCTGGGATTGGCTCCGTATATGCAGTTTCTGCACAAGCATCAAAGTCTGGTTGTGTATAACAGCCGGATTCTGCTGCAGATGGCACGGGTACAACTCCCGAGCCTGTGTCATCTCTCTGAAATAAGTATATGATTGCGTGACATCACCTGCAAATCATGTCGGGGGTCACTGTGTGTTGTAAAGTCATGGCACATGTCGTGGCATCACAATATTGTCACCCAAGGCCTGGCCGTGCCCGGAATTTTGACCTATATCGAAGAATATGACGATGAATTGCACATTGGTTGAAAGAAGAGGACCAGATGGGCAGGCAGCTTAGTGTTTGGCCTCTAACAGTTCTCAAACATCACGGATGAGCGTTTTTTGAGATCTTCGAGAATTGATTCCCAAAGTGTTCAAATTCACGCGGAACTGCAAATTTCAGGGCATGCGACGCAAACTCGATTCTCTGTGTTTGGTTATTCTCTTCATTGAGCTTCTCACCTGTCCTGCTACACTGTCCCTGCTCAGCCTGACTCTAACAGTATCTTTGGGGATGACAATGCCTGTTGGCATCAGAAAGGGCAAGAACTGTAAAGGGAACAGAGCACACAAAACATTGGTGATACCCTATTAAAAAAGACAATGGAAATCAAGAGATGTGCTCAGTTGTAGGCACAACTCAGATCAACTGCTGCCCCACAGCTAGGGGAAGAAATACGCCAGGATAATTTGTTAGATAGGACAATCCACGTTGCCAACTTAATGAACTATTTGCCAGATGTAGATTAAGAATTCTTTATCCCATGACGTATTTTGACGTTGGGTCTTAAAAAATATGATGGGCCGGCGCTGAAATATGTTGTGGAATAAAAAAATGCTTAATTTGGCAAAAGGATCTTTATTTTGGTAACGCAGCCATTGTCATGAAGTCAGAAAAACATCTGTTTTTCTCAATTACTTTGTGCATAATTTTAAACTCCTCCCCAGTCCGTTAAAATTCAGCAAAATGGCAGCCAGATATTGTCAAATCTGAATTTTTTTGTAGCCCTGAAAACAAATTAAATTTGCTCACATCTAGTAACAACCTGATGTGATCTGTCATTTACAGCATTTGGTGGAACAATGTAAAATGTTAATAACAAAATATTATGCAAAAAAGAAAATCCTCTCATAACAATATCGATAAAAAAAAATTAGACGGGTGAAGCAAAATTTAAAAAAGATTAGTCATGTGATTAACTATTTATTTTTTAAAACAATTACTAATTATCACTCAACAGTTCATTTTAATATCCAATGGATCTAAGCTAATAAAAAAAAACAATTGCAAAACAAATGATCAAATAAATTGATAAAAAAATTACCTAAAAATTATAAAATAACAGACTTTAATATGCTAGAAAGAATTTAATTTAATATATTAAAACTACCCAGAAACATCTGCTTGGAGCCGTCTGCATTATTGAGCCACCTGGGACACAAACCATCTGTTGCTAAACATATTTGCCCATTTTTCGATGCTCGTATTTTGTAGAATCTTCTTTTCCTTCTTTATGAAATGCTCCGGTGATCTTGCTCCGCATGGAGCCTCATCCCAAGGAACAACCTCTCCCACTGTAAATAAATTAGTATTCTAAGCCTCGGATTGAAATTCTAAAATATGGAAATGGAGGTCACTCTAAGGAAAAGCATTCCACCAATTATTTCTGCGGTGTTCACATGAAATGCGGGATTTACTATTTGGCTTCCTTCTCTGTTACTTGACAAGGTTTGCATGATTATACAAGATTCAGTGTTTGGATGTCGTTATGCCCTGATAACCTTACAAATCAACAATATTCAGGAGGACTTGCGAGACTTGTAGATTCATTGACGGGAACGGTTTGTTTGTTGTGACCTTGCTTGTATTTTTCCATGAGCCTATGTCTGATGAATTGAAGCAGTTCTGTGGGCATAAAGATATCCGATTTCTTTCATTTACAGCATCACACCTGGTCATGGATGGTGTCTGGTATTGAAGCTCAGCTTTATTGAAGGCACAACTAAAGACACTTCTTCTGGTGGATTTACAAAGGCTGATTTCTCACCAGAACGAGTGTCTTTCAACGATATAACACAACTCATTTGAGCTTTTTTTTTTACCTTTTTTACCAGGGCTGATGTGTACTAATTGATCATTAATACAACTTTTTGGTCTCCCTATAGTTTGGTAGCAGCACATTCCTTGTTTATACTGGAAGATGTACAGGTAAAAATGAAGACATTTTGTTCATCAGCTGATCGTTGGCATGCATAGATGAATGAGGGGATTCTAAACCAATCTAATTTAGAATTTCCTAAAATTAGCGGATTCTAGTGAATGTCAATTTTTGGGGGATTCATGTACAAAAAATAAACTCAAACAGAGGAATTACCCATCAATGAGGGCGTTAATGTGAGAGATGGCTTATGTGTTAATGGGAAACCCATAAACGTCAGGGATAGAGTTGAGAGAATTTGCTCAGGTCCCTGCTTATTCGGCAAGCTATAGCGCTTACCGAATAAGCTGCAGAGGGAACCCGGATACATGGAGTGACCAGCTGTTCGGCGCCGCAGCTGCATGTGTCGCGGCTGTGTGACTGTCACAACACATGCACGAAAAGCCCAAATATAGTCACCAAATCAATAGGACTTGTCATGGATACTGCAGAGGAAAGACAATAACCCTACTGTACTATTCGGTCAAAAATGACCGTTTTTGAACTTTGATATTTTTTAAACAATTCATTATGTGGTTCTGAAACTTGTGGTTACTTCTATTTTCCTAATTTGAGGGGTTCTTTCTAAGGGTCCTCTTTTTTTTTTTGTTTAGTTTTTGCACCACATTTTTTTTTACACTTGTACTGTTCCCGGTCAAAAATGACCGAATAGCTTTTAGCTAATTTCAGCCATTTTTTGAGTAAAACAAATGAGTTATAATTTCTTTTGAGACTACTTATTGTATCTACTATTGTTTATGAAATAAAAAGTTGCTTTAGGTGCAGATTTACACATGCAAACCATAAAATTAGCTAAAATGCTATTCGATCATTTTTGACCGGGAACAGTACAAGTGTAAAAAAATAAAAAAAACATATTGGCTTTCAGTACAGCTCTGTGCAAACAAGCCTGAGCTTCCACAAGGTATTCTCAGCAAAAGAGGTGTACATAGTCCCATGTTTTATTTCACTCAAGACACAACAGTGGTTTCTTATGTTCCAAAAAAAATAAACAAGTGATACTTATGAGCACAATGCACAATGATGATGCAATAAGCATTTGAGAAGATAGAAAGCCGGACATGATAATGGACTAGGCAGACATGTGTATTATTGTTGTCCTGAATGTAAACAATAGAATTATGTGAAGATTTTCTGAAAAAAAACTGATTTTTTTATTTTTTTTTATTATTTTTACTATTTTTTTTTCAAAATGTTTGCACGCAGTTAAATTTTATACTATAGTTAATTTTTGTTATAGTTATAGTTGGTTATAGTTGTTATAGTCGTAGTAGTAGTTGTTTTAGTTAGTTAGTTAAGCTCAAATTTGTAATTTATGTGCAGAATTCAATAAGCCCTTGTAACTAGGGTTGAGCGACTATTACTTTTATAGGATCGGGTTGGGTTTCACGAAACCCGACTTTCTCAAAAGTCGGGTCGAGTGAAATCGGCCGATCCTATAGAAAAGTCGGGGTCGGGCGAAACACGAAACCCAATGCAGTGCAATGGGATACTATGGTTCCCAGGGTCTGAAGGAGAGGAAACTCTCCTTCAGGCCCTGGGATCCATATTTAAGTGTAAAATAAAGAATTAAAATAAAAAATATTGCTATACTCACCCTCTGACGCACCCTGGTACTAACCGGCAGCCTTCCTTCCTTAGAATCAGCGCGTGAAGGACCTTAGATGACGTCGTGGCTTGTGATTGGTCGCGCGACCGCCCATGTGACCGCTCACGCGACCAATCACAAGCCGCGACATCACCGAAGGTCTTTCAAGTGCTGATTCTAAGGAAGGAAGGCTGCCGGAAAGAAGCAGGGCGCGTCCAAGGGTGAGTATATTCCTTTTAGGTATATACTCACCCTCATAGGTCATCACACATTTTCCACATAGGTCATCACAGCTAACAGTACAAACCTGTACGGGAGCGACACATGAGCCCGGAATTCCTATTAGGTATATGCTCACCCTCGGACGCGCCCTGCTTCTTTCCGGCAGCCTTCCTTCCTAAGAATCAGCGCTTGAAGGACCTTCGGTGACGTCGCGGCTTGTGATTGGTCGCGTGAGCGGTCACATGGGCGGTCGCGCGACCAATCACAAGCCACGACGTCATCTAAGGTCCTTCGCGCGCTGATTCTAAGGAAGGAAGGCTGCCGGTTAGTACCAGGGCGCGTCAGAGGGTAAGTATAGCAATATTTTTTATTTTAATTCTTTATTTTACACTTAAATATGGATTCCGATACCGATTTCCGATATTGCAAACATATCGGAACTCGGTATCGGAATTCCAATACCAGATTCAGAAGATCGCCGACCTCATGGCCGACCCCACACAGGGGTCGGATCGGGTTTCATGAAACCCGACTTTGCCAAAAGTCGGCGACTTCTGAAAATGGCCGACCTGTTTCGCTCAACCCTACTTGTAACCTTTATAAACACAAAATAAATAAAAAAAATTGAGTTTTTTACGTTTTTTCTTTTTAATAATGACTAACCATGCTCACATACAGTATAATAATGCAACAGGTATTCAAAAAACATTGACCGGAACAGTACAAGTGTATAGTGGAACCAGCAGAGTAGCAGGAAAAATGTAAGCAATGGAAAGTAAGTTTAAAGACAATACCATGGTGTAATACACAAGAGCGTCAGAGATACCTGTTCTATCTGGGCATTCCGGGCTCATGTGTCGCTCCCGTACAGGTTTGTACTGTTAGCTGTGATGACTAGGGTTGAGCGAAACGGGTCGAACATTTTCAAAAGTCGCCGACTTTTGGCTAAGTCGGGGTTTCATGAAACCCGATCCGACCCCTGTGCGGGGTCGGCCATGCGGTACGCGACTTTCGCGCCAAAGTCGCGTTTCAATGACGCGAAAAGCGCCATTTCTCAGCCAATGAAGGTAAACGCAGAGTGTGGGCAGCGTGATGACATAGGTCCTGGTCCCCACCATCTTAGAGAAGGGCATTGCAGTGATTGGCTTGCTGTCTGCGACGTCACAGGGGCTATAAAGAGGCGTTCCCGCCGACCGCCATCTTACTGCTGCTGATCTGAGCTTAGGGAGAGGTTGCTGCCGCTTTGTCAGAAGCAGGGATAGCGTTAGGCAGGGTCCATTAACCACAAAACCGCTTGTGCTGCAGCGATTTGCACTGTCCAACACCACCCTCGGTGTGCAGGGACAGTGGAAGTTTTTTTTTTTTTTTTTTCCTCACCGCTGTAGCTCATTGGGCTGCCCTAGAAGGCTCCCTGATAGCTGCATTGCTGTGTGTACGCCGCTGTGCAAACCAACTGCTTTTTTCAAAGCACAAATCCTCTTGTTCCTTCCTTTCTGCACAGCTATCTTTTTTGTTTGTCCACACTTTTTATTTCATTTGTGCATCAGTCCACTCCTTATTGCTGCCTGCCATACCTGGCTGAGATTACTGCAGGCAGGGAGATAGTAATTGTAGGACATTCCCTGTTTTTTTTTTTTTTTTTTTTTTGGTGGGAGATTAAGATTGGCAATTTGGCATTTCTGCTAGAGTGCCATCCCTGTGTGTGCCATCTCTCTCACATAGTGGGCCATAGAAAGCCTTTTCATGTTTCTGTATTTTTTTTTGTGGGGTGTATAAATTCTCCCTGATAAAAATACAGTGGGAGATTAATATTGGCCTTTGGGCTTGTGTGCCAGTCCTGAGTGTGCCATCTCTCTCACAAATAGTGGGCCATAGAAAGCCTATTTTATTTTTTTTTTGGGTTTTATAAATTCTCCCTGAAAAAAAGGGAGATTAATATTGGCCTCTGGGCTTGTGTGCCAGTCCTGAGCGTGCCATCTGTGCCAGCCCTGAGCGTGCCATCTCTCTCACAAATAGTGGACCATAGAAAGCCTATTTAATTTTTTTTTTGGTTTTATAAATTCTCCCTGAAAAAAAGGGAGATTAATATTGGCCTCTGGGCTTGTGTGCCAGTTGTGAGCGTGCCATCTGTGCCAGTCCTGAGCGTGCCATCTCTCTCACAAATAGTGGGCCATAGAAAGCCTATTTAATTTTTTTTTTGGTTTTATAAATTTTCCCTGAAAAAAGGGAGATTAATATTGGCCTCTGGGCTTGTGTGCCAGTTGTGAGCGTGCCATCTGTGCCAGCCCTGAGCGTGCCATCTCTCTCACAAATAGTGGGCCATAGAAAGCCTATTTAATTTTTTTTTTTGGTTTTATAAATTCTCCCTGAAAAAAAGGGAGATTAATATTGGCCTCTGGGGTTGTGTGCCAGTTGTGAGCGTGCCATCTGTGCCAGTCCTGAGCGTGCCATCTCTCTCACAAATAGTGGGCCATAGAAAGCCTATTTAATTTTTTTTTTGGTTTTATAAATTTTCCCTGAAAAAAGGGAGATTAATATTGGCCTCTGGGCTTGTGTGCCAGTTGTGAGCGTGCCATCTGTGCCAGTCCTGAGCGTGCCATCTCTCTCACAAATAGTGGGCCATAGAAAGCCTATTTAATTTTTTTTTTGGTTTTATAAATTTTCCCTGAAAAAAGGGAGATTAATATTGGCCTCTGGGCTTGTGTGCCAGTTGTGAGCGTGCCATCTGTGCCAGTCCTGAGCGTGCCATCTCTCTCACAAATAGTGGGCCATAGAAAGCCTATTTAAATATTTTTTTGGTTTTATAAATTCTCCCAGAAAAAAAGGGAGATTAATATTGGCCTCTGGGCTTCTGTGCCAGTCCTGAGCGTGCCATCTGTGCCAGTCCTGAGCGTCCCATCTCTCTCACAAATAGTGGGCCATAGAAAGCCTATTTTTTTTTTTTTGGGGGTTTTAGAAATTCTCCCTGAAAAAAAAAGGGAGATTAATATTGCCCTTTGGGCTTGTGTGCCAGTACTAAGCGTTCCATCTCTCTCTCTCTCTCAGTCAGTGGGCCATAGAACGCCTATTTTTGGTTTTATTTGTTTTCTAAATTCTCCCTGAAAAAATAATTTTATTTTATTTGGTTTCTAAATTCTTCCTGATAAAATCATATTTTTTTTATTATTTTTTTTTCTAAAGTCTCCCTGAAAAAAAAAAAAAAAAAAAAAAAAAAAAAAACAGTGGGAGATTAATATTGGCCTTTCTGCTTGTGTGCCAGTCTTGACTCCTGGGTGCGTCATCTCTCAGTCAGTGGGCCATAGAACGCCTATTTTTGGTTTTATTTGTTTTATAAATTCTCCCTGAAAAAATCATTTTATTTTATTTGGTTTCTAAATTCTTCCTGATAAAATCATATTTTTTTTATTATTTTTTTTTCTAAAGTCTCCCTGAAAAAAAAAAAAAAAAAGCAACCAAAAAAAACAGTGGGAGATTAATATTGGCCTTTCTGCTTGTGTGCCAGTCTTGACTCCTGGGTGTGCCATCTCTCTCTCTCTCTCTCTCTCTCTCTCTCCAATTGTGGTCCATAGAAAGCCTATATTTTTTTTCCTTGATTTGGGTTCCAAAATCTACCAGAGAAAATAACTACATCAATCATTGGTAGAAAAATATTGGCCTCTGGGCTTGTGTGCCACTCCTGACTCCTGTGTGCGTCATCTCTCAGTCAGTGGGCCATAGAACGCCTATTTTTGTTTTTATTTGTTTTATAAATTCTCCCTGAAAAAATCATTTTATTTTATTTGGTTTCTAAATTCTTCCTGATAAAATCATATTTTTTTTATTATTTTTTTTTCTAAAGTCTCCCTGAAAAAAAAAAAAAAAAAAACCAAACAAAAAAAACAGTGGGAGATTAATATTGGCCTTTCTGCTTGTGTGCCAGTCTTGACTCCTGGGTGTGCCATCTCTCTCTCTCTCTCTCTCTCTCTCTCTCTCCAATTGTGGTCCATAGAAAGCCTATATTTTTTTTCCTTGATTTGGGTTCCAAAATCTACCAGAGAAAATAACTACATCAATCATTGGTAGAAAAATATTGGCCTCTGGGCTTGTGTGCCACTCCTGACTCCTGTGTGCGTCATCTCTCAGTCAGTGGGCCATAGAACGCCTATTTTTGTTTTTATTTGTTTTATAAATTCTCCCTGAAAAAATCATTTTATTTTATTTGGTTTCTAAATTCTTCCTGATAAAATCATATTTTTTTTATTATTTTTTTTTCTAAAGTCTCCCTGAAAAAAAAAAAAAACAAACAAATAAAAAAAACAGTGGGAGATTAATATTGGCCTTTCTGCTTGTGTGCCAGTCTTGACTCCTGGGTGTGCCATCTCTCTCTCTCTCTCTCTCTCTCTCTCTCTCTCCAATTGTGGTCCATAGAAAGCCTATATTTTTTTTCCTTGATTTGGGTTCCAAAATCTACCAGAGAAAATAACTACATCAATCATTGGTAGAAAAATATTGGCCTCTGGGCTTGTGTGCCACTCCTGACTCCTGTGTGCGTCATCTCTCAGTCAGTGGGCCATAGAACGCCTATTTTTGTTTTTATTTGTTTTATAAATTCTCCCTGAAAAAATCATTTTATTTTATTTGGTTTCTAAATTCTTCCTGATAAAATCATATTTTTTTTATTATTTTTTTTTCTAAAGTCTCCCTGAAAAAAAAAAAAAAAAACAAACAAAAAAAACAGTGGGAGATTAATATTGGCCTTTCTGCTTGTGTGCCAGTCTTGACTCCTGGGTGTGCCATCTCTCTCTCTCTCTCTCTCTCTCTCTCTCTCTCCAATTGTGGTCCATAGAAAGCCTATATTTTTTTTCCTTGATTTGGGTTCCAAAATCTACCAGAGAAAATAACTACATCAATCATTGGTAGAAAAATATTGGCCTCTGGGCTTGTGTGCCACTCCTGACTCCTGTGTGCGTCATCTCTCAGTCAGTGGGCCATAGAACGCCTATTTTTGTTTTTATTTGTTTTATAAATTCTCCCTGAAAAAATCATTTTATTTTATTTGGTTTCTAAATTCTTCCTGATAAAATCATATTTTTTTTATTATTTTTTTTTCTAAAGTCTCCCTGAAAAAAAAAAAAAAAAAACAAACAAAAAAAACAGTGGGAGATTAATATTGGCCTTTCTGCTTGTGTGCCAGTCTTGACTCCTGGGTGTGCCATCTCTCTCTCTCTCTCTCTCTCTCGAATTGTGGTCCATAGAAAGCCTATATTTTTTTCCCTTGATTTGGGTTCCAAAATCTACCAGAGAAAATAACTCCATCAATCATTGGTAGAAAAATATTGGCCTCTGGGCTTGTGTGCCACTCCTGATTCCTGTGTGCGTCATCTCTCACTCAGTGGCCCATAGAAAGCATATAGTTTGTTACATTTGTTTTCTAAATTCTCCCTGCAAAAATCTATTTTTTTTTTTTTTGGGGGTTTCTAAAGTGTTCCTGAAAAAAATAAAAATAAAAGAAAAATAATAGTGTGACATTAATATTAACATTTGTGCTTCAGTGACAGTCCTGCGTGTGGGGCATCTCTCTAATTTGCAGCCACCAAAAAAAGAGTGTGTAACATTGGGCCTGATTTTCGCTGTGGTCTCACCAACCTGTAAAGGGGTAGCTAAATCATACTGAAGTTATAGCTCACCGTGTAAGTTGTGTGACTGCAACAAATAACGTTAGTTTGGTTACGTTTTTAAAACAATGAGGAAGTCTAGTGGAAGAGGTCGTGGCCGGGGGCGTTCATTGTCAGCTGGTAATGAGGGTAGTGGTAGTGGTGGAGCATCAGGTGGTCGTGGGGAAAAAAATATTGCACCTAAGTCTGGAGCTGTGGAGCCAGGTTCGTCGTCCGGCTACACAAGGCCTCGAACGCTCCCTTTTCTGGGATTAGGAAAACCGCTTTTAAAGCCGGAGCAGCAAGAGCAAGTTTTGGCTTATCTTGCTGACTCAGCCTCTAGCTCTTTTGCCTCCTCTCGTGAAACTGGTAAAAGTAAAAGCAGCGCGTCGTTAGTGGATGTTCACGGTCAGGGACAAGTCACTTCCTTGTCCTCTTCAGCAAAAACAACAACAGAGAAGAATGCAGCAGGCGACACAACGGGTTACTCCATGGAGCTCTTTACACATACCGTCCCTGGCTTAGAAAGTGAAGCAGTTAACAGTCCATGCCCATTACAAATTGAATCTGACATGGAGTGCACTGACGCACAGCCACAGCCAGACTACTATGCTGGTCCTTTGACTCAGACCACAACATTGCCCTCGCAGGGTGCTGATCAAGAATCAGACCCTGATGAGACTATGTTGCCCCATCACGAACGCTATACCACCGAACGACACGGTGACACAGACGAAGTTGCGCAGGAGGTACAAGAAGAGTTATTAGATGACCCAGTTCTTGACCCCGATTGGCAGCCATTGGGGGAACAGGGTGCAGGCGGCAGCAGTTCTGAAGCAGAGGAGGAGGAGGGGCCGCAGCAGGCATCAACATCGCCACAGGTTCCATCTGCCGGGCCCGTATCTTGCCCAAAACGCGTGGCAAAGCCAAAACCTGGTGGAGGACAGCGTGGCCATCCGGTTAAAGCTCAGTCTGCAATGCCTGAAAAGGTATCTGATGCTAGAAAGAGTGCAGTCTGGCATTTTTTTAAACAACATCCAATTGATCAGCGCAAAGTCATCTGTCAAAAATGTTCTACTTCCTTAAGCAGAGGTCAGAATCTGAAAAGTCTCAATACTAGTTGCATGCATAGACATTTAACCACCATGCATTTGAAAGCTTGGACTAACTACCAAACGTCCCTTAAGGTTGTTGCACCCTCGGCCAATGAAGCTAGTCATCAACGCAACATCCCTTCCGGCAGTGTAGGACCACCATTTAGCGCACCACCTGCTGTATCTGTGCAGGTATCTTTGCCAGGCCAAAGCAGTCAGGGTCAGGGAATCACCAGTTTCGTAGTAGGAAACACTGCATCTAGGGCACCGGCGGCAACAATACCATCTCCCACCGTCTCTCAGTCTGCCATGTCCACCGGCACCCCCGCTAGTTCCACGATCTCCAGCTCTCCAGTCCAGCTCACCCTACATGAGACTATGGTTAGAAAAAGGAAATACTTAGCCTCGCATCCGCGTACACAGGGTTTGAACGCCCACATAGCTAGACTAATCTCGTTAGAGATGATGCCCTACCGGTTAGTTGAAAGCGAAGCTTTCAAAGACCTGATGGACTACGCTGTACCACGCTACGAGCTACCCAGTCGACACTTTTTTTCCAGAAAAGCCATCCCAGCCCTCCACCAGCATGTTAAAGAGCGCATCGTCCATGCACTCAGGCAATCTGTGAGCACAAAGGTGCACCTGACAACAGATGCATGGACCAGTAGGCATGGCCAGGGACGTTACGTGTCCATCACGGCACACTGGGTAAATGTGGTGGATTCAGGGTCCACAGGGGACAGCAAGTTTGGGACAGTTCTGCCTAGCCCACGGTCTAGTAAACAGTTGTCTGTAGCCGTTCGCACCCCCTCCTCCTCCTCCTCCTCCTCGTCCTCCTGCAGAAGCAAGAGCTCGTCCACAGACCGCAGTCGCACAAACACTCCATCCGCACCTGCCACTGTTGCACACCAGGTCTCCCATTATGGGGCAGCTACTGGCATACGTCAGCAGGCTGTATTGGCTATGAAGTGTTTGGGCGACAATAGACACACCGCGGAAGTTCTGTCCGAGTTCTTGCAGCAAGAAACGCAGTCGTGGCTGGGCACTGTAGATCTTGAGGCAGGCAAAGTAGTGAGTGATAACGGAAGGAATTTCATGGCTGCCATCTCCCTTTCCCAACTGAAACACATTCCTTGCCTGGCTCACACCTTAAACCTGGTGGTGCAGTGCTTCCTGAAAAGTTATCCGGGGTTATCCGACCTGCTCCTCAAAGTGCGTGGACTTTGCGCACATATCCGCCGTTCGCCTGTACACTCCAGCCGTATGCAGACCTATCAGCGTTCTTTGAACCTTCCCCAGCATCGCCTAATCATAGACGTTGCAACAAGGTGGAACTCAACACTGCACATGCTTCAGAGACTGTGCGAACAGAGGCGGGCTGTTATGTTTTTGTGGGAGGATACACATACACGGGCAGGCAGTAGGATGGCAGACATGGAGTTGTCAGGTGTGCAGTGGTCGAAGATTCAAGACATGTGTCAAGTCCTTCAGTGTTTTGAGGAATGCACACGGCTGGTTAGTGCAGACAACGCCATAATAAGCATGAGCATCCCCCTAATGCGTCTGCTGATGCAAAGTTTGACGCACATAAAGGATCAGGCGTCTGCACCAGAGGAAGAGGAAAGCCTTGATGACAGTCAGCGATTGTCTGGTCAGGGCAGTGTACATGACGAGGTACCGGGCGAAGAGGAGGTGGAGGATGAGGAGGATGATGGGGATGAGTATATTTTTAATGAGGAAGCTTTCCCGGGGGCACGGGAAATTGGTGGCGTGGCAAGGCCGGGTTCTGGTTTTTTGAGGGACACAAGTGACGTAGATTTGCCTGCAACTGCCCCTCAACCAAGCACAACCGCAGATTTGACAACGGGAACTTTGGCCCACATGGCGGATTATGCCTTGCGTATCCTCAAAAGGGACACACGCATTACAAAAATGATGAACGATGACGATTACTGGTTGGCCTGCCTCCTTGATCCTCGCTATAAAGGCAAATTGCAAAATATTATGCCACATGAGAACTTGGAACTAATATTAGCAACAAAACAATCAACTCTTGTTGACCGTTTACTTCTGGCATTCCCTGCACACAGCGCCCGTGATCGTTCTCACACGAGCTCCAGGGGCCAGCAGACCAGAGGTGTTAGAGGGGCAGAAATCAGAAGTGGCGTTGGCCAGAGGGGTTTTCTGACCAGGTTGTGGAGTGATTTTTCTATGACCGCAGACAGGACAGGTACTGCAGCATCAATTCAAAGTGACAGGAGACAACATTTGTCCAGTATGGTTACAAACTATTTTTCATCCCTTATCGACGTTCTCCCTCAACCGTCATTCCCATTTGATTACTGGGCATCCAAATTAGACACCTGGCCAGAATTGGCAGAATATGCATTGCAGGAGCTTGCTTGCCCGGCAGCTAGTGTCCTATCAGAAAGAGTATTCAGTGCTGCAGGTTCAATACTAACAGAAAAAAGGACTCGTCTGGCTACCCAAAATGTAGATGATCTAACCTTCATTAAAATGAACCACAACTGGATTTCAAAATCTTTTGCCCCACCCTGCCCGGCTGACACCTAGCTTTCCTATGAAAAGGTCTTGCCTGTGGACTATTTTGAATGACTTTTCCAATCTCGTAATTTTCTTCACCTGATTGTCCAGCATACGACATGTTTCCACCTCACGAAATGGCCAAACTCCCCACACGGGGCCGTGCTATCGCCACTTTGCGCTTGGACCCTTGAGAGTGCTGTTTGTCTGAAGAGGTGGGTGTGGCCGCTTTTGGTCGACGGCACTGCCACTGGGTCCCTCATAGTACAATAAAGTGTCTCTGGCGGTGGTGGTGCGCACCCAACGTCAGACACACCGTTGTAATATGAGGGGCCCTGTGCCTGTACCGCCGGCCACAAGACAGTTCCCCCCCCAGCTCAAACAGTGCTCTACCACTAGCAAAATTATCTCTCACAGCTTCACCAATGTGTAGTCTAGGCGCTGACATCCTTCAATGCCTGGCACTGACAATACCATTGTTTTGACATTTTTGTTATGTTAGGCCTTCGAAGCCTGTCTGCGGTCCCTTCTTTCTACAACTACTACACTGACCAGGCCACTGCTGGCCGTGTTACCCTGGAACCAATTTAAAAGTGCCTACAGTCAGCCCAATTTTGTTATGTTAGGCCTTCGAAGACTGTCTGCCGTCACTCCTTCCACTAGACTTCCACTGACCAGACCACTGCTGCCCGTGTACCCCTGGAACCAATTTAAAAGTGCCTACAGCCAGCCCAAGTTTGTTATGTTAGGCCTTCGAAGCCTGTCTGCGGTCACTCCTTCCACTAGACTTCCACAGACCAGACCACTGCTGCCCGTGTACCCCTGGAACCAATTTAAAAGTGCCTACAGCCAGCCCAAGTTTGTTATGTTAGGCCTTGGAAGCCTGTCTGCGGTCACTCCTTCCACTAGACTTCCACTGACCAGACCACTGCTGCCCATGTACCCCTGGAACCAATTTAAAAGTGCCTACAGCCAGCCCAAGTTTGTTATGTTAGGCCTTGGAAGCCTGTCTGCGGTCACTCCTTCCACTAGACTTCCACTGACCAGACCACTGCTGCCCGTGTACCCCTGGAACCAATTTAAAAGTGCCTACAGCCAGCCCAAGTTTGTTATGTTAGGCCTTCGAAGCCTGTCTGCGTCCCGTTCTTTCAACTACAACTACACTGACCAGGCCACTGATGGCCGTGTTCCCCTGGAACCAATTTTAACTTGCCTACAGCCAGCCCTATGTTATTATGTTAGGCCTTCGAAGCCTGTCTGCGTCCCGTTCTTTCAACTACAACTACACTGACCAGGCCACTGATGGCCGTGTTCCCCTGGAACCAATTTTAACTTGCCTACAGCCAGCCCAATGTTAGGCCTTTGATGCCTGTCTGCCGTCACTCCTTCCACTAGGCCTCCACTGACCTGTCTATTGCTGCCCGTGTACCCCTTGAACCAACATCATTAAATATAAAAAAAATTAATTTGATTATAAAAAATAAGATCGTGTTGAGATCTCAAATGCAGACATTTTAACAATCAAAACAAACACACAACAAATATTTGGAACTGTACTACAAAGGTCCAACAGCTACAATTTCTTTCTCCTGCAAGAAGTTAACTGAAAGTTTTTTGGAGTTGTTAACACAGATATGGCATCCACCGAGTGTTGTCCTGTCGCGTCTCCTTTAAATTATTTCCAATAAGATGTTAAACTATTAATTTAATAAAATCAATAATTAAAAAAATAATTGAGTAAGTCAAAAGCACATTGCAAATAAACATTAATTACAAATCAAGAAGCATGGCGCGTCCGAGGGTGAGTAGATACCGAATAAGAATATAATCACCCTCGGACGCGCAATGCTTATTTAAAACAGCCTTCCTTCCTAAGAATCAGCCCTTCCGTGGTGTAGAGAGAGGTTGTGTTACACTCCAAGGTGTTCCCCAGGTTGCCTTTCCTGAGCTTCGATCTTCCGGCTCTCGTTTATTAGCTGTTGGAAACTACGCTGCATTAGGCCTACTAATTGTGTATGGGTGAAACAGTGGCGCATCTGCGGTCCCTCCTTCCACTAGGCCTCCACTGACCTGTCTACTGCGGCCCGTGTACCCCTTGAACCAACCTAATAAAATATTTAAAAAATTAATTTGATTATAAAAAATAAGATCGTGTTGAGATCTCAAATGCAGACATTTTAACAATCAAAACAAACACACAACAAATATCTGGAACTGTACTACAAAGGTCCAACAGCTACAATTTCTTTCTCCTGCAAGAAGTTAACTGAAAGTTTTTTGGAGTTGTTAACACAGATATGGCATCCACCGAGTGTTGTCCTGTCGCGTCTCCTTTAAATTATTTCCAATAAGATGTTAAACTATTAATTTAATAAAATCAATAATTAAAAAAATAATTGAGTAAGTCAAAAGCACATTGCAAATAAACATTAATTACAAATCAAGAAGCATGGCGCGTCCGAGGGTGAGTAGATACCGAATAAGAATATAATCACCCTCGGACGCGCAATGCTTATTTAAAACAGCCTTCCTTCCTAAGAATCAGCCCTTCCGTGGTGTAGAGAGAGGTTGTGTTACACTCCAAGGTGTTCCCCAGGTTGCCTTTCCTGAGCTTCGATCTTCCGGCTCTCGTTTATTAGCTGTTGGAAACTACGCTGCATTAGGCCTACTAATTGTGTATGGGTGAAACAGTGGCGCATCTGCGGTCCCTCCTTCCACTAGGCCTCCACTGACCTGTCTACTGCGGCCCGTGTACCCCTTGAACCAACCTAATAAAATATTTAAAAAATTAATTTGATTATAAAAAATAAGATCGTGTTGAGATCTCAAATGCAGACATTTTAACAATCAAAACAAACACACAACAAATATCTGGAACTGTACTACAAAGGTCCAACAGCTACAATTTCTTTCTCCTGCAAGAAGTTAACTGAAAGTTTTTTGGAGTTGTTAACACAGATATGGCATCCACCGAGTGTTGTCCTGTCGCGTCTCCTTTAAATTATTTCCAATAAGATGTTAAACTATTAATTTAATAAAATCAATAATTAAAAAAATAATTGAGTAAGTCAAAAGCACATTGCAAATAAACATTAATTACAAATCAAGAAGCATGGCGCGTCCGAGGGTGAGTAGATACCGAATAAGAATATAATCACCCTCGGACGCGCAATGCTTATTTACAACAGCCTTCCTTCCTAAGAATCAGCCCTTTCGTGGTGTAGAGAGAGGTTGTGTTACACTCCAAGGTGTTCCCCGGGTTGCCTTTCATGAGCTTCGATCTTCCGGCTCTCGTTTAGTAGTTGGTGGAAACTACGCTGCATTAGGCCTACAAATTTGGTATGGGGTGTAGAGACAGGTTGTGTTACACTCCAAGGTTTTCACCAGGTTGCCTTTCCTGAGCTTCGATCTTCATGCTCTCGTTTAGTAGTTGTAGAAAAGTACGCTGCATTAGGCCTACAAAATGGGTATGGGGTGGAGAGAGATGGTGTGTTACACTCCAAGGTGTTCCCCAGGTTGCCTTTCCTGAGCTTCGATCTTCATGCTCTCGTTTAGTAGGTGTCGGAAAGTAGGCTGAATTAGGCCTAAAAAATGGGGAATGGGGTGGAGAGAGATGGTGTGTTACACTCCAAGGTGTTCCCCAGGTTTCCTTGCCATTGCTTCGGTCTTCCGACTCTCGTTTAGTAGTTGTAGAAAAGTACACTGCATTAGGCCTAAAAAATGGGTATGGGGTGGAGAGAGATGGTGTGTTACACTCCAAGGTGTTCCCCAGGTTGCCTTTCCTGAGCTTCGATCTTCATGCTCTCGTTTAGTAGGTGTCGGAAAGTAGGCTGCATTAGGCCTACAAATTGGGTATGGGGTGGAGAGAGATGGTGTGTTACACTCCAAGGTGTTCCCCAGGTTGCCTTTCCTGAGCTTCGATCTTCATGCTCTCGTTTAGTAGGTGTCGGAAAGTAGGCTGCATTAGGCCTACAAATTGGGTATGGGGTGGAGAGAGATGGTGTGTTACACTCCAAGGTGTTCCCCAGGTTTCCTTGCCATTGCTTCGGTCTTCCGACTCTCGTTTAGTAGTTGTAGAAAAGTACACAGCATTAGGCCTACAAAATGGGTATGGGGTGGAGAGAGATGGTGTGTTACACTCCAAGGTGTTCCCCAGGTTGCCTTTCCTGAGCTTCGATCTTCATGCTCTCGTTTAGTAGGTGTCGGAAAGTAGCCTGCATTAGGCCTAAAAAATGGGGAATGGGGTGGAGAGAGATGGTGTGTTACACTCCAAGGTGTTCCCCAGGTTTCCTTGCCATTGCTTCGGTCTTCCGACTCTCGCTTAGTAGTTGTAGAAAAGTACACTGCATTAGGCCTAAAAAATGGGTATGGGGTGGAGAGAGATGGTGTGTTACACTCCAAGGTGTTCCCCAGGTTGCCTTTCCTGAACTTCGATCTTCATGCTCTCGTTTAGTAGGTGTCGGAAAGTAGGCTGCATTAGGCCTACAAATTGGGTATGGGGTGGAGAGAGATGGTGTGTTACACTCCAAGGTGTTCCCCAGGTTTCCTTGCCATTGCTTCGGTCTTCCGACTCTCGTTTAGTAGTTGTAGAAAAGTACACAGCATTAGGCCTACAAAATGGGTATGGGGTGGAGAGAGATGGTGTGTTACACTCCAAGGTGTTCCCCAGGTTGCCTTTCCTGAGCTTCTATCTTCAGGCTCTCATTAAATTGTGGTTAAATGGAACAACTGCATTTGGCGTACTAGTTGGTTTGGGGCCTACTATCGGTGTCTGCCACTCCTTGCTGTTCTCCTGGTTTCCTGTCCTGAAATTCCATTTTCAGGCTCTCGTTAAGTAGTTGTTAATGTTAGACTGCATTTGGCCTACTAGTTGGGTTGGGGCCTACTATCGGTGTCTGCCACTCCTTGCTGTTCTCCTCCACTGAACAAAGCTGTGCCGCCTGTTTACTACGGTTGCCAATTTTGAACTGCATTTCGACTACTTACTGATTTGGCCCTACTCTCTGTGTCAGCCTCTCATTCCAGTTGTCCTCCACTGCAATGCCCCCTGGTTATTCCTGTGTTACCAATTTTGAACTGCATTTAGCCCACTTTCTTCTTTGGGCCTATATCTGTGTTTCCACTTCATCGTGCCCATTGCCCAGCCAGTGATAGATGAGTCTGCTGGTACATTGACCCATAACGCAACATTCCCCGTGCACGCTACACAACAACATTGTGACCCTGCTGAAAGTCAGGTTGCTCTTCCCGCATACCATACCACCTTACACGGGGACAAAGAGGAAGGTGCAGATGAAAGTGCAGGTTCCTTCATCAGGTGGGGGGAGGAATACTAGTTGGCGACGTCACTGGCACAGGGCCTCTCATAGTACGCAAAAGTGTTGCTGCCGGTGGGAGGCGCCCCCGCCGTGCAAACACACCGCTGTACTTTGAGGGGCCCTGTGCCAGTGCCAATGCCAACGAGTGGGCCCCCCCTGCTTGCTCAGGTTCACAGCACTTGCAAAGTTGAAATACTTACCTCTCCCTGCTCCACTGCCGTGACGTGGTCCAGATTTCCTGGGCCCACTAATTACTTGAACCAGCCCTACCCCCCACAACTTTAGCCAAATGACCCCCAATTTCAAATGCCTTCCAATTATTATAACGTAAATTACGCTTGACAAGCTTCATTAAGAAGAATGGATGGTTTTGACATTAAAATGGGTACTCTAGGTGTTTTCCTGGCCCCCACTCACTGCCGACTATGCTGCCCCATTGACTTGCATTGGGTTTCGTGTTTCGGTCGATCCCGACTTTACGTCATAATCGGCCGATTTCACTCGACCCGACTTTGGACATAGTCGGGTTTCGCAAAACCCGGCTCGACTCTAAAAAGGTCAAGGTCGCTCAACTCTAGTGATGACCTATGTGGAAAATGGCATACATTTAAACTGGTGTGCACCACTAGGCCAGGATTGTATCATAATGGCACTACCCACCGAAGAGGTGACACAGAACCTGGGTACTCGAAGGGCAGGCGCAAGTGCTGGGTGGTTGTCATAGGATCTGGTATGCTGCCATTGATAGGGGAATTGATGGTATGCAGTAACCAACTATATGTAATAAAGGAAGGAAGGTTTTGTCACAGTTTTTGCATAAAAGACGGCTAGTTCTTTTGTCATTATTCAAGACAGTAAAGCAAAAGTAAAAAGGCTGCAGAAAAATCATGAAAACTCGCCAGAAAAACAATCGGCAGAAAATAATGTCCTAAACATGATCAGGAAATTACAAAAAAAGACGATTCATGGAAAAAAAAACTCCAGTTTTCTGCTTGAAAAACATGCCAGGTTTTCCAGAGTGAAAAGATGTTGCATGGATCAGCATGAAATCAGTATGAAATGCTTATTTATAGTAACTAGTTTGCAAAAGTGTTTAGCGTAAAAATGTAACGCTGGTGGGTGTTAACCCACTGCGGCATGGGCCAGGCTTACCCTGGACAGCCCCCTGAGAAAGTCCAGCACGCGAAACGCGCATCGGGGCTATGGCATGCATGATCCATCACCCTTTCTCTCCCACATGGGTAATCACTCTTTGCAGCTGCACTTTGAGTGGGACTTTATATCTATTATATGGGTTTAAGACATGTTTTGCCATCCATTTTTCTTTGATGGTTCAATACACAGAATTCTATTGTTACTTTCTGGAGGGATATTTGTTCAATGTAATGCATCTTGTAACCCTTAAACTAGTGTGCTTCATTTTTTACATGCGCTAAGCTTGATGGTACGTGGTGCCTGGTCTTTTCCCTTTATACCCATCTTGTTACTTGTTGTCTTTGGGACATTTACAACCCCTTTTTTATGTGAGTGAGCTATTAATAACATTTTCTATGTCATCTATGTAACTGTGTATGTGGGCATTTCATTCCACTTTTTGTAGGATTCTAGTATGTAGGGAGTGGCCCTGTTTAATGAACATTGTTCATTTCTTTTCCCTGATGGGATTTATATATGTACATGTGTATCCGATATGTCAGTTATTATTAATTATTTACCCTGGAGGGGTGTAAAAAGGTGTTTGGGTCTTCACTAGGGCTTCTGATGATGAGGATGGACTGGGCTACAGGTAGATACCAGGTATCACTCGATGGCAGATAAGAGGGTCAGAAGCACGAGTACAAGGCACATGAGGGCAAAGACAAAGGCGTGGTCAGACAATCTTAGGTCAGGGCAGACAGCACAGGTTCGATATATGTAGCCGAGGTCAGGAAGAGCAGATAGCCAAATAGAAGCAACATGCTGCTGAGGCAGTGCAGAGAAATGCTGCAAGGGGCAAAACTTAACCCTCCGACCTGGAGTGAGGAGAAGCCGGGTCAGGATGCTGAGGAGGCATGTGAGTTACCGCCGTGACACTGATCCCCAGAAACTTGCAAACTGAACAAAGTTTTTGCTATTTGTACCACACTCGCATGTGGTCACGGCTATAGAGAATTGAGGCTTGACCAACGACTTTTACACAGTTATTAAATAGTAACTACACTTTTTTAAATTTATTTATCCTCCAATCATTGCAAAATTATGAATTTTTGTTGCAAACATCTGCTTTCATCTGTTGCTCAGCAGGGTACGTACACTATATTCAAATAATCAGAGTCAGAAATGACTCTTTCTTAGTGTGATGCTAGTCACTACTCACGGACTGGCAGGGTATTCAAGAGGTCTGGGGTCAGATACCAAGAGGGCTTATCATAAACTGAGGGGAAACAAAAAGGAGTAGTTAGGTCACGGTCCAAGGTCAGAATACCAGGACGGTAGTGCTTCAAGAGAAAGGGGCTAGGCAAATAGATGGTCAAGGCAAGTCATAGATTTCATTTTCTAACTTTAGAACAGTCTTAGATGCATCAAATTTATCACCATTCACCTTTTATTATATTTGCCACAAGTTGCCGTACAATACTCCAACAATCTCCTTTTAGACTGGCGTATGAAATACCCCCAGGTAGCCCACCACTTTCTGATTAGTGGAGGTCTGACTGCTTGGAGTTGCAACAACCATGAGAATGAAGGGGCTTTTGTGCTGTGAGCCACTCACAGATTTGCCTTGCACAGTGGCAATTAAATTCCTTGAATTTTGGATAGTTTGGAAGCCAACGGGGAGGGGATGATCAGTTTTTCTCATGAGCAGAAGTGTCCTGACATTCAGAGCCAAATCAATCATAAAGTGATGGTAGATCCTAGTGATCTCCTGATGTAGGAGAACCCCTTTAATAGGCAAGTCTGTAGAGTTTTGTTCGGCCTCTGCCTGCCATAACAGTTTTGTGAAAGGACCGAAGCAGTTCGCGTGTTTAACCTCTTATTTGCTGTTTTTGCTAGTGGCAAGGATATGCAAGAGGTAAATGGTCAGGATCAACGTAATCTCCCATCCTGACCATTGTAGCGGGATGGCAGCTATTCCTGGCATGAAAAGTTGAAAGTTTGACTGTAAATTGATGCCAAACCTCATGCACTTTATTCCTCCATAACCGCTGGTGTCCCTACATTACCGCCGTGGCTTTCTAAGCAAATTTTTTCACCTTGTAGCTAATTTTTGTCCTTCTCCAGTAAACTTCTAATCCTCTCTGTCTGACAGGGTAATGATAATCTTTGTAAATTGTGTGACCGTAACAGCAGGCTGAACATCCGGGCTTGTTTGACACAAATAATTTAGCTCAGCTTCATACAAGCCGAGCATAACGCGAAGTGAAGGGGAAGGATCTTTCAGGATCATCGTTTTCTCCTGATTTAATAGAAGCTTATACATACACTAATCAGCCGGTGACCACGATGTGCCACATTGTATCCCTAATATAGGCTATTAATGCTGACAGGGAGCTGACAGTTCAAGCGCAATTGCCGATAAGAACGCCCTTTCATTTCCTAAACGCTTTCACAAACACATTACTACAGATGCAGGAGTGACTGTTGAGTTCGCTTGACTTGTGTATATTGGTTTTAAATGTAAGTACTTATAGGACTTTTTCTTTTTAATTTGATGACTTGCCATAGAAGTTTAAACCAGATTTTTTAGATTGGTTTGACCTTCTTTTATATTCTAAGAAACAATAAACACAGAAAATTCACCAAAATAAAAAAAATATTTCAACACTTCCTCCTTTAATCTCCTTTTTATATCATTTTGACTTGTTTTACTATTCAAACTAGAAAATACACAAAAAAATCCTCTGTGTGTCTTAGAGGCTTAGCCATGTCCCCCTTTTTATAACATTTTGTCTTATATTACTATTAAAACTAGAAAATATACAAGTAAAATCCCCTTTTTGTGTACGAGAAGTTCAGCCATGTCCCTACTCTTCTCCCTTACTATGTAATGGCTGCAGCAGGAGCCTCCCCCCATGCCATCTCTAGACTAAAGATCCAATACATGGTTTGGAGCTTCTGATTTAGTCTGCAGCCAATTATGGATACCTCTTGCTGTTTTCTTCACGATTTCTCCAAGACTGACTGATTTTGGATCAGGTAGAAAATGCTGCAAACTAATACAGCAATCTAGTTTTAGAGTTCCTTTAAATGGACAGTTCTTCTTTGCAGCCAACGCTTTTTTTTTATATAAATATGATGTATGTAAGGCTGGTTTTACCCTAGCGTATGGGAGGGCTGCAGATGGCAGCGTACTTCCTCCCTTCTTCCTCCCTGAAACTCCACCTACACTCCGCCTACTACTCTTTGCGTGCTGCGTTGCCCTGCGTACCTATCTTTAACATTGTACGCAGGCCATGCGAATGTATGTGGATGCCTCCGCATGCGCCGTTTTGATGCTGTGCCGAACTGCGCCAAACGCAACATGTTGCGGACGCATACGAATACATTCGCATGGCCTGCATACCCAATGTTAAAGATTGGTATGCAGGGCAACACAGGGTGCAAGGAGTAGTAGGTTGAGCGTAGGCGGGGTTACAGGGAGGAAGAAGGGAGGAAGTACGCTGCCATCCACAGCCCTCCCATACTCTAGGGTGAAACCAACCTAAGAAAAGAAAGAAATCAGTTTTGCCAACAGTCTTAGCTAGAGATGGGCGGACACCTGGATGTTCGGGTCTGGAGGGTTCAGCCGAACAGTTACAAAAAGTTCGGGTTTGGGTACCAGAAGAGTACCCAGACCCGAACCTGAACCCAGACCCCATTCACTTGAATGGGGGGCCCAAACATCCAGTGTTTGCTGCCGTGTGATATGCATGACAGCGCGGCAAACACCGCTTCTGATCGGCAGTGAAATCATCCCCGCCGGTCAGAGAGCCGCGGTTCCCATGTTGTCAAAAGACAGCGTTAGCGTTCAGCTGTGATCGGAGGTATAAAGTTTACCTCTGGTCACTGGTATCAGTTGATGGGACAACCGCTCCCATCATCCGAAACCTGCTGTCGCTAATAACAGTGAGAGCAGGAGCGACTGATGGGAGTATTCATCAGCTGCTCCCGCGCTGTAAATAAATAATTTTAAAAATAACGGCGTGGGTTCTCCTGTATTTTTGTTAGCCAGCCAGGCAAAACTCACAGCTGTCACTTTCAGCAAGGCTAGTGTTATGATCTGGTGGCCTAGGAGCAGCATGAGACGGACTCTGGAGAAGGTGGTCCCTGTACTGACCGCAAACCCTGAACCTAGCAGCACAACTAGAAGTAGCCGTGGGGGGTACCTAACACTCCCTAGACCCCTCGGCACAGCCTAAGATCTAACTACCCCTAAAGACAGAAACAGGAAACCTATCTTGCCTCAGAGAAAATCCCCAATGGATAGATAGCCCCACACAAATATTGACTGTGAGAGGAGAGGAAAATAACATACACAGATATGAAATCCGATTTTAGCATAGGAGGCCATACTAGCTAAAAAGAAAGAAAAGAACAGAGTTCTATGCGGTCAGTATAAAAACGCTAGAAAATATCCACCACAGAAGATACGAATCACCACATCTGACTAAAGACATGGGGGGTATATCTGCATCTCCAGAGAAATAGCCAGGCTGCAAAAAATCCTTCACAGACAAAACGGGACAAGACAAAAACATGAAAATGCACAGAACTATTAAGGTCCACAGCAGGTGGACAGCAAAAACAAAGCCAGGACTTATCTTTGTAGAAAAGCACAGCAAACTGGAGAGACCAGCAGGGAAGTGAATCCTGCAAGAACAATGAACAACTTGCACTGACTAAAGGATCCTGCAAAGCTATATACCCCAGTCAGTCCTGCAATTAGTAGATACACATGTCCACTCCTGCAATCCAGGCACAACTGCATTGCCCTCTACAACCTCCGGAGGGAGCCCAAAAGCTTAATTCACAACAGTACCCCACCTTGAGGAGGGGTCACCGAACCCTCACCAGAGCCCCCAGGTCATTCAGGATGAGCCCGATGAAAGGCACAAACCAAATCAACGGCATGGACATCAGAGGCAGAAACCCAAGAATTATCCTCCTGGCCATAACCCTTCCACTTGACAAGGTACTGAAGCTTCCGCCTCAAAAAACGAGAATCCAAAATCTTCTCAACAACATATTCCAACTCCCCATCGACCAATACAGGGGCCGGAGGATCAACAGAGGGAACAGCGGGCTCCACAGATTTCCGCAACAAAGATTTATGGAAGACATTATGAATAGCAAACGAGGCCGGAAGCGCCAGGCGATAGGACACCGGATTAATAATCTCAGAAATCCTATAAGGACCAATAAATCGAGGCTTAAACTTAGGGGAAGAAACCTTCATAGGAACATGACGGGAAGATAACCAAACCAGATCCCCAATCCGAAGCCGGGAACCAACAAACCGACGACGATTAGCAAAACGTTGAGCCTCCTCCTGAGACAGCACCAAATTGTCCACCACATAAGCCCAAATCTGCTGCAACCTGTCGACCACAGAATCCACACCAGGAAGGTCAGAAGGCTCAACCTGCCCAGAAGAAAAACGAGGATGAAAACCAAAATGACAAAAAAAAAGGCGAAACCAAAGTAGCCGAACTAGCCCGATTATTAAGGGCAAACTCGGCCAATGGCAAAAAAGCCACCCAATCATCCTGATCAGCAGACACAAAGCATCTCAAATAGGTCTCCAAGGTCTGATTAGTTCGCTCAGTCTGGCCATTTGTCTGAGGATGAAATGCAGAAGAAAAAGACAAATCAATGCCCAGCTTGGTACAAAAGGCTCGCCAAAACCTAGAAACAAACTGGGAACCTCTGTCGGACACAATATTCTCCGGAATACCATGCAAACGCACCACATGCTGAAAAAACAACGGAACCAAATCTGAAGAGGAAGGCAATTTAGGCAAAGGCACCAAATGAACCATCTTAGAAAATCGGTCACAGACAACCCAGATAACCGACATTCTTTGGGAAACAGGAAGTTTGGAAATAAAATCCATAGAAATATGTGTCCAGGGCCTCTCGGGGACCGGTAATGTCAAAAGCAACCCACTAGCGTGGGAACAGCAAGGCATAGCCCGCGCACAAATCCCACAGGACTGCACAAAAGAACGCACATCCCGCGACAAAGAAGGCCACCAAAAGGACCTACTAACCAAATCTCTGGTACCAAAAATCCCAGGATGGCCAGCCAACACAGAACAATGAACCTCAGAAATCACTTTAGTAGTCCATCTATCAGGAACAAACAGTTTCCCCACAGGACAGGACCACAAAATCAAAACGGGAGAAAAACAGGGACCATCGAGCCTGTCTAGGATTCAGCCATTTGGCAGACTTGAGGTAAATCAGATTCTTATGATCGGTCAGGACCACAATACGGTGCTTTGCCCCCTCAAGCCAATGTCGCCACTCCTCAAATGCCCACTTCATAGCCAACAACTCCCGATTGCCGACATCATAATTGCGTTCCGCAGGCGAAAACTTCCGAGAAAAGAAGGCACACGGTTTCATCAAGGAACCATCAGAATTCCTCTGAGACAAAACGGCCCCTGCCCCAATCTCAGACGCGTCAACCTCAACCTGAAATGGAAGAGAAACATCTGGCTAACGCAACACAGGGGCAGAAGTAAATCGGCGTTTAAGCTCCTGAAAGGCAGAAACAGCCGCGGAGGACCAATTCGTCACATCAGCGCCTTTCTTGGTCAAATCGGTCAGAGGTTTAACCACACTGGAGAAGTTGGCAATGAAACGACGATAAAAATTAGCAAAGCCCAAGAATTTCTGAAGGCTCTTCACAGATGTGGGCTGAATCCAATCATGAATGGCCTGAACCTTAACCGGATCCATTTCTTTAGATGAGGGAGAAAAAATGAAACCCAAAAAAGAAACCTTCTGCACTCCAAAGAGGCACTTTGACCCCTTCACAAATAAAGCATTATTACGGAGGATCTGAAATACCATCCTGACCTGTTTCACATGAGACTCCCAATCATTGGAAAAAATCAAAATATCATCCAAATATACAACCATGAATTTATCAAGATAACTCCGAAAGATACCATGCATGAAGGATTGGAACACAGATGGGGCATTAGAGAGTACGAATGGCATCACAAGGTATTCAAAATGGCCTTCAGAAAGACCCTTTCTGAAAATTGCCGCCAAGGCATCCTCATTCCATTTAGTCAGTACAGACCATTTTCTAAATTTCTGGCAATATGATTCTGCCGCTTCTTGACCTTGACACAGGGCTAACAAAATTTTCTCAGCCTGATCCACAGAATTAGGCTCATCATACAACAACCCCAATGCCTAAAAGAATGAATCAACATTAAGCAAAGCAGGATTGCCAGTTTCCAGGGAAAATGCCCAATCCTGTGGGTCACCACGCAGCAGAGATATGATGATTTTAACCTGCTGAATAGGATCACCAGAAGACCGGGGTCTTAATGCAAAAAACAGTTTACAGTTATTTTTGAAACTCAAAAATTTGGATCTGTCACCAAAGAATAAATCAGGAGTGGGAATCTTAGGTTCTAAGGCAGGAGTTTGAACAATATAATCTGAAATACCCTGTACCCTAGCAGCAAGCTGATCCACCCGATAAACTAACTCCTGAACATTCATGTTAATACTAGATTCCGTAGCCACCCAGAGATAAAAAGGAAAGGAAAGACACAACAGACTACAGGAAAAAAAATGGCTCAGCACTTTCCTTCCCTTCTTCTGAGATGCGTTTAACTCATTTTTGGCCAGTTGTACTGTTATGATCTGGTGGCCTAGGAGCAGCATGAGACGGACTCTGGAGAAGGTGGTCCCTGTACTGACCGCAAACCCTGAACCTAGCAGCGCAACTAGAAGTAGCCGTGGGGGTACCTAACACTCCCTAGACCCCTCGGCACAGCCTAAGATCTAACTACCCCTAAAGACAGAAACAGGAAACCTATCTTGCCTCAGAGAAAATCCCCAAAGGATAGATAGCCCCCCACAAATATTGACTGTGAGAGGAGAGGGAAATAACATACGCAGATATGAAATTAGTTTTAGCATAGGAGGCCATACTAGCTAAAAAGAAAGAAAAGAACAGAGTACTATGCAGTCATTATAAAAACGCTAGAAAATATCCACCACAGAAGATACGAATCACCACATCTGACTAAATACATGGGGGGTATATCTGCATCTCCAGAGAAATAGCCAGGCTGCAAAAAATCCTTCACAGACAAAACTGGACAAGACAAAAACATGAACATGCACAGAACTATTAAGGTCCACAGCAGGTGGACAGCAAAAACAAAGCCAGGACTTATCTTTGTAGAAAAGCACAGCAAACTGGAGAGACCAGCAGGGAAGTGAATCCTGCAAGAACAATGAACAACTGGCACTGACTAAAGGATCCTGCAAAGCTATATACCCCAGTCAGTCCTGCAATTAGTAGATACACATGTCCACTCCTGCAATCCAAGCACAACTGCATTACCCTCTACAACCACCGGAGGGAGCCCAAAAGCTGAATTCACAACAGGCTAGTTATCAAGACTAGAGGGGTCCCCACGCTGTATTTTTTAATTATTTAAATAAATAATTTAAAAAACGGTGTGGGGTCCCCCCCATTTTTGACAACCAGCCTTGCTAAAGCAGACAGCTGGGGGCTGGTATTCTCAGGCTGCTAATGGGTCATGGCTATTGCCCCCCAGCCTAAAAATAGCAGCCTGCAGCTGCCCAGAAAAGGCACATCTGTTAGATGCACCAATTCGGGCGTTTTGCCCTGCTCTTCCTAATAGCCCTATAGCGGTGGCAAGTGGGGTTCACATTTGTGGGGTTGATGTCACCTTTGTATTGTCAGGTGACATCAAGCCCGTGGCTTAGTAATGGAGAGGCATCTATAAGACGCCTATCCATTAATAATCCTATAGTTGTATTGTAAAGAAAGACACAGCCAGAATAAAGTCCTTTAATTGAAAAAATGACACAGACTCCTTTAATATTCTCAATTAATCAATCAATCAATTAAATGCAACACTTTTCAGAAATTAGCAAAATTTTGCACAACTTCAATTCCAGTTCCCCCTGGACTGATTTTATATGCAACAACTAAAGGTTGCATTTTTTGAGAGATTTTGATAAATGTTAGACTTGTTGCACTACAAGGTTGAAAAAACAGCTAAGTAAAAAAAAAAACCACTTTTGAGCTTTGCACAAAAATCATGAATTACTCATGCCAATTTAATTTTATGCAAAAAACATTAGGAAAAAATACAAGTCCAAAAAGAAAGCTGACTTAGAAACCCTGGAGATGATGCACTTCTTCTTTTACCTTAGTACTCTGTCAGGTTCATAGAATCTTCGAACCCTAGAATGTTAGAGTTGGAAGGGTCCTCTGGGGTCATCGGAGTCTCCAGGGTAATCATTTCCAACCCCCAGCTCAATGCAGTATTCACTGAACCTTCTCAGACAGATATCTGTCAAGCCTCTGAAGACTTCCATTGAAGGATAACTCACCAACTCTCGTATCAGCCTCTTCCACTCGTTGATCACCTTCATCTTGGTCTCTTTTTGCCTTATTGAAGTTATTGGCTTTGCATTTTCTGTTTAAATGGTCTAAGGCTTGCTCGTTCAATCATTAGTGATTATTCTGTTATGGAAAAAAACTGATAGATTTTCATCAGTGTTTTGGATTAGATTTTTTTGTCAGTGTAAGTTTTTACCATCAGAGTTCCATCAGTTTTTCTAAAGGTGCAAAAAGACCTCATGTTTCTCAATGTCCTCCTATCAGTCAGTGAAAAATGGACAGTACATTGGTGGCATCCAAGTGCTATCCAATTTTTTCATGAACCCATAAACTTTAATTGTCGAGTTTATCAGTGACTCTGTGTCTCCGAGTTTTGGTGCGGAACACTCCACAGATGTCTGGAGAGTTCCATAGATGACAATAGATAAAAGTTCTACCTGTGAAAAACATAGAGAGTAGTGTTGAGCATTCCGATACCGCAAGTATCGGGTATCGGCCGATATTTGCGGTATCGGAATTCCGATACTGAGTTCCGATATTTTTCTGATATCGGGAATCAGTATCGGGATTAAGATTCATGTGTAAAATAAAGAATAAAAATAAAAAATATTGATATACTTACCCTCTGACGCGCCCTGGTTGTCACCGCTGCAACCGCCATGCTTCTGTTCCTAAAAATGAGCGCGTAAAGGACCTTCGATGACGTCGCGGCTTGTGATTGGTCGCGTGAGCGGTCACATGACCGCTCAGCGACCAATCACAAGCCGCGATGTCATCGAAGGCCCTTAACGCGCCTATTCTTTGCAATGAAAGCATGGTCGTTGCAGCGGTGACAACCAGGGCGCGTCAGAGGGTAAGTATATCAATATTTTTTATTTTTATTCTTTATTTTACACATGAATATGGATCCCAGGGCCTGAAGGAGAGTTTCCGCTCCTTCAGACCCTGGGATCCATTACAGGATACCTTCCGATATTTGTGTCCCATTGAGTTGTATTGGTATCGGATATCGGTATCGGCGATATCCGATATTTTTCGGATATCGGCCGATACCATCCGATACCGATACTTTCAAATATCGGAAGGTATCGCTCAACACTAATAGAGAGTACTTATATAAAAGACTGATATCTGAATAAGGCCTTCGTGTGGTTTGAGCAGATACTAATGTCATTCCAAATTGTAAAAAAATAAATAAAATGGAGAAAATGCACAGGAGAGGCCGGAGGCTGTCCCTTGTGCAGCAGCATACCTGGCACAAGCAATGTTCGAATTCTAGCCCAATAAAGAGAAAAGTGCTGCCGTTACATCTTTGGCTACAGGAGACATCCACAGGAGATCCGGCTACAACAGCAGAACACACCGGGATATATAGATTTGCCGTTGGTAATACTTTTCCAAGGTGCTTTTTATAAAGTCTTCCAGTCTTCTTCAATATCACGGAGAGATGGGATCCTAATTTGTTTCTTAGTTTTGAAGTCGTTTCCAAGCACAATCTCCAGTGTATTAAAATAATTTCTTTAATTACAGTAGGAGAACTTTTCAATTGCATTTTTTTATTCTACAGTTTGCTTACTATGAGGATTTCACATCGTCTGTTTTACTGTTATTTGTGTTCCTAAATTAAAAAGTTAATATCCCGTTTACTGCTCCTCTCCTCCTTCCTCTCCTCTTCGCAGTTTAAGCCTCCCTCCATCGAAATTATTTATTGCAATTCGCATTACGCGTTTCAATTACTGTGCGTAAACATACGCATTAATCAGGCCAAATTTACATCACTTGCCTCACAGGAAAAAAAAAATCCTGCAGTGCTCAAATTTTGGCTGAAAAATTGCCAGGTAGAGGCTGGAGAGGTCAAATGAAAAAAAAATCATTTTTCAGGCAATTGCTTTAGTTTTCCAACAAAGATAATTAGCTCCGAAGTTCTAAGTACAACATATAGATTGTCCGCAATAAATGATTAATGCGCGCTGCACTGCAAAGAATAATTATATGCTGCAAAAGTCCAGGCTGAGGACAAATATTCCACTTGCTGCTCCGCCGTAATATATTCATCATCTATACTATTTAAGTTTACAACTTTCCTAGAACGTATGACACTCCCTGTCCGTCTTTTAGATGCTAGCTCACTCTCCAAATTTTTCAAGGCAAAAACGCTTCCGAAATATGCTGGTGATTTTTTTCTCGAGCAATCTTCATTGGCTTCTTTTAAGTCTTTTTGTTGGCATCTTTTTTTGTAATCTAAAGTTAATTTAAGAGTGTCTTCTATGGAGAAGACGTCCAAAGAATTGACATGCTGCTTGTTTTTGACCGCTTTCTGACTTTCGAGGCCTGAAGCAGTTAACAGAATTGAAAAAAACATTTGCACAGCAATTTGTTTTTACATTACTGTGCATTACGTTCAATTTCTGTACTTTTTTTAGTGCTTTTTCAAGTATATTCCACGTTGTGTGCACATACTCCAGAAGGGCAAACCTTACGAACGCTCTAAGAGTAAGCAAATCTATTGAGCCCTGTCAACACCTCTCAGAATGACTGGAAGGATTCTTGTTCACCTGGGTCTCAGGTAGGCAGGGAACAGAACATGAACATGGCAGAGAATTGGTATGAGAATAGACATGGAGGAGGCATGGTTTTGACAAGAGGCATGGTGACATCTGAATTTTCCATTGACTGTACATCTCCAAATCTTTTCCTCCTACTGGGAATGTCAAGGAGAAGAGCAGCAGAGGAGCGCCATTCGGCAAGTTGGAGGATTCCTGCCAAATCAGAAAGTGAATGAATAAAGGCAGTGCCGACCTCTTTAGCGGAGCATGACCTATGCTCAGAAGACATAAAGAGCCTAAAAATGTGCAATATTGAGCTGCCAGAAATATACTGGAAATCAGACAATTGATTTGAAGTGAATCAAATTCACTTTGAATTTTGCAAAAATAAAAATTAGATTCGACAGACTTGGAATTTTTTGCTATTCGATTTGTTCAAATTAATTGGTGCTGGTTACCATTTTGCTTAACTATTCTTACGGTCGGGAAAGGGGTAAAAAAAAAATGATACTCACCTGTCTGAACACTGCAGTTTTCCAAGCAGTCCTCCATTGACTTCCTTACTTTCTTGGGTCTTGTCCTCCATCTTCACTCTTTGTCGTCGCTTGCATTATTATGTCTCAGGTGACGCCATGTTCCCGGGCGAGGAATAATCAGCGCTGAAGACTGAAGATAAGTCCAGAACTACATGGAGACAGCGAGTCAGTAAAGAAATGGTTAGGTGATTGGCCAGGAGTTTCATGTTTTTTTTAATGGTTCAACCACTATGTTCTTGTCCATACTTGGTCCCGTTGGGGTTTGTGTCCGAACCTTCTGCAATACGGGTTTTGAGCGTATGAGCAGTTGGGGCCAATGACTATAATGGTGTTAACAGAGTCAACGTGTGCTGTGCATGATTTTCGGGCGTATGTGCCTACATGAGGTGGACACCTGGATGTAGTAGACTGTGCGTAACTATCCAACTCTAGTAGGCGTACATGCCCCAAAATTAGGTCAGACAGAGTACACATTGACTCTGTCAACACCATTATAGCCAATAGCCCCATCGGCGCATGTGTTGGAATTGCATTTTGCAGGAGGTTGAAATGCAAGCCCATACAGGACCACAGAGTGATGGACAAAAACGTAATGTGAAAGGAGCCTAAGAGTGTCTATGGAGTACCCGGTGACCCTGTGCGGGTCTCTTGAGCAAAAAACTGGAATAACCTTCCTTAAGTGACATGAAGAGCTCCCAATAGAGAAAGTGGACTTCCCAACTGATGCCAGGTGGGTGTCCAATGTAGGCCTTAATAAATGGGAGATGGAGGCTTCCAACCAAGATGGTCTGCTAAGATGGCTGGTAAGGGCAGTGTTATGGTATGAGACTGAAAATTGGGTCATGAAACAAGCAGGGTTTCCAGCAGAACAGAGTATTTTAGCAACATGACCAATAAAGTATGTAATGTAATTTTAATTGTTGCAGAAATAAACCTAAACGAATCAGAGTATAATTCCTATCCTGACACTGTGCCCCGAGCTGCGGCACACAATATCTACATGAGCTATAACCGGACGCCTTAAGTGACTTCAGCCGTACATTAAAAGCAAAAAACCATTTCCAGTGACCAGATAAGTGCGGATGAAAGCCATCATTTTCCCTGGGAAGGTACAATGGATTTCTGTGAACTCTCACAAGTTCATTCCATTATGAATAAATAGGATTTGACACATTAATAAGATCCCGTCCCGCGCAGAATACATGTATAATTGTTTTTCTTCCAGTTTACTTCTGAAAGTATTACATGAAAAATACCATTTTCTTAAAAAGAATCAATAATGAAGAAAAACAGTAATAACAGAAGAAAAGCGCTGTGTCCGCAGTGTAATTTTAACCACCAGTGGTTTCCAGACCGGGATTAGTTCTTCTACTAACACGTTGGGGCTATGGAAACGTAATGGAGATTCATCTTTTCTATTAAGAAGTAGGAAACTCTGCAGAAAACAGAGTTACGTAGATTATTTGGAGACATGAAGGATATTCACTTTACCCCTATTTTGTGCTTATTTTTTAGCTGCTTTTATGTAATTATTTAAAGGGGAATTTTACCTTTAGGCATTTACCGAATGTCTTTGTCATGCTGAAAATATCCAGAATGTGGGAATTGGATGTTCTCCTTCTTCTCGTTCTTGGGATGGACGTCCCGGGCATTTCATGGCCCTGATGAAAGTTTTCTGGAATAGATGGATGTTCTCAGGTGATGGCGGTGGTGGTACGATATTGTGGCGATCACGAGGGGCATTATGGGCATCATGGGGGACAAGATGGCTGAAATGGGAGTATGGCGGCTGTCCTGGGGCATTGAGGCAGTTGTGGCTATCAGGAAGGAACCCGTAAGTGGAATACGTGGTGCTGAGCTGTTATAATTGCTTTGTGGCTGAAATCGAGGTACGGTGGCCATCATGATGGGCATTATGGCCATCTGTCAGTGTGGCATTATGGATATCATGGTGGGTATGTAGTAGTCATAGGGGCATCAAGACTATAATGGAGGAAGAGGGGTTGTCATGAAGTCAATTTAGCTGTGATGGAGGGAATTATGGTTGTCCTGGGGTAACTGGGCATCTTATGGGGAATTATGGGTGTCACACTGGGAAATGTGGCTATCATGGGCGTTTTATAAAGTAAAAGTGAGAATCTATAGATGTCTGGGTGGCAGAGGAACATGATACAAGTTTCCAAATGTAAGTCAGGATCAGTACAATATAAAGGGAACAGGACTCTGATCTGTCTCCTCGGTATAATGCAGTCACCACGCGTCCAAGGGCATTTCACAGTCCCATTTTCAGGAACAGAGTGGGGACCAAATGATTAAACCCCCAGCGATCTGGAAGTTGTCACCTATCGTGGTCTACGCTTAATTCTAAAAGAGCGTTTCTTACTCCAATTTTCAGGATCTTGGGATTAAACCTATAAGAATATACACAGAAACATCTCCAGGAGTACAGTGAGCGCAGCTCTGAATGAAGTTACAGGATGTAACTCAAAATAAGTGATGTAATGTTTGCGCACAGTGACTGCACCAACAGAATAGTGAGTGCAGCTCTGGAGTATAATACAGGATGTAACTCAGGATCAGTAATGTAATGTATGTACACAGTGACTGCACCAGCAGAATAGTGAGTGCAGCTCTGGGGTATAATACAGGATGTAACTCAGGATCAGTAATGTAATGTATGTACACAGTGACTGCACCAGCAGAATAGTGAGTGCAGCTCTGGGGTATAATATAGGATGTAACTCAGGATCAGTAATGTAATATATGTACACAGTAACTGCACCAGCAGAATAGTGAGTGCAGCTCTGGGGTATAATACAGGATGTAACTCAGGATCAGTAATGTAATATATGTACACAGTGACTGCACCAGCAGAATAGTGAGTGCAGCTCTGGGGTATAATACAGGATGTAACTCAGGATCAGTAATGTAATATATGTACACAGTGACTGCACCAGCAGAATAGTGAGTGCAGGTCTGGAGTATAATACAGGATGTAACTCAGGATCAGTAATGTATGTACACAGTAACTGCACCAGCAGGATAGTGAGTGCAGCTCTGGGGTATAATACAGGATGTAACTCAGGATCAGTAATGTAATATATGTACACAGTAACTGCACCAGCAGAATAGTGAGTGCAGCTCTGGAGTATAATACAATATGTAACTCAGGATCAGTAATGTATGTACACAGTGACTGCACCAGCAGAATAGTGAGTGCAGCTCTGGGGTATAATACAGGATGTAACTCAGGATCAGTAATGTAATGTATGTACACAGTGACTGCACCAGCAGAATAGTGAGTGCAGCTCTGGGGTATAATACAGGATGTAACTCAGGATCAGTAATGTAATATATGTACACAGTGACTGCACCAGCAGAACAGTGAGTGCAGGTCTGGAGTATAATACAGGATGTAACTCAGGATCAGTAATGTATGTACACAGTAACTGCACCAGCAGGATAGTGAGTGCAGCTCTGGGGTATAATACAGGATGTAACTCAGGATCAGTAATGTAATATATGTACACAGTAACTGCACCAGCAGAATAGTGAGTGCAGCTCTGGAGTATAATACAATATGTAACTCAGGATCAGTAATGTATGTACACAGTGACTGCACCAGCAGAATAGTGAGTGCAGCTCTGGGGTATAATACAGGATGTAACTCAGGATCAGTAATGTAATGTATGTACACAGTGACTGCACCAGCAGAATAGTGAGTGCAGCTCTGGGGTATAATACAGGATGTAACTCTGGATCAGTAATGTAATGTATGTGCACAGTGACTGCACCAGCAGAATAGTGAGTGCAGCTCTGGGGTATAATACAGGAGGTAACTCAGGATCAGTAATGTAATGTATGTACACAGTGACTGCACCAGCAGAATAGTGAGTGCAGCTCTGGGGTATAATACAGGATGTAACTCAGGATCAGTAATGTAATGTATGTACACAGTGACTGCACCAGCAGAATAGTGAGTGCAGCTCTGGGGTATAATATAGGATGTAACTCAGGATCAGTAATGTAATATATGTACACAGTAACTGCACCAGCAGAATAGTGAGTGCAGCTCTGGGGTATAATACAGGATGTAACTCAGGATCAGTAATGTAATGTATGTACACAGTGACTGCACCAGCAGAATAGTGAGTGCAGCTCTGGGGTATAATACAGGATGTAACTCAGGATCAGTAATGTAATATATGTACACAGTGACTGCACCAGCAGAATAGTGAGTGCAGGTCTGGAGTATAATACAGGATGTAACTCAGGATCAGTAATGTATGTACACAGTAACTGCACCAGCAGGATAGTGAGTGCAGCTCTGGGGTATAATACAGGATGTAACTCAGGATCAGTAATGTAATATATGTACACAGTAACTGCACCAGCAGAATAGTGAGTGCAGCTCTGGAGTATAATACAATATGTAACTCAGGATCAGTAATGTATGTACACAGTGACTGCACCAGCAGAATAGTGAGTGCAGCTCTGGGGTATAATACAGGATGTAACTCAGGATCAGTAATGTAATGTATGTACACAGTGACTGCACCAGCAGAATAGTGAGTGCAGCTCTGGGGTATAATACAGGATGTAACTCAGGATCAGTAATGTAATATATGTACACAGTGACTGCACCAGCAGAACAGTGAGTGCAGGTCTGGAGTATAATACAGGATGTAACTCAGGATCAGTAATGTATGTACACAGTAACTGCACCAGCAGGATAGTGAGTGCAGCTCTGGGGTATAATACAGGATGTAACTCAGGATCAGTAATGTAATATATGTACACAGTAACTGCACCAGCAGAATAGTGAGTGCAGCTCTGGAGTATAATACAATATGTAACTCAGGATCAGTAATGTATGTACACAGTGACTGCACCAGCAGAATAGTGAGTGCAGCTCTGGGGTATAATACAGGATGTAACTCAGGATCAGTAATGTAATGTATGTACACAGTGACTGCACCAGCAGAATAGTGAGTGCAGCTCTGGGGTATAATACAGGATGTAACTCTGGATCAGTAATGTAATGTATGTGCACAGTGACTGCACCAGCAGAATAGTGAGTGCAGCTCTGGGGTATAATACAGGAGGTAACTCAGGATCAGTAATGTAATGTATGTACACAGTGACTGCACCAGCAGAATAGTGAGTGCAGCTCTGGGGTATAATACAGGATGTAACTCAGGATCAGTAATGTAATGTATGTACACAGTGACTGCACCAGCAGAATAGTGAGTGCAGCTCTGGAGTATAATACAGGAGGTAACTCAGGATCAGTAATGTAATGTATGTACACAGTGACTGCACCAGCAGAATAGTGAGTGCAGCTCTGGAGTATAATACAGGAGGTAACTCAGGATCAGTAATGTATGTACACAGTGACTGCTCCAGCAGAATAGTGAGTGCAGCTCTGGAGTATAATACAGGAGGTAACTCAGGATCAGTAATGTAATGTATGTACACAGTGACTGCTCCAGCAGAATAGTGAGTGCAGCTCTGGGGTATAATACAGGAGGTAACTCAGGATCAGTAATCTAAGGCTGGTTTCACATTTGCATTGGGCAGAGCTGCGGAGGGCTGCGTAGTGATTTCATTAAGCCCCGCCCACTGCCTCTCCTCTTCCATTCTGCTCCGCCTACGTCGGCATGCGTCCTGCGTACCTATCTTTAACATTGGGTACGCAGGCTATTGTGAATGTATGCGGATGCCTCCGCATGTTTCAGTATCTGTACAGAATGATTTGGATTTGTAGATTTACAAAGTGACCCAAGCTTTTTACGTAGATTCATTCGATAAACAAACTTCACAAGTGTATATCCAGTATTTGCACTGCAGCAGATATTATGAAAACCACAGCATGAAATAAAAGAATCAGCCCTACAATTGTGGGTCACCCTCATATAGGCTAAATACAGAGCATAAACCTATTGTTATTTTTCCATTAATGGAAAGAGGGACATCTGGCATCGTAAAAAGCTTTCTACTTTCCTTTGTCTCTGGTCATAGCTCTAAAGTTCAGAAACTTTCTTTCGGAACAGTTTGACTGCTGGTGTAACGTATAAAACTTTTCACTCAGATTGATGCCTGTTCTACAGCACGGTAGTTGAAGAGTCTGACAAGACACATCAGCAGTAGACAGGTCACAGAACTTTATGAACCGCTCGATCTCCAGTAAAAGTTAACCGAGGGCTAAGAAACCATCTTTGGGTATTATTTTGGAATTTCTGTGCCTCAGCCTTCTTAGCTACTGACAGGATACATATTCTGTCACAATAATTTATGCATTCTCATGTAATAATTTGGGCTTTTTCTTAAAAGTTCAATCAGTTCTGGCTCTGGGCTGACTCAGTCATTAACCAGACATGTGATAAGAAGACAAGGCAAGAAATACAAGAGCCGAAATAGAGCAATGACAGATGCAATTAAAGAGCACAAGATACAGAGTTTTGATTATGTCACAATGACTTTGTCTTAAAAATAAATGTAACTTTCTTTGAGGAGCAATCTACTCCACATCAAATGAAAATACTTCAACCCCTTAAAGTGGTAGTTCACACCTGAAATTCTTCTAAAAACTGTGCCAATTCCCTACCACCGTTGCTGCCTTGGTTTTCTGACCATGGCTGTGCTTCCTGTACTATCAGGCTAGTCTGTCTGGACCAGGCAGGAAGTGTTGGTCTCCATACATCATGGCACCATCATGGACATCGATCAGCAGAGACCAGGTAATCACTGAGATACCGGGAAGAGCTGGCAAGCTTGTTGTTGGGCAAACCCATAACAGCTTAGCGCTAGAGATGAGTGGACCAAATTCTAGTCAAATTTCTTGAAATTCTTGGTCCTATGTGAATTCGAACACATTGAAATTCAATTTGTGCTTTCATCATTTCACCCCTAAAATTCTGCAAATTGAGATTCTGGTTTGGCTATTATCCTAAGTCATGTGACAAGGCTCGTTAAAGGGTCGACATTGACTAGTAGGATTGCTACCTTCCAATAGGCGGCACTAGAGTTCCATTGAAGAGACAATTTGCATAATTAGCATATTTCCCAGAGGAGCATTGAGGCTTTAAGTCTCCTCATCTCGGCATGCTTAGCCAAAATTAATACTTTTTGGATAATACCCCTAAAATGAACACTATTTTGATAACCATTTAGGGCCGGAAAATAATAACAAAATTGAATACTCTAGGCTCCCAGATGAAATAGGGTCACAACGCGCGTCAGGGTCTGAGGGCAAGGTCAATGTGGTGACTCAGTCTATTATTACTTTTTGTGGTATTTCTGATTATGATGTACTTTTATTTTTTCACCATTAATTTTTTTTGTGCATTACATGGCACTAAATCTCTACATATCAAACTTGGAGAATTGTATTGTAATTTACTTGGTGGATACATATGCTTATATATACCTGTTATGATTACTCCTTGGTGGTCTTCCCCAATTTGAGACTACCCTTGGTATTGTAGTCTTATTTTCATTTTTTTGCATCTCTCAGCAGTCTCCCTGTCACAGCGTTAACTTGCACGCATTCCCAGCGCCGTGCTACTCGCTGCGTTCTCCGCTCTGCATTATCCAGTATCAGGCTGCCGGTATGAGTACTCATGAAGCTCTTCCAGCTCTGCGGCGTATACCTGCTGTGTTTACCTAGCTATAGGGAGGCACGGCCAGATTCTGCAGGGATTTAACCCTATTTCCTGCAAGGTTTAACATCCCTAGCCTATCTCTAGGCAGCAGTGGGTTTATTTGGGAGCTCCATCCACCACTCCTTGCATTGCTTGTCTCTAGTTTCTGTTTGTGCATGTTTTCTGTCTCTCCCAGTATATTGAACCTGTGCTTCCTGCTCTGTCTTTGGATTGTCTGACCATGTCTTTGCCTTTTAAACAATGAAGGACAGCATCCAATCCAGGTGAAAGTGCCCTTTGGCAAATAAAGGAATCTGTTTTTGAACACTTTCACCTGGATTGGATGCTGTCCTTCATTGTTTACTTGGTATGTACACTTTCCATGGGGGTCCAGTGGAACTAGGATGTGCATCCACATATCTAATGTGCTGTCGGCCATTTGCTTTTTTCATGTCTCTGCCTTTGTCCTCCTGTACCTCATACCCATGTTCTGACCCTCCGGTCAGCTGCTGCAGACCCTGGGACTGCCCTGGAATGCTACTCGATGACTTCCTGCAGCCAAGCCTATCATCCCCATCTGAAGCTTTGGTGAATACCAGATATTCACCCAGTTATACCCCTTCAGGGAATGCCGGCCCATGTTCCACTGGCTTCTCACTCACCAGCATTACGCTCCACTTGCTTTCATTCTTCTTTGCCTGGAGAGAATAATAAGGAACATTCAGTTTGTGGCAAATAAATCTGCTGCTGATTGAATTTTTGGGGATAAAAATCGGCAAAGCTGCTGAATCATCTCCCGTCTCGACTACTGCAACATACTTCTCTGTGGCCTACCTTCTAACACTTTCGCACCCCTCCAGCCCATCCGTAACTCTGCTGCCCGACTAATTAATCTCTCTCCTCGCTACACTCCTGCTTCACCTCTTTGCAAATCCCTTCACTGGCTCCCAATTTCCCAGCGTATCCAGTTTAAATTACTAACACTGACCTACAAAGCCATCCATAACCTTTCTCCTCCGTATATTTCCACACTAATCTCTCAATATCTTCCCTCACGTAATCTTCGGTCCTCCCAAGACCTTCTTCTCTCCTCCACACTTATTCGCTCTTCACTCAATCACCTCCAAGACTTCTCCCGAATATCCCCCATCTTCTGGAATTCAGTGCCCCAACACATCCGGTTATCCACTACTTTTGGATCCTTCAAAAGAAACCTGAAAACCCACCTCTTCAAGGAAGCTTACAGGCTGTAAAGACCACACGGCCACCTCAACACCATTGGAGCTCCTGCAAACCTCGACCTACTGTCTCCTTCCCCACCATCCTGTAGAATGTAAGCCGGCAAGGGCAGGGTCCTCGCCCCTCTGTATCAGTCTGTCATTGTTAGTTTGCTTACTGTAAGTGATATTTGTATTTTGATGTAACCCTTTCTCATGTACAGCACCATGGAATCAACGGTGCTATATAAATAAATGATAATAATAATAATAATAACAATAATAATAATATTAAAATTCTAAACTCAAACCATCTTCTCATAATTTCTAAGCGATATTGTGAATTATAGTTTTCCCGACATCAGTTGCACAGTGTCTGGTGCAAAAACCATTCGTGCCAAAGTAGAAATCGCCAGAGAAAACTCTCTGCAAACATTGAACCAGCAAAGGAATGCCAGGAAAACTCATTTCAGAAGGAAAGCTGTGGGCTTTATGTAGTCACCTTACTTTCAGCCTTGATCTCATTTTCAGAAATTAATCTCATTTGCTAGACGTTGTGGTAAACAGATAATCTGCAAATCTGCATATTTATTACCGTAATTATGTTGAATAACCTCAGAAAAATCCCTCCATACTGCTAGGCACAAAGAAGGTGCTTAATTAACGTTTTTATTCCTTAATTCTAGTGTTAAACACCTTAATAAATCACAATATAGAAATTGTGCAAAAATATTGAGACTTTTGGGGTTTCATGCCAGCTGCGCCTATGTGAGAGTCACCTGGCCAGAATGGGATGTGGCTGCGCCTGCCTATCAAATTTACCAAAAGATATTTCACATCCTTGACTGTAGAAACATTTCTGGCTGCGGCACACATCAGGTAAAGATGCTCCTAATTTATTAAGTAACGGGTGCTTCTAAATGAAATAGGCGCTTCTAACTCCAATGAGCCTTTATTAAGACTGGCATATGCAACGTCATTCTTAATTAATCTGCCCCTAAGAGCCTCATTACAGTGTTGTCTGCTGTCTACTAGCAACAGAAACACCAAGAAGGATTACAATAATTGGGGGTGGGTCTTTAACTGTCTACAGTAAGTTGGGGTGTTTTTTTTTTTCTCTCAGCAGGAAGTGGAAGCGAGACTTTGTCCCTATTCAGGAAGTCTAAGGTGGGACTTTGTCCCTATACATGAAGTCTAAGGTGGGACTATGTCTCTATACAGGAAGTCTTAGGTAGAATCATATAAAGACTGACGAAGGCACGTCGCCGAAACGCGCGTAGGGGCTGTGGCACCATTTCCTGAGCTTTGGTAAGACCCTGCTAGCTAGGTTTGTTACGGTTGCTGAAAGCATTAACGTGTGTTCTCCTGTTGCTTATTGCATATCTGTGTATGACAACTCTGGCATGCCACTATGGCTATATACTGTTGCCGTTAGCTGTGTGTACCTTGTGGGTTGCTGTGTTCCCCACTACAGGAGTCCCGTTCCATATAGCAACATACCATACTATTAGAGTTCACTTGGTCTTGCCATAGTATCTGCTCAGTAGTGGTGCCACCTATGTTTGTTTTGGCTCATTAACCTGTGGGTACTATTTTTAGATATGTGTTTGTCCATTTTTTTCTAATAAAAATTGTTATATTTCGTTCGCAATACGCTTCAGTCATTATATGATTCTATTCATGATTGCGTAGAACGGGTGCGTACTAATAATTGATATGGATGTCATATGACAGTACAACTGGTGACTATATATATAATCATTTTCTCAATTTTGGGATTATTGTTTGATTTTCAGGAAGTCTTAGGTGGAACTTTGTCCCTATTCAGGAAGTCTAAGGTGGGACTTTGCCCCTATACAGGAAGTCTAAGGTGGAACTTTGTCCCTATACAGGAAGTCTAAGGTGGGACTTTGTCACTATACAGGAAGTCTAAGGTGGATCTTTGCCCCTATACAGGAAGTCTAAGGTGGATCTTTGCCCCTATACAGGAAGTCTAAGGTGGGACTTTGTCTCTATAGAGGAAGTCTAAGGTGGGACTTTGTCACTATACAGGAAGTCTAAGGTGGGACTTTGCCACTATACAGGAAGTCTAAGGTGGGACTTTGTCTCTATAGAGGAAGTCTAAGGTGGATCTTTGCCCCTATACAGGAAGTCTAAGGTGGGACTTTGTCTCTATAGAGGAAGTCTAAGGTGGGACTTTGTCACTATACAGGAAGTCTAAGGTGGGACTTTGTCCCTATACAGGAAGTCTAAGGTGGGACTTTGTCACTATACAGGAAGTCTAAGGTGGAACTTTGTCCCTATACAGGAAGTCTAAGGTGGGACTTTGTCACTATACAGGAAGTCTAAGGTGGATCTTTGCCCCTATACAGGAAGTCTAAGGTGGATCTTTGCCCCTATACGGGAAGTCTAAGGTGGGACTTTGTCTCTATAGAGGAAGTCTAAGGTGGGACTTTGTCACTATACAGGAAGTCTAAGGTGGGACTTTGCCCCTATACAGGAAGTCTAAGGTGGGACTTTGTCTCTATAGAGGAAGTCTAAGGTGGGACTTTGTCACTATACAGGAAGTCTAAGGTGGATCTTTGCCCCTATACAGGAAGTCTAAGGTGGATCTTTGCCCCTATACAGGAAGTCTAAGGTGGGACTTTGTCACTATACAGGAAGTCTAAGGTGGGACTTTGTCCCTATACAGGAAGTCTAAGGTGGGACTTTGTCACTATACAGGAAGTCTAAGGTGGAACTTTGTCCCTATACAGGAAGTCTAAGGTGGGACTTTGTCTCTATAGAGGAAGTCTAAGGTGGGACTTTGTCCCTATACAGGAAGTCTAAGGTGGGACTTTGTCACTATACAGGAAGTCTAAGGTGGGACTTTGTCACTATACAGGAAGTCTAAGGTGGGACTTTGTCTCTATACAGGAAGTCTAAGGTGGGACTTTGTCTCTATAGAGGAAGTCTAAGGTGGAACTTTGTCCCTATACAGGAAGTCTAAGGTGGGACTTTGTCACTATACAGGAAGTCTAAGGTGGGACTTTGTCCCTATACAGGAAGTCTAAGGTGGGACTTTGTCTCTATACAGGAAGTCTAAGGTGGGACTTTGTCTCTATAGAGGAAGTCTAAGGTGGAACTTTGTCCCTATACAGGAAGTCTAAGGTGGGACTTTGTCCCTATACAGGAAGTCTAAGGTGGAACTTTGTCCCTATACAGGAAGTCTAAGGTGGGACTTTGTCACTATACAGGAAGTCTAAGGTGGGACTTTGTCCCTATACAGGAAGTCTAAGGTGGGACTTTGTCTCTATACAGGAAGTCTAAGGTGGGACTTTGTCTCTATAGAGGAAGTCTAAGGTGGAACTTTGTCCCTATACAGGAAGTCTAAGGTGGGACTTTGCCCCTATACAGGAAGTCTAAGGTAGAATTTTGTCACTATACAGGAATTCTAATGTGGGACTTTGTCTCTGAACATGATATGTAACGTGGGAATTTGCTTTGTACAGAAAGTGCAAGGTGAGATTTTGCTCTATGCAGGAAGTGTAAGGTGTAACTTTGAACTATGTACAGGAATGTAATGTATAATGTTGTTAATGGAATTTTGTCAGCTACATGTTGTAGGGACAGACATAGTTAAGATTTGGGCTGGCCCATAGTGGGAGTGGTAACTTAAGTAAAAAGGGACTGCTTTCTGATAGGAGTCAGATAGGAGTGATGGTTTTTGAGAGTAATAAGTGTGCAGTGCTGCAAAGGGGTGATCCAAAGCTAGAAGAGATTGGAGTGAAGAATACAAAGATCGTAAAGACAGTTACTGGCGAGACTGAGAGTCCTTCCAGAAGGCGTTATTCGATAAGACCCCGTGTCACGAGAAACATGAGAGCTTGCTAGTGGCGAAGGCAGCATAGCTAAAGAGGACAGGGAGCGTGGGACTATTGGGGGTCCTGAACAGTAGTTCTAGGGTGTCCATAGTCATAGGACACGGAACCATTGAGCGAGTAGAGATAAACTCGACGATCAGGACTGTGGCCATGAAGCTGGGTTATGGTGACGTACAGACAAAACTGGTATGCTGCAGAGACCTGGAGTAGCCTACAGAGGTTGGATACAGTCAGAATAAAAAGTCTTCCTACTGTGAAGTGAAGTAAATGTGCTTAAGATTTTGTACCTGCTATAATTAGTACATAACCCTTATCAACTTCAGTAAAGTCCCCATGTTTGAATGGCAGTCTCCTTTATTAATCTGTGGAATTCTGGCCAGCCAACACCATCAACCAAATGAGGCCTACACTGGCACAATACTTATACAACACTAACACCATCAATGCTCAGCCAGGACCCATCTTTTCCCTTAAAGTTCGAGGGTAACATGGAGCAGCAACTCGCCCATGAACATTCAGAATTATATGACACGGATTGAGCTCACGACTAGCTTTAGGAGTCCACTTAGCTCCTTCTAGTGGTGCCAAAAATGCATCTAGGATCATAAAATGTAAAACTCCTCTCTAAGATGCGTCAGAAAGTTAATTCAACGTAGGACTGTCGTAAGTGATTTATTAAGTGATTGCCCTTACACAACAAAAGAGAAGAAATGCAGAGAATTGATTTATATGCGACGCTATAAATTCATCATGTTAAGAATATTTCCGTATAATAAAAATAAGGTCCATGAGTAGAATAAGGTCAGATTCAAAGTCAGGAGCGAGACAATCATTTCTAAATGGCAGCGCCATAACCTTTTCTGCTATGCAAATGTGTTTACAGCTCTCTCCAAGTACTTTTTTGTTGTTCATTTTTGGCCCAGCTGCACCGCTTGGATCCCTCCCTATCTGTCTCTGCTCTAAAACACTGCCCAGGGCTGTGGATGATATTTCCGATTAATAAAAAGAAATGTGATTCCCTGAGAATGGACGTATTATGCAGGGCCTGATGGGAATATGATATTTTTTATTTATACTGAATTCATTATGAGGATTTTTTTTTTACATTGAACATAGAGGCAGGGTGAGCTAGTTTATATAAAGTGCACAAACTTTCTTTATCATAGACTGTATTCCAGAAAGGACATTGTTAGAGGAAATTGATATTAACCCTTTTTTATATATTCACTTTTTTAAATAATGATCATCCTTACCCACCCAGACCCCATAAGCTGAGGCACATGATTTAATGTTTATCTTTCATCTTATAATTATTTAAGATATTCTCATATTTAAGAATACATCAATTCAAATTTTTCCAGGCTTGAAATGATGCTCCGGCTCATTTCCTTGGTTTTACTGTAGTTTATTGCACTTTGTACAAACATCTATATACTGTATCTTCCAATTGACAGGATTCAGAACAGTCATAGCCCCTGTCTTACTCTGCCCTTATTCATATTTAGGTCAGTTTACACAAGATAAGGTTTTAATACTAGAGACAGGATAGGACCGTTCAGATCGGGTACACCTTGTCGAGATGCGATGATTTGTATGCCTTCTTATCAAAATAGTGCTAACTAAGTATCATATATTATTATTTACACGTTATATTACTTTTACTTACTAGAAGGTATATGCTCATTTTTTACTTTCTTTGGTTATGTTTGAAATAGTGAATCTGTCAGAAAAATCCTGTACCTGGAATTCATTTTTCTGGCCATTAACAAAAAAACAAGCAACAACACAGCTTGGTGAAAAAATAAACATAAATGCCTTTAATGACAGAGAACACCTTAGTTAGGATTCAATGAACAGCAAAACGCCTTTCCTTTAATTATGTCTTAAGTCTGGAAGAGAAAAATTGATTGAAAAGTAAGAGGTAATTTTTGTGACGACACAGCTTTATTATTAATTATGCAAGACGTATTTTCGAGTAGGTAAAGAGACATAAGTCACTGTTCATATGAGTCTGAAGTTGACTCTTGAATTGATGTTTGTTGAATTGTTGAAGGGCTGCTTTTTACCTATTATATCACCTACTACAGTTTATTGTTCTGTTATTCTTGCGGGAAAAAATGAACAATCAATGTTTGGTAATAAGTTGTTTACCCATTGTATAAGTCCATGCAGCTTGTTGCAGTGCAGACATTAGAAGACAAACTATGAACCCTGAAACAATGAGAAATCAACTCCTGCCAACTTCCCCCAATCTTGTGGAAAAATGCCTGAATAAGAGCTGTCAACAATTAAAGGGAGATCTGCCTATTAGTGTTGAGCGATACCGTCCGATATTTGAAAGTATCGGTATCGGATAATATCGGCCGATATCCGAAAAATATCGGATATCGCCGATACCAATATCCGATACCAATACAAGTCAATGGGACACAAATATCGGAAGGTATTCTCTATGGTTCCCAGGGTCTGAAGCAGAGGAAACTCTCATTCAGGCCCTGGGATCCATATTCATGTGTAAAATAAAGAATAAAAATAAAAAATATTGATATACTTACCCTCGGACGCGCCCTGGTTGTAACCGCTGCAACCGCCATGATTCCCTTCCTAAGAATGAGCACGTAAAGGACCTTCGATGATGTCGCGGCTTGTGATTGGTCACGTGACCGCTCATGTGACCGCTCACGCGACCAATCACAAGCCGCGACGTCATCGAAGGTCCTTCACGTGCTCATTCTTAGGAACAGAAGCATGGCGGTTGCAGCGTTTACAACCAGGGCGCGTCCGAGGGTAAGTATATCAATATTTTTTATTTTTATTCTTTATTTTACACATCAATCTTCATCCCGATACCGATTCCCGATATCGCAAAAATATTGGAACTTGGTATCGGAATTCCTATACCGCAAATATCGGCCGATACCCGATACTTGCGGTATCGGAATGCTCAACACTACTGCCTATGTTTCCAGAGAGACTTTACAGAACAGCAGGAATACAGATTTGATCCACTGCCCATCACTGAGCCCATAGAGATGATTGCAGCACCCAGGTTGTGACAATCAGGTCATCTGGCCACAGACCTCAATAACCTGCTTCCTAAGCTTGCCACTGCCTCCTCTCTGTGGATGCCAGCCAAGCGTGGGGTTCCACTGGTTGGGGTAGTCGGCCCTGGAAGCCCCAAAGTCGCAGCTGCTCTAATCCTGGTGAACCAGCGGACAGGTGAGACCTTGTAATTTGCATTATCTTGGGTATTTGCTGGGATTATAATATATGTTATAGTCTGTCGGTGGTTCAATAAAGTATTGCCACACTGTTTCCCCCCCTTTGTATTGTCTGAGTAGTATTATGCCCATGGGGAAGGAATTTGGGCATTCAATGAGTTCATGCGTTCTTTCTAAAGACAGCTGGGCAAAGGGACAAGAACAGTATTTAGAGGTTGTGGTGGATTAAGCTTCAGTTTTTAACAACATGATTGAAATAGCTACAAGGGGGTCTCATAATTCACCCCACAACCTTTCTTACAATTGCAGTTATTTTGTAGTGAAGAAACAATGAAGGAACACTAGAGAGTTTGTTAGAAAAGTGTATGATGCATACTTTGGGGTAAAACCAGGTGATAAGACAAGTCGTGGGCTCCACATGGAGTGTGTTCTGTTTGTGTAGAAGAACGATAACGGTGGTCTACAGGGAAGAAAGCAATCTTTCTCTTTGGCGTGCCTATGATCTGGAGGGAATCGCAAAATTATAGATATGACTGCTACTTTTGTACCGTCAAGGTGGAGGAATTCAACCTTAAAAATAAGAAGGAAATTACAGTATATACCCAGAACTCTCAACAGCAATTCGTCCTGTGCCTCGAAGTCCAGGAATAGCTGTCCCTTCTCCTCTGGAGAAACTTGACCATACAACCGATTCAGAAAATTCAGAACATCAAGAGCAAGATTGTTATGAAGATTAGGGATGAGCGAACCTGAACTATAAAGTTTGGGGTAAGTACCGGACACTGAACTCCGAACACAGACTTTTACTTGGATTTGGTGTTGAAAAAAGTTTTGTCGAAAGGCTGTCACCACCATTCTGCTCTGTTTAAAGTATGGACAACTAGAGTGAGGGACAGTGATAGGTTCTGTGTGTATACTCTTCACCCGTCTGTGGGAGTACTGTGCTAAAAAGCCAGTGTGTGTACTCTGCAGGCGTCTCTGTGGGAGTATTCTGCCAAAAAGCCTGAGTGTGTGCCCTGCCCCCATCACTGTGGGAGTACTGAGCCAAAAAGCTTCTGTATGTGTACTCTGCACCAATCTTTGTGAGAGTACTCTGCTAAAAAGCCTGTGTGTGTACTTTGCATCCATCTCTGTCTGATTATTCTGCCAAAACGCCTCTGTGTGTGTGCTCTGCTCCTGTCTCTGTGGGAGCACTGTGCCAAAAAGCCTCTGTGTGTGTACTCTGCAACCGTCTCTGTGGGAGTATTCTGCAAAAAAGCCTCTGTGTGTACTCTGTTCTTGTCACTGTAGGTGTAGTCTGCAAAAAACGCCTGTGTGTGTACCCTGCACCTTTCTATGTGGGAGTACTGTGCCAAAAAGCCTCTGTGTGTGTACTCTGCACCCATTTTTGTGAGTACTTTGCCAAAAAGCCCGTGTCTGCACTCTGCACCCATCTATGTGTGAGTACTCTGCCAAACATCCTGTCTGTTCCCCGCACTCTTATCTGTGCGACTGCTGTACCAAAAAACCTCTTTGTGTGTACTCTGCACATGTCTCTGTGGGAGTACTGTGCCAAAAATCCTGTGTGTGTACTCTGCACTTTGTCAAAAAGCATGTTTGTGTTCGCTGCACACTTCTCAGTGGTAGTTCACTGCCAAAAAAGCCTCTTATTCTCCTCCACTGTGCAGATTTTTGAGGTGGGAAAATTGTGAAGAGGATCAAATAGGTGACATTGTGCTGCTGTTGGTGGTGTATCTGCTGCAGGTCAAAGTCTGTGTGTGCTTACCCTGCCAAAAGCCTTTATGTGCAGCCATCTATGTGGGATTACTGCACTCAAAATCCCCTGTGTGTGTGCATACACATACAGGGGCATACAGGGCGCTGAATCTGTGATTGTACCCTGAGGTTCTCTGGCACAGCTTCTATACTTTAATTCCATGCCTGGTCCTCTTACTAGGCAGGCAATTAGAGCCTCTCCTTGAAATGGATTAGGGACTCATCCTTTGGGACATGTACATCTCAACAAACTTGTTGCTGAAGTGATCAATGATCGGTCGAACTTTGAAAAGGCGGGCAAAGTTGGGGTCATCTTGGGCAGGACACCATGCATTATTATCATTGCAATGCAAAAATTTGTTTACGGGTCATGGGTCATACAAAACACTCCAATATTGCCAAAGCTCTGGCTTCTTCACTTACCAAGTGAAAAATAAAGCCCCAAAATGTCATCATTTCTACTGCATCAACATCTACAGGGGTCCAGTAAAAAAATGATGATGGGCGGTTTGTGCCAAAAATTACTAGGATTACAAATTTGTCTCGGCAACCATGAGATTTACAAATTCCTCAGACAAAAAGACTTTGGAGCTCGAGCACCTGCGAAGCTCAATCAAGTAACGTGTGTAACCAAGCACCCCGATTTGTGATTATCGAGCAGTGGCGAGAACGCATTCTCATCACTACAAATGAATTGATATCAGCCAGTGTGCATATCACGTACCTGTGGTCACATGACCTGCTCTCGTAGCTGGCACCAGAAAATCTTGACAGCCCACATTGTCCACACTGAGGATTCACAAAGACTTCTGTAACAAAACCCCCTTTCATTTAAAGGAGACAAAAGAGAAAAGTGGTTAGATGGTCTTCTCTACATCCTGTGGAGATAGGGCTGCAATCAGAGTTGGTGCCAAACGATTTGCACATCCCTTTCCACCATCTATGCAATGATCTGTGGACTCTACTCAGGATCGGAAAGTCTGCTAGCTACCTGTCAGCATCCGTGGCTCTTCTAATCATTAGGTTTCATGACGTGACACTGAGTCGCCCCGAGGGCCAGGGGTCACTCGATGCCGGGCCATGCGATTCACAGGGGGATGTCACGGTGACTGCGACCCAGTCCGTGGCCCAGGGCACCCATGTAAAAGGGAAAGGTCTTTAAAGGGATAAAGTTTATGTTTGTGACGCCACCTGTAATAGTCGGTCTGTGGGGACCAACGCTGCTTTAAGGGGTCCGCCGAGGTGATGTTATGGCAGCTAGATGGTATATCTTCCCACAGGTGAAGTATATTCCCAGGGCTCCCGGTGTGTAGATGGTGATATGGTGAGAGGTGCAGAGAAGAACGAGGACACAGGATTGCAGTCTCTTTACCTTGTTTACTGTTGGTTTCAGCAGCCACAGTCCAGGGCACCAGACCACCGGGCAGGTAGAGAAGTCCGGCAGTCCAGAAACAACCTGGGTAAGTCAGGTGGGAGCCTACCACTCTGCGCTTTCTGTCTCTAAGTTCCTGCTGCCACTAAGTGTCTCAGCAAGGTCTTTAATCGTTCTGCTGTACTTGGACAGGTACCTTTATGGCAGGCAGCTCCGGCCATATGAACTGGGGTCTGTTCTTGGTGACTCCAGGCTCCTAGGTGCTGCTGTGCCACAGGTAATTACGGGCAAAGTCCTTGTAGAACAATACCCTCCAGTTCTGCTCTGTGTTTTATAATCCACAAAAGCCTCGGGCTCCCCGTACCCGGATTCTTGCACTGATACTCTTCAGAGGCCTGCTCATGGCCTCCTGGAGCTCTTTCTTTCCTCTGTGCTCCACTCCTGTCTGTCCTCGCACACAGACTCCTACTACAAACTGAGCTCTCTCCGCCTCCAAACCAGGATCTTTATTGAGGGAAGCTGCCCTAAAACAGGGCTTGGAGCTCCCCCTCCTGGCCTGGAAGTGGAAGGTGTTATGTGTGTGTGTTAACCTACCAAAGGAAATCTCACTTGTCTCCAGACATAGCACTATCCTCCGTGAGGAAGACAGCACTACTGTGGTACCCGAACTCCTGGGGTGCCACAACACCATATGTGCACCATGCTTCGTGATCAATGGAATGAGACGTGCAAATAAATTCACATCAACTCTAGTTGTAAAGATGGCCCTAACGTCTCCCTAACGATCCAAACAGTGGAATCAACCCCTTCAAATATTTTTAGCCAAAATGAGGGAAATTGTCGATTTAGACCATTTTAGTCAATCATTGTTTTCAAATTTTATGAGAATGTTCGTTAGTGTGCACCAGTCACATACTGATGTCCGCCAAATAGCTGGACACAAACTTTGAGTTGAAGGCTTGATTGTCTGATTCCGGCAATCATTCATCACTTTTTATCCACATGATGGGAGAGAGCAGAACAAAATAGGTCAGGTTCTCCACTTTTTTTTTCTTTGAAATTTTCTACGATATATACTAAGAATATTTTATTACTATATATAAATATATATATATATATATATATATATATATACACTGTACTATATACTGTATATATATATATATATATATATATATACAGTGGGGCAAAAAAGTATTTAGTCAGTCAGCAATAGTGCAAGTTCCACCACTTAAAAAGATGAGAGGCGTCTGTAACTTACATCATAGGTAGACCTCAACTATGGGAGACAAACTGAGAAAAAAAAATCCAGAAAATCACATTGTCTGTTTTTTTTAACATTTTATTTGCATATTATGGTGGAAAATAAGTATTTGGTCAGAAACAAAATTTCATCTCAATACTTTGTAATATATCCTTTGTTGGCAATGACAGAGGTCAAACGTTTTCTGTAAGTCTTCACAAGGTTGCCACACACTGTTGTTGGTATGTTGGCCCATTCCTCCATGCAGATCTCCTCTAGAGCAGTGATGTTTTTGGCTTTTCGCTTGGCAACACGGACTTTCAACTCCCTCCAAAGGTTTTCTATAGGGCTGAGATCTGGAGACTGGCTAGGCCACTCCAGGACCTTGAAATGCTTCTTACGAAGCCACTCCTTCGTTGCCCTGGCGGTGTGCTTTGGATCATTGTCATGTTGAAAGACCCAGCCACGTTTCATCTTCAATGCCCTTGCTGATGGAAGGAGATTTGCACTCAAAATCTCACGATACATGGCCCCATTCATTCTTTCATGTACCCGGATCAGTCGTCCTGGCCCCTTTGCAGAGAAACAGCCCAAAAGCATGATGTTTCCACCACCATGCTTTACAGTAGGTATGGTGTTTGATGGATGCATCTCAGTATTCTTTTTCCTCCAAACACGACAAGTTGTGTTTCTACCAAACAGTTCCAGTTTGGTTTCATCAGACCATAGGACATTCTCCCAAAACTCCTCTGGATCATCCAAATGCTCTCTAGCAAACTTCACACGGGCCCGGACATGTACTGGCTTAAGCAGTGGGACACGTCTGGCACTGCAGGATCTGAGTCCATGGTGGCGTAGTGTGTTACTTATGGTAGGCCTTATTACATTGGTCCCAGCTCTCTGCAGTTCATTCACTAGGTCCCCCCGCGTGGTTCTGGGATTTTTGCTCACCGTTCTTGTGATCATTCTGACCCCACGGGGTGGGATTTTGCGTGGAGCCCCAGATCGAGGGAGATTATCAGTGGTCTTGTATGTCTTCCATTTTCTAATTATTGCTCCCACTGTTGATTTCTTCACTCCAAGCTGGTTGGCTATTGCAGATTCAGTCTTCCCAGCCTGGTGCAGGGCTACAATTTTGTTTCTGGTGTCCTTTGACAGCTCTTTGGTCTTCACCATAGTGGAGTTTGGAGTCAGACTGTTTGAGGGTGTGCACAGGTGTCTTTTTATAATGATAACAAGTTTAAACAGGTGTCATTACTACAGGTAATGAGTGGAGGAAAGAGGAGACTCTTAAAGAAGAAGTTACAGGTCTGTGAGAGCCAGAAATCTTGATTGTTTGTTTCTGACCAAATACTTATTTTCCACCATAAAATGCAAAAAAATGATAAAAAAAAACAGACAATGTGATTTTCTGGATTTTTTTTTCTCAGTTTGTCTCCCATAGTTGAGGTCTACCTATGATGTAAATTACAGACGCCTCTCATCTTTTTAAGTGGTGGAACTTGCACTATTGCTGACTGACTAAATACTTTTTTGCCCCACTGTATATATATATATATATATATATATATATATATACTATACCATATATATATATACTGTATTTATATATTTTCTAAATTGTATTTTTTTTAAATGATAATTAATAAATGAAATAAAAAGAACAAAGTATTCCAAACAGATCTGCGGTATACTAAACAACAAAGAGAGGAAATAATAAAACCTGATTGAATACGTCACCTAACAATACCGAGAAGAAAGCTATTGTCAGTGTCACCCATCACTGGTCATCCATACCATCTGTAATCTTTTATGTGCTTCTTTGTAGTGCAAACTAATTGACTCGATTTAATCAGAGAATACGTGGCAAATTTAATGAGACTTCTCTGTTGTGATAACACTACTAATCAACTGATATAAAAATTATACAGCTTAAAGGGAACCTGTCACTTTGAAGAACACTATTAACCTGCAGATATACCGTACATTTAATCTGAAGGTCAATAATGTTGTGATGGTGCCTGGCTACTGTACTGAAAGTGCAGCACCCGAGAGAAAACAAATTGTATTTCTCCCGGAGGCCGCCGGCTTTCAGTTATGGAGGTGTTCTTGGAACTTCTTCAGTCATTGCTCACAGCACAAAGAGCCCCTTCAGTTTTACAGACAGCGGGCTCTGCAATGCATCACTACAGAGCTGTCAGTCAGTGAAAGTGTCAGAGAGTCACTACAATCTCCCCTCTCTGGTCACTGCACCAGCACACCTGCGTGACTGAAAGCCAGTGGCTCCCAGGAGGAATAAAGTCTATTTTCCCCCTGGGCCACACTTTCACGTCGGACATGCGCCGTGATGAGTGGCACCTGATGGGGATTCAGTGACCGCTTAAATACGGGTGTAACACACAGCACAGCACTGTCCCCTGACAAAGCCAACGCGAAACGCGCGTTGAGGCTCCGGTGGTAACCCCTGGTGGTCAGTAGAATGGGTAAGACTCTGACAAGGATAGTTGGCACTTAGTGCACCGGACCGGATGTGATTTCTAATTTGGGACATATGATGTAGTGTCTAATATTGACTTTTTCCTTGTAATCTACTGCTTACCTATTCTGTGATATGCACTAGTAGCACCTTACTTTAAATACGGACATTTCCAGAGGTTGCCACCGGCTTTTTTCAGTGTTGTTCCTCAGTTTCCCTCACTGTCACTATGTGTTACTTGTCATTTTATATAATGATTATGATGTAATAAAATTTGTATTGATACCTGTTTACAAAAATCTTGGACGTATACTCCTATTTTTTCTCTTGGTCCTCATTTATGCTTATTGGAGTGTCCTCAGTATCGGTAGTTATGCGATCTCTGGTTCTCACGGTTTGAACACATGGCTACATGCATGTGTGTGAGATTGCATTTGTTTTGGTCCATGCTGGGCTGTATCTATTATATCCCTTTAAAATAGAGACCAATATAAAGGAAAGTGTTTTATACACCTGAGTAGTGATGGGCAAACCCCCCGATGTTCAGGATTGGCGGGTCTGCCAGAGTTTTTTTGTCAAGTTCGAGTTCGGGGCCGGATATGACGCAAAGTAGTGTCCGAACCTCGAACTTAGACTTCACAGATATGGGATGGGGTGGGGAAGCAGTAAAAAAGCAGAAAATTAATAATAAACATTATAATTATATTTACCTGTCAAGCGTCGTGTCCTCCCGTCTCACTGTCTCTAGGTCGCATCTGCTTCTGGGGCGGCTTATTTACTTCTGCCGGTATTCACTGCAATCAGCAGTCTTTGACTGCAATCTAGATGATATCACAGCTCCCCTCCTCCCCTCCTGTATAATGACTGATAACACCTCTGTATACAGTAGATAACACAGGATCCACCATTCACAATAGGTGATGTCACAGCTCACCTCCTCCTCCTGTATAATGACTGATAACAACTGTATACACAGTAGATAACACAGGATCCACCATTCACAATAGGTGATGTCACAGCTCACCTCCTCCTCCTGTACAATGACTGATAACACATCTATACACAGTAGATAACACAGGATCCACCATTCACAATAGGCGATGTCACAGCTCACCTCCTCCTGTACAATGACTGATAACACCTCTATATACAGTAGATAACACAGGATCCACCATTCACAATATGTGATGTCACAGCTCACCTCCTCCTCCTGTATAATGACTGATAACACCTCTATATACAGTAGATAACACAGGATCCACCATTCACAATAGGTGATATCACAGCTCACCTCCTCCTCCTGTACAATGACTGATAACACCTCTATATACAGTAGATAACACAGGATCCACCATTCACAATATGTGATGTCACAGCTCACCTCCTCCTCCTGTATAATGACTGATAACAACTGTATACACAGTAGATAACACAGGATCCACCATTCACAATAGGTGATGTCACAGCTCACCTCCTCCTCCTGTACAATGACTGATAACACATCTATACACAGTAGATAACACAGGATCCACCATTCACAATAGGCGATGTCACAGCTCACCTCCTCCTGTACAATGACTGATAACACCTCTATATACAGTAGATAACACAGGATCCACCATTCACAATATGTGATGTCACAGCTCACCTCCTCCTCCTGTATAATGACTGATAACACCTCTATATACAGTAGATAACACAGGATCCACCATTCACAATAGGTGATATCACAGCTCACCTCCTCCTCCTGTACAATGACTGATAACACCTCTATATACAGTAGATAACACAGGATCCACCATTCACAATATGTGATGTCACAGATCACCTCCTCCTCCTGTACAATGACTGATAACACCTCTATATACAGTAGATAACACAGGATCCACCATTCACAATAGGTGATGTCACAGCTCACCTCCTCCTCCTGTACAATGACTGATAACACCTCTGTATACAGTAGATAACACAGGATCCACCATTCACAATAGGTGATGTCACAGCTCACCTCCTCCTCCTGTACAATGACTGATAACACTTCTGTATACAGTAGATAACACAGGATCCACCATTCACAATAAGTGATGTCACAGCTCACCTCCTCCTCCTGTACAATGACTGATAACACATCTATACACAGTAGATAACACAGGATCCACCATTCACAATAGGCGATGTCACAGCTCACCTCCTCCTGTACAATGACTGATAACACCTCTATATACAGTAGATAACACAGGATCCACCATCCACAATAGGTGATGTCACAGATCACCTCCTCCTCCTGTACGATGACTGATAACACCTCTATACACAGTAGATAACACAGGATCCACCATTCACAATAGGTGATGTCACAGCTCACCTCCTCCTCCTGTACAATAACTGATAACACCTCTATATACAGGAGATAACACAGGATCCACCATTCACAATAGCTGATGTTACAGCTCACCTCCTCCTCCTGTACAATGAGTGATAATACCTCTATATACAGTAGATTTCACAGGATCCACCATTCACAATAGATGATATCACAGCTCACCTCCTCCTCCTCCTCCTCCTGTACAATGACTGATAACACCTCTATATACAGTAGATAACACAGGATCCACCATTCCCCATAGGTGATGTCACAGCTCACCTCCTCCTCCTGTACAATGACTGATAACACCTCTATATACAGTAGATAACACAGGATCCACCATTCACAATAGGTGATGTCACAGCTCACCTCCTCCTCCTGTACAATGACTGATAACACCTCTATATACACAGTAGATAACACAGGATCCCCCATTCACAATAGGTGATGTCACAGCTCACCTCCTCCTCCTGTACAATGAGTGATAATACCTCTATATACAGTAGATTTCACAGGATCCACCATTCACAATAGATGATATCACAGCTCACCTCCTCCTCCTCCTCCTCCTGTACAATGACTGATAACACCTCTATATACAGTAGATAACACAGGATCCACCATTCCCCATAGGTGATGTCACAGCTCACCTCCTCCTCCTGTACAATGAGTGATAATACCTCTATATACAGTAGATTTCACAGGATCCACCATTCACAATAGATGATATCACAGCTCACCTCCTCCTCCTCCTCCTCCTGTACAATGACTGATAACACCTCTATATACAGTAGATAACACAGGATCCACCATTCCCCATAGGTGATGTCACAGCTCACCTCCTCCTCCTGTACAATGACTGATAACACCTCTATATACACAGTAGATAACACAGGATCCACCATTCACAATAGGTGATGTCACAGCTCACCTCCTCCTCCTGTACAATGACTGATAACACCTCTATATACACAGTAGGTAACACAGGATCCACCATTCACAATAGGTGATGTCACAGCTCACTTCCTCCTCCTCCCACACGATTAAGGTTTCTATAATATAGACTCTGTTCCATGTATTGCTACAAATGTCTGTTTGCCCAAAAAGAAAATAACAATCTAAAATAAACTTTAGTGGACAGTGTCCAAATTGCAAGATTTATTTTTATTTATTGATATGAAATAGAATCTTTATACAAATGTTTTACAGGATAAATGTATCATAGAAACCTGATACTAAACAATAGGTGATTTTCTGATGACACATACCCTTTGATAATAACTTCAGAATTGCAAAAAAAAATCACTGGAATTAGGAACTTCTACACATTTACATTTTACAATAAAAACATGGAATTGATGAAGAAAATCCACCTTGTTCCCCATAACTACAATGCTGCGATATTACAGCACTAAAACATGTTTGCGATCCCCCGGGAGCCCACGTGACGCCCGTCCCGGCCTTATATGAATTATTCCATAGAACAGAGACGAGCCGCAGTTTCTTCCGCAGTTCACAGGGTGCATTTAATACGATGGGAAATTGGAACCACATATCGTCCTGTAAATGACTTGGGAGGATCGCTGTAAAGTGGCGGCGAGATTATGGAGCTAGAAGACACCGATACCAAGGCTTAAAGAAATGTGGCTGATAGAAATCTAATAATGTTCACGAATCGCTACAAAGGGACCAAAATAATTCAATATTTACTTTGAAGATAAAAGAATGAAATAAAAGTCGATTCATGAAAGAAGAACAATTCCCCAAAATATAAATTTATTTATTTTCTGTGTTCCTTTTTCCACACATAATTCAATCACACATTTATGCTTATTCTCTGCTACCACTAGAGGGAGCTCACTTAAAAGGAAATCTGTCAGCAGTTTTTTGCCTTTCTGAGAACAGCGTGGCGTAGGAGTTGAGACCCTGATTCCAGCAATGTGTTCCTTATTTGGCTGATTGCTGTAGTTTTTATTAATAACCGAATATCTGCTGCATATCTACTACTACTTTGAATTCTGATCCCACGCCACTGATTGGCTGCTTTCTCTGTACACTGTGCATAGGCAGAAAGCTGCCAATCAGTGTTGGGACCTAAAAAAAAATCCAAATAAAAATGTTCTGTTATGTAATGATATATAACGAAATGAATTACATTTATGTCTGACTAGATGGTGGCCCGATTCTAACGCATCGGGTATTCTAGAATATGCATGTCCACGTAGTATATTGTCCAGCCACATAGTTTATTGTCCAGCCATGTAGTATATTGCCCAGCCACGTAGTATATTGCCCGGCCACGTAGTATACAGCACAGAGCCACGTAGTATATTGCCCAGTCATGTAGTATATTGCCCAGCCACGTAGTATATTGCCCAGCCACGTAGTATATTGCCCAGTCACGTAGTATATTGCCCAGCCACGTAGTATATTGCCCAGTCACGTAGTATATTGCCCAGTCACGTAGTATATTGCCCAGCCACGTAGTATATTGCCCAGTCACGTAGTATATTGCCCAGCCACGTAGTATACAGCACAGAGCCACATAGTATATTGCCCAGTCATGTAGTATATTGCCCAGTCATGTAGTATATTGCCCAGTCACGTAGTATACAGCACAGAGCCACGTAGTATATTGCCCAGTCACGTAGTATATTGCCCAGCCACGTAGTATATTGCCCAGCCACGTAGTATATTGCCCAGCCACGTAGTATATTGCCCAGCCACGTAGTATATTGCCCAGTCACGTAGTATATTGCCCAGCCACGTAGTATACAGCACAGAGCCACATAGTATATTGCCCAGTCATGTAGTATATTGCCCAGTCATGTAGTATATTGCCCAGTCACGTAGTATACAGCACAGAGCCACGTAGTATATTGCCCAGTCACGTAGTATATTGCCCAGCCACGTAGTATATTGCCCAGCCACGTAGTATATTGCCCAGCCACGTAGTATATTGCCCAGCCACGTAGTATATTGCCCAGTCACGTAGTATATTGCCCAGCCACGTAGTATACAGCACAGAGCCACATAGTATATTGCCCAGTCATGTAGTATATTGCCCAGCCACGTAGTATATTGCCCAGTTACATAGTATATTGCCCAGTCACGTAGTATATTGCCCAGCCACGTAGTATATTGCCCAGCCACGTAGTATATTGCCCAGTGACGTATTATATTACCGAGCCACGTAGTATATTGCCCAGCCACGTAGTATATTGCCCAGTGACGTATTATATTACCGAGCCACGTATGTCACAGGTTAAAAAAATAAAAAATAAACATACTCACCTAACGATCCGAGGGCCCCTTGTAGTTGAACATACTCACCATTCTGGTTGTTGCTCTTCAGCGTCCCATCTCTCCGCTTCCTGGGATCCAATGACGCTGTGCAGATGGGTGCGCGGCTGCCGCCATCTTGTGTTCCCAGGATGCTTTGCGAAAGTACCCATATGACTTAGGTCTTCTGGGTAATTTCGCAAAGCATCGCTGGGAAAGGAAGATGGCGGCAGGCGCGAGCGGCTCAGCGGACAACGGAGGGTGAGTATAGCAGGTTTTTTGTTTTTTAACTTTTTTTAACATACAATACCCAGATAGATTAGCGAAATTAGGATTATTTAGTCTAGAAAAAAGACGACTGAGGGGCGATCTAATAACCATGTATAAGTATATAAGGGGACAATACAAATATCTCGCTGAGGATCTGTTTATACCAAGGAAGGTGACGGGCACAAGGGGGCATTCTTTGCGTCTGGAGGAGAGAAGGTTTTTCCACCAACATAGAAGAGGATTCTTTACTGTTAGGGCAGTGAGAATCTGGAATTGCTTGCCTGAGGAGGTGGTGATGGCGAACTCAGTCGAGGGGTTCAAGAGAGGCCTGGATGTCTTCCTGGAGCAGAACAATATTGTATCATACAATTATTAGGTTCTGTAGAAGGACGTAGATCTGGGTATTTATTATGATGGAATATAGGCTGAACTGGATGGACAAATGTCTTTTTTCGGCCTTACTAACTATGTTACTATGTTACTATGTTACTAACATTACTTTTTTACTATTGATGCCGCATAGGCAGCATCAATAGTAAAAGTTTGGGGACACACAGGGTTAATAGCGGCAGTAACGGAATGCGTTAGCTGCGGCATAACGCGGTCCGTTACCGCCAGCATTAACCCTGTGTTAGCGGTGACCGGAGGGGAGTATGGAGCGAGCGCCAGGGACACTGACTGCGGGGAGCGGAGCGCCGGGGACACTGACTGCGGGGAGCGGAGCGCCGGGGACATTGACTGCGGGGAGCGGAGCGCCGGGGACACTGACTGCGGGGAGCGGAGCGCCGGGGACACTGACTGCGGGGAGCAGAGTGCCGGGGACACTGACTGCGGGGAGCGGAGCATCGGGGACACTGACTGCGGGGAGCGGAGCTCTGGGGACACTGCGAGGAGTGGAGCGCCGGCAACACTGACTGAGGGGAGCGGAGCGCCAGGGACACTGACTGCGGGGAGTGGAGCGCCGGGGACACTGACTGCGGGGAGCAGAGCGCCAGGGACACTGACTGCGGGGAGCGGAGCGCCGGCAACACTGACTGCGGGGAGCGGAGCGCCAGGGACACTGACTGTGGGGAGCGGAGCACCGGGGACACTGACTGCGGGGAGCGGAGCACCGGGGACACTGACTGCGGGGAGCGGAGCGCCGGGAACACTGACTGCGGGGAGCAGAGCACCGGGACACTGACTGTGGGGAGCGGAGCGCCGGGGACACTGACTGCGGGGAGCGGAGCACCGGGGACGCTGACTGCGGAGAGCGGGGAGCATGGAGCGGGCGCCGGCCACTGACTGCGGGGAGTATGGAGCGGCCATTTTCTTCCGGACTGTGCCTGTTGCTGATTGGTCATCACTGTTTTGTGGTGACCAATCGGCGACTTGGATTTCCATGATAGAACGAGGCCACGACCAATGAATATCCGTGACAGACAGACAGACAGAAGGACAGACGGAAGTGATCCTTAGACAATTATATAGTAGATTTATTGTTGCATTGGTGCCTAGTTTTTCTTGCTGTAAGGCAGTGTTTCATTTTCTTTCATTCCAAATAGAGTTTTGAAGTCTATTTTCTACTAGTTCATTGTTTTCAACTTAAAAACAAAATCTTTTTGCTTTAAAAAGGTGCAAAAAAGGAAATTCAAAAAAATTACAGAACATTTTTGAATTTTATGCAAAGGTCATGAACTCACATGCGCAATTTGGAAGGATTTATAACCCCCCCAAAAAATGGCAAGAAAAGTGACCAGACTAGAAGTAAACATTATTTTTGTGTGAAAAATAAAATCCAACGTTTGTTAAAAAAATAATTGCTTCACTTTCCGAGACCTGGGCTTATTTTTAGCACCCTGATCTTTTGATCTCCTGTTATTGCATTTTAATGTAATGTTGCGGTGACAATGAAAAAAAGGAATTCTGGCTTTTTGATTTCTCCTCTCATTACGACGTTTACTGATCTGATTAATTATTTCGATATATTGATAGATTGGGCAATTCTGAACGCAGCAATACCAAATATGTGTCATTTTTTATTTTTAATTGTTTTATTTTGAATGGGGCGAAAGGGGGGGTGATTTAAACTTTTATATATTTTTTTTTTTTTATATTTTTAAAAACACTATTTTTTTTTACTTTGCACTGGCTTCAGTAGTGTCCATGGTAGACCAATCGCCTGTGTTAGACACAGCAGGGTTTCAGCCCTGCTCTGTGTAGTAGAAATGCTCACTTGCTGTGAACGCTGACCACTGGGCACCGCTCATAGCAATCCGGCTATGACAACCACAGGTGTCTCCTGCAGACCCCGGGTCGTCATGCCAACCTATTGGCGACCCGCGGTCATGTGACATGGGAGCGATCATGCTAAGTGCCGCTATCAGAGATTGACGGTGGCATTTAACAGGTTAACAGCCATGGGTGGATGGCGATTCCACCCGCGGCTGTTACGGGAACATGTCAGCTTTTGAAATCAGCTAATATGTGCTGGAAAAATGTGGGTATAGGGCCAGAGCCCACATCAAAGGGGGAGACCCAACATGCGCCGTACATGTATGGCGCATGTCGTGAAGAGGTTAAAGACGTTGACCACTAATTTTGATAGATGACCTATAGGTTATCATTGTCTGATCGGCCAGAGTCTAAGACACGACACTCCCACAGATCAGCTGTTATTGGAGTTGGCTCATAGTCGGAAGTACTCACCAGACAGCTGGAAGTACTAGGATAGGTCATCGATCAAAAAGGTCTGGACAACCTCTTTAATTTATAAAGACCCAAGCTATAAAATGATCATTTTATATAATTTTCTTGGCAAACATATAAAAAAAACATATACAGTTGCGCAGTTCTTACATCACTTTTCATACTGTTAATTCCATCCATCACCAGAGCTGATAACAGCTGATTAGTGGGGGTGCTGAAGGTCGGACCTCCACCCATCTGATATTGGTCATCAATATCATTAGCCCAGAAAACTTCTTCAATTTGGATATCATTCTTCTCAATATTATATATTTTTATTTTTACAAAAAAGTAAAATTTTAAAATAATTAAAAATACAATAATAAATAAATAATAACAAATGAAACATTTTGCAAAAAGTCCATTCTACTTGTCATTCCCTTTTGTTTTAGTCTCAATTTTTGACTATGTTTTATGAGAATCCCTGAAAGAAAATACAAGAAATGAAAAAAATGTATTCTTATAAGATTCTCAAGTAAGGAGCTTAAACTTGCGTTACAGTAATCACCATTGAAATGGCAAAAACAATCAATTTTCACCGTTACATAATGGTTGTCTCAGTCCCTGCAATCAATGGCTTTGTAATCACCCTCTTTTCAAAACCCCCGTTAACAGTTCCTATGTCAATGCTACGGCTTGATTGAAAAGGCCAAAAATCTATAGAAACAAAAAGACCAACATAAAGGAAAAGAAGCAGCACAGAAGCCCGTGACTTCTCTATCATCACAAGCACAATCATCCATGTAGAAATATTAACATAATCTCCAATTATGCTCATACAAAGGCTGCACTATTATATTAGACATGTAATAATAATAATAACATACCGTATATACTTGAGTATAAGCCGACCCGAGTATAAGCCGACCCCCCTAATTTTGCCACAAAAAACTGGGAAAACCTAATGACTCGAGTACAAGCCTACTGTGGAAAATGCAGCAGCTACCGGTGAATTTCAAAAATAAAAATAGATGCTCCATACCGTTCATTATGGCCCCATAGATGCTCCACCTAAAGCTGTGCCACATAGAATGCTCTGCACCGTTCAATATGGCCCCATAGATGCTCCATATGAAGCTGTGCCATATAGAATGCTCTGCACCGTTCATTATGGCCCAATAGATGCTCCATATAAAGCTGTGCAATATAGAATGCTCTACACCGTTCATTATGGCCCCATAGATGCTCCATATAAAGCTGTGCCCCATATAGAATGCTCTGCACCGTTCAATATGGCCCCATAGATGCTCCATATAAAGCTGTGCCATATAGAATGCTCTGCACCGTTCAATATGGCCCCATAGATGCTCCACATAAAGCTGTGCCATATAGAATGCTCTGCACCGTTCATTATGGCCCCATAGATGCTCCATATAAAGCTGTGCAATATAGAATGCTCTACACCATTCATTATGGCCCCATAGATGCTCCATATAAAGCTGTGCCCCATATAGAATGCTCTGCACCGTTCATTATGGCCCCATAGATGCTCCATATAAAGCTGTGCCATATAGAATGCTCTACACCGTTCATTATGGCCCCATAGATGCTCCATATAAAGCTGTGCCCCATATAGAATGCTCTGCACCGTTCAATATGGCCCCATAGATGCTCCATATGAAGCTGTGCCATATAGAATGCTCTGCACCGTTCATTATGGCCTCATAGATGCTCCATATAAAGCTGTGCCATATATAATGCTCTGCACCGTTCATTATGGCCTCATAGATGCTCCATATAAAGCTGTGCCCCATATATAATGCTCTGCACCGTTCATTATGGCCCCATAGATGCTCCATATAAAGCTGTGCAATATAGAATGCTCCATACATTTCATTATTGCCTCATAGATGCTCCATATAAAACTGTGCCACATATAATGCTCCATACATTTCATTATTGCCCCATAGATGCTCCATATAAAGCTGTGCCATATAGAATGCTCTGCACCGTTCATTATGGCCCCCTAGATGCTCCATATAAATCTGTGCTATATACAATGCTCTGCACCGTTCATTATGGCCCCATAGATGCTCCACATAAAGCTGTGCCATATAAATGCTCCATACCGTTGATTATTGCCCCATAGATGCTCCATATAAAGCTGTGCCATATATAATGCTCTGCACCGTTCATTATGGCCCCACAGATGCTCCATATAAATCTGTGCAATATATAATGCTGCTGCTGCAATAAAAAAAAAAAGACATACTCACCTCTCTTGCTGCCCGCAGCTCCTCAGCGTCCCCTCTTGGCGTCTCTCCACACTGACTGATCAGGCAGAGGGCGCCGCGCACACTAGTACACCATCGCGCCCTCTGACCTGAACAGTCAGAGCAAGAGGATGGGAAGACAGAACGGCGCCCGGCGCGTGGAACGTGGATAGGTAAATATGTAATACTCACCTGCTCCCGGCGTCTCTGGCTCTTTATCCCGGACAGATGGTCTCCAGGTGCTGTAGCCTCTTGCTCTGTCAGCGGTCACCGTTACCACTCATTAGAGGAATAAATATGCGGCTCCACCTCTATGGGAGTGGAGTCCATATTCATAACTTTAATGAGCAGTCCCACGTGACCGCTGAACAGGGGAAGAGCTGCGGCACCCGAAGACCGTGGGACGGGCAGGGGGAGCGCCAGGAGCGCCGGGACTAGGTGACTATGCGACAGTCCTCTCTCCCCCGCCGACCATGACTCGAGTAAAAGCCGAGAGGGGCACTTTCAGCCCCCAATTTTTTTTATTTACTTCATATAAAAGAGTAGATTTTCCAATATTAACTTTTTTAGTTTTCTTGTACTGTACAAAAAAAATGTATTGTGGTACTATGTTAGCCAGAAAAATTGATGTGAATACTTTTATGTCCTCAAAAATTACTTTTCTCTTTTTGGCCATGAAAGCGTTTAGCTCCCTTGTGAGCTCTTGTTTTACTTAGCGGTTCCGGAATTGCCTTAGTCTACTGCATTGGCCAAAGGTTTTGCATAGTAAAGTCTTCAGGGGGTTTGGTTGGTTTGGACTTTGTTTTTTTTAAAGTCCTCTCACATAATTGCTGAATTATTTGTTCTTCCACCGTTAGCACACCCTAGCAATCATCTGTAATCTTTTGGAGAACTTTGCAGCAAGTGTTACAATGCCATGATATTAATGGGCTATTCGTGGAATGATGCTCAGGACTAGATAACTATTGATCTACCAAAGCTTCAATTGATTGTTGGGTTTGCAGCTATCTGTTAAAATCTGTTTTGTTTTTGACCATCCGCCTTCTTGTTGTGGTTTTCTGTCTGCTGGTCTTTTCCCCCTGGTGCTGGGTTGCTTTAGGTCAGGTGATTGTATCACCCTTTATTACCCAACACCTGCCTCCCATTCCTTGCTGGACAACAGTGTTAATCCGCTAGAGTTCTGGCTAGGCGCTTTGATAGCTTTCTGTGTTTGATATTGTGCAGTTCTGGGACCTCCAGTTCTGCTATCTTTAGTTTCTGTTTTCAGTTGATTTCTGCAGCCGTCTCTGTGTTTTCTATTAGGAGGTGATCTGTTTTTATACCCAGTCCTTAGACCTTTCAGGTACCTCCTTCCCCCTATCTATAGGCCTTCGCTGAGATTAACCTAGGATCGTCGGTGGGTCTATTCGCAAGGAATAGGTCGCCCACTCCATTGTAGGGTAGCAGCCTAGGTCAGTTTTCCCCCTTCTATCCTAGTTCTGTGTTGCAGTTCCGTAACACTATCTCTCCCGACTCCTTCATACACAAGTGTCCTCACTTCTACAAGTGCTCCTATGTTCCTTCAATTGCAGGTCATCCCACCAAGACTAAAAACATCTGCAGTCTAAATTCAGACATGCTGGATCCTTACCTCCCTCCTCTGACACAGTAGGCTGTTTCCCGAGAACTCCAATTTCATCAAGTTTTAGCCTACTTTGGCTAAAAGTAGGGTCAAAAATACATTGGAACACATCTCTCCATCAACTTAGAAATCCCAAAAGGCTAGTTTTTAAAAAATATATTTTTTTGGAAACTAGACAATCCCTTATAAGAGTTTTCTCTCATGAAGATCTTTTTGAAGTGAGGGAGGTCTTCTAATCAGATGATCAACATAAGTTATCACAATTTTCAAAAACTGGTTGTCCAGGCTTAGAGCTCAAGTCTGCAGTCACTCTATGTGACTGTAGACTTGTGAATCCTCACAGAGCGCACGGTGCTTGCTGTCAGGATTCTCCGGTGCCAGTGCCAGGAGTGGGCAGTCAAGGGTCCACAAATATGCGATTTACATACTTCCAGCCGTATTCCAACTAGACATGTCAGGATTCTCAGGTGCCGGAGCCAGGAGTGTGACTGCAAGTATACGACTTGCATACTTCTGGCCAAATTCTGACTTGATGTGTCCAGTCTCACTCTATTTACTTGTATTGAGTGAGGTTGTGCACATCTAGTCGGCACATGACAGTATGTATGCAAACTGTCTTCTCCCGGCAACGACTGTGGAGAATCCTCACAGTGCGCACTGCCCAGGGGGTGCGCGGGCGATTGCGATGACGTAATATTCCCTCCATGGTTAAATAGGCTCCGGACACATGGATGGAATATTACGTTCCATGTCAAAAAGTGGTTAAGGAATTGCCTCAAAGATACCTTTCTAAATTGATTTTGTTCTGATGATCAGATTGTCGATGGAGGTTCCGCACATTTTTAGATTTTCCAGTCTGGCAGCAGCAGTCATCCATCAATGTGTCAACTAAGCTAAGAACTCCCAGTGATGGTATCTACTTCATGCCCTTTTTGACTTCTAAAGATATGAGGGCTTCATCTTGAAGAGGAGGAGCAGGCCCATCCACACCGGAGGGAGGGATCACTTGGAATTTGGCATGCTTTACCAGTCGAGCATTCGCACTTCTACTCCATTCAAAGTAGATGAGATGATTGGAAACAGTATAGTTTGTCTAATTCCAAAGACTTAAAATGGGCACACTGTTGACCGCTGCCCCATTAACACAGAGGACTTTTAACGTCTGGTACCATGATTGGTGGATCCTATGGCTTGATTGATTCTCTGTTTGAATAGATGATCGTTGGTATCTTGGTGCATGAAACTATATTGTTATCCTCCATAATTAATTGGAAGAAGGAGTGATTGTCTATGAAGTGGTTAAAAAAAAATCTAGAATATTTTTACACTTTTTTAAATTTTTCCTTCTGAAAACGGCCCTGACAAATTCAGACGGTATGTCTTCTCCAGTCACATTTATCCCTTACATTAGCTTGTCAAATCAATACGGCTTTCTGACTGAGCACCGAAAAAAAAAAATCCTTTGGAAGATTTTATTCCCGTGAGATATAAAAAGGTAACACATGGATCCTGCTTCAGTGGTTTTCACTCTTTTAATATTGATTTGTGAAAAGATGCATCACATCATCGGTACATTCAGCGGAGCAGAGACTAACTTATCATCTTCATTAAAAAATTAAACAGTCGCTGGTTTCAGCCATTAATATCTGTATCACGGTGTCTGTACATTACATTTCCTGATAGCAGAGTGTAGTTTTTTTTTATTTCTATTTTTTAACAATTTTTTGCTTAAGTTTTGAATTTCTAAAATTATAAAAAAAAGCCTGTAAAATAATCCAGGCCTTGTTTCCATGTGCAAAACACATTGCAATTGTCGTGCTTAATTTTTTTTCTGCAGGTGTCGGTAGAAAAATAAGCAATAACAATCTGTTCTGATAGTGGATTTTTTTTTATGGTGTTCTTTTTAAGCATTTTTTGCAGTTTTGAAGCAGTGATTTTTTTTTAGTATAGAAAATCCTATTGTCTTTTTACATGTACCTTTTACAGGCTCGTGATAGAAGCCAATAAGAAAAAAAAAGCAACCAAAAATTCACAACAGCATATGTAAATTTCCAATTGGTATGAGTTCTCATTAAACCACATGGACTTTGCTTAAATTAATAAATGCAAAGGATTTTCCACTAAAAAATGCAGCTGGAAAATGTAGATTATTTTTACTTATTTTATTGATAATCTTTACAAAGAGTAATGCAAAAGAAAAAAAAATGAAAATAATTCTAGCCCAATAACTACAAATATAAACAGAACAGAAAACATTCAGAAATCCTTCTGGTCATCTCACATCTCCAAAACAATATTGAATAAAAAGCAATTAAAATGAAAATACAATCAATCACACAACATCAACAAAACATAAAAAAATAATTTGCGGGTCTCAGTAAATGGTGACACAAGCAATATCTTTTTTTACATAATTCAGAATTTTCTAGTCAATAAAATCTTCAAAAACTACATAAGATTGATGAAGCCATAGTAGGACTGAACTAATCAAATTGCCAGGTCCTTTTTACTCTACAATGAACACCTTAAAAGTGAAACCCCTAAAAAATCTTTGGAAGCATTGAATGTTTTTCACCATTTTGCTCAACTTTTTTGCCCCAATTTATTTTCATTTTTTATTGCCATTACATGTCTCACACAGACATGTGTTCTGAGCTTTTCTTGGGGCATGTTTTTTTTCTCCTGCCTGACACTTGTCGCTCATAATTTATCAATGCGATGCAGAAGAAAGAATAACTGCCCCCAGAGGTGAATCTCTACAGTGCTAATGCCACCTTGGTTAAAAGTGGAAATTAGAATCTAATCTGTATTTTCATGACTATGAAAATTGTACATTCACACTGAAGGCATCAAAACTATGAATTAACACATGTGGAATTATATACTTAACAAAAAAGTGTGAAACAACTGAAATGATGTCTTATATTCTAGGTTCTTCAAAGTAGCCACCTTTTGCTTTGATGACTGCTTTGCACACTCTTGGCATTCTCTTGATGAGCTTCAAGAAGTAGTCACCAGGAATGGTTTTCACTTCACAGGTGTGCCCTGTCAGGTTTAATAAGTGGGATTTCTTGCCTTATAAATGGGGTTGGGACCATCAGTTGTGTTGTGCAGAAGTCTGGTGGATACACAGCTGATAGTCCTACTGAATAGACAGTTAGAATTTGTATTATGGCAAGAAAAAAACAGCTAAGTAAAGAAAAACGAGTGGCCATCATTACTTTAAGAAATGAAGGTCAGTCAGTCTGAAAAGTTGAGCAAACTTTGAAAGTGCTCCCAAGTGCAGTGGCAAAAACCATCAAGCGCTACAAAGAAACTGGCTCACATGAGGACAGCCCCAGGAAAGGAAGACCAAGAGTCACCTCTGCTTCTGAGGATAAGTTTATCCGAGTCACCAGCCTCAGAAATCGCAGGTTAATAGCAGCTCAGATTAGAGACCAGGTCAATGCCACACAGAGTTCTAGCAGCAGACACATCTCTACAACAACTGTTAAGAGGAGACTTTGTGCAGCACGCCTTCATGGTAAAATAGATGCTAGGAAACCACTGCTAAGGACAGGCAACAAGCAGAAGAGACTTGTTTGGGCTAAAGAACACAAGGAATGGACAATAGAGCAGTGGAAATCTGTGCTTTGGTCTGATGAGTCCAAGTTTGAGATCTTTTGTTCCAAACACCATGTCTTTGTGCGACGCAGAAAAAGTGAAGGGATGGACTCTATATGCCTGGTTCCCACCGTGAAGCATGGAGGAGGTGTAATGGTGTGGGGATGCTTTGCTGGTGACACTGTTGGGGATTTATTCAAAATTGAAGGCATACTGAACCAGCATGGCTACCACAGCATCTTGCATCGGCATGCTATTCCATCCGGTTTGCGTTTAGTTGGACCATCATTTATTTTTCAACAGGACAATAACCCCAAACAGACCTCCAGGCTGTGTAAGTGCTATTTGACCAAGAAGGAGAGTGATGGGGTGCTATGCCAAATGGCCTGGCCTCCACAGTCACCAGACCTGAACCCAATCGAGATGGTTTGGGGTGAGCTGGACCGCAGAGTGAAGACAAATGTGCCAACAAGTGCTAAGCATCTCTGGGAACTCCTTCAAGATTGTTGGAAGACCATTTCCGGTGACTACCTCTTGAAGCTCATCAAGAGAATGCCAAGAGTGTGCAAAGCAGTCATCAAAGCAAAAGGTGCCTACTTTGAAGAACCTAGAATATAAGACATATTTTCAGTTGTTTCACACTTTTTTGTTTAGTATATAATTCCACATGTGTTAATTCATAGTTTTGATGCCTTCAGTGTGAATGTACAATTTTCATAGTCATGAAAATACAGAAAAATCTTTAAATGAGAAGGTGTGTCCAAACTTTTGGTCTGTACTGTAGATCAACAATGACTGGTGAAGCATAGCTGGAGCAGCAACAGCTAATGTAGAAGTACTGCATCTGCAAAGGCTGAGGTAGAAGGGCTGGAACACCAAAGACTGAGGTAGAATGGCTGGTTAGGATTCCCTAACAAACAGGCAACCTCCACAAGTATTCAGGCTGTCTAGCAGCCGCAAATCATGCAGCTACAGCAACAGAAACTAAATCTCCAAACACGCCAAAATACTCAAAGATCACCCGAGTATGCTCGAGAACTCTCGAGTAATGAGTATACTTGCTCATTACTAGCTGGGACACCAAAGACTAATATACAGTAGAAGGACTGGAACACCAAGGACTGATGTAGCAGAGCAAAAATAGTGATGACTGGTGAAGTACAGCTGGATAAGCAAAGAGCTGGAATAGTGATGACTGGGGAAGCAAAGCTGGAACAGCAAAAACTGATGTAGCAAAACTAAAACAGTGTTGACTGGTACAGAAGATGCTGATATAGGAAAGTTTTAGCCGTTTGTTGTGAATTCTGTTGTCGAATTCCCTCCTGTGGTCGTGAATGGTACTTCGGCGAGTTCTGTCCATGGACTCCCTCTGGTGGCTGTAAGTGAAGCTGCTGCTTCTGAGGTTCCTTACACAGGTGACGTGGTTTATCCTTTGGTTGGCTGCTCTATTTAACTCCACTCAGATCGTTACTCCATGTCAGCTGTCAATGTTCCTGCATTGGTTCAGTTCGCTCTTGGATCTTTCTGGTGACCTGTCTTCTCCAGCAGAAGCTAAGTTCCTGATAGTTATTATTTGTTCATTGTTCCCTTGTCCAGCTGGTTATCATGATTTTGTCTTGCTAGCTGGAAGCTCTGGGATGCAGAGTGGCATCTCCGCACCGTTAGTCGGTGCGGAGGTCTTTTTGCACACTCTGCGTGGTCTTTTGTAGTTTTTGTGCTGACTGCAAAGATACCTTTCCTATCCTCTGTCTGTTTAGTAAGTTTGGCCTCACTTTGCTGAAACCTGTTTCATTTCTGCGTTTGTGACTTTCATCTTTACTCACAGTCAATATATGTGGGGGGCTGCCTTTTCCTTTGGGGAATTTCTCTGAGGCAAGGTAGGCTTTATTTTCTATCTCTAGGGCTAGCTAGCTCTTAGGCTGTGAAGAGGCGTCTAGGGAGAGTCAGGAACGCTCCACGGCTATTTCTTGTTGTTGTGATAGGATTAGGGCCTGCGGTCAGCAGAGCTCCCACATCCCAGAGCTTGTCCTGTGTGAATTTAACTATCAGGTCGTGCCGGGTGCTCCTAACCACCAGGTCATAACAGTACAGCTGGCCCAAAGTATTAATGCATCTCAATAGAGGGATAAGAGAAGCTCTGAGACCATTTTTTTTTCTTTGCACTGTGTTTTGTCTTTCTTTTCCCCTAAACTTTTGGGTGGTTCAGGACACAGGTGTAGAGATGGGCATTCAAGGTCTGTCCTCTTGTGTGGATCATCTCACAGCAAGGGTACAAAACATTCAAGATTTTGTGGTTCAGAATCCTATGTTAGAGCCTAGAATTCCTATTCCTGATTTATTTTCTGGGGATAGATCTAAGTTTCTGAATTTCAAAAATAATTGTAAACTGTTTCTAGCTTTGAAACCCCGCTCCTCTGGTGACCCCGTTCAACAAGTAAAAATCATTATTTCTTTGTTGCGTGGTGACCCTCAAGACTGGGCATTCTCCCTTGCGCCAGGAGATCCTGCATTGCGTGATGTTGATGCGTTTTTTCTGGCGCTTGGATTGCTTTATGATGAACCAAATTCAGTGGATCAGGCAGAGAAAATCTTGCTGGCTTTGTGTCAGGGTCAGGATGAAGCGGAGGTGTACTGTCAGAAGTTTAGAAAGTGGTCTGTGCTTACTCAGTGGAATGAGTGTGCCCTGGCGGCAGTTTTCAGAAAGGGTCTTTCTGAAGCCCTTAAGGATGTCATGGTGGGATTTCCCATGCCTGCTGGCCTGAATGAGTCTATGTCCTTGGTCATTCAGATCGATCGGCGCTTTCGTGAGCGCAAAGCTGTGCACCATCTGGCGGTATTCTCTGAGCATAGGCCTGAGCCTATGCAGTGTGATAGGACTTTGACCAGAGCTGAACGGCAAGAACACAGATGTCGGAATGGGCTGTGTTTTTACTGTGGTGATTCCACTCATGCTATCTTCGATTGTCCTAAGCGCACTAAGCGGTTCGCTAGGTCTGCCACCATTGGTACTGTACAGTCTAAATTTCTTTTGTCCGTTACTCTGATTTGCTCTCTGTCGTCCTATTCTGTTATGGCATTTGTGGATTCAGGCGCTGCCCTGAATTGATGGACTTGGAGTTTGCCAGGCGCTGTGGTTTTTTCTTGGAGCCCTTGCAGTATCCTATTCCATTGAGAGGAATTGATGCTACGCCTTTGGCCAAGAATAAGCTTCAGTACTGGACTCAATTGACCATGTGCATGGCTCCTGCACATCAGGAGGATATTCGCTTTTTGGTGTTGCATAATCTGCATGATGTGGTCGTTTTGGGGTTGCCATGGCTACAGGTCCATAATCCAGTGTTAGATTGGAAATCTATGTCTGTGTCCGGCTGGGGTTGTCAGGGGGTACATGGTGATGTTCCATTGTTGTCAATTTCGCCTTCTACTCCTTCTGAAGTCCCTGAGTTTTTATCAGATTACCGGGATGTATTTGAAGAGCCCAAATCCGGTGCCCTACCTCCTCATAGGGATTGCGATTGTGCTATTAATTTGATTCCTGGTAGTAAGTTTCCTAAGGGCCGTCTGTTTAATTTATCTGTGCCAGAGCACGCCGCTATGCGGAGTTATATAAAGGAATCCTTGGAGAAGGGTCATATTCGCCCGTCGTCGTCACCATTGGGAGCAGGGTTCTTTTTTGTGGCCAAGAAGGATGGCTCTTTGAGACCTTGTATTGATTACCGCCTTCTTAATAAGATCACAGTCAAATTTCAGTATCCTTTGCCGCTGCTGTCTGATTTGTTTGCTCGGATTAAGGGGGCTAGTTGGTTCACCAAGATAGATCTTCGAGGGGCGTATAATCTTGTGCGAATTAAACAGGGCAATGAATGGAAAACAGCATTTAATACGCCCGAGGGCCATTTTGAGCACCTGGTTATGCCATTCGGGCATTCTAATGCTCCATCTGTGCTTCAGTCCTTTATGCATGACATCTTTCGAGAGTACCTGGATAGATTCATGATTGTGTATTTGAATGACATTTTGGTCTTTTCGGATGATTGGGAGTCTCATGTGAAGCAGGTCAGAATGGTGTTCCAGGTCCTTCGTGCAAATTCCTTGTTTGTGAAGGGGTCAAAGTGTCTCTTTGGAGTTCAGAAGGTTTCATTTTTGGGTTTCATTTTTTCCCCTTCTACTATCGAGATGGACCCTGTTAAAGTTCAGGCCATTTATGATTGGACTCAGCCGACATCTGTGAAGAGCCTGCAGAAGTTCCTGGGCTTTGCTAATTTTTACCGTCGCTTCATCGCTAGTTTTTCTAGTATTGCTAAACCGTTGACTGATTTGACCAAGAAAGGTGCTGATGTGGTCAATTGGTGCTCTGTGGCTGTAGAGGCTTTTCAGGAGTTGAAGCGTCGTTTTTCTTCTGCCCCTGTGTTGTGCCAGCCAGATGTTTCGCTTCCTTTTCAGGTCGAGGTTGATGCTTCTGAGATTGGAGCAGGGGCTGTTTTGTTGCAAAGAAGTTCTGATGGCTCAGTGATGAAACCATGTGCCTTCTTTTCTAGAAAATTCTCGCCTGCTGAGCGCAATTATGATGTTGGCAATCGAGAGTTGTTGGCCATGAAGTGGGCATTCGAGGAGTGGCGACATTGGCTTGAAGGAGCTAAACATCGCGTGGTGGTCTTGACAGATCCCAAGAATTTGACTTATCTCGAGTCTGCCAAACGGTTGAATCCTAGACAGGCTCGATGGTTGCTCTTTTTCTCCCGTTTTGATTTTGTGGTTTCATACCTTCCGGGATCTAAGAATGTGAAGGCTGATGCCCTGTCAAGGAGTTTTGTGCCTGACTCTCCGGGTGTTCCGGAGCCGGTGAGTATTCTTAAAGAGGGGGTAATTTTGTCTGTCATCTCCCCTGATTTGCGGCGCGTGCTGCAGAAGTTTCAGGCTGATAGACCTGACCGTTGTCCAGCAGAGAGACTGTTTGTCCCTGATAGATGGACTAGTAGAGTTATCTCTGAGGTTCATTGTTCGGTGTTGGCTGGTCATCCTGGAATCTTTGGTACCAGAGATTTGGTGGCTAGATCCTTTTGGTGGCCTTCTTTGTCACAGGATGTGCGTTCTTTTGTGCAGTCCTGTGGGACTTGTGCTCGGGCTAAGCCCTGCTGTTCTCGTGCCAGTGGGTTGCTTTTGCCCTTGCCGGTCCCAAAGAGGCCCTGGACGCATATTTCCATGGATTTTATTTCTGATCTCCCTGTTTCTCAAAGGATGTCGGTCATTTGGGTGGTTTGTGATCGCTTCTCTAAGATGGTCCATTTGGTACCCTTGTCTAAATTGCCTTCCTCCTCTGATTTGGTGCCATTGTTTTTCCAGCATGTGGTTCGTTTGCATGGCATTCCAGAGAACATCGTCTCGGACAGAGGTTCCCAGTTTGTTTCGAGGTTTTGGCGGTCCTTTTGTGCTAAGATGGGCATTGATTTGTCTTTTTCTTCGGCTTTCCATCCTCAGACTAATGGCCAAACCGAACGAACTAATCAGACTTTGGAAACATATCTGAGATGCTTTGTTTCTGCTGATCAGGATGATTGGGTGTCCTTCTTGCCATTTGGCTGAGTTCGCCCTTAATAATCGGGCCAGCTCGGCTACTTTAGTTTCTCCTTTTTTCTGCAATTCTGGTTTCCATCCTCGTTTCTCTTCAGGGCAGGTTGAGCCTTCGGACTGTCCTGGTGTGGATACGGTGGTGGACAAGTTGCAGCAGATTTGGACTCATGTGGTGGACAATTTGACATTGTCCCAGGAGAAGGCTCAACGTTTCGCTAACCGCCGGCGCTGTGTTGGTCCCCGACTTCGTGTTGGGGATTTGGTTTGGTTGTCATCTCGTCATGTTCCTATGAAGGTTTCCTCTCCTAAGTTTAAGCCTTGTTTCATTGGGCCATATAAGATTTCTGAAGTTCTTAATCCTGTGTCATTTCGTTTGGACCTTCCAGCTTCTTTTGCCATCCATAATGTGTTCCATAGGTCGTTGTTGCGGAGATACATGGCGCCTATGGTTCCCTCCATTGATCCTCCTGCCCCGGTGTTGGTCGAGGGGGAGTTGGAGTATGTGGTGGAGAAGATTTTGGATTCTCGTGTTTCGAGACGGAAACTCCAGTACCTGGTCAAGTGGAAGGGTTATGGTCAGGAAGATAATTCCTGGGTTTTTGCCTCTGATGTTCATGCTGCTGATCTAGTTTGTGCCTTTCATTTGGCTCATCCTGATCGGCCTGGGGGCTCTGGTGAGGGTTCGGTGACCCCTCCTCAAGGGGGGGGTACTGTTGTGAATTCTGTTGTCGAATTCCCTCCTGTGGTCATGAATGGTACTTCGGCGAGTTCTGTCCATGGACTCCCTCTGGTGGCTGTGAGTGAAGCTGCTGCTTCTGAGGTTCCTTACACAGGTGACGTGGTTTATCCATTGGTTGGCTGCTCTATTTATCTCCACTCAGATCGTTACTCCATGCCAGCTGTCAATGTTCCTGCATTGGTTCAGTTCGCTCTTGGATCTTTCTGGTGACCTGTCTTCTCCAGCAGAAGCTAAGTTCCTGATAGTTATTATTTGTTCATTGTTCCCTTGTCCAGCTGGTTATCATGATTTTGTCTTGCTAGCTGGAAGCTCTGGGATGCAGAGTGGCATCTCCGCACCGTTAGTCGGTGCGGAGGTCTTTTTGCACACTCTGCGTGGTCTTTTGTAGTTTTTGTGCTGACCGCAAAGATACCTTTCCTATCCTCTGTCTGTTTAGTAAGTCTGGCCTCCCTTTGCTGAAACCTGTTTCATTTCTGTGTTTGTGACTTTCATCTTTACTCACAGTCAATATATGTGGGGGGCTGCCTTTTCCTTTGGGGAATTTCTCTGAGGCAAGGTAGGCTTTATTTTCTATCTCTAGGGCTAGCTAGCTCTTAGGCTGTGAAGAGGCGTCTAGGGAGAGTCAGGAACGCTCCACGGCTATTTCTAGTTGTTGTGATAGGATTAGGGCCTGCGGTCAGCAGAGCTCCCACATCCCAGAGCTTGTCCTGTGTGAGTTTAACTATCAGGTCGTGCCGGGTGCTCCTAACCACCAGGTCATAACAGCCGTTGTGGCTTATGTGGCAGTATATCAATGCTGATGAATGGAATATCAGAGTTATTTTTGCAATGTCCTGCAATGTAACAATACTGGAGCGTCAATAAATGGAATATCAGAGTATTATTTGTAGTGAAAAGTAATGAAAGGATGACAACTACCTTACTACTCAGGTGGCATCTTGCTGGATTAAATTACCTAGGTTCATGACATCATAGTAGTGTTATAGTTGTACATCAGGTTGCTGAAGCAACCCGACAATCAATGGATGTAATGAGACCAGTCTGCAGCTTGTCATTGGAAATGGGACAGGAGAGTAACAAATGTGTTAGGCCAAGGTACAAGGAGGCACTAATAATGAACATTTGTGGGTCTTAGGCTAGCTTCACACTAGCGTTTGACAGGGCTGCGGACAGCAGCCTTCTTCTTCCATGAAGCCCCACCCACTGCAACGCCTCTTCCTTCAGCTCCGCCTACATCTGCATGCATCCTACGTACCCTATCTTTAACATTGGGTACGCAGGCCATGTGGATGTTTGCGGATGCCTCCACATGCGTTGTTTTGAAGCTGCGGTAACTACAGCAAAATCCTAGTAGGTTGCGTTTGACGCCGGTCAGCACAGCGTCAAGACGACGCATGCGGAGGCATCTGCACACATCTGCATGGCCTGCGTACCCAATGTTAAAGATAGGGTACGCAGGACGCATGCAGATGTAGGCGGAGCTGAAAGAAGAGGCGTGACATTGGGCGGGGCTTAACAGAGGAACAACGCAGCCCTCCGCAAAGCCCTCGTCCGCAAATGTAAAACCAGCCTTACTACAATGACAATAAAACATATCTGAAAGAACAACTAACAAAAATACCGTGATAGTTGTGAGAAGTTTCTGTAAGATTCATTATTAATAAAGTAAAAGCAGTGAAGTATTACTACACAAACAGATTGAAAATGCAGATGTAGCGGAGATAAAAGAAGAGCAAATGAATATTTTTACAGCTGATTTATAAACATTGAGAAGATTTGTTGCTTGGGGAGAAGCCGCATTTACTGTTATTTGCTAGTTTTTGGTGGAAGTAGACATTCTCCTGGAAATAATGACTGCGATAATTAGGTGAGAATGTCGCTGAGGCTCTGGGCTTTGTATGAAGATTAGTTTAGGTTTATTGTTTTTTGCCAGATGTTATTTTTTATTAATATTATTCATTGTCTTCAATTATGAGCTGTGTGCGCGGAGTCTGTACAATGGAGCCGTATAATGCAACACTGTACTGCCATAGAGCACCATGTTGTGGCAGTAATCTCCCCTGAAAACAATGCTATAAGGGACTAATACCGTCATGATCCAAGTGGGGTACACTAAAGACAGAGGGGTACACACTAAAGACAGAGGGGTACACTTTTCAATGGGACTCCATTTCCTCGGAATTGGTTTTCCCTAGTTTATCGGACCAGTTCCTAAAACAACAGCCATTTTGGAGAACCAGGAAAAAGGATGCTGGGCAGATTCCATTTTGCGTCCAATTGTATCCATGTCTTTAGCCTTTGAATACAACTGAGAGTGAAAACAACCTGGGTGAGTACAATGGAGTCCTGCCATGATTCAGTTGGCATGGCACGGTAACAAAACTCCCTGTACGCACCATTTCTGGTCAATTGGTTAGTCTTTTATACCATTGTGAAAACAACCTGGGCGAGTACAATGGAGTCCTGCCATGATTCAGTCGGCATGGCGTGGTAACAAACCTCCCTGTATGCACCATTTCTGGTCAACCGGTTAAGGTACCTTCACACATAACGATATCGTTAACGATATCGTTGCTTTTTGTGACGTAGCAACGATATCGTTAAGGAAATTGTTCTGTGTGACAGCGACCAACGATCAGGCCCCTGCTGGGAGATCGTTGGTCGCTGAACAAAGTCCAGAACTTTATTTCGTCGCTGGATCTCCCGTGGACATCGCTGGATCGGCGTGTGTGACACCGATCTAGCGATGTCTTCACTGGTAACCAGGGTAAACATCGGGTAACTAAGCGCAGGGCCGCGCTTAGTAACCCGATGTTTACCCTGGTTACCAGCGTAAAAGTAAAAAAAAAAAAACACTACATACTTACCTACCGCTGTCTGTCCCCTGCACTCCTCCTGTACTGGCTGTGAGCGTCGGTCAGCCGGAAAGCAGAGCGGTGACGTCACCGCTCTGCTTTCCGGCCGCTGTGCTCACAGCCAGTACAGGAGGAGTGCAGAGAAGCAGAGCGCCGGGGACAGACAGCGGTAGGTAAGTATGTAGTGTTTTTTTTTTTTACTTTTACGCTGGTAACCAGGGTAAACATCGGGTTACTAAGTGCGGCCCTGCGCTTAGTAACCCGATGTTTACCCTGGTTACCCGGGGACTTCGGGATCGTTGGTCGCTGGAGAGCTGTCTGTGTGACAGCTCTCCAGCGACCACACAGCGACGCTGCAGCGATCCGGATCGTTGTCGGTATCGCTGCAGCGTCACTTAATGTGAAGGGGCCTTTAGTATTATATATTCCATTTCTGGTGTCTGGCATTGGCTGCAGGGCTGACGTCATGTCAATAGTACAACAGCCAATCAGTGAGCTCAATGGCTCTGAACAGGACATTCCATCTAAACAGCCACTGGTGGAAGATGAGCAACAGCGCGGTTTGCTTTTTTGTCAGGGCAGACATCTAATTGAAAGAGAATATCCCCTTTAAGTGTTGAGTATTTTTACATTGCTTGGATTTAAAGGTAAAGTCTGCAGCAGCAACACTATGCAGCTAGATATATGCCAACATTAAATATCGGAATATTAAACTGCATTACTGATTTTTAGACTGTACTTAGGGGGTGCGTCTTATAATCAGGTGCGTCTTATAAAGCAAAAAATACGGGTATATCATTGAGCTCACATTTTTTAGTATGTATATAATGCAGTTACACCAGCGGTTTCCATTTGCTTCTTTCTGTTGGGAGGTGCTGGTCAGATTTGTTTCTTTGTAGTATACATATGGATGTAAAGATGGCCTTTATAACACTTTTTTATATGTAAATAGATGGATAAAAAGATAATAGATAGGTTGAAAGATAACAAATAGATAGGTACTGTCATGGAAACCCCTTTCCAGGGAGAGCTAATTTGGGGTGAGACACAAGAGATCGCCAGATCTGCCAATGTTGAAGAGCACCTACAGAAAGTATCTATCGGTGTACAAGGCTCCTCTGGCCTCAGATCCAAGTCACATGTATTTGATTACCCCCACAGGAAGATAAGGGGATGGCTTAGTACTTTGCCTGTGAGATATGTACGTTTAGAACCAAAGGCCCACAAATCATGGATTCTGCTAAATTACTACTTCTGTCCAGCCCTCAAGGTCTTCAGCAACTTTTAAGCAAAGGTAACACCCTGTGTCATTGCTTTTCTGAATAATACTTATAAAGCTAAAACATAAACTAATTAAAACTATATAAATATATATATAAATATAAATTGTTTAAATGATAATCAAAGCAAAGTACAGAATATAAGCCATAACAATACATACATTCATGGCCAAAAGTATTGACACCCCTGCAATTCTGTCAAGATAATACTCAGTTTCTTCCTGAAAATGATTGCAAACACAAATTATTTGGTATTATTATCTTCATTTAATTTGTCTTAAATGAAAAAAACACAAAAAGAATTATCCTAAACTCAAATTGGATATAATTCCACACCAAGCATAAAAAAGGGGGTGGACAAAAGTATTGGCACTATTCGAAAAATCATGTGATGCTTCTCTAATTTGTGTAATTAACAGCACCTGTAACTTACCTGTGGCACCTAACAGGTGTTGGCAATAACTAAATCACACTTGCAGCCAGTTGACATGGATTAAAGTTGACTCAACCTCTGTCCTGTGTCCTTGTGTGACCACATTGAGCACGGAGAAAAGAAAGAAGACCAAAGAACTGTCTGAGGACTTGAGAAACCAAATTGTGAGGAAGCATGAGCAATCTCAAGGCTACAAGTCCGTCTCCAAAGACCTGAATGTTCCTCTGTCTACCGTGCGCAGTGTCATCAAGAAGTGTAAAGCCCATGGCACTGTGGCTAACCTCCCTAGATGTGGATGGAAAAGAAAAATTGACAAGAGATTTCAACGCAAGATTGTGCGGATGTTAGATAAAGAACCTCGACTAACATCCAAACAAGTTCAAGCTGCCCTGCAGTCCGAGGGTACAACAGTGTCGACCAGTAATATCCGTCGGCGTCTGAATGAAAAGGGACTGTATGGTAGGAGACCCAGGAAGACCCCACTTCTTACCCCGAGATATAACAAAGCCAGGCTGGAGTTTGCCAAAACTTACCTGAAAAAGCCTAAAACGTTTTGGAAGAATGTTATCTGGTCAGATGAGACAAAAGTAGAGCTTTTTGGGCAAAGGCATCAACATAGAGTTTACAAAAGAAAAAAAGAGGCATTCAAAGGAAAGAACACGGTCCCTACAGTCAAACATGGCGGAGGTTCCCTGATGTTTTGGGGTTGCTTTGCTGCCTCTGGCACTAGACTGCTTGACCGTGTGCATGGCATTATGAAGTCTGAAGACTACCAACAAATTTTGCAGCATAATGTAGGGCCCAGTGTGAGAAAGCTGGGTCTCCCTCAGAGGTCATGGGTCTTCCAGCAGGACAATGACCCAAAACACACTTCAAAAAGCACTAGAAAATGGTTTGAGAGAAAGCACTGGAGACTTCTAAGGTGGCCAGCAATGAGTCCAGACCTGAGTCCCATAGAACACCTGTGGAGAGATCTAAAAATGGCAGTTTGGAGAAGGCAGCCTTCAAATATCAGGGACCTGGAGCAGTTTGCCAAAGAAGAATGGTCTAAAATTCCAGCAGAGCATTGTAAGAAACCCATTGATGGTTACCGGAAGCGGTTGGTCGCAGTTATTTTGGCTAAAGCTTGTGCAACCAAGTATTAGGCTGAGGGTGCCAATACTTTTGTCTGGCCCATTTTTGGAGTTTTGTGTGAAATGATGAATGTTTTGCTTTTTGCTTCATTCTCTTTTGTGTTTTTTCATTTAAGACAAATTAAATGAAGATAATAACACCAAAGAATTTGTGATTGCAATAATTTTCAGGAAGAAATGAGTATTATCTGACAGAATTGCAGGGGTGTCAATACTTTTGGCCATGACTGTAAGTAGAAAGATATTGTATAGATATGAGAGATTTGCAAAATAAACCAGGACTATACAAAACTGATTCAGCAAACAGGTGCAAGCCCCCGGTACTGACCCAGTATCCCCCACATACATATGGAAAAACATGGCAGATATGAGATAATGAAAAAACGATGGTCTTTATTCACCCATGTATGTGTGACCTTTCTGCTCTTCATGTGAGCTTTCTTAAGCCATGAACATTCACAGTACATAAATCAGGAAAATGTAGGTTAAACACTATAATCAGGATATAGGAAAGAATAGTTCATATTACATAGTTACATATATTACATAGGTTGAAAAAAAGCCCACGGTCCATCATGTTCAACCTTTTTCCACCAATCAGGGTTGGCGTTAGTGGCAGGCAGACTAGGCAGCTGCCTAGAGCCCCTGGGGGAGCTACATTATATTCTATTGGGAGCTGTATTATTTTCTGAGGGGGGTGGCATCATACTTTATGAGGGGTCTACATTATATTTTTTGGGGAGGTGGGTTGTATTACATTTTATGGGGTATACATTATATTCTATAGTGGGGCTGTATTATATTCCATGAGGGGGGTTGCATGATACTCTATGAGGGGGCTACATTGTATTCCATAGGGGGGCTGCATTATATTCTATTGGGGGCTACATTATAATTTAAGTGGTGGCTTCATTATACTCTATGAGAGGGCTACATTGTATTCTATGGGGGGGCTGCATTATACTATATGAGGGGGCTGCATTATATTCTTTGTGGGGCTGCATTATACTGTATGAGGGGGCCACATTATACTCTGTGGGGGGTCTGCATTATACCTTAGCTACATTATATTCTATGGGGGCTGCATTATACTATATAAGGGAGTCTGCATTATATTCTAGGGTGGACTACATTATTTTGTATGACTCAGCTGCATTATACTCTGAGGGGGCTACATTTTATTTTGTGGGGTGGCTGCATTATTCTCTGTGGGGTGGCTGCATTATACTCTGTGAAGTGGCTGCATTATGCTCTATGGGGTGCCTGCATTATTCTATATAGGGGCTGCATTATACTGTATCGAGGACTATGGGGAATACATTATTCTATAGGAGAACTATGGGGTCCATTATATTATGGGAAGTGAATTTTACTACATGGAGGACTATGGGGTGGATTATACTATATGGAGCACTGAGGAGAGTATTTTAATATATGGAGGACAATGAGGAGTGTATTATACTTTATGGAGGACTGAGTAGCGTATTATACTATATAGAGGACTGAGCGTATTTTAATATATGGAGGACTATGAGGAGTGTATTATACTATATGGAGGACTGAGGCGTGTATTATACTATATGGATGACTATGAGGAGTATATAATACTATATGGAGGACTATGAGGAGTGTATTATATTATGTGGAGGACTATGGGAAGTTTATTATACTATATGGAGGACTGAGTGTATTTTAATATATGGAGGACTATGTCAAGTGTATTATAATATATGGAGGACTGAGGAGTGCATTATACTATATGGAGGACTGAGTAGTGCATTATACTATATGGAGGACTATGGGGAGTATATAATACTATTTGGAGGACTATGAGGATTGTATTATACTATATGGAGCACTATGGGGAGTGTATAATACTATATGGAGGACTGAGGAGTGTATTATACTGTATGGAGGACTGGGGAGTGTATTTTACAATAAGGAGGACTATAGGGAATGTATTATAGGGCATATCATGGGCAGAGTGTATCATGGGCAGCACGGTGGCTCAGTGGTTAGCACTGCAGCCTTGCAGCACTGGAGTCCTGGGTTCTAATCCCACCTTGGACAACATCTGCAAGGAGTTTGTATGTTCTCCCCGTGTTTGCGTGGGTTTCCTCCGGGTACTCTGGTTTCCTCCCACATTCCAAAGACATAATGATAGGGAATTTAGATTGTGAGCCCCATTGGGGACAGTGATGATAATGTGTGCAAAACTGTAAAGCCCTGCAGAATATGTTAGTGCTATATAAAGATTATTATTATTATTATTATTATTATTATTATTATTATTATACTATATGGAGGACTATGAGTAGTGTATTATACTATATGGAGGACTATAGGGAGTGTATTATACTATATGGAGGACTATAAGGAGTGCATTATACAATATGGAGGACTGTGGGGCACATTATAATATATGGAGGACTGTGGGCACATTATAATATATGGAGGACTATGGAGTGTATTATACTAAACAAGCAAAATGCTGCCTATTCATCGAGTGATTGGATTGTTTATGCCGGAAAAATCATTATTCTCAGCAGCACATCGCCGGTGTAAACTGTATATATGTTGGTAATAACATGATACTGTATGGGGACAGATTGATCTATTAGTGATTATTCTATCCTATCATTATTCCTCAGCTGGTGGAAAGAGGCCGGGAAACAAGTGTCTAATGACTTCAATATTGTCAATCACACTAGTCCAGCTGCCTGAACTCAGCGCATGTAAATACAACCGAAATGCTTCTGTGTAATGTGCAATATGTTAGCATTTGGAGCCCCATTTTAAACTTTTGCCAATTGTGCATTTTGTTACTAAATTAACTATAAATCATGGATGATTTCCTCAGTACACAGAACATTGTGGGTTATAGTTAATTTAGTAACAGTTAGAGCAGTCAGTCTGTGGAATGCTGACCACAAGAGGTAGTAAAGCGGTTATAGTGTCGGCCATTGCTACCTCTTGTGGTCGGCATTCCACAGACTGACTGCTCTAACTGTAAAAAACCTTTCCTATTTAGCTGCCGGAATTGCCTTTCTTCCCCTCATAATGAGTGCCCCCTAGTCCTTAGGGTACCGTTACACTAAACGACTTACCAACGATCACGACCAGCGATACGACCTGGCCGTGATCGTTGGTAAGTCGTTGTGTGGTCGCTGGGGAGCTGTCACACAGACAGCTCTCTCCAGCGACCAACGATCAGGGGAACGACTTCGGCATAGTTGAAACTGTCTTCTATATAGATGCATTGTTATATGTATAGAGTTAGGGTAAGTAAGTAGTTAAGTTGGTGGGCTGGGTCAGCAACAGAAAGGCGGGAGGAAGCTGCTGTCCCAGTTCAGTAGCTGGGACATGTTGGCCCAGTGCAAACATATAATACAGATGGGGTATTGCCAGACTCCCGGATGGGAGAAATCTGTTGCCCCAGGCTCAAAAGGATTCCAGCACCTAAAGAAGGACTTAAGGATTTAACAGGGATGAAGGACCATAACACGGGCCCCAGGACTCTGAAAGGGTTTTAAGCGCCCAGATCCCAGTGAGTGGACTTTTGCGAACTTCAGCTACTGTGGCTGTTGTGGGTACGGTCGTAGCAAGTGTCAGGGAGAGCAGGAAGTCAGTGTTGAAATTGTCTTTATGTCTACCTTTCATTCTCGTTCATTAAAAGTTATTTGCCTGTTGGAAAGCAGCTGCAGTCTTGAACTCTCATTACCTGGACTAGAGTGACCAGAGGAAGAGAAAGGTAACTCGTGGGAAAAGCTGTGTCGGCCCCGTCTATTTATGTACAAGTGACTGGGGGTGCTTTCTGTTAGCTCAGTGGACTCTGTCTTTGTACGGTCGCCCTTGTTACACTAGCACAGATCCCTGCAGTCCCCACTGCTCCCAGTACAGATCCTTGCGGACCCCACTTCTCTCAGTAGATATATCTGTGGTCCCCACTACTTCTAGCACAGATCCATGAGGTCCCCACTGCTCCCAATACAGATCCCTGTGGTCCCCACTGATCCCAGTACAGATCCCTGAGGTCCCCACTGCTCACAGTACAGCAGCAGCATTCCGGAAGCCGATCTGATCGTTGCTATGGTGACATGATGTCGTCATGATGACATCTGGGTCACCAGACTTAGCAATCTTGCTGATCATGATGTGCAAGTTTGTCGGTCAGTGCCGAGTTGACAGTTTCTGCAGCATGATGATCAGTCTGCATAAAATGATAGTCTCATATTGGGACAAAGTAAAAAAGTTGGAAAAAAGTAAAAAAAAAATTTTTAAATAATAATATTATTATAAAAGTGCCGTCAGCCACAGTTTTGAGCACTTCTGAAAAGAAGTACACCGCTGAACAGAGGCCAGACGGAGTCCATAGTAACTCTGCTGTCTCATCATAGTGAAGAGATCTCTCAGGGGGTTTCATCTGAATCACGTCACTTGGAGATTTAGCTTGAAACCCCAAAGTAAGTGGTCAGAGTAGAGCGCCGGATAAATGTGATCCCAAACGTTATGTAAAATGTTCCCAATAAAAACTTCAACTCAATCCACAAAAAAAAAAGCAAGTCCCCACTCAGGTCCATCATCTGTTAATGGAAATATAGGGGGCTTCCACGTTACTGGTAGAAGGCTCTGGAAAAGCAAAACGGCTCCTCACCTGCTAAAAGAAATTCAGCAAATTCTCCAGTCCCAGATATACATGCCCCCCTTGCTTCTGAACCCCACAGTTCAGCTAAATCACATATTGCATCCATGTTTGGCATTTCTGAAGCAATGAGAACCAGTCTAACTTACGGATGCACGCCTCCAGAAGCATGAACTGGGCATAACATACTGGTGACTGCAACGTACTGGTCACTACAGCGTACTGGTCACTACAACGGCAGTCTGCAATTTTCACTCAGCAACATCCACTGCTGCCTGTTTCTGGAAAATATCCATGGAGTCAAAATCATCACTACACCTGTAGATAAATTGCCCAAAAGATATAGTTTCCCAAATGAGGTCACTTGAGGGGGGATTCTCCTCTTCTGGCAATTAGGGGCTCTGAATATGGAGTCTGCAAACTGTTCTAGGAAAATCTGCACTCCAGGAGTCTTTCTGTATGGATAATAGTACTGTACAGCCACATATGAGGTATTGCCCCGTTCAGTAGAAATTGTGGGACAAATTTTGGTGTAATTTTTACCCACTTCTTCTGTGAGAAATGTAAAATCTGGGGCTAAAACAACATTTTGGTGGTAAAAATGTAGTTATTTTTTCTTCACTTCCCAATGGTATAAAATTCTGTGACACACCTGTGGTGTCAATATGATCACTGCACCCCTAGATGAATTACTTGAGAGGTATGGTATGGAAAATGGGGTCACTTATGGGGGTTCTGCTGTTCTGGCACCTCCTGGGCTCTCCCAGTGCATCATGGCACCTGCAAACCGTAGCAGTAAAATCTGGATCTCCTTCCCTTCTGAGCTTTACACTGTGCCTGAAAAATATTTCCCGATTACATGTAGGATATTGGCTCACTCAGGAAAATATCCACCTCAGTTTGTTGTAAAAAAAAAAAAATCCTATTAGCCCTTAGAAAAATTAAAAACTTGGGGCTAAAACAACATTTTCGTGGTAAAAATGTAACTTATTCTTTCTTCGCCGCTTAGTGGCATAATATTTTGTGAGGCACATGTGGTGTCAATATGATCACTGCACCCCTAGGTGAATTCATTGGGAGTGTAGTTTGTAAAATTAGTCCACATATAGGGGGTTTCTGTTGTTCTGGCACCTCAGGGGCTCTGCCAATGTGACATGGCACCCTCAAACAATTCCAGCAAAATCTTAACTCCAATATGACGCCACTTCCTTTCTGAGCTTTGCACTGTGCCTCAAAAGTAGTATTCACCCACATATGGGGTATTGGCGTACTCAGGAGTAATTGCACAACAAATTGTATGGCAATTTCTCCTGTTACCCTTATGAAAATGCAATATTTTGTGCTAAAACATATTTGTGGGGAAATTTTGATTTTTGATTTTTTAATTTTTACAGCTCAATGTTATAAACTTCTGTGAAGCACATGAGGGTTCAAAGTGCTCACCACACATCTAGGTCAGTTCCCTGAGGGGTCTAGTATCCAAAATCGTGTCACTTGTGGGGGATTTTCACTGTTTAGGCACATCAGGGGCTTTCCAAACACAACATGGCGTCCGCCAATTGTTCTAGCAAATTTTGCATTCAAAAAGTCAAATGGTGCTCCTTCCCTTCCGAGCTCTGCCGTGCGCCCAAACAGTAGTTTTCTCCCTCATATGGGGTAACAGCTTATTCAGGAGAAATTGCACAACAAATGTTGTGGCCAATTTTTTCCTGTTACCCTTGTCAAAATGAAAAATGTTGGATCTGAAGTAAATTTTTTGGGGAAAAAAGTTAAATGTTCATTTTTTTTCTCACATTCCAAAAATTCCTGTGAAGCACCTGAAGGGTTAATAAACATCTTGAATCTGGTTTTGAGCACCTGGAGGGGTGCTGTTTTTAGAATGGTGTCGCTCTTGGGTATCTTCTATCGTATAGACCCCTCAAAGTAACTTCAAATGTGATGTGGTCTAAAAAAAATGGTGTTGTAAAAATGAGAAATCGCTGGTCAAATTTTAACCCTTATAACTTCCTAACAAAAAAGTTTTTGGTTCCAAAATTGTGCTGACTTAAAGTAGACTTGTGAGAAATGTTAATTATTAAGTATTTTGTGTGACATATCTCTGTGATTTCAGGGCATGAAAATTCCAAGTTGTAAAATTGCAAAATTTTCAAAATTGTCAAATTTCTGTTATTTTTCACAAATAACTAGTGATGAGCGAGTGTACTCATTGCTCGGGCTTTCCCAAGCACGCTCCAGTGATCTCCGAGTATTTGTTAGTGTTCGGAGATTAAGTTTTCATCGCAGCAGCTGAATAATTTACAGCTACTAGACAGCTTGATTACATGTGAGGATTCCCTAGAAACCAGGCAACCCCCACATGTACTCAGCCTGGCTAATAGCTGTAAATCATTCAGCTGAGGCAATGAAAACTTAATCTCCGAACATTAACAAATACTCGGAGGTCACCAAAACACGCTTGGGAAAACCCAAGCAACGATTACACTATTTCATCACTACAAATAACCTCAAGTCGTACAAATAAATTTTACCACTGTCATGAAGTACAATATGTCACAAAAAACATTCTCAGAATTCATTGAAGCATTCCTGAGTTATTATCTCATAAAAGGACAGTGGTCAGAAGAATTGTAAAAATTGACCTGATCAATAACGTGCAAGCCACCCTTGGAGGTAAAGGGGTTAATATTTCCCAGTTCCAAAAAATGGTTGTATTACAATGCCAGGCAAATTTGTACACCTCAGATGGACGTATTAGACTTCAGTGTATATACAGTATATAGCAATGCAATTTTTTTGCTAACAACTAATTTATTTTTGGGGGGATTTTGAGGCACAACTGTAGGACGTGAAATGCGGTATAAAATTTCACTGCTCAAAAAAATAGCAGTATTACAATCCCAGGCAAATTTGCCCAATTGAGATAGACGTACAGTATGAGACTGCAGTATCAATATAGCAATGTGATTGAGATCTAACCATGTCTGACTACATGCTTTTCATGCACAACTGCCACAGTATAAAGGGAGTATAATATTTCTCTGCTCAGAGCAATTTTTAGGATTAATAGCAAAAAGAATATTACTAGCCCTGAGAAGTGGTCTTGGTATCAGTTGCAGCCTACAGCATAAAGAACTTGTAATTCACCCTATCCTGTCCTACACTATACCTTTAGCACAATACCTCCCTAAGTGCTAACAGAGCTATTAATATTGACTATAATTAGCACTAAGAAGCACTGTTACATTTCACAGAAATATTGATGTAGTTGCATCCCTAGCTATTAAGGAGCTACAATTCTGCCCCTATCTCACCAGCACCTCTCCCTAAAATTGTCTGTGTCAGGGGAATAGTGTGCCGAGCATAGCATCACGGGTCTTATATAGACCCGATCATGGTATGCAGCCAGCCAATCACAGTAATGCCATTATCAAGATGGCTAATGTCAGGGTTCGAACCTAGCAGCTCCTGTGCACCAGTCAGCAGCTCTTCCTTCTGAGCTATTCAGCTTGCTGGACAGTTCCGTGCTTATCCAAATACTTGAACCTATGTTGTCGCCAGTGGCGTAGGAAGGGGGGTGCGGGGGGGGCGGTCCGCCCCGGGCGGCACAATGCGGGGGGCGGCCGGCGCTGCAGGAGAAGAAAAAAAAAAAAAAAAAAAAAGACGCCCCTTTAAATCTTCGGGCGGCGCCGTCCGCCGCCACGACCAGGGCCAGCTCCCCCCACCACCGGACCCCGCCCCCGCTCTATACTCACCTCTCCTGGTTCCTGCGGCGCCGGCAGCTGCAGCGTCCTCTGACTCTGCGACGTCTCAGAGCAGAGGGCGCGATGACGTCACTACTGTGCGCGCCGCTCTGCCTCTCTGTCCTGAGCGTCGCAGAGCCGGAGAGACTCTGACTGCACCGGACCTGCGCTAGGAACGGGAGAGGTGAGGATTTTACTTTTTTTTTTTTTTCTTTATGTCTGACTGTCTGGGGCTGGGGCAATGCTGGACACACTGGGGCAATACTGGAGACCATGGGGCAGATTGCTGGACACACTGGGGCAATACATGAGACCATGGGGCAGATTGCTGGACACACTGGGGCAATACATGAGACCATGGGGCAGATTGCTGGACACACTGGGGCAATACTGGAGACCATGGGGCAGATTGCTGGACACACTGGGGCAATACAGGAGACTATGGGGCAGATTGCTGGACACACTGGGGCAATACTGGAGACCATGGGGCAGATTGCTGGACACACTGGGGCAATACAGGAGACCATGTGGCAGAATGCTGGACACACTGGGGCAATACAGGAGACCATGGGGCAGATTGCTGGACACACTGGGGCAATACTGGAGACCATGGGGCAGAATGCTGGACACACTGGGGAAATACTGGAGACCATGGGGCAGAATGCTGGACACACTGGGGCAATACAGGAGACTATGGGGCAGATTGCTGGACACACTGAATACTGGAGACCATGGGGCAGATTTCAGGACACATTGAGGCAATGCTGGAGACCCTGGGCAGACTTCTGGACATACTGGGGCAATACTGGAGACCATGGGGCAGATTGCTGGACACACCGGGGCAATACTGGAGACCATGGGGCAGAATGCTGGACACACTGGGGCAATACAGGAGACCATGGGGCAGATTGCTGGATACACCGGGGCAATACTGGAGACCATGGGGCAGAATGCTGGACACACTGGGGCAATACAGGAGACCATGGGGCAGATTGCTGGAGACCCTGGGGCAGATTTCTGGACACATTGAGGCAATGCTGGAGACCCTGGGGCAGACTTCTGGACACACTGGGGCAATGCTGGACACTGGGGCAGATTGCTGGACACACTGGGGGTAATATGCTGGACACACTGGGGCAATGCTGGACACTGGGGGTAATATGCTGGACACACTGGGGCAGACTGCTGGACACACTGGGGAAAGGCTGGACACTGGGGCAGATTGCTGGACACACTGGGGGCAGTGCTGGACATACTGGGGCAGATTGCTGGACACACTGGGGGTAATATGCTGGACACACTGGGGCAGATTGCTGGACAACATGGGGGTAATATGCTGGACACACTGGGGCAGATTGATGGACAACATGGGGGTAATATGCTGGACACACTGGGGCAGGACTTGAGGCATGGGCAGAATGTAGATACGGGGCATGATTGGAGACACGGGGCAGGATTGGATCATGGGGCAGGACGGATACGATGGAGGCTGGTGGGGCAGGATGTGGAGATCATATGGGGTAGAATGGATACTCATGAGGGCAGGATGCGAGAACATATGGCTGGAGCCAGGAATGAGAAACGGGGCCAGGGTGGGGAATATTATTACCATAGGGGCTAATTAAGGGATATTATTACTGCAGTGATGTATTTATTTTATTTTTTGAGTATACTGTTTTAAATGGGGGGGCGGTCCTGTTACTGTGCAGAGTGACACTATATCACCTTTTTTTCTTCATGTGATGTAATGTAGAAGTTGTGAAAAATTAAGTAATGTGTTCTGCAAGCAGAGCTCGAGATAACTGTGTTATTTCCTGCAGAAACGAGTCCTGGCTGGAAGGAATGATGGCGGTCTGTGCTGGATGAAAGATGAAGGACTTCACCTAGAGACGTCACTGGTGAGTCAGTGTTACCTATACACTGACACTATACACTGTATACTATATAGAGGTCCTGTGTATAATGTCACCAGTGATCTCTGTATTACCTCTACACAGACACTGCATACTAAGTACAGATCTCCTGTGAATACTGGCACTTATGGTGATAGTATTGTGGGGTTTTTTTTATTACTGATCAGTATTGTAGTATTCAGTCACTATGTGGTGGTAATATGTGGTCTGGAAATGGTGTTGTGGTATTTGTCCCTTGTATGTAGTATTATTCGGTCACTATGTGGCCTGGTCATGGTGTGGTGGTATTAAGTCACAGGTGTGGCATGTGGGGGTGACACCATTAGGCCCAGTTTAAGTTCTACAAAACAGGAAAACCGTTTTTGGTAACCTTTGTGTGTATTGAGCCGGGGGGGGGTGGGGGGGCTCCAAACTCGGGAACAGCCCCGGGCGGCAAAAGCTCTAGCTACGCCTCTGGTTGTCGCTGATGTCTCCTCCCTGAATTTCCTGTTGGTTACCACCCTGAGTTCCTGATTGGTTCATTCTGATTGCACACCCTATTTAAACTGGGCATTGCTCTCAGTTCCTTGCGGGATTATTGAGCTACCTGCCTTTAGGAAAGCTTTCTTCCACCTGCTATTCCTTCAAGCAACACTGCTGCTGCTGGTAAACGACCTCTGGCTTCCTTGACTACAATTCCTGCTTATTCCTTCAAACTACCATGCTGTTCCTGTGTATCGACTCCTTGGCTATTCCAGACTACACTACCTGCCCGGTACTGCCCCTAGTGGTTGCAATATCACTACTCCAAATAGCTATGCAATTTCAGTGACTGGCAGAAAATCCCCACATGTTCATTGGCTGTCTTTAAAAAGCCAAATATGCGGGGTGGGGACTTTAGCTCCCATTCGAACATTCAAAAAATACTCACCGAGCATCCCGAGAGAGCACATTGATGATTGAGCGAGTATCGAGTAGTGACGAGCATGCTCGCTCATCACTATTTGTTTTCCATATGTCAAAGCTCTGGGGTGTAATTACTGCTGAGAGGCTACTCGCTGCAGTAAGGGAGCCCAGATCAGAACAGCGGAGAACTCACAGGGTAGCAAGCAGGACCTGAATCACGTGACCGAGGGGGAGTGGCCAGGAACGGAGCCAGGCGAACGGCCCCAGAGAGTACTCAGACGAGCCGAGGTCAATAACCAGGGGATAAGCAAGTTACCTGAGGGTGAGACAGAAGGATAGTCAGGTGGAAGCCAGAAGAAGAAAGCCAAGTAAGCGAATGGATAGAACCCAAAGTAGGGAAGCCTAGAGAATCAAACAGATCAGATAAGGCACAGAGAGCAAACAAACAACTCAGTATGCACAAGGACACCAGGGGTTCAGACACACAGCCAGAACAAAGGTATAACTGACAGAGTATCCTAGTCCAGCATGGGTATAAATATCCCTCCCAGATCAAGAAGGAGGCCGCAACAATTAACCCTGAGAGGGCAGGGCATTAACCCTGTCCAAACCATGACACTATAAAGTATTACAAGCTTTGTTTTACATTTCGGTGGTTTATAACACTCCAAAAAAGCAATCAAAAATTTTTCTGGATTGAATTGTTCAAAAATTTGGGGGCATTTGATTTCCATAGAGTATTACATACTTTGTGTTACATTACGGTGGTATTAGGCTGTGTGCACACGTTCAGGATTTTTCGCATTTTTTCCGCTATAAAAGCGCGATAAAAACGCTTTAAAAATGCATCCCATCATTTATAATGCATTCCGCAATTTTTGTGCATATGTTGCGTTTTTTTCCGTGAAAAAAACGCATCGTGGTAAAAAACGCAGCTTATTCATTAATTTGAGGATTTTTTGCAGATTTCCCACTATATTATTGCATTGGTAACCTCCCGAAAAAAACGCAAAAAATCCACAAAAAAACGCGAGAAAAACGCGAACAAAAACAAAATAAAAAAAGCGTGCGGATCTCTTGCCGAAAATGTCCGGTTTTGTTCAGGAAATTTCTGCAAGGAATCCTGACGTGTGCACATAGCCTGAAATTTAAAAATATGCTTTGCCTACTGCAGGTGACTTATTTTTAATTAAAAGTAAATTTGGTTTCCTGAGACCTAGCAATTAGAAAATGCAGAAGACATGCAGCAAGGGATGGGGAAGTAGAAATGCTGATGATAGTGTAAGCAGATGCTGAGTACTTGGGGCAGGTGCCACTACACCTGTTGTTGTAGCATAACAAACACACCCAGACACATAGCTTCCTGTCCCACTTTACAGGGAGGCATGGTACACCACTTGTGAAGCCTCACCAGTGTGAACAGGTGTTCGGTTGGATAGAACATAATGCTTCCAGCATGATTGCCAGCACCACTCATTCTTCCACACGGTCCAGTCTCACCAGCTGGTTCACTTAAACCTCACCCTTATCCTCTTCCTCCCACTATATTGAGTCCTAAGAGACCAGTGATGCCACGCTAGGAAACTTTGAGGCGCTCTCTACAACATCATTTCTTGATTGTGCCCCCTCACCCTGCATGTTCCAAGAGGGACAGGAGGATGTGCTGTTTGATGATGTACAAAACTTAGAACAGCTACAGCACAAGAAGCTGATGGTGAGGAATGTCAAATTTTGTCTAAGGAGGTAGATGATGATAAGAAACAGTTGCCGATAAGTCAGGTTAGAAAATCACCAAGTCATGAGGACCAGGGTGTGGAGGTGAAAGACGAAGTGGTGGATGAAGAAATCACCGACCCAACCTGGGCAGCTGGCATGCAGAGTGAGGCCAGCAGCACTGAGGGGGAGGGATTGGTAGCACCAAAACAGGCAAGAAGAGGCAGTGGGGTGACCAGAGGGAGAAGGAGGGCAATTGTTTCACAGAGCACCGACACTCATGAATTTCTCTGTCAAAGTGTTAGGTGTTCCTCAGTCTGGGACTTTTTTAAAGAGAGTTCTGAGAAAAAACAAATGGTCATTTGCAACCTGTGCCATGCCAAGATCAGCAGGGTCCAGACCACTAAGAGTCTAACCACCATCGGCATGATCAGGCACATCATCTAAGAATCCAACTCGGTAGCCCAAACGTCTGGGTCCATGATTGGTGCCAGCAGGTGACACCACTGCCACTTCTCCTGTGGAAGTTGGTTCCCAATCCCCTGTCTATGACACTGGCGCTGTTGCCTCCTGCCCTGTACCTGTCCTTGCACATTCTGAGGCAACATCATCAGGCACTGACAAAAATGTATCCAGCAGAGCGTTTAACTGTCCCTAACTCAGGCCTTGGGATGAAAAAGAAAGTTCCCATCCACTTACCCAAAGGCCCAAATGCTAATTGGCACATTTTCAGGCTGCTTGCCAAGGAAATGTTGCCGTTTAGGCTTGTAGACTCAGAGGATTTCCGCTGACTCATGGCAGAAGACGTCTCTAGGTACTTTGTTCCCCGCCACCACTTTTTCTCCCGGTGTGGCATGCCTCTCTTGTGCTAGTACGTGTCCAGGAACATCGCTTGTGCCCTTATCAATGCAGTTACTGGAATTTTACACTCAACAACTGACTCTTGGACAAGCGCTTGTTGCCAGGGACGTTATATATCCCAGACAGCACACTGAGTGAACATTGTGAGACCCACCCTGGCACAGCACATGTGCTACTGATGCTGAAGATTGCTGAACCTACTACATCAGGGATTTCTTCACCTCCTACAACAGCTTCTGCACCCTCTCTTGCTCTTCCTTATCATCCATCTCTGATTTAGTATCTCAGAGCACAACATCCACATCAGCCGGAAGCTGGAAGCGCTGCAGCACTGCCTCAGCAAAGCGGCAACAGGCTCTGCTGAAGCTAATTGGTCTAGGAGACAAACCATACACCGCTGTGGAGTTATTAAAAGGAACACCCGACCAGACAGATCTGTGGATCTTGCCACTGAACCTCCTACCAGGCATGGCCGTGTGTAATAATGGCCACATACACACACATACCATTATTAATACACATGCTGAATTTGGTGGTTAAGCAGTTTCTGAAAACTTATCTTCATTTGCCAAAACTTCTGGTCAAGGTATGCTCTATCAGCACCCATTTCCACAAGTCAGACACAGCTGTTGCCTCTCTGGCAGTGCTACAACAGCTCATGCAAGTGCCAGCTCACCGACTGGTGAGCGACATCACCATGCACTGGAACTACACACTGCACAGTGGTCAGTTGCTGAAATTCAACTCTATGATGCCCATCAGTATTTTGGGCAGCCTTCACACATAATGGAAGAGTGGGAATGGATCTGTGACATTTGTCCAAGACTTTGAAGACTCCATAATGATGGTGAGCAGCGATGACGCCATAATCAGAGCCACAGTCCCCCTTCTATGCCTACTTAAAAAGTCGCTGATCACAATTACCGCTGAAGCTTTGCATGCATACCATGTGGAGATGGAGGAAAACATGAGACAGGGAGATACTACCCAGCCCAGCCTCATCTCATCTGCTCAGCGTGAATTGGGTAACAGTGAGGACGTGGAGGCTGAGGAGGAACAGGAGCTTGTTGCTAATGCAACAGAGGCTAGTACCCACAGAAGCTGCGTCTCATCTTTCCTACATGGATGGGCAGGAGAGATAAATGAGGAGGAAGAGATGGAGGAGGAGATAGAGGGTAGTCATCATAGTGGAGACAGGGAAGTGTTGGCTGTAGAACATTTGGCACATACTGTATGGCCTACTTTATTTCTCGCTGCCCTTTTCCTTGACCCTTGAGTTACATTTCTTGCCTTCAATTGTCTATTGATGACTGGATTACACCACTATATAATTTTTCCTAGCTTTTCACTGCTGAAAAAATATTTTGGCTAAAATAAAAGCTGATGGCTATATATGTGATATGTTGTTAGATGGGGATTGTTAATGTGTGAGAACGTAGTGAAGAAGTGGAGTTTTTCCAAGAGTGGGAGGTGGGACTGTGGAAGGTTCAAGTGGTGGAGGTGGAACTGGGATGGAGCCTGTGTGAAAATTTTGCCTGTATGGGGCTCTGAACTTCCTGGTGGCAGCCCTAGTCATCCCTACTGCAGCCTTTTATAGTGGTTCAATATGATATTGCTTCTTGGTCTCATTAATTTGGGAATTTAAATATAGTGAGCTGAAAAACAAGGCACAACCACAACAATACTAGAGCACTGCCTGGTAAACAATGATGGGAACGTGGCACATTTAATCATCTGACTGCCCTGACAATGATGACCTATCCTAATAAATGGCCTTTAGTTTTGCAGTCATTAAAAACTCGCTTAATTATTTTCTGTATATAAACTGTAAAAAAAATGCAAGCACCCAAAACTAAGAATCAAAGTCCGCACTCACAGCAGGTTAAATCAGAGATACTGGGTGGAAAACCACAAAACATGCGTTTCTTCAGCCAGTATTATGGATTTGGGTGCTCCTTGTGAAAAAACAGGGTCCAAAATTCAGAACAACGAAGTAGAAGTAGAAAGGAGCACTCACCATCCAAAAGAAATGTTCAATCTTTATTGCGGCATAAAATGTATAGCAAGGTCTCACAGGAGAACGTGGGTGTCACGAGACGACGGCCGTTTCACGCTGCTGCGCTTCTACGGGTCTACAGCGCAGCAGCGTGAAACGGCCGTCGTCTCGTGACACCCACGTTCTCCTGTGAGACCTTGCTATACATTTTATGCCGCAATAAAGATTGAACATTTCTTCTGGATGGTGAGTGCTCCTTTCTACTTCTACTTCATTGTACTAAACTGTAAAAAAATATTCTTTAAAAACAATTTGACTAAAGTGTATAAAATGTATACACTCTTGGCATTAAAGTGGTATAGCCTGTCCTTACTGCAAGAATCATAAAATGTAAATGAAATTAGACTTTTCTTATTTTAAGTTAATGACTAATAAACTGATGCAAAATGTGCTGTTCTAGGGAACCTTTCTTTGATTTATGGGAGATCTTTTATTAATATCATTTTAATACCATAATGTGGCTGTAAATCACTGAAATGATTGCTTTAGCCTAGAAATATTTTAAAGATGTTCTTATTACCAATTGAACGTAGCAAATAAAATATTTCTGGTTTACAATTTAGGAGGAAAAAAAGTGTTTTCTGTTGGATGGCATGTGAAAGGAACAGAACAATCACAATTAGATTAATTTGTCCCCATACAGTATCATGTTATCAGCAGCACAACTACAGTTTACACCGGCGATGTGCTGCTGAGAACAAGGATTTCTGTTCCCACATAAACAATCCAATCACTCGATGAATACGCAGCATTTTGCTTGTTTAGTATAATACACCCCATAGTCCTCCATATATTAGAATGTGCACCTCAGTCCTCCATATAGTATAATACATTCCTCATTCCTCCATATAGTATAATACACTCCTCAGTCCTCCGTATAGTATAATACACTCCTCATAGTCCTCCTTATAGTATAATACACTCCTCAGTCCTCCGTATAGTATAATACACTCCTCATAGTCCTCCATATAGTATAATACACTCCTCACAGTGCTCCATATAGTATAATGTACCGCCATAGTAATCCATGCAGTACACTTCACTTCCCATAGTATAATGCACCCCATAGTTTTTCATATAGTATAATGTATTCCAAATCGTCCTCGATACAGTATAATGCAGCCCACATATAGTATAATGATGCCACCCCAGAGTATAATGCAGCCACCCCACAGAATATATTGTAGCCCCAAGTATAATGTAACCGCCCAGAGAATATAATGCAGCCCCCTCATATAGTATAATTCAGCCCCTGCATATATAATATATGGTAGCCCCCTCATAGATCATAATGCAGCCCCCCATAGAATATAATGTAGCCCCTCCATAGAATGCAATGCAGCCCTCCTCATATAGCATAATGCAGCTCCCCATAGAATATAATGTAGCCCCCTCATAGAGTATGATGCAATCACCCCTCATAGAATATAATAAATGTAATACATAGAATACATTTAATATAGAATATAATACAGCCTACCTCCCCATAGAATGATGCAATCCTCCCTCATAGAATGTAATACAGCCCCCATAGAATGTAATACAGCCCCCCCATAGAATGTAATACAGCCCCCATATAATATAATACAACCCCCATAAAATGTAATACACCCCCCATAGAATGTAATACAGCCCCCGCATAGAATGTAATGTAGCGCCCCCCAATTGCCCCACAATCCAGTTATCACACATTGATATATTAAAAAAACATAGTATCCTCACCTCTCCTCATGCCCCGCCCTGCTCCTGGCTCCCGTCTCAGTGGCTGCAGTCTGCCCGACATACAGCAGGTACAGGATGATATGACGGCATTGCACACCCACAGTGTCAGAGGCAGAGCGGGGAATGATGAGAGAGGGAGCGTCAGGTGACGCTCTCTCCTCCATCATTGCATTCAACTGTACCGGCATCATAGACGCCGGTATAGTTGAATGCGGCGGCGGGGGTAGTCGGCCCAGTGGCAGAGCGTGCAGGGATCGAGCGGCCCACTACTGGTATCGCCCTTCTGGCATTTGACAGAAGAGCCTGATGGCCGGTCTGGCCCTGTTTAACCGCATTAGGATTGGTTTCCAGCCATGGCAACTTGAAGGATGACCAATCTGTTGGAAGATTGTACTTCTGCAAGCCTAGATAGGTCCACCAGGGTCTTCTCCACCTTTATTTTGAATGTATCAAGCCTCTGGTATTCCTCTTTGCCTTATTCCTTCTATTCTTCTGATAAATGACTGGCAGAATGTGAATATTCATCCAGTAGTTTCTGGGTGAACTTTTTGAAAGGGTATTGAGTTGCCCGCCAGGGCAGTGGGGTACTCGGTACCGGGTCCGGTCGCAATTAAAGGGGTGGTCACGGTGGCGGTGACCCGGTCTGTAGCCCTGGCCACTCAAGTAAAAGGGGAAAGGTATTTAAAGGGTTTAATCAAGTTTGTATTCGTGATGCCACCTGTGGTTCTCGGTCAGAGGTGACAGATGCTGCTTAAAGGGGTCTGTTACTGCAGCAAAGATGGTGACGCTTTTCACAGGTGCGTGGTCCCCAGGGCTCCCAAGGTCTATGGCAAGGATGGTGTGGTGGATGCCGTCAAATAAATGGAGGACACGGGGTTTCAGTCTTTACCTGGTTTACTGATGTTGTAGTCAGCCTCAGTCCAGGGTAACGGCAACAGGTGTCCTTGAGGTCCAGGCAGCCTGAAGACAGGTGGAATCCCTTTTGACAGGTCAGTTTGGAGCCTTCCACTATGCACTGGCTTCTAGTCCCTTGCTGCCTGTGGTGCCCTAACAAGGTTCTCTTGCTCTCCTCTCCTGGGACAGTACCTGCACGGTAGGCAACTTGAGCCATTCCTCTGGGGTCACTTTACACGGTGACTCCCAGGCTTTGAAATGCTGTTGTACCTCATATTTAATGTGGACAAGTCACTTTTAGCTTCCTGCCCTCCGGCTCTGCTGTGGGACTGGCAGTTCCACGCAGCCTCCGGCTCCCGATGCCCGGATTCTGCGCTCTGCTTAGAGGGGCCAAATCGCAGCCCTCCTCCAGCTCTTAAGTTCCTCTGTGCTCCTTCACTCTCTGCTACCAACTGAACTAACTCTTCCTCCAGACCAGGATGTATATTCAGGGAAGCTCCCCTAAAACTGGGTTTAGAGCTCCCCCTTATCGCCTGGAGTCAGAAAGTGTTGCTGCATGTACAGTTTACCTGCCAAAGGGATCTCTCCTGTCTCCAGGCATGGCATTACCCTCCCGAGTGGAAGGCAGTGCCACTGTGGTACCCAGACTCCTGGGGTGCCACAGTATTCCTAAATAATAAATATAATTAATAATTATAATTAAAATTATTTAAAAGTATTAAAATTTGTGTTCAGTTTAACGAATATTTTTATTCACAGTCGTCAAAATTCGGTCACAGTTCGGTAAATCATCGGGTTTCCACTAATGCTTTTGTTAATACTTTAGCTAGGATAATGCTGCTGTATGATGAGTGGCGAGGATGGTGGGGATGTATTTGATAAGGGGAGGAGGTGTTTCTAGGTCAGAGGAGCTGCAGAGTGTAATTTGTTTTTCTTGAATAACTTAATTGTGTACATTCCGGCAGCCAATCAGGGCACAGAAACTATCCACAATGTCATAAAACAAGGTCTTCAGTGATTGGCTGCCAAAGTCACATGTCCCTGGGCATATAAAAAGGGGTAATCTTGTTTTGTTGGTGCCATTTTCTCAGTGTCACAGTGCAGAGAAGCCACTTCTGATAGTGCTGAAAGTGAACTTGTCAGTTAGCTAGACAGGATCCTGTCCTGTGTGAAAACGATCTTACAGCATCTATCTAGATTGTGCAAAAACTGTGTTGCAGTCCCAGGAGGCCCCATTTGCTAATCCAAATCATTTGTGATAAAACTGTGATTTAGTGAGAAATCAGAATGCCAGATTTCCACTTAAACATCATTAGACCTAATATTGGGGTGCAGCCAGGAGGCCCAATTAGCTAATCCAAGTCGTTTGGGATAATACGGTGCTTCAGTGGAAAATCAGAAGGCCAGATTTACACTTAAAAATCTTTAGGCCTGATATTGGGGTGCAGCCAGGAGGCCCAATTGGGTAATAAATCGTTTGGGATAAAATAGTGTTGCAGTGAGAAATCAGAAGGTCACATTTCCTCTTAAAAATCGTTAGGCATAACAGCATTGTTCAGGCACACCATCAAAGAAAATAATTATTGATTGTTCATTTAGTGACAGTTGACTGACAGCTGTGGGCATAAGGTTATGAAACAGCAGGGTACAAGAGGGGAAGGCTACTTACAACATGAGTGGGAAAAACAAGGTTGTGGTGGAAGGGGGAATAGGCTTAACGTTCGACGTGTACGTGGGTTAGGTATTAATGAAACCTCAACTGAACAAATATCGTCTCGTCCTATGAGATGAGGGCCAGAAAGAGCATGTGCTCCAGTGGCTGTCAAGCACTGCATCAAGTGGCCTCTCCTCCTCTTCCTCCACCTTAACATCTCACACAATATAATCCTTTGAGGTGGCACCCAAAATAACCCTTGTTTTCCCCCATGTCACAAGTTTCCAAATGCCCAACTGATTGTGGGGAACTTCAGGTGAGCCATTCTGCAGAGCTGTTCATCAGGACTAGGCGATGGTGTAGCTTTTAGTGTCATGCATTGATCTTGCATTATTGAAACCTTTGTAGTGTCTTCTGTGCCTGCTGTTGTTACTGCTGCTGATGTTACAAACAATTTATTGAAACACGAAGTTGTGTCTCCATCTGGTGGGTTGCCTGTGATGGAAGGTGTGTCAGAGGCCTATTATACTGTTTCTACTCTGTGGAAAATGATGCCACCTTAGTGGTGTGTGACAATATTTTTTGAAATGTGGAGACTCAAAGTTGCGTCTCCAACTGGTGGGTTGCCTGTGTAAGTAGGGCTCCCAACCCGGCAGACCTGCACTTACTTTCAGTCAACTAGCTGTGTTACTTTCTTTACATTTTGCTATCAATAGTACTTTATGATCTGATGTTTGTGCAGAGCAGGGCCGGACTGGTCATCTGACAATTCTGGCAAATGCTAGAAGGGCCTGTCTGGTAGTGGGCTGCCTTGTCTGCTACATTGTTAACAGAATTAGTGTTCTCAAGATACCCATACTGTTAAGAGTTCTGACGGAGCACAAAGTCACTGACTCAGTCACTTACCCCAGAAGGCCACGGGCATCATTAGAAACATTGGTCTTGTAGTACATCTTGCTTTCCTCCATCCAGGGTAATATTAGTAATATATTCCATCTGGTGCTTGGAAATGGGGACAACATGGGCCTGTGTGATTTCAAATGCCAGGGTTGAATTTTGGCCCCAGTCTGTACCTGCAGAGTGTGGCTGGGAAAAAAAAACAGAGCTGTTGCATGAGGTGTGAGGTCTCCCAGTTAAGAAGTCTTACACCGCTCCCTTAACCATGAGGTCCTCATTGAAACTTCAATTCACAGCTATACATGCTGGCCCAGACCCTGATACCAATGGCTGACTGCTGCTGTGCCACTTGCAAATTTCTACTCTGGGTCAATTGATGCCACTTTTCTTTTTGTCTGCCCCTAATTTTAACTGTTTGGGATGTTTTTTGTCACCCACTAATGTGTTGTGTATCTGTTTGGCTTGGCCTCCCATTGAATTTAATGGGTTTCGGGTACGTTCGTTGAACAGATGAAAGGTTCGCTCACCTCTAATTATAATGGCATACTAGCAAAAACGTTGTCAGACTGCAATTGACATCACTATTACTGGGTGACCGCCATAAATAGACACATAATGTCCAATTCTTGACAGCTTTCATGACATAATTTTGGCATAAGAAGGTATGAGGTGTGGCAAAATTTGGGGGCAACTCAAAACTGCACTACATTTTTGTGACTTTAAGTGTTCTCATGCCATTATTTCCCAACTCCGATAAAGATGGTGCAGGACTTAGGTGGGACGACTGCTGCTTGTCAAATTCATAACAAGCGGTGGTGTATACACCAAATCTTTTTATCCAGTAGGGGCTGGAGTGAGATTTGTGGCAAGATGCATACAGAGGCGCACACCACTTGTCAGATGCTCCTGATTCATTAAGCGGTGTGCAACTCTTAAAGAATTAAAAGCCACTCCACCCTAATACCTCATCAAAACCGGCATGTAGATCACCGGTCTTGATGAATCAGGGCCTAAGGTCTTGATTCATTATTGAATTTGAACCTTTTATTGTTTACTTTTTGGTTTATTGTTTAGTTTTTCACCTTTTTATCATTTGCGCTTTACTTTTCTTGAATTTGCACATTTTTTTTTTAAAGTTTGTTTTATGCGTTTGCTGTTTTATGTTCAACTAGCTGAAGAGCCCGGCGTTGCCTGGGCATAGTAAATATCTGTGGTTAGTTACACTTCTCTTATTTTCCCATCATGCCTCTCATTTTCCCAATCACATCTTTCATTTTGCCCCTCACATCTCTCATTTTCTCCCTCACTCCTTATTTTCCCCCTCACTCCTTATTTTCCCCCTCACTCCTTATTTTCCCCCTCACTCCTTATTTTCCCCCTCCCTCCTTATTTCCCCCCTCACTCCTTATTTTCCCTCTCACTCCTTATTTTCCCCCTCACTCCTTATTTTCCCCCTCCCTCCTTATTTTTCCCCTCACTCCTTATTTTTCCCCTCACTCCTTATTTTCCCCCTCACTCTTTATTTTCCCCCTCACTCCTCTCATTCCCCCCTAACACTTGTCATTTCGACCTCACATCTGTCATTTTCTGATCACTCCACTATTTTCCCTCACTCCTCTCATTTTGCACTCACACCTTTTCATTTTCACCTCACACCTCTCATTTTCACCTCAGTATATACATGTTTATCATCTCCCTTATATATAGTATACACCTGTATGTCATCTCCTGTATATAGTATATACCTGTATGTCATCTCCCCTGTATATAGTATATACCTGCTGTGTGTCATCTCCCCTGTATATAGCATATACCTGTATGTCATCTCCTCTTATATATAGTATATACCTGTATGTCATCTCCTTCTATATATAGTATATACCTGTATGTCATCTCCTCCTGTATATAGTATATACCTGTGTGTCATCTCCCCTGTATATAGTATATATCTGTGTCATCTCCTCCTGTATATAGTATATACCTGTATGTCATCTTCTATATATAGAATATACCTGTATGTCATCTCCTCCTGTATATAGTATATACCTGTAGGTCATCTGCTCCTGTATATAGTATATACCTGTATGTCATCTCCTCCTGTATATATATGTACCTGTATGTCATCTCCTCCTCTATATAGTATATACCTGTGTCATCTCTCCTGTATATAGTATATACCTGTGTGTCATCTCCCCTGTATATAGTATATACCTGTGTCATCTCCTCCTGTATATAGTATATATCTGTGTGTCATCTCCTCCTGTATTAGACCTCGTTCACACGTTATTTGCTCAGCATTTTTACCTCAGTATTTGAAAGCTAAATTGGCAGCCTGATAAATCCCAACAGGAAGCCCTCCCCCTGGCAGTATATATTAGCTCACACATGCACATAATAGACAGGTCATGTGACTGACAGCTGCCGTATTTCCTATATGGTACAGTTGTTGCTCTTGTAGTTTGTCTGCTTATTAATCAGATTTTTATTTTTGAAGGATAATACCAGACTTGTGTGTGTTTTAGGGCGAGTTTCGTTTGTCAAGTTGTGTGTGTTGAGTTGCGTGTGTTGCGACATGCATGTAGCGACTTTTGTGGGATGAGTTTTATGTGCAACATGCGTGTAGCAACTTTTTGTGTGTCGAGTTGCATGTGACAGGTTAGAGTAGCAAGTTGTGTGCAGCAACTTTTGCGCATGGCGAGTTTTGCGCGTGGCGAGTTTTATGTGTGGTGCCTTTTGAGTATGTGCGAGTTTTGTGTGAGGCAACTTTTGCATGTGTTGCAAATTTTGTGCATGTGGCAATATTTCCGCGTGTGCAAGTTTTGCGTGTGGCGAGTTTTCCATGAGGTGAGTTTTGCACTTGTGGCGAGTTTTGCGTGAGCCTAGTTTTTGCATGTGGCGAGTTTTGCGCGTGGCGAGTTTTGAGCAGCGACTTTTGTGTTTTGACTTTTATGTGGCGAGGTTGGTGTATGTGTGGTGAAATGTGTGATGAGGGTGGTATATGTGTTCAAGCACGTGGTAGTTTGTGGCGCATTTTGTGTATGTATTCATATCCCCATGTGTGGTGAGTATCCCATGTCGGGGCCCCACCTTAGCAACTGTACGGTAAATATTCTTTGGCGCCATCGCTCACTCTTTAAGTCCCCCTTGTTCACATCTGGCAGCTGTCAATTTGCCTCCAACACTTTTCCTTTCACTTTTCCCCATTATGTAGATAGGGGCAAAATTGTTTGGTGAATTGGAAAGCGCGGGGTTAAAATTTTACCTCACAACATAGCATATGAAGCTCTCAGGGTCCAGACGTGTGACTGTGCAAAATTTTGTGGCTGTAGCTGCGACGCCTCCAACACTTTTCCTTTCACTTTTTCCCCATTATGTAGATAGGGGCAAAATTGTTTGGTGAATTGGAACGCGTGGGGTTAAAATTTCACCTCACAACATAGCCTATGACGCTGTCAGGGTCAAGACGTGTGACTGTGCAAAATTTTGCGGCTGTAGCTGCTACGGTGTAGATGCCAATCCCGGACATACACACACACACACACACACACACACACATTCAGCTTTATATAGTAGATTTGTCCTCATTGTGGGCAGGTTTTAGGGTTTCCAGATGTTCTCAGCTGATTGTCAATTGTGACATTTTAAAAATGTAATCGATCAAGGAAGAAGGTATTTCCATCTTCATTTGTCCCATAAAATCTGCAGTTTGTTGAACTAAATTCTTTAAAATAACAGCATAATAGCGTTGGAATGGCTACAAGGTTTGAAACTCGTCTTCCCACACAAGTTAACCCTTTGGGGGCTGGTGACATATATGATGCATGCTAGTATGCTGTTATCTACTATATAATTGTCTAAGGGTCACTTCCGTCTGTCTGTCTGTCTGTCCTTCTGTCACGGTTATTTATTCGCTGATTGGTCTCGGAAGCTGCCCGTCATGGCTGCCGCAACCAATCAGCGACGAGCACAGTCCGATTAGTCCCTCCCCTGCTCCCCTGCACTCACTGCCCGGCGCCCGCTCCATAATCCCCTCCACTCACCGCTCACACAGGGTTAATGGCAGCGGTAATGGCCCGCGGTGTAACGCACTCCGTTACCGCTGCTATTAACCCTGTGTGTCCCCAACTATTTACTATTGATGCTGCCTATGCAGCATCAATAGTAAAAATATGTCATGTTAAAAATAATTAAAAAAACAAAAAACCTGCTATCCTCACCCTCCATCGCCTTTCCCGCTTCTCGCCACGCTCCCGGGATCGCTCAATTGCAAGTGGCAGCTTCCGGTCCCAGGGCTGGTGTGTGACAAGGACCTGCCATGACGTCACGGTCATGTGACCGCGACGTCATCACAGGTCCTTCTCATACCAGCCCTGGGACCGGAAGCTGCCGCTTGCAATTGAGCGATCCCGGGAGCGTGGCGAGAAGCGGGAAAGGCGGCGGATGGTGAGTATAGCAGGACTTCAACGGGCCTTTGGAAGGTGAGTATATGTTTATTTTGTTTTTTAAGTCTATATACTACGTGGCTTTGTGCTGTATACTCCGTCACTGTGCAATATACTATGTGGCTAGGTAATATAATACGTGCCTGGGCAATATACTACGTGACTGGGCAATATACTACGTGGCTTGACAATATACTCCGTCGCTTCGTGGCTGGGCAATATACTACGTGGCTGGGCAATATACTACGTGACTGGGCAATATACTTCGTGACTGGGCAATTTACTATGTGGCTGGACAATATACTCCGTCGCTGTGCAATATACTACGTGGCTGGGCAATATACTATGTGGCTGGGCAATATACTACGTGGCTGGGCAATATACTATGTGGCTGGGCAATATACTACGTGGCTGGGCAATATACTACGTGGCTGGGCAATATACTATGTGGCTGGGCAATATACTACGTGGCTGGGCAATATACTACGTGGCTGGGCAATATACTATGTGGCTGGGCAATATACTACGTGGCTGGGCAATATACTAAGTGGCTGGGCAATATACTACGTGGCTGGGCAATATACTAAGTGGCTGGGCAATATACTATGTGGCTGGGCAATATACTATGTGGCTGGGCAATATACTACGTGGGCTGTGCAATATATTACGTGGCTGGGCAATATACTACTTGGGCAATATACTACGTGGACATGCATATTCTAGAATACCCGATGCGTTAGAATCGGGCCACCATCTAGTTTCAAATAATTTACTTCAATAAACTATGGATTTTATGGGACAAAGGGAGCTGGAAATACCTTCTTTCTTGATTGATTTCTTTTCCTGCGGAACTACAGACTTCTTGTGCTCCAATTCTTGGAGATTCAATGGGCGTGCTGACCTTTCTCTTTCTAATTTTAAAAATGTGTAATATTTTAGCTTAAGTGTACTCCAGTCCCTTATTAGAGCGATTTTATACACATCTCAAATGTTTTACCTGCATAAATCTGTAACATTTACCTCTTCGGTATGTCAAATTGAAAAAATTTGCAAAATTGTGCAAATTTGTAAATGTGTAAAACTGGAGGCACACAAGGCAGGATGAGTGCTACTGTGGTGTGCGTGAACCCGAACACATTGCGATATTACTACGATCCGCACCATACGGCGAGATAACCCCGCTATGTCTGTATAGACGCCACAGTTTGGATAGTATGAAACAGTCAAATGCTCACAAGCCATTTAAAAAGTTTCCTGATCCGATGTGAAAGGTTGTTAGTCATGAGTCGCAGCCATTGCAAAAAAATCTGAGTTAAAATAATGATCTGATGAAAGTTAAATACAATAAATCTCCACTGTAACAAATGGGAAGAAATCAGGGCAATCTGTAACTCGGTGACACCGTGGGTAGCTGAGTGAAACTTTGGATTCATAAATCAGCACTTCTTTAACGACTGGGACTGTCAGATTTATACATTTAACATCAGAGTACACCAGAGGCGCATTAAGTCCAAGTTAAACAATCCCTGACATGCCTCCGCTTAATCGCTGAGCGTCTGAGAGCCGTATAATCACCAGAGGACCCGGGGACCAGAACAACAACTTCTTCTTGATCATATTAAAACTTTTTACTTTTTAATTAATCAGATATGGTTTTCATGTTACCGTTGATGTGTTAAATGGTCACTGTCGTTTCTGCAAAGTTTGTACAAATTAATACTACAAGAAAACTTTTGTAATATATTTTATGAGAGAAATATGTTTCGCTACTTATGAGTCACTTCTTCTCCTGTCACTTGATTTCCAAACTCATAATCAACTTTAAAAACTTGCTAAAAATCCATCTTGGTCAAGACAAGGAGTACAGGTAGCTCAAAAAGGTATCAATTACAGAGTCTACTTGGCAGAGACACACGTAGATCACGTTGCTGCCTTCTAGAAAGTGTTTATCTCACTCAAGTGCTGGATTCACAGCTACACTGCTCAGTATTGCCGAATAATGGTCTTCATGCTGCTATATCGGAACGTGGGCTACAGAAAGATAGGAGAGCAAGAATCCCTTGTGTGTGTGTATATGTGTAGTGTATGGGGAACATCATTGCAGTTAGTCTTCACCCACTAGCTCAGGGACAACTGAAAATTACATTTAGCAGAAACTAGTGAAAAATGCAGTATATAAGTCATGTAACACTAATTTGTCATCAAAACAAAGTTTTCCTTTCTAAACCTCACCCACCTTGTTCAGGGTTTTATTCTATCAACATTTATAAGCAAATCCAATTTGAGTTGAACTTTTATTACTTGGATTGAACTATTCTTTGAGCCTCTTATCCCTACATGATAAATATATTCTGCTGAAATATCCCTTTAACCCCTTAACGATATATGACATTCTATGTCCATCATATGACGCCTATATTGCCGGCTTGCAAACTGAGCTCATATCTTTCTTGGCAGATGATGGCTGCGTTATTCTGCCATCATCTTCCTCTAACAGCAGCGGGTGGAGAGGATCTCCACGTTCGGCTGTTAACCTATTTAATGCCACTGTCAATCCCAGTGGTACTGTGAAAGCCATCCCATAGCTAGTGTTCATACTGTAGAAGTCCATGATTTCAAATCACCCCCTTTTCCCCCCATTAAAAACAAAAAATTTGATAAAAAACATTACACATATTTGGCATCGCTATCTGCATAAAAGTCCGATTTATCAAAGTATCAAATAAATGAATACCATGGGTAACTGAAATAGCGAGAAAAAAAAAATCGATTTAGATTTAGGAAGGAAAGTTGTGGGTTAGAACCAGGGCGCGTCCGAGGGTGAGTATATACCTATTAGGAATATACTCACCCTCGGACGCGCCCTCGGACGCTTCCTTCCTAAGAATTAGCGCCTGAAGGACCTTAGATGATGTCGCGGCTTGTGATTGGTCGCGTGACCGCCCATGTGACCGCTCACGGGACCAACCACAAGCCGCGACGTCATCGAAGGCCCTTCAGGCGCTCATTCTTAGGAAGGAAGGCTGCCGGTGAGAACCAGGGCGCGTCCGAGGGTGAGTATATCAATATTTTTTTTTTATTATTCTTTATTTTACACTTAAATATGAATTCCGATACCGATTCCCGATATCTTAAACATATCGGAACTCGGTATCGGAATTCCGATTCCAGATCAGAAGATCGCCGACCTCATGGCCGATCCCACACAGGGGTCGGGTCGGGTTTCATGAAACTCGACTTTGCCAAAAGTCGGCGCCTTCTGAATCTGGCCGACCCGTTTCGCTCAACCCTAGTTATGGCTCTTGGAAGAGGAGGAAAACTGAAAACGCAAAAATAAAAAATCACCCAGTCCTTAAACTCTAAAGGATGTAAATGGCCAAAATAATCTTGTTTTTTTTTTCCAATTTTGTAGGCTATTTAATATAATAACTATTTCCTGTCTTTAGATCCATCATTCCACGTGTTTAGGCTTTTCACAGTTTGTTCAGTATTTTCTCGCCTTTTTTCTAATTGAAGCCAATATTGTAGGAAACATTTGGAACGTGATATTATTTGGATAATTAACTAATCTTCAATGAAATGAAGGCATCTGCCACATTCTGATAGACCGCCGCTAATCTCCAAACTCGTGTGGATTTTCAGATAATTAAACCCTTCACAATCATATTATTTCCTGGATACTCATTCTTCTTGAGGTTCGCTCACTTGGAGGCGTTACGTTCTGAAGATAATTTATTAAAACCAACACATATCAAATATTACAATTTTATTTGAACGCTATGAACTTTCAAAGTGGTTTTACGGGTTTATGATTTTGATTATTTCTGATTAGGATCGGTAATAAACATTGGATTACTACTAAGAGTCCGGATATCTGAATGTAAACAGTGAACTAAGCCAGTGGAATTCAGCTCCGCTCACGGTGTAGTGGATGATTTTGGGTGCCGAAATTCAGCTCCTAGTTACATCAATAGAAATTGAGTTGCAGTACCAGAAAACAGCCATTAATCAGTGAACAGAGCTGTGGTATTCCATTTCTATACAATGTCTGCAGGGCCACCTATTAACTGATCAGTGGAGGTGCCCCTTTTTAAGACCCCACTTACCTAATATTGGTCACTTACCTAAAGAGACATCATCAATATAAATTCTGAAATTCAATAATCCTTTGTCCACCATGAAGTTTGTCCCAAATCTAGTTCTCCATACTTGCCAACAGTCTCAAGTGTCCCAAACCACAATAGGGGCAGGGTTTGTGAAAAATTTCACTGCCAAAGTAGACAATTGGAGGAGGGTCCTGGAATGTTGCGAGCGTTCCATAATTAATTTGTGGACAGGCTTTAATATCCACATTTTGGGAAGTGAAATAACGGTAAGTATGATTACTGATTACTCTTCATGCCTAGGGTTAAGGTTTTAGCTATTTTGCTTAAAAGGGGTAGTCTTTTGAAGAAGTTTTTTCCAATCCAGGCACATAATTAGCGCTAAAAGTCTGTTTGCAAAAGGGACAACTGCTGAGGGCCTCCAGTGATCACTAGAATGAGTCTCAAGGCCATCACATTTTCATTTTATAGTGAAAAGGGGTTTCATTGGATTGTTAACTACCAGGTGGCTTGCCATTCATGGGGACTCACAAAACTCAACCTTGTTCTGGTGAACAGTGGTTCCAATGGTGGAGACCCCAGTGACCAGACTTGTCTCTTGTGGAACAACCTCCTTAACTATCTCTTCACATTCTTCATCTAGTTCAGTATGACTAACTAACCCAGAAAAGTTTCAGAGGATTTCAGCTCTGACACAATAATGGGAACCAAAGAATTAGGTGATGATAACACAAAGAAGTTTTATCTCTAGGATGGATTGGGACTTTTTACCTTAAGAGCTGTGAAACTATTGTCTACATCATATGATGCCGATTGGTTTGGATGCCTTTGAAGAAAAACATGTTATGAAAAGTTGTATTTAGAGATCAGTGAATTTTCCAAAGTTCAGTTCAGGCAGGTTTGCTCAAATTTTGCTTACAAGTTCGATTTGGTCCAATTAAACTAGATTTCAATCAAAACTATTCTCCACTCCCCATTAAAACCTCCTTATACACATCTTTCCTCACCTGTTTTTACATCATCTCCACTTCTGAGCTTCCCGATCCTTAGTGTTGGCCTTTTGTTCTTCCGATCTTCTGTTCCTCAATTCCTGTGCGTTTGAAATCAATTTGGGGTGATCACATGGGGGAACAACGCTCATCATGACGCGCATCACAGTTGAAGCGATAATAAAAACCCTCAGATTGATCTCACATGCCAAAATGGAGGAAGAACAGAAGCCAGGAAAACAAGTGGGGAGAGTATCATTTTTTGTTTTTCTTAACTCTTTCTGGGCCCAAACGCATCCAACAAAATGGAGATCTGCTGGGAATCAAATCTCTCAAAATTTTGGATTTTACAAAATTGGCATTAACAAATTATTATTTTTTTTTTTTTTGGGGGGGGGGGGGGGGGGGAATTCACAGTGTTTAGAACAGATTGTCTTTACTTCTCTGTAACAAAATGGAATTGATGGCCATTTTTTTTAAAACAGTTAGCAGCTACAGATACATACATTTGTCCATACATTTATTTTTGAACTATTAAGAGATAAGAGGTGTGAGATATACAGCTTAAAAAGACAAGCAAAAAAAGCCTACATAATTTTGAAATACTTTGTCGAGAGATTTTTATGCTATATGTGTCTATAGTTGGACATCCAGTGGTTGGGCTGAGAATTGCTATCATACCTGCCCATGTACAAGTAATTGTGCCCTTCTTTCGGAGCAGTGCCCAAGGAGTGTGGCGGTCTTAGATGGTGTGGGGCACTCTTGCCGATCTAGCATGGCGCCCTACAAGCAACCATGTGGCCTTATAGACACCTTATCTATGTAGTTATGGAAATAAGCAGATCTCCCTTGGGGCAGGTGTGTGAATAGCAGTTCATCAAGATTCTTTATCAGTGCAACCTCCCGCATCTGACATTGTCCTAGAAATTATGTTTTATTAGCACCATATGCCTTAAGCATAAAATGAACCATGCATGCTGGTCTGGACTCCCTTATATACACTCTACAGGGAATAAATCAACCTTCGGTAATAATTGTAAAAAGTCTGCACCTCCATGTACCATACTTTTATTTATCTTGGAAATGGATTTTGACTCTATGCCTTTATGCCGACGACAACAAAATTTTCACGACTAGTTTTCAAGAATTATGACCCAACAGGTGGGTTTAATACCATTACATTCGAGGGTCAATAATTTTTCTTTTACTTTGGCTTTTAAGCATCCTCCTCCAACACATTCTGCAACCATAAGAGTTTCTGCCTTGTCCCTGTCTGTCCTCACTCCCACAAGGATATTTACTGTTGCTGCAGATTGCAGTTTTCCTACGGTAACTATTTTACTGAGCCCGTGGTACGGCACTAAAATCCAGCTCGAGCAATTTGTTATGTTCTGTTTTCTCAGAGGAACCATCCGCTCCTATAAGTCATATTTACGAGAAATGATGTGCACTCACCAGAAACACTTGCAGCCTCGGCTCCATGAGCTTCAGATGGACAGGTCCAGCTCAATCAAAGAAGATGGATGTGAAATGGATTCTGCACCTAAACTAATACAAATATCTGGAAAGCAAAAGTAGGGAGTCAAAGATCACTCAAGCAAAAAGCGGAAGAGTCTGAGACCCTGTGTGAAATAGACATGGAGCACAATATCATGAAGTAGCCTCCATGCCAGACGTCAGTGACACATCAAACATACAGTGGGTACAGAAAGTATTAAGACCCCTTCACATTTTTCACTATTTGTTTCATTGCAGCCATTTGGTAAATTCAAAAAAGTTCTTTTTTTTTCACATTAATCTACACTCTGCACCCCATCTTGACTGAAAAAAATAGAGACATTTTTGCATATTTATTAAAACAGAAAAACTGAAATATCACATGCTCATAAGTATTCAGACCCTTTGCTCAGACACTCATATGTAAGTCACATGCTGTCCATTTCCTTGTGATCCTCCTTGAGATGGTTCTACTCCTTCATTGGAGGCCAGCCGTGTTTAATTAAACTGATAGCACTTGATTTGGAAAGGCACACACCTGTCTATATAAGACCTCACAGCTCACAGTGCATGTCAGACCAAATGAGAATCATGAGGCCAAAGGAACTGGCCAAGGAGCTCAGAGACAGAATTGTGGCAAGGCACAGATCTGGCCAAGGTTACAACAGAATTTCTGCAGTACTCAAGGTTCCTAAGAGCACAGTGGCCTCCATAATCCTTAAATGGAAGAAGTTTGGGACCACCAGAAGTCTTCCTAGACCTGGACATCCAGTGAAACTGAGCAATCGTGGGAGAAGAGCCTTGGTGAGAGAGGTAAAGAAGAACCCCAAGATCACTGTGGTTGAGCTCCAGAGATGCAGTAGGGCGATGGGAGAACGTTCCACAAAGTCAACTATCACTGCAGCCCTCCACCAGTTGGGTCTTTATGGCAGAGCGGCCTGACGGAAGCCTCTCCTTAGTGCAAGATATGTGAAAGCTGCATAGAGTTTACTAAAAAACACATGAAGGACTCCCAGACTATGCGAAATAAGATTCTCTGGTCTGATGAAACGAAGATAGATCTTTTTGGAGATAATTCTAAGTGGTATGTGTGGAGAAAACCAGGCACTGCTCATCACCTGCCCAATGCAATCCCAACAGTGAAACATGGTGGTGGCAGCATCATGCTATGGGGGTGACAACTCGTTGCCATTGAAGGACACATGAATGCGGCCAAGTACAGAGATATCCTGGATGAAATCCTCTTCCAGAGTGCTCTGGACCTCAGACTTAGCTAAAGGTTCACATTTTTTTTTACTTGTGCCATGCTTCAATAGCTTCCATCATAAGATCGCTGCTATGTAGCTGAAATGCAGGTGTGCTGTGAGCGCCGACCACAGGGGGCGCTCACAGCAGGCCGGCATCAGTAACCATAGAGGTCTCAAGGACCTCTATGGTTACCTTCCTGATGCATCGCCGACCCCCGATCATGTGACGGGGGGCTGCGATGACATCATCTCCGGCCGCCCGGCCGGAAGCGCCGGTTAAATGCCGCTGTCTGCATTTGACAGCGGCATTTAACAGGTTAATAGCAGCGGCTGAATGGCAATTTCACTCGCCGCTATTGCGCGCACATGTCAGCTGTACAAAACAGCTGACATGTCGCGACTTTGATGTGGGCTCACCGCCGGAGCCCACATCAAAAGGGGTGACACGGCATGCGCCGTACTAGTACGGCGCATGTTGTGAAGGGGTTAATGAGAAAAAATGAACTTTTTTTGAATTTACCAAATGGCTGCAATGAAACAAAGAGTGAAAAACGTAAAGAGGTCTGAATACTTTCCGTACTCACTGTATGTACAATAATATCACTACTATAATACTGCCCCTATGTACAAAAATATACAGTGAAGGAAATAATTATTTCATCCCTTGCTGATTTTGTACATTTGCCCACTGACAAAGACATGAACAGTCTATAATTTTAAGGGAAGGTTAATTTTCACATTGAGAGATAGAATATCAAAAATAAAATCCAAAAAATCACATTGTATAAATTTTATAAATTTATTTGCATTTTGCAGTGAGAAATAAGTATTTGATCCCTACCAACCATTAAGGGTATGTACACACGTATTCTTGGCCACTGCGGATTTTTCCGCAGCAGACGCTGTGTTTTTGCTGCAGATTTATTGCGGATTTACCGCGTTTTTTCTGCGGTTTTCACTGCGGTTTTACAACTGAGGTTTTCCATAGGGGCAGCTGTAAAACCGCTGTGGAATCCGCAGAAAGAAGTGACGTGCTGCGGAATGTAAACCGCTGCGTTTCCGCGAGTTTTTTTCCGCAACATGTTCACAGCGTTTTTGGTTTCCCACAGGTTTACATTGAACTGTAAACTCATGGGAAACTGCTGTGGATCCGCAGCGTTTTCCACAGCGTGTGCACATACTCTTAGAGTTCTGGCTCCTACAGACGAGTTAGACGCTCCTAATCAACTTCTTACCTGCATTAAAGACTGCTTTCTTACATAGTCACCTTTATAAAAGACCCCTGTCCACAGACTCCATTACCGTATATACTTGAGTATAAGCCGGCCCAAATATAAGCTGACCCCCCTAATTTTGTCACAAAAAACTGTGAAAACTTAATGACTCGAATATAAGCCTAGGGTGCGAAATGCAGCAGCTACTGGTAAATTTCAAAAATAAAAAAAAGATACCAATAAAAGTAATATTAATTGAGACATCAGTAGGTTAAGTGTTTTTGAACATTCATATTGAATCAGGAGCCCCATATAATGCTCCATACAGTTTATGATGGGCCCCAAAAGATGCTCCATACAAAATGCGCCCCATAAGATGCTTCATATTAAAATATGTCCTATATAATGCTACACAAAGGGTAATAATGGCCCCATTAGATGCTCCATAGAAACATTTGCCCCATACAATGCTGCATAAAGGTTGATGGCCCCATAAGAAGATTCATACTTTATGCCCCATAAGATGCTCCATAGATTATGCCTCATAAGATGCTCCATAGATTATGCCCCATATGGTGCGATTAAAATAAAAAAATCACATACTCCCCTCACGTTTCTCAGGCCCCCTTAACTTGCGATATTCACCTTCCCCGTTCCGCTCTGTCTTCTGGCTCGCTGACTGTTCAGGAAGAGGGAGCACACTAAACACGTCATTGTGCCCTCTCACCTGAACAGTCACAGGCAGAGGACGAAGAAGATGGACCAGCACGCTGTGGTGGAACGGCGTCAGGTGAATATCGGAATGCTCACCACCCCTGATATACTCACCTGCTCCCGGCGTGGTCCTTGGCAGCATCTCACTGTCAGATGATCTCTGGGAGCCGGCAGAATCTTCTTATGTTCAGCGGTCACATACTGCTCATTAAAGTAATGAACATGTGTCCATATTCATTACTTTAATGAGCAGTACGATGTGACCAGTGACCACTGAACACAGGAACAAACTGCCGAAGACCAACGGACATGCAGGGACTGCACCAGGAGCAGGTGAGTATGTGACAGCCGCCGCTCCCCTCCCCAGCCGACCCCCCGCTGACAATGACTCGAGTATAAGCAGAGAGGGGCACTTTCAGCCCCAAAAAATGGGCTAAAAATCTCAGATTATACTCGAGTATATTTGGTAATCAGTCAGAGAATGACCTTTACAACATGGTCAAGACCAAGGATGTTATGACCTGGTGGTCAGGACAATAATGGACCTGGTGGTTAAGAGCACACGGAATGACCTGATAGTTACTGATAATATAGGACGAGCTCTGAGACGTGGGAACTCTGCTGACCGCAATCCCTAATCCTATCACACACACTAGAAATAGCCGTGGATTGCTCCTAACGCTCCCTATGCAACTCGACACAGCCTAAGGAACTAGCTAGCCCTAAAGATAGAAAAATAAAGCCTACCTTGCCTCAGAGAAATTCCCCAAAGGAAAAGGCAGCCCCACACATATAATGACTGTGAGTAAAGATGAAAATTACAAACACAGAGATGAAATAGATTTAGCAAAGTGAGGCCCGACTTACTGAACAGACAGAGGATAGGAAAGGTAGCTTTGCGGTCAGCACAAAAAACTACAAAAAGACCACGCAGAGGGCGCAAAAAGACCCTCCGCACCGACTCACGGTGCGGAGGCGCTCCCTCTGCGTCCCAGAGCTCTCAGCAAGCAAGACAACAATCAAAATAGCAAGCTGGACAGAAAAATAGCAAACTAAAGAAAAACAAGCAGGAACTTAGCTTCTGCTGGGAAGACAGGTCACAAGAACGATCCAGGAGTGAACTAAACCAATACTGGAACATTGACAGGTGGCATGGAGCAATGATCTAGGTGGAGTTAAATAGAGCAGCCAGCTAACGAATTAACCTCGTCACCTGTGGAAGGAACCTCAGAAGCCACAGCCCCACTCACAACTACCAGAGGAAGCCCATGGACAGAACCAGCCGAAGTACCATTCATGACCACAGGAGGGAGCTTGACAACAGAATTCACAACACAAGGAGCTTTATAAGCAAGTCAGGGACAAGACCTGCACAAAGCTGGAATGGGCTGCAAAACCATGCGTAAGACGGTAGGTGAGAAGGAGACAACTGTTGGTGCAAGTAGTAGTAAAAAAATGGAAGAAATACAAAATGACTGTCAATCGAGATTGATCTGAGGCACCATGCAAAATCTCGCCTCGTGGGTTATCCTTGATCTTGAGGAAGATGCGAGATCAGCCTAAAGCTGCACGGGGGGAACTCTTGTTAATGATCTCAAGGCAGCTGGGAGCACAGTCACCAAGAAAACTACTGCTAACACATTATGCCGGAAAGGTTTAAAATCCTGCAGTGCCTGCAAGGTCCCCCTGCTCAAGAAGGCACATGTGCAGGCCCATCTGAAGTTTGCCAATGAACACCTGGATGATTTTGTGAGTGATTGTGAGAAGGTGCTGTGGTCAGATGAGACAAAAATTGGGCTCTTTGGCATTAAACCAACTCGCCGTGTTTGAAGGAAGAGAAATGCTACCTATGACCCAAAGAACACCGTCCCCACTGTCAAGCATGGAGGTGGAAACATTATGTCTTGGGGGTGTTTCTCTGCTAAGGGCACAGGACTACTTCACCGCATCAATGGAAGAATGGATGGAGACATGTACCGTAAAATCCTGAGTGATGATCTCTTTCCCTCCGCCAGGACATTAAAAATGGGTCATGGCTGAATCTTCCAGTGAGACAAAGGCCCAACACATACAGCCAAGGCAACAAAGGAATGGCTCAAAAAGAAGCACAGTAAGGTCATGGAGTGGCCAGTCCAGTCTCCAGACCTTAATCCCATAGAAAACTTATGGAGGGAGTTGAAGCTCCGAGTTGCCAAGCGGCAGCCTCAAAATCTTAATGATTTAGAGAAGATCTGCAAAGAGGAGTGGACCAAAATTCCCTCCTGACATGTATGCAAACCTCATCATCATCTACAAAAAACGTCTGACTGCTGTGCTTGCTAACAAGGGTTTTGCCACAAAGTATTAAGTCTTGTTTGCTTGTTTGCGAGGGATCAAATACTTATTTCTCACTGCAAAATGCAAATAAATTTACATAATTTATACAATGTTATTTTCTGGATTTTACTTTTGATATTCTATCTCTCAATGTTAACTGTGATGAGGGAACAGCCGCCATCTTTGGACGGGCATACTAACACAGATTGGCGTGACTCCATTTTGTCTCCTGGTCAGGTCTGCAGAGAGGAGCGCTCCTGGCCCCCACCTTTTCTGATGAATGAAGTTCCTATTAGTATGCTAACGGGCTGAGCTCAGTGTAAACTGTAGACGGTATTTCAAAGCTCAATGAGGAAACCACGCCAGCAGGGGGCTTGGAAATGCTTGGGGGCTTAATTAAAACACGCATGCCAAGTGGCCACTGGATACACATCTATTATGGCAGCCCAGTCAAACCGTCGCCAACATGGAATAGTGAATTATGGACACATCGTCCGAGGTACAGGCTCATAAAAAATATTCGGCTCGCCCTAAAGAAATTGTGCATCTAACAGTGCGACTCCCGTGGCGGTGGGAGGTCTGAAACCCGAGATATAGGGATCAGCCCCCCACAGGGACCGAATGGGTCCAGGTTTGATCCCAGTACGACCGGCAGAACAAACCACAGGCGCTGGTACTGCCTGTGTGCTGATCCGCTCATCCTGAGGGAAGTTATCCCATTTATTAGATATGGGAATAAATCTTGCAGGGAGGCAGAGGGGGTGGAGATTGCTAAGCCCACCCAGCTGCAGGCAGGGGGGCTCAGCCAGGTTTAAGAAGAAGCTGAGGTCACTGGGAGTCTCTGATTCCACAGAAGAAGATCATGCTGATATCTTAAGGAACAGGGTATGCCAGCCAGAGGGGAGCAAGCACATGCTTTCTGGGGGCTGCCCGGCAACTAAGTTTTTTGGACCTGCGGAATGCTGCGCGCCCCCGGCTTCCACAAACGACCTTCAACCTGGTAAATTGACCTCCAGCTTTATACCTTTAAGCCTTGTATTATTGTTGTTATATTGTACTCTGACTGTAACTCTTGATATATTGTGATTGTATATTACTTGTAATTATCTAGTGCGCCCTTAAGGCAATTAAATCATAAATTAATTTTGGGCTGATCCTTTTACTCTGATTGCGAATTGTTAGGGTTGGCGGAACGCACCAAATATATAGTTTATTAGATGGAATTGGTGCGTTCGCAACCCGGGATCCACCGTGCAGGAAAGTACCTGCTGCTAAGTAAGAAGGACTATATGGCGGTACTATAAGTATACATACAAGGGTTAACTTCACCCTGCGTGAAGGAAGCGATCCTGTTGCGTCACAGGACCGCGGTACCGCACATAGAGTGCGAGCAATAAGTCAGCGAACACAACCCCAACTAGGATTGAAGTCCGATTAGACCACTGCTGGCACAACACCGCAACTTGATGTGTAAGAAAACTATCGCAATAGTAAATAAAGGCACGAGAGTGCGTGCGGTGCCGCACAAACGGACGCCGCTAACCACCCAGGCTTGGGTAAGGAAAGCGCACGGCGCCGTACAGGCGGTCACAGCAACTAGACGCTGTTATGTGTGTTTTGTGCTGATGGCTAGTCGGGCGCTAGATAGCTACCATCATCCGCAAACAGTCAACAACACTAGGGAGGGATATTTAGGAGCTTTCATCCTTCGACATACATCCATCTACACACACACATATTTTCAAGACAATACTAGCGCATGGCCGTGCGGTCATGCGCAGTTTATATAGTTGCAGCACAGGAAGCTGCTACTGAAGTTTTTGCCCTTTCAGGACCTTCCAGAAGGACCAATGGAAAGTGCTGCAGAACCTGAGCATGTTTTGCCCTTTCAGGACCTTCCAGGAGGACCAATGGAATGTACTGCAGCACCTGAGCATGTGAGCGAACATGTGGCCCTCGACCTCCAATGGGAGACCCTGCCCTGGGCATGCTCAGTGTGAGTAAACAAGGACTTAGTCCCAGAGAGGCTCGCTCGCCGCAGATCAGTGCAGGGTACCATAGGAAAGCCAGAAAAGGCAGCAGTGAACCTATGCACCGAATCAGCCTTAGCGAGACGCTGGGAGCGACGTCTCCGCTGAGCAGAGCCCACTGCGGCCGATACCAAATGGGAGACCGCAGCAGGCACGGATCGAGATTCCCCCTGTGCAGCAGAGGAAACTCGACTCCTAACACGAATCTTAGAATACCCAGTGTGGGTAACAAAGCAGTCTCCCCGGCGGCCATTTGCTCTAGGTGCAGTTCCTTTACTGACCTGAGAGACAAAGGGGGCGCCGGAGAGCTGGGCCTGTGTAGTGACGTTACGGATTGGTGACGTGGGAGGAAGGGGTAATCCTTCACATTAACCCCTTAGTGGCAGAGCCAATTTGCAGCTTAGTGACCAGGCCAATTTTTTTACAATTCTGACCACTGTCACTTTATGAAGCTATAACTTTGGAAAGCTTTAACAGATCCCGCTGATTCTGAGAATGTTTTTTCGTGACAAATTGTACTTCATGATAGTTGTACAATTTCTTCGATATGACTTGCATTTATTTATGAAAAAAACAGAAACATGGCAAAAAAATTTAACATTTTTGCAATTTTCAAACTTTGAATTGTTATGCTCTTAAATCAGAGAGATACTGTACGTCACAACATTTTTTTATTAAAAAACACTTCCCACATGTCTACTTTACATCAGCACAATTTTGGAAACAATTTTTTTTTTGTTAGGAAGTTATAAGGGTTAAAAGGTGACCAGCGATTTCCCATTTTTACAACACCATTTTTTTAGGGACAACATCACATTTGAAGTTATTTTTAGGGGTGTACGTGACAGAAAATACCCAAAAGTGACACCATTCTAAAAACTGCACCCCTCAAGGTACTTAAAACCACATTCAAGAAGTTAATTAACCTTTTACGTGCTTCAGAGGAACTGAAGCAATGTGGAAAGAAAAAATGAACATTTAACTTTTTTTCACAAACATTTTATTTCAGAACCAGTTTTTTTATTTTCACAAATGTAAGATGAGAAAAAGTTTGTTGTGCAATTTCTCCTGAATACACCGATACCCCATATGTGGGGAGAAACCACTGTTTGGGTGCATGGCAGAGCTCGGAAGAGATTGAGCACTGCTTGACTTTTTAAACGCAGAATTGAGATCCGACGCTATGTCGTGTTTGGAGAGCCTCTGATGTGCCTAAACACTGGAAATCCCCCACAAGTGACACCATTTTGGAAACTAGACCCCGTAAGGAACTTATCTAGATGTGTGGTGAGCACTTTGAACCCCCAAGTGTTAGGGTTGGCGAAACGCACCAAATATAAATATTAGAAGTAGTAGGTGTGTTCGCAACCCGGGGTCCAGGTATGTGACCAGGGTCTGGTTAGCCCTCTCTACCAACCCATTCGTCTCAGGGTGATATGCAGAAGAGAGTTTCAGTTCCATGCGGAGTAAACGACAGAGCTCTTTCGAAAACCGTGACGCGAACTCGGGACCCCGGTCACTGACAATTTTGTCAGGTATGCCATGTAGATGGAAAATATGTTTAGTGAACAACGCCGCCAAGGCCAGTGCAGAAGGTAACCGTGGGAGCGGCAGGAAGTGCACCATTTTAGAGAAATGATCGGTGACTACCTAGATAACGGTGCAGCTACGAGACTTGGGTAAGTCCACCACGAAGTCCATTCCGACCATCTCCCAAGGCCTGTCTGCCACTGGCAGGGGGTAAAGTAGCCCAGCAGGCCATTGCCGAGGAGACTGATTCTAGGTGCAGGAGACACGCCCGAATATAATCCCCGACATCACGAGCCATATGCGGCCACCAGTATGTCCTCGCCAGAAGCTCAAATGTACCCACACTGGACGAATGAGCCCAAGAGAGAACCTCCGGTCGCAAATTAGAAGGCACAAAAGACTTGCCCGGGGGCACAGACTGTAGCAAAACCGGAGCCACAGTTCTCAGGCTCTCTGAAGGGACATTAAGCCAAGGCTCCTCCTCCTCAGATGACACTACAGAGCCAGAGAGCGCATCAGCACAAATGTTCCTCTCACCGGAGAGAAGATGAAGGGTGAAATGAAATCGGGAGAAGAACAGGGACCATCTGGCCTGGTGAGAATTTAGCCACTGTGCTGTTTGCAAGTACACCAAATTCTTGCGGTCAGTAAAGATTTGGAAGGGAAAATGAGCTCCCTTGAGGAGGTGTCTCCACTCTGAGAAAGCCAACTTAATAGCTAGCAACTCCATGTCCCCGATAGAATAATTCCTCTCTGCTGTTAAGAAGGACTTGGAAATGAAGAAGCACAGATGCTTCCGACCTTGAGCATCCTTTTGGAAAAGGACTGCTCCAGAACCAATGGAAGAGGCATCCACCTCCATTATAAATGGCTTATCTACATCGGGGCGATGTAGGATGGGAGCGCTAGCGAAGTGTGACTTAATGGAGAGAAAGGCCTTGGAGACCCCCTCCGACCACAATTTGGTATTGGCTCCCTTCTTGGTGAGGGCAACCAAGGGCGCTACCAAAGTTGAAAAGTGTGGGATGAACTGGCGATAGTAATTAATGAGCCCCATAAAGCGCTGCACCACTTTAAGAGAATGGGATTCCTGCCAGTCCATTACAGCCTGTAGTTTGGCAGGATCCATAGCCAATCCCTGGGCAGAGATGATATAGCCAAGGAAAGGTAAAGATTTCTGCTCAAACACACACTTCTCCAACTTGGCATAGAGGGAGTTTGCCCGTAAGAGGTAGAAGACTCTGCTAACATCTCTCCGGTGGGAGTCAATATCTGGAGAGTAGATGAGAATATCATCCAGATATACTACGACTGAGTTGGTGAGCATATCCCGGAAAATGTCATTCACGAAGTCTTGGAAAACGGCCGGGACATTACAGAGCCCAAAGGGCATCACCAGATATTCATAGTGCCCATCCCTGGTGTTAAAAGCCATATTCCATTCATCCCCCCCACGGATGCGAATCAGGTTCTAAGCACCCCGCAGATCTAACTTAGCAAATACCCTTGCTCCCCGTGGCCTATCAAAGAGCTCAGATATCAGGGGTAGTGGGTACTTATTCTTAACGGTGATGGCATTAAGACCCCTGTAGTCTATGCATGGACATAGTTCTCCACTCTTCTTCTGCACGAAGATTTTCTCCATCCCAGAATTCTCCCTGAGGACCACTCTGTATGAGGAGAGTGGAAGTGTTACCATGGTATCCCCAACAAGACCTCATCAATTTCCTCGGGAATGACAAGTAGGGAAATAATCTCCTCATGAGATGGAGACATGGAAAGAGTAAATGGAATGGTTTGGTTTGCAATCTGTGAAGGTAGTGTCGACCCATTTACCATTCGAACGGTCACAGGCCTGGCAAGCATCACCAGGTGTATTGCGTGTCGTTGGGTGAAAGCAAATGACATAAAATTGCCCTCTGCCCCGGAGTCCACGCAAAGCTCTACCATAAGAGTGGATGGGCCTATGGTGATTGTACCCTTGAAGGACAATTTAGAGGAAAACGTCGCCGTGTCTAGTGTATCTCCTCCAACTACCACTAGACGCTGACGTTTTCCCGACCGCTGAGGACACTTGGAGGCAAGGTGTCCTGACTGCTGGCAAATATGACAGACCTTAAGTGCACGAGCGGTCTGGGACTTAGATCCCGCTCGTGACACCTCCAGGGACTCTTGTGACTCGGATGCCCGGACCGGAAATTCCAGAGGCTTGGCGAAGGTGGGAGCCAGCCGAAACCTCTGCCTACACTGGGCTCGCTCCAACCCTCGCTCGGCAAAACGAAGGTTGATACGAGTTGATGCAGCTATGAGCTCCCCCAGTGTGCCTGAAATCTCCCAAGCGGCCAAAGCGTCCTTCACATGGTCAGCCAGTCCCCTTCAAAATACCGGCATGGTGGCTTTATCTGGCCACTCTAGGTCAGAAGCTATAGTCCGGAAAAGGACAGCAAAATGGCTGACCATGGACGAACCCTGCATCAATGCCAGCAGTTGGAGCGCCATATCATGGGTGACTTGAGGTCCCAAAAAGACCTTTTTCAGAGTGCTCCAAAACCGAAGGGCACTCTGCATCACATGATCGTCGTGCTCCCACAGCAGCGTAGCCCACTCCAACGCCCTGTCCGACAGAAGAGAGATTATGAATCCCACCTTTCCCTGCTCTGCGGGAAAATGTGCAGCCAGGAGCTCGAGTTGTATACCACACTGGCTCACGAAACCCCTACAGGATTTACTGTCACCAGAGTATCTCTCTGGCAGCGGGAGGTGGGATAAGGTCGGAACAGAGGTAGCAGTGGGTAAAGCTGCTGCAGCCACTCTAGCAGCCTGAACAGCCATTGCGGTAATATCCACAGCTGAGGTTGCACGCTTGAGAGCCGCCAACCAACCCTTCAGCTGCTGGATATACCACAAAGATTGCTGTTCATCCGCCATTTAATAGCCAGACCCTGGCGCTAGTATTATGTTAGGGTTGGCGGAACACACCAAATATAAATATTAGAAGTAGTAGGTGCGTTTGCAACCCGGGGTCCACCGTGCAGGAGAGAACCTGCTGCTAGCAAACAGATGGCACTATGTGGCGGTATAAGTGATCTCTGTTACCTCACAGAGTCACTTTATGACAAGAGAACGCTGAGCCCTGTTAACCTCACAGTGGAACACAGCTATAAACTAGAGTGAACAGTGGTCATGCAGTCAGCAGCACGAACAAAACTCCTCACCGTATGTGCCTATTCTAGAGGCTTATATCAGCTGGGCCATGAATTCATACACACAAAACTCCTCACCGGAGATGCCGGTATTCTAGGGGCTTTTTTTCAGCCGAACCCTGAAACCACATGCACATGACCACACTGGCGCTGGACACGTAACATAGATGATACTAGAGCATGGCCGTATGGTCATGCAAACCTTTTATAGTTTCAGCAACTTCAGGACCTTCCAAGAGGACCAATGGAAGCTGCTACTGGACCTGCGCATGTGACCCCCAACCTCCAATGAGAGGTCGTCCGTGGGGCATGCTCAGTAGCAGAAAAGCAGGACTTAGTCCCAAAAGCGTCTGCTCGCTGAGGAATAGTGCTAGTTACAATGGCTGAGCCTGGAAAGGCTGCAGCAACCATCTGCACAGTATCAGGCTGAGCCAGATGCTGGGACCGATGTCTACGCTGAGCAGACTCCACTGTGACTGGAGGAGAATGGGAGACCACACCAGACATGGTTCAAGATTCCCCCTGGAACTCAATCCCTGACACCAAGTGCTTCACAGAAGTTTATAACGTAGAGCCGTAAAATTAAAAAATCATATTTTTTCCACAAAAAATATCTTTTCACCCCCCAGTTTTTATTTCTCAAGGGTAACAGGAGAAATTATACCACTACAGTTGAAGTTTGTCCTGAAGACTTTGATGGAATAGTCTGTGGGCATCATGTTGTGTTTACAGAGCACTGGATGTGCGTAAACACTTAGAAACCCCCCACAATTGACCCCATTTTGGAAACTAGATCCCCAAGGAACTTATCTAGATGTGTTGTGAGAACTTTGAACCCTCAAGTGTTTCACTAAAGTTTATAACGCAGAGCCATGAAAATAAAAAATATTTTTTTTCCACAAAAATTATATTTCAGCCCCCAATTTTTTATTTTCACAAGGGTCATAGGAGAAATTGGACCACAAAAGTTGTTGTCCACGTTGTCCTGAGCATGCTGATACCCCTGATGTGGGGGGTAAACCACTGTTTGGGTTCACCACAGAGCTCGGAAGGGAAGGAGCATCGTTTGACTTTTTCAACCCAGAATTCAGTTTGGATGCCATGTAACGTTTGAAGAGCCCCTGATGTGCCTAAACAGTGAAAACACCCAAATTCTAACACCAACCCTAACCTCAACACATCCCTAACACTAATCCCGACCCTAACCACACCCCTAACCCCAACACACCCCTAACCCTAATCCCAACCCTAACCACAACCCTAACCCCAACACACCCCTAATCCTAATCATAAACGTAATCCAAACCCAAACCCCAACTCTAGCCCTAACCCTAATCCTAACTTTAGCCCCAACTCTAACCCTATCTTTAGCCCCGACCATAACCCTAACTTTAGCCCCAGCCCTAACCCTAACTTTAACTCCAACCTTAACTTTAGCCCAACTCACTTTAGATCAAATATGACCCTAATGGAAAAATGGAAATAAATATATTTTTATTTCATTAATTTTTCCTATCTAAGGGGGTGATAAAGGCAGTATTCGTTTACTATTTTTCCAATAGGAAACAATCTATTGTTGCCTGGTGCTGGCCGGCAAGATCTCAGCGGGTGCACTGAGCATGTGCCTGCCATTTTCTTACCGGAAGAATATGCCAGTGGCCATGGGGGGAAGCAGAAGGACCCAGGGACATCAGTAAGTGTCGGGAGTGGATCGAGGGACCCTATTTCTCTCTTCTCTGATGTGCGATCACATCAGAAGAGAGAGAAATGAAATTATCACGTAGTATATTGCCCAGTGACGTAGTATATTGCCCAGGCACGTAGTATTTTGCCCAGTCACGTAGTATATTGCCCAGTGACATAGTATATTGCCCAGTCACGTATTATATTGCCCAGCCATGTAGTATATTGCTCAGCCAAGTAGTATATTGCCCAGCCACGTAGTATATTGCCCAGCCACGTAGTATATTGCCCAGCCACGTAGTATATTGCCCAGTCACATAGTATATTGCCCAGCCACGTAGTATATTGCCCAGCCACGTAGTATATTGCCCAGTCACATAGTATATTGCCCAGTCACGTAGTATATTGCCCAGTCACATAGTATATTGCCCAGCCACACAGTATATTGCTCAGCCACATAGTATATTGCCCAGTAGTATATTGCCCAGCCACGTAGTATATTGCCCGGTGATGTAGTATATTGCCCAGCCACATAGTATATTGCCCAGTTACGTAGTATAGTGCCCATTGACATAGTATATTGCCCAGTCACATAGTATATTGCCCAGCCACGTAGTATATTGCCCAGCCACGTAGTATATTGCCCAGTCACATAGTATATTGCCCAGTCACGTAGTATATTGCCCAGTCACATAGTATATTGCCCAGCCACACAGTATATTGCTCAGCCACGTAGTATATTGCCCAGTAGTATATTGCCCAGCCATGTAGTATATTGCCCAGTGATGTAGTATATTGCCCAGCCACATAGTATATTGCCCAGTTACGTAGTATAGTGCCCATTGACATAGTATATTGCCCAGCCACGTAGTGTATTGCCCAGCCACGTAGTATATTGCCCAGTCACATAGTATATTGCCCAGTCACGTAGTATATTGCCCAGTCACGTAGTATATTGCCCAGCCACACAGTATATTGCTCAGCCACATAGTATATTGCCCAGTAGTATATTGCCCAGCCACGTAGTATATTGCCCGGTGATGTAGTATATTGCCCAGCCACATAGTATATTGCCCAGTTACGTAGTATAGTGCCCATTGACATAGTATATTGCCCAGCCACGTAGTGTATTGCCCAGCCACGTAGTATATTGCACAGCGACGTAGTATACAGCACAGAGCCACATAGTGTACAGCACAGACACATAGTATACTGCCCAGTCACGAAGTATATTGCCCAGCTATGTAGTATATTGCCCAGCCACGTATGTAACAGGTTAAAAAATAAAAAAGAAACATATACTCACCCTCCGAGGGCCCCTTGTAGTCCTGTCGCCTGTGTGCAGTGCAGGTGGCAGCTTCCAGTCCCAGGATTGGTATGAGCACAGGACCTGTGATGATGTCGCGGTCACATAACCGTGACGTCATGGAAGGTCCTTCTCGCATAGCATCTTTGGAACCGAAACCTGCCGCTTGCACTGCCAAGGACAGGACGCACGTCGGAGGGTGAGAATAACCTTTTTTTTTTATCATTATTATTTGTAACATTAGATCTTTTTTCTATTGATGCTGCATACGCAGCACCAATAGCAAAAAGTTGGTCACACAGGGTTAATAGCTGCGTAACCGGAGTGCGTTACACCGCGCTCTGGTAACGCTGGCATTAACCCTGTGTGAGGGATGACTGGATGACTGGAGGGGAGTATGGAGCGGGCACTGACTGCGGGGAGGAAAGAGCGACCATATTGCCACCGGACTGTGGCTGTCGCTGATTGGTCATGGCAATGGTCGTGGGCGTTTTGCCACGACCAATCATCGACTTGGATTCCATGACAGACAGAGGCCATGAACAATGAATATCCGTGACAGAAAGACAGAAAGAAAGAAAGACCGAAGGACAGACAGAAAGACGGAAGTGACCCATAGACAATTATATAATAGATAATACTGCCCCTACAAGATTATAACTACTATAATACTGCCCTTATGTACAAGAATATAACTACTGTAATACTGCTCCAATGTACAAGAATATAACTACTATAATACTGCCCCCTATGTACAAGAATATAACTACTATAATACTGCTCCTATGTACAAGAATATAACTGCTATAACACTGCTCCTATATACAAGAATATAACTACTATAATACTGCCCTTATGTACAAGAATATAACTACTATAATACTGCCCCTATGTACAAGAATATAACTACTATAATACTGCTCCTATGTACAAGAATATAACTACTATAATACTGCTCCTATGTACAAGAATATAACTACTATAATACTGCCCCTATGTACAACAATATAACTACTATAATACTGCTCCTATGTACAACAATATAACTACTATAATACTGCTCCTATGTACAAGAATATAACTACTATAATACTGCCCCTATGTACAACAATATAACTACTATAATACTGCTCCTATGTACAAGAATATAACTGCTATAATACTGCCCCTATGTACAAGAACTACTATAATACTGCCCCTATGTACAAGAATATAACTACTATAATACTGCTCCTATGTACAAGAATATAACTACTATAATACTGCCTCTATGTACAAGAATATAACTACTATAATACTGCCCCTATGTACAAGAATATAACTACTATAATACTGCTCCTATGTACAAGAATATAACTACTATAATACTGCTCCTATGTACAAGAATATAACTACTATAATACTGCTCCTATGTACAAGACAATAACTACTATAATACTGCTCCTATGTACAAGAATATAACTACTATAATACTGTCCCTATGTACAAGAATATAACTACTATAACACTGCCTCTATGTACAACAATATAACTACTATAATACTACGTCTATGTACAAGAATATAACTACTATAATACTGCCTGCAGAAGAATATTTGTATAAGAAAAATATTTTTTATCAGCCTAAAATTTACAGTTTTGCATAAAAAGGTAATGATATCATGTTTGTCGTCTCCTTAAAAGTTATATTTTAGAATTTAACAATATTCCGAACACCTTGGAATGTCTGAAGTTGATTAAGGGTACTGTACAATTCAGTCTTGTTTGTCCAGTACACTGTACAAGATGTATAAAGGTGAACCTTCACGATTTGTGGCTCCTGCCAGATAATCATCTATTCCTATTATTGGACGATATATATTTAAACCAGTTCTGTTCCATATTCTTTACAATGTGCTGACCGGGATTTTTTCTCCGCCATACGGCGGCCTCATTCCGTCTCATAAATCACAGTCTTCTGACATTCTGGAAGTGTTCTTACAGTTCAGATCAATGTGCTATGGTAACAATTGAGTTTTTCACCATTATGAGAGCGTCTTGTGAGGAGCTGGATTAAAACCGATCTATTTTATCAAAGTCAAATCGCAATTTAGAGAAATCACTTAAAATAGCATCAAGATGTCGTCAGTTTTGTGGTCACGTGGCCCGCGGGCAGTTTGTACAGTATTGCCGGTCTGTACAACATTTTGTTCTATCAGTTATAGTATATTTAATTATTATGCAGAAGCAAACCATAGAATTTCCAGGAAAGTGACATCTAATCTACAAAATTATATTGTAATTGAATTCTTGGTGTATATAACAGAGTGTGTATATGAAAAAGAGCAAACGTCAGATAAGCAATGTTTCATAACATTTTGCGAAACCATGTAGGCAAAAAACCTTGATGATGGAGAACAAAGATCTTGATCCAATAAGTGAATTTTTTTTAATCCAGTAAGAAAAGGTCCAATGTTTTGACCAATAACAGTCTTTATCATGGACATTGGCATTGTAGAGGTGCCGGGTACAGATCCATGGCCGTGCTTCATTTACCGTACCTCGTTCACGGCTCCTCTATTTTATGAATTTCCTTGATAATGTCGGCTGTTGGTCGAAACGTTGAACCTTTTGCTGCCGTATCAAAATAAAATGTTCACTTTTTGCATCAAAATCTCCATTCTCCATCATCATTTTGTTGGTGAGGTGTTGTGAGTTCTGCTTTTGGGCTCCCTCCGGTGGTTGTAGAGGGTAATGCAGTTGTGCCTGGACTGCAGGATTGGACAGGTGTATCTGCTAATTGCAAAGCTGACTGGGGTATATAGCTTTGCAGGACTCTTTAGTCCCTGCCAGTTGTCCATTGTTCCTTTGGAAGTGTTGGTCCTGCCTGGCCTCTCCTGCTTGCTGCCAATTCAGCAAAGTTAAGTGTTTGCTTCATTTTGTTTTAGACACACTGCTGTGTGTTTATTTTCTGTGCTATCTTGTTTCTATTTTGTTCCTGCTAGACTGTGCCTGATGTTTTTCTCAGTCTAGTTGGACTCGCTGGAGTCGCAGATATACTCTCCACATCTTTAGTTAGGTGGTGGAGTTTTTGTATTTTTCTGCTGTGGATATTTTGTAGTGTTTTATGCTGACCGCATAGTATCCTGTACTTTCCTTTCCTTTCTAGGTAGAAGTGGCCTCCTTTGCTTATCCCTGTTTTCAGTCTGCGTGTGTCTTTTCCTCTCCTACTCACAGTCATTATTTGTGGGGGGCTGTCTATCCTTTGGGGGTCTACTCTGAGGCGAGAGAGTTTTCCTATTTCCATCTTTAGGGATATTTAGTTCTCCGGCTGTGTCGAGGTGTCTAGGTCTGGTTAGGTACACCCCACGGCTACTTCTAGTTGCGGTGATAGGATCAGGGTTTGCGGTCAGTAGAGTTACCACTGCTCCCGCGAAGGTCATTTCATGCTGCTCCAAAGCCACCTGATCATAACAGTGAGGGTTTTTTTGCCTACATTAAGTCATGACTACGGTCCTTTCCTCGACCACGTAAACTTCAGGAGGAGTAGTGCCGGTCTTTCCTCTAGAATTATGCTAAGCCATGATAGGATTCAAATTCAGGATTTACTGTAATTTTTGACTATTTGCTTTATTAAAATTTTTCCCTTGATTTTTTTTGTTATGTCGCTTCTCAGGTACAAATACGGTAAGTATTTTGCGGTAACAGCCAGCAGCATAGCTGTGGCACCAATATATGTTAAATGAGATTACTAAAACAGTTGCAAAACTTTAACCTTTTTTATTTTTTGGGGTTTATTTTTTTCAATTATTTCCCTTTAAGTAAAAAAGCAACGTTAGTTACGTAACATAACCTTAAAATGTTGTGTTGAAAAGTAGCATCATGCAGGTTCAGGGCCGAAAACAAACATTCGGCAACAACATGGCGTTAGGGTCGTACGGTTTGCGGTTGTTAAATTAGACAATAAAAAAGGCATTAAAAAAATGAAATGTTGACCTTTAAAAGATTCACAAAAAATCAATAAATAACACCCACATGCCTCAACCAAAAAGAATGGGATAAGAAAAACTGGATATGTTCCAAAAGCAATCAGCTGTCGCAGGCTGCTGTATTTGTGTGGCCTGTACATTCATGGAACGAACGAATTGTGAAAAAATAATAAATAATATTTTTTTTGAACGTACACATTTTGTGAGGTAGACAGTTGTGTTTACATTATGGAGATTTTTAATTTGGCTTTTAAAAAAAATTATGGTTAGCTTGTCTTACAATTTAGGAATCAATAAAGTAGTTTGAATGAATATATTTAGTTTATTATCCCAGTGTGATCACAATTAAAATACGTCCGGATATAGGTGCAACTGCTATATAGTGGTTCAAACTTACGGTATTTTGACCCGAGAGGGTTAATTGCAACCTGTTGAACACTATGTGACCCCCTGGAGATGGCCTGATGAAGGCTGAGCCCGGAGAGTCAGGGTCGGAGTTATGCACGCTTTATCCAATAAGCGAAATTGAGTGACAATAATGTGGGGATCATCAGAAGATGACATTATAAAGATAGTGGTGCCACTAAAGAATGTCACTACGCCTAATTGTCCGCAATTTATTAGTAATATGTGATCAAGACGGCGCTGTTAATGCGTACGCGCATGCGCCAGTCTCATAAGATACGCTGGATTAACATAGGAGCGAAAGAATAGATATGCCACTACAAAGATGGCAGATTATAGCGCTTATGCGCATGCGCCGGTATACTGACACTTTGGATTGGTCTGCAGCCAGGCATAGTGATATGACGCGCCAGACATGCGCAGTTGATCTGTTGGAACGCCGAGGAATATGTTGTCCTCCATTAGTAGCAGGTTGCTTCAGGGGTAAGAGCAAGCGAAATATGAAAATAACATCATATACAGTACAAAGTTTGGTTGTATTAATGTGCTAATATACTAAGAACACTTATTTTCCACCTAAGCCCGTATGCACTTTATAAAAGTTATTATTAGATGGAACATGTGAAGCATATTACATTGTATTGCATATTATTGAGCACAAATGGCATTAATTAAGGATTATGTTAAAACGTATATATATGCACAAAGATGATGTATCCACTGCTTGAGAAAGGCTCATTTGAGCCGAAACGTTGCCCAGACATGTGGGTCTGATTAAACCCTGCACAGTTATTTGGAAAATGGAGTGCTGCCTTCTTTTTTGAACTTTATGCATTCGAGATAACCAGTGGACTGGTTACCTGGAGGATTTGCACCCAGAGATAAGTTAAAAGATTTGTGCTGTTCCTTTTCTATGAATATGAAATCATGGAGAGCTATGGCTGCAGCTTCCAGTCACTTGTCATTGTCGTTGGTGCTAAAAGTTGCTGATATGCAGCTGGTTCAATGCAGAATACAACTGGACGGTATTCTTGGCATAATCTGAGGAATGGGTGTCTATAGAAAAACGGATCCTGAAGTGAGAATACCACTTTTATCTGCTGCTCCATTATTTTGTATACTGGCAGAGTGTTCTGTGAGGGCTAATCCTGAAACCACCCCATCTGAAGACCTGATAAAGAGGTTCTGTAGAAGCTGGTTAACCACCACTTAAGTTCAGCAAAGCCAATATCTCAGTTCTGCAGAGATAGTTGGTGGGATTAACCCTGTAGTCAGTCAACAATCCCCCTGCTTCCATAAATACAGTAGCCTTCATTAAAGGGGTATTCTCATGCCGAACAGCAAAATCAAAATAAGGCAGCATGCTTCAGCAATCATGTTGCAGTAAGCATGTTGCCGATCTTCCCCTCCTGGTACTTACCTAGAGGTCTTCTGCTCATCTTTGCCTAATCTTCTCTTGGCTGTGTGGGCTGGTGATGGCCATGCTGGATCCGGAGGCCACCATGAGTCTTGGTGACAGGAGATAGAAGAAAAAGCCGGTCCTAGGAGCGCAGAAAAAAGGACTCTGACACCAGGTTGAGTTGAGCCACAACGCGTTTCAATGGCATACACCGTCTTCTTCAGGTGGACCACCTGAAGAAGACGGTGTATGCCGTTGAAACGCGTTGTAGCTCAACTCATCCTGGTGTCAGAGTCCTCTTTTCTGCGCTCCTAAGACCGGCTTTTTCTTCTATAGCCTGTTATTATATCCTCTATTGGGGGTGCCCGGCTGGAGCTGCGGGGACTCGGCTGTCTACCTTCCCCTTCCTGGGACTACTGCCAGTGCTCTACTTACAAACCGCCAACTATTGATCTATATATGCAATTCCTTGGTGACAGAAGAGGCATCCCGCCCCCTGGATTGACTGATGAATGGGGCAGGAGTGACGTCATGTCAGTGAGTGGCCTGGAGACATTCAGCCTCACTGCTGCGGCATTCATCATGCTTCATGGATCAGTGATCCAGGGAAGATGAAAAGACAGCCAGGAGAAAACATCACGGGAACTGCTAGACTGCACTCTGTGTCCCAAGAAGCTGCAGCTGCGACAGGTAAGTATGTCCATTTTTTTTGTTCTAGGGTGATACTACTCCTTTAAGGCCAGCCAGAATAGACCCTTGGTGAGCTGCTGAAAAGGCAGCCACAGGAATCCCCAGCAATTGGGGTCCTGTATATTTTACTCCCAGGTATGTTCAGCCCTAGATGTTTTGATCCCTGCATGTTGACCCCAAAAGTTGAGGGTGAAACATCTGGGGTCAAAATGTTAGGTGCAAAATATCAGATGGCGACACATCCAGGGACAAAATGCTGTAGGAGAAACATTCGGGGGTGAAACATCCAGGGGCAAACTGCTGGGGGCGAAACATTGATGACGGACGGGAATTCATGAACCACAAGGGTACAAACATCCGGGGGCAAACTGCCGGTGGCAAACTGGGGGGGGCGAAACATTGATGATGGAAAGGAATTCATGAACCACAAGGGTATAAACATCTGTGGGCGAACTGTCGGGGGCAAACGGCTGGGGGCGAAATATTGATGATGGATGGGAATTGATGAACAACAAGGGTACAAACATCCGGGGGCGAACTGCTGGGGGCGAAACATCTGGGGGCCAAATGTTGGGAAAACATTGATGATGGATGGGAATTCATGAACCACAAGGGTACAAACATCCGGGGGCAAACTGCTGGGGGCAAAACATCCGGGGGCCAAATGCTGGGAAAACATTGATGACGGATGGGAATTCATGAACCACAAGGGTGCAAACATCTGAGGCGAACTGCCGGGAGCGAAACATCCAGGGGTGAACTGCCAGGGGCAAAACATCCAGGGGCCAAATGCTGGGGACAAAATGTGTGGGGTCGAAATGTACCCAGGGGCGAACTGCTGGGCTCGAACTGCTGGGGGCGAAATGTGCGGGTGCAAAACATCCTGGGGGCCAAATGCTGGGGCCAAAATGTGCATGGGGCGAAATGTACCGAGGGAAGAACTGCTTGGGGCGAACTGCTGGGGGCGAACAGCTGGGGGAGAACTGCGGGGGGCGAACTGCTGGGGGCGAAATGTGCGGGGGTGAAATGTGCGGGTGCGAAACATCCTGGGGGTCAAAGGCTGGGGATGAAATGTGTGGGGGCAAAATGTACCCAGGGGTGAATTGCTGGGGGCGAACTGCTGGGGGCAAACTGCTGGTGGTGAACTGCTGGGGGCAAAACATCCTAGAACCCATATACAGTGGGGCAAAAAAGTATTTAGTCAGTCAGCAATAGTGCAAGTTCCACCACTTAAAAAGATGAGAGGCGTCTGTAATTTACATCATAGGTAGACCTCAACTATGGGAGACAAACTGAGAAAAAAAAATCCAGAAAATCACATTGTCTGTTTTTTTAACATTTTATTTGCATATTATGGTGGAAAATAAGTATTTGGTCAGAAACAAACAATCAAGATTTTTGGCTCTCACAGACCTGTAACTTCTTCTTTAAGAGTCTCCTCTTTCCTCCACTCATTACCTGTAGTAATGGCACCTGTTTAAACTTGTTATCAGTATAAAAAGACACCTGTGCACACCCTCAAACAGTCTGACTCCAAACTCCACTATGGTGAAGACCAAAGAGCTGTCAAAGGACACCAGAAACAAAATTGTAGCCCTGCACCAGGCTGGGAAGACTTAATCTGCAATAGCCAACCAGCTTGGAGTGAAGAAATCAACAGTGGGAGCAATAATTAGAAAATGGAAGACATATAAGACCACTGATAATCTCCCTTGATCTGGGGCTCCACGCAAAATCCCACCCCGTGGGGTCAGAATGATCACAAGAACAGTGAACAAAAATCCCAGAACCACGCGGGGGGACCTAATGAATGAACTGCAGAGAGCTGGGACCAATGTAACAAGGCCTACCATAAGTAACACACTACGCCACCATAGACTCAGATCCTGCAGTGCCAGACGTGTCCCACTGCTTAAGCCAGTACATGTCCGGGCCCGTCTGAAGTTTGCTAGAGAGCATTTGGATGATCCAGAGGAGTTTTGGGAGAATGTCCTATGGTCTGATGAAACCAAACTGGAACTGTTTGGTAGAAACACAACTTGTCGTGTTTGGAGGAAAAAGAATACTGAGTTGCATCCATCAAACACCATACCTACTGTAAAGCATGGTGGTGGAAACATCATGCTTTGGGGCTGTTTCTCTGCAAAGGGGCCAGGACGACTGATCCGGGTACATGAAAGAATGAATGGGGTCATGTATCGTGAGATTTTGAGTGCAAACCTCCTTCCATCAGAAAGGGCATTGAAGATGAAACGTGGCTGGGTCTTTCAACATGACAATGATCCAAAGCACACCGCCAGGGCAACGAAGGAGTGGCTTCGTAAGAAGCATTTCAAGGTCCTGGAGTGGCCTAGCCAGTCTCCAGATCTCAACCCTATAGAAAACCTTTGGAGGGAGTTGAAAGTCCGTGTTGCCAAGCGAAAAGCCAAAAACATCACTGCTCTAGAGGAGATCTGCATGGAGGAATGGGCCAACATACCAACAACAGTGTGTGGCAACCTTGTGAAGACTTACAGAAATCGTTTGACCTCTGTCATTGCCAACAAAGGATATATTACAAAGTATTGAGATGAAATTTTGTTTCTGACCAAATACTTATTTTCCACCATAATATGCAAATAAAATGTTAAAAAAAACACACAATGTGATTTTCTGGATTTTTTTTTCTCAGTTTGTCTCCCATCGTTGAGGTCTACCTATGATGTAAATTACAGACGCCTCTCATCTTTTTAAGTGGTGGAACTTGCACTATTGCTGACTGACTAAATACTTTTTTGCCTCACTGTATATTGAGCAGGCAAGGAGATATAGGCCATTGTTGAACTTTTTTTGTCCGTTTCGTCCGCCATTTTCTACCGCGCATGCGCGGCCAAAAATCCGCCCCCTCCTCCCCGGACTTCAGAATGGGCAGCGGATGCATTGAAAAACTGCATCCGCTGCCCACGTCGTGCACAAATTTCACAACGTGCGTTGGTACATCGGCCTGAAGCATAGCGACGGACCCGTACTGACGCAAGTGTGAAAGCGACCTTAATGAGCGTTTAATTTAAAAAAAAAAAAAATGGAAAAAAAGTCATGGGCTCCCACGTAGTTTTCTGCGCTAGAGGGGGAAAGCCGACAGCTGGGGGCCAATATTTGTAGCCTGCTATGAATATCAGCCCGCAGCTGTCTGCATAGCCTTTACTGGCTATTAAAATAGGGGGGCCCCCAAAAAAATGACATGGGGCCCCCCTATATTTTATAGCCAGAAAGGCTATGCAGACAGCTGTGGGCTGATATTCATAGCCTAGAGAGGGGCCATGGATATTGGCCCCCCCCTGGCTACAAATACCAGTCCATAGCCGCCCCCAAAATGGCGCATTTGTAAGATGCGCCAATTCCGGCACTTAGCCCCTTTCTTCTCACTCCCGTGTAGTGGTGGGATATGGGGTAATAAGGGGTTAATGTCACCTTGCTATTGTAAGGTGACATTAAGCCGGGTTAATAATGGAGAGGCGTCAACAAGACGCCTATCCATTATTAATCCTAGTGTAGTGAAAGAGTTAAAAAAAAATAAAGACACAGCCAGAAAAAAGTTTTTTAATATTATTCATTTATCCATACTTACCATACTTCAGCGCCTGCAAAAAAGTAAAATAATAAACCATATACTCCCTGTGCGATGCAGTCCAATTAATAACGAGTGTCCCACGACGATCTCCCCTATAGAACAGTGACATTGCGTGATGTCACTGCTCTATAGGACCTTCAGTGACACACTGACAGGCGACAATGGCTTCTGTAGTGCATCACTGAAAGGTTACTCTAGTTCAGAGTCTCACTTTATGGCAATTGCTGCGTGGGAATTTTCTCACACAGCAATGCCAAAAGTGAGACTAGGGACTATTTTTTTACAGCGGTGGAGGAATACAGTGTGGCAGGATATTGTCTTCCTGGAGCCCCTAGGGAGCGGTCGCATCAGCTGATGCTGCCGTTCTCCACGGGAGATCGTCGTGGGACACTCGTGGATTTCTGCGGATCAGGGAGTATATTGTTTGTTTGTTATTTTCATATTTTTAACAGATGAGACTGGCTTCGGGGAACAAAGTGACAAGTGATGGTGAGTAGGGTTGAGCGAAACGGGTCGAACATTTTCAAAAGTCGCCGACTTTTGGCTAAGTCGGGGTTTCATGAAACCCGATCCGACCCCTGTGCGGGGTCGGCCATGCGGTACGCGACTTTCGCGCCAAAGTCGCGTTTCAATGACGCGAAAAGCGCCATTTCTCAGCCAATGAAGGTAAACGCAGAGTGTGGGCAGCGTGATGACATAGGTCCTGGTCCCCACCATCTTAGAGAAGGGCATTGCAGTGATTGGCTTGCTGTCTGCGACGTCACAGGGGCTATAAAGAGGCGTTCCCGCCGACCGCCATCTTACTGCTGCTGATCTGAGCTTAGGGAGAGGTTGCTGCCGCTTTGTCAGAAGCAGGGATAGCGTTAGGCAGGGTCCATTAACCACAAAACCGCTTGTGCTGCAGCGATTTGCACTGTCCAACACCACCCTCGGTGTGCAGGGACAGTGGAAGTTTTTTTTTTTTTTTTTTTCCCCTCAGCGCTGTAGCTCATTGGGCTGCCCTAGAAGGCTCCCTGATAGCTGCATTGCTGTGTGTACGCCGCTGTGCAAACCAACTGCTTTTTTCAAAGCACAAATCCTCTTGTTCCTTCCTTTCTGCACAGCTATCTTTTTTGTTTGTCCACACTTTTTATTTCATTTGTGCATCAGTCCACTCCTTATTGCTGCCTGCCATACCTGGCTGAGATTACTGCAGGCAGGGAGATAGTAGCTGCCTGCCATACCTGGCTGAGATTACTGCAGGCAGGGAGATAGTAGCTGCCTGCCATACCTGGCTGAGATTACTGCAGGCAGGGAGATAGTAATTGTAGGACATTCCCTGTTTTTTTTTTTGTTTTTTTTTTGGTGGGAGATTAAGATTGGCAATTTGGCATTTCTGCTAGAGTGCCATCCCTGTGTGTGCCATCTCTCTCACATAGTGGGCCATAGAAAGCCTTTTCATTTTTCTGTATTTTTTTTTGTGGGGTGTATAAATTCTCCCTGATAAAAATACAGTGGGAGATTAATATTGGCCTTTGGGCTTGTGTGCCAGTCCTGAGTGTGCCATCTCTCTCACAAATAGTGGGCCATAGAAAGCCTATTTTATTTTTTTTGGGGTTTTATAAATTCTCCCTGAAAAAAAGGGAGATTAATATTGGCCTCTGGGCTTGTGTGCCAGTCCTGAGCGTGCCATCTGTGCCAGCCCTGAGCGTGCCATCTCTCTCACAAATAGTGGGCCATAGAAAGCCTATTTATTTTTTTTTTTTGTTTTATAAATTTTCCCTGAAAAAAGGGAGATTAATATTGGCCTCTGGGCTTGTGTGCCAGTTGTGAGCGTGCCATCTGTGCCAGTCCTGAGCGTGCCATCTCTCTCACAAATAGTGGGCCATAGAAAGCCTATTTATTTTTTTTTTTTGTTTTATAAATTTTCCCTGAAAAAAGGGAGATTAATATTGGCCTCTGGGCTTGTGTGCCAGTTGTGAGCGTGCCATCTGTGCCAGTCCTGAGCGTGCCATCTCTCTCACAAATAGTGGGCCATAGAAAGCCTATTTAAATTTTTTTTTGGTTTTATAAATTCTCCCAGAAAAAAAGGGAGATTAATATTGGCCTCTGGGCTTCTGTGCCAGTCCTGAGCGTGCCATCTGTGCCAGTCCTGAGCGTCCCATCTCTCTCACAAATAGTGGGCCATAGAAAGCCTATTTTATTTTTTTTGGGGGTTTTATAAATTCTCCCTGAAAAAAAGGGAGATTAATATTGGCCTCTGGGCTTGTGTGCCAGTCCTGAGCGTGCCATCTGTGCCAGCCCTGAGCGTGCCATCTCTCTCACAAATAGTGGGCCATAGAAAGCCTATTTATTTTTTTTTTTTGTTTTATAAATTTTCCCTGAAAAAAGGGAGATTAATATTGGCCTCTGGGCTTGTGTGCCAGTTGTGAGCGTGCCATCTGTGCCAGTCCTGAGCGTGCCATCTCTCTCACAAATAGTGGGCCATAGAAAGCCTATTTAAATTTTTTTTTGGTTTTATAAATTCTCCCAGAAAAAAAGGGAGATTAATATTGGCCTCTGGGCTTCTGTGCCAGTCCTGAGCGTGCCATCTGTGCCAGTCCTGAGCGTCCCATCTCTCTCACAAATAGTGGGCCATAGAAAGCCTATTTTATTTTTTTTGGGGGTTTTATAAATTCTCCCTGAAAAAAAGGGAGATTAATATTGGCCTCTGGGCTTGTGTGCCAGTCCTGAGCGTGCCATCTGTGCCAGCCCTGAGCGTGCCATCTCTCTCACAAATAGTGGGCCATAGAAAGCCTATTTATTTTTTTTTTTTGTTTTATAAATTTTCCCTGAAAAAAGGGAGATTAATATTGGCCTCTGGGCTTGTGTGCCAGTTGTGAGCGTGCCATCTGTGCCAGTCCTGAGCGTGCCATCTCTCTCACAAATAGTGGGCCATAGAAAGCCTATTTAAATTTTTTTTTGGTTTTATAAATTCTACCAGAAAAAAAGGGAGATTAATATTGGCCTCTGGGCTTCTGTGCCAGTCCTGAGCGTGCCATCTGTGCCAGTCCTGAGCGTCCCATCTCTCTCACAAATAGTGGGCCATAGAAAGCCTATTTTTTTTTTTTTTTGGGTTTTAGAAATTCTCCCTGGAAAAAAAAAGGGAGATTAATATTGCCCTTTGGGCTTGTGTGCCAGTACTAAGCGTTCCATCTCTCTCTCTCTCTCTCTCAGTCAGTGGGCCATAGAACGCCTATTTTTGGTTTTATTTGTTTTCTAAATTCTCCCTGAAAAAATCATTTTATTTTATTTGGTTTCTAAATTCTTCCTGATAAAATCACATTTTTTTTATTATTTTTTTTTCTAAAGTCTCCCTGAAAAAAAAAAAAAAAAACAGTGGGAGATTAATATTGGCCTTTCTGCTTGTGTGCCAGTCTTGACTCCTGGGTGCGTCATCTCTCAGTCAGTGGGCCATAGAACGCCTATTTTTGGTTTTATTTGTTTTATAAATTCTCCCAGAAAAAATCATTTTATTTTATTTGGTTTCTAAATTCTTCCTGATAAAATCACATTTTTTTTATTATTTTTTTTTCTAAAGTCTCCCTGAAAAAAAAAAAAAAAAACAGTGGGAGATTAATATTGGCCTTTCTGCTTGTGTGCCAGTCTTGACTCCTGGGTGCGTCATCTCTCAGTCAGTGGGCTATAGAACGCCTATTTTTGGTTTTATTTGTTTTCTAAATTCTCCCTGAAAAAATCATTTTATTTTATTTGGTTTCTAAATTCTTCCTGATAAAATCATATTTTTTTTATTATTTTTTTTTCTAAAGTCTCCCTGAAAAAAAAAAAAAAAAAACAACCAAAAAAAACAGTGGGAGATTAATATTGGCCTTTCTGCTTGTGTGCCAGTCTTGACTCCTGGGTGTGCCATCTCTCTCTCTCTCTCTCTCTCTCTCTCTCTCTCTCTCTCTCTCCAATTGTGGTCCATAGAAAGCCTACATTTTTTTTCCTTGATTTGGGTTCCAAAATCTACCAGAGAAAATAACTCCATCAATCATTGGTAGAAAAATATTGGCCTCTGGGCTTGTGTGCCACTCCTGATTCCTGTGTGCGTCATCTCTCACTCAGTGGCCCATAGAAAGCATATAGTTTGTTACATTTGTTTTCTAAATTCTCCCTGCAAAAATCTTTTTTTTTTTTTTGGGGGGGTTTCTAAAGTGTTCCTGAAAAAAATAAAAATAAAAAAAAAATAATAGTGTGACATTAATATTAACATTTGTGCTTCAGTGACAGTCCTGCGTGTGGGGCATCTCTCTAATTTGCAGCCACCAAAAAAAGAGTGTGTAACATTGGGCCTGATTTTCGCTGTGGTCTCACCAACCTGTAAAGGGGTAGCTAAATCATACTGAAGTTATAGCTCACCGTGTAAGTTGTGTGACTGCAACAAATAACGTTAGTTTGGTTACGTTTTTAAAACAATGAGGAAGTCTAGTGGAAGAGGTCGTGGCCGGGGGCGTTCATTGTCAGCTGGTAATGAGGGTAGTGGTAGTGGTGGAGCATCAGGTGGTCGTGGGGGAAAAAATATTGCACCTAAGTCTGGAGCTGTGGAGCCAGGTTCGTCGTCCGGCTACACAAGGCCTCGAACGCTCCCTTTTCTGGGATTAGGAAAACCGCTTTTAAAGCCGGAGCAGCAAGAGCAAGTTTTGGCTTATCTTGCTGACTCAGCCTCTAGCTCTTTTGCCTCATCTCGTGAAACTGGTAAAAGTAAAAGCAGCGCGTCGTTAGTGGATGTTCACGGTCAGGGACAAGTCACTTCCTTGTCCTCTTCAGCAAAAACAACAACAGAGAAGAATGCAGCAGGCGACACAACGGGTTACTCCATGGAGCTCTTTACACATACCGTCCCTGGCTTAGAAAGTGAAGCAGTTAACAGTCCATGCCCATTACAAATTGAATCTGACATGGAGTGCACTGACGCACAGCCACAGCCAGACTACTATGCTGGTCCTTTGACTCAGACCACAACATTGCCCTCGCAGGGTGCTGATCAAGAATCAGACCCTGATGAGACTATGTTGCCCCATCACGAACGCTATACCACCGAACGACACGGTGACACAGACGAAGTTGCGCAGGAGGTACAAGAAGAGTTATTAGATGACCCAGTTCTTGACCCCGATTGGCAGCCATTGGGGGAACAGGGTGCAGGCGGCAGCAGTTCTGAAGCAGAGGAGGAGGAGGGGCCGCAGCAGGCATCAACATCGCCACAGGTTCCATCTGCCGGGCCCGTATCTTGCCCAAAACGCGTGGCAAAGCCAAAACCTGGTGGAGGACAGCGTGGCCATCCGGTTAAAGCTCAGTCTGCAATGCCTGAAAAGGTATCCGATGCTAGAAAGAGTGCAGTCTGGCATTTTTTTAAACAACATCCAATTGATCAGCGCAAAGTCATCTGTCAAAAATGTTCTACTTCCTTAAGCAGAGGTCAGAATCTGAAAAGTCTCAATACTAGTTGCATGCATAGACATTTAACCACCATGCATTTGAAAGCTTGGACTAACTACCAAACGTCCCTTAAGGTTGTTGCACCCTCGGCCAATGAAGCTAGTCATCAACGCAACATCCCTTCCGGCAGTGTAGGACCACCATTTAGCGCACCACCTGCTGTATCTGTGCAGGTATCTTTGCCAGGCCAAAGCAGTCAGGGTCAGGGAATCACCAGTTTCGTAGTAGGAAACACTGCATCTAGGGCACCGGCGGCAACAATACCATCTCCCACCGTCTCTCAGTCTGCCATGTCCACCGGCACCCCCGCTAGTTCCACGATCTCCAGCTCTCCAGTCCAGCTCACCCTACATGAGACTATGGTTAGAAAAAGGAAATACTTAGCCTCGCATCCGCGTACACAGGGTTTGAACGCCCACATAGCTAGACTAATCTCGTTAGAGATGATGCCCTACCGGTTAGTTGAAAGCGAAGCTTTCAAAGACCTGATGGACTACGCTGTACCACGCTACGAGCTACCCAGTCGACACTTTTTTTCCAGAAAAGCCATCCCAGCCCTCCACCAGCATGTTAAAGAGCGCATCGTCCATGCACTCAGGCAATCTGTGAGCACAAAGGTGCACCTGACAACAGATGCATGGACCAGTAGGCATGGCCAGGGACGTTACGTGTCCATCACGGCACACTGGGTAAATGTGGTGGATTCAGGGTCCACAGGGGACAGCAAGTTTGGGACAGTTCTGCCTAGCCCACGGTCTAGTAAACAGTTGTCTGTAGCCGTTCGCACCCCCTCCTCCTCCTCCTCCTCGTCCTCCTGCAGAAGCAAGAGCTCGTCCACAGACCGCAGTCGCACAAACACTCCATCCGCACCTGCCACTGTTGCACACCAGGTCTCCCATTATGGGGCAGCTACTGGCATACGTCAGCAGGCTGTATTGGCTATGAAGTGTTTGGGCGACAATAGACACACCGCGGAAGTTCTGTCCGAGTTCTTGCAGCAAGAAACGCAGTCGTGGCTGGGCACTGTAGATCTTGAGGCAGGCAAGGTAGTGAGTGATAACGGAAGGAATTTCATGGCTGCCATCTCCCTTTCCCAACTGAAACACATTCCTTGCCTGGCTCACACCTTAAACCTGGTGGTGCAGTGCTTCCTGAAAAGTTATCCGGGGTTATCCGACCTGCTCCTCAAAGTGCGTGGACTTTGCGCACATATCCGCCGTTCGCCTGTACACTCCAGCCGTATGCAGATCTATCAGCGTTCTTTGAACCTTCCCCAGCATCGCCTAATCATAGACGTTGCAACAAGGTGGAACTCAACACTGCACATGCTTCAGAGACTGTGCGAACAGAGGCGGGCTGTTATGTTTTTGTGGGAGGATACACATACACGGGCAGGCAGTAGGATGGCAGACATGGAGTTGTCAGGTGTGCAGTGGTCGAAGATTCAAGACATGTGTCAAGTCCTTCAGTGTTTTGAGGAATGCACACGGCTGGTTAGTGCAGACAACGCCATAATAAGCATGAGCATCCCCCTAATGCGTCTGCTGATGCAAAGTTTGACGCACATAAAGGATCAGGCGTCTGCACCAGAGGAAGAGGAAAGCCTTGATGACAGTCAGCGATTGTCTGGTCAGGGCAGTGTACATGACGAGGTACCGGGCGAAGAGGAGGTGGAGGATGAGGAGGATGATGGGGATGAGTATATTTTTAATGAGGAAGCTTTCCCGGGGGCACGGGAAATTGGTGGCGTGGCAAGGCCGGGTTCTGGTTTTTTGAGGGACACAAGTGACGTAGATTTGCCTGCAACTGCCCCTCAACCAAGCACAACCGCAGATTTGACAACGGGAACTTTGGCCCACATGGCGGATTATGCCTTGCGTATCCTCAAAAGGGACACACGCATTACAAAAATGATGAACGATGACGATTACTGGTTGGCCTGCCTCCTTGATCCTCGCTATAAAGGCAAATTGCAAAATATTATGCCACATGAGAACTTGGAACTAATATTAGCAACAAAACAATCAACTCTTGTTGACCGTTTGCTTCTGGCATTCCCTGCACACAGCGCCCGTGATCGTTCTCACACGAGCTCCAGGGGCCAGCAGACCAGAGGTGTTAGAGGGGCAGAAATCAGAAGTGGCGTTGGCCAGAGGGGTTTTCTGACCAGGTTGTGGAGTGATTTTGCTATGACCGCAGACAGGACAGGTACTGCAGCATCAATTCAAAGTGACAGGAGACAACATTTGTCCAGTATGGTTACAAACTATTTTTCATCCCTTATCGACGTTCTCCCTCAACCGTCATTCCCATTTGATTACTGGGCATCCAAATTAGACACCTGGCCAGAATTGGCAGAATATGCATTGCAGGAGCTTGCTTGCCCGGCAGCTAGTGTCCTATCAGAAAGAGTATTCAGTGCTGCAGGTTCAATACTAACAGAAAAAAGGACTCGTCTGGCTACCCAAAATGTAGATGATCTAACCTTCATTAAAATGAACCACAACTGGATTTCAAAATCTTTTGCCCCACCCTGCCCGGCTGACACCTAGCTTTCCTATGAAAAGGTCTTGCCTGTGGACTATTCTGAATGACTTTTCCAATCTCGTAATTTTCTTCACCTGATTGTCCAGCATACGACATGTTTCCACCTCACGAAATGGCCAAACTCCCCACACGGGGCCGTGCTATCGCCACTTTGCGCTTGGACCCTTGAGAGTGCTGTTTGTCTGAAGAGGTGGGTGTGGCCGCTTTTGGTCGACGGCACTGCCACTGGGTCCCTCATAGTACAATAAAGTGTCTCTGGCGGTGGTGGTGCGCACCCAACGTCAGACACACCGTTGTAATATGAGGGGCCCTGTGCCTGTAACGCCGGCCACAAGACAGTTCCCCCCCCCAGCTCAAACAGTGCTCTACCACTAGCAAAATTATCTCTCACAGCTTCACCAATGTGTAGTCTAGGCGCTGACATCCTTCAATGCCTGGCACTGACAATACCATTGTTTTGACATTTTTGTTATGTTAGGCCTTCGAAGCCTGTCTGCGGTCCCTTCTTTCTACAACTACTACACTGACCAGGCCACTGCTGGCCGTGTTACCCTGGAACCAATTTAAAAGTGCCTACAGTCAGCCCAATTTTGTTATGTTAGGCCTTAGAAGACTGTCTGCCGTCACTCCTTCCACTAGACTTCCACTGACCATACACTGCTGCCCATGTACCCCTGGAACCAATTTAAAGTGCCTACAGCCAGCCCAATTTTGTTATGTTAGGCCTTGGAAGCCTGTCTGCGGTCACTCCTTCCACTAGACTTCCACTGACCAGACCACTGCTGCCCGTGTACCCCTGGAACCAATTTAAAAGTGCCTACAGCCAGCCCAAGTTTGTTATGTTAGGCCTTGGAAGCCTGTCTGTGGTCACTCCTTCCACTAGGCCTCCACTGACCACACCACTGCTGTCCGTGTACCCCTGGAACCAATTTAAAATTGCCTACAGCCATGTGTTATTATTTTAGGCCTTCGATGCCTGTCTGCGGTCACTCCTTCCACTAGGCCTCCACTGACCACACCACTGCTGTCCGTGTACCCCTGGAACCAATTTAAAATTGCCTACAGCCATGTGTTTTTATTTTAGGCCTTCGATGCCTGTCTGCGGTCCATTCTTTCAACTACTACTACACTGACCAGGGCACTGCTGGCCGTGTTACCCTGGAACCAATTTAAAAGTGCCTACAGTCAGCCCAATTTTGTTATGTTAGGCCTTCGAAGACTGTCTGCCGTCACTCCTTCCACTAGACTTCCACTGACCATACACTGCTGCCCATGTACCCCTGGAACCAATTTAAAGTGCCTACAGCCAGCCCAATTTTGTTATGTTAGGCCTTCGAAGCCTGTCTGCGGTCACTCCTTCCACTAGACTTCCACTGACCAGACCACTGCTGCCCGTGTACCCCTGGAACCAATTTAAAAGTGCCTACAGCCAGCCCAAGTTTGTTATGTTAGGCCTTGGAAGCCTGTCTGCGGTCACTCCTTCCACTAGGCCTCCACTGACCACACCACTGCTGTCCGTGTACCCCTGGAACCAATTTAAAATTGCCTACAGCCATGTGTTATTATTTTAGGCCTTCGATGCCTGTCTGCGGTCACTCCTTCCACTAGGCCTCCACTGACCACACCACTGCTGCCCGTGTACCCCTGGAACCAATTTAAAATTGCCTACAGCCAGCCCAATTTTTTCATTTTAGGCCTTCGATGCCTGTCTGCGGTCCATTCTTTCAACTACTACTACACTGACCAGGTCACTGCTGCCCGTGTACCCCTGGAACCAATTTAAAATTGCCTACAGCCATGTGTTATTATTTTAGGCCTTCGATGCCTGTCTGCGGTCACTCCTTCCACTAGGCCTCCACTGACCACACCACTGCTGTCCGTGTACCCCTGGAACCAATTTAAAATTGCCTACAGCCATGTGTTATTATTTTAGGCCTTCGATGCCTGTCTGCGGTCCATTCTTTCAACTACTACTACACTGACCAGGGCACTGCTGGCCGTGTTACCCTGGAACCAATTTAAAAGTGCCTACAGTCAGCCCAATTTTGTTATGTTAGGCCTTCGAAGCCTGTCTGCGGTCACTCCTTCCACTAGACTTCCACTGACCAGACCACTGCTGCCCGTGTACCCCTGGAACCAATTTAAAAGTGCCTACAGCCAGCCCAAGTTTGTTATGTTAGGCCTTGGAAGCCTGTCTGCGGTCACTCCTTCCACTAGACTTCCACTGACCAGACCACTGCTGCCCGTGTACCCCTGGAACCAATTTAAAAGTGCCTACAGCCAGCCCAAGTTTGTTATGTTAGGCCTTCGAAGCCTGTCTGCGGTCCATTCTTTCAACTACTACTACACTGACCAGGTCACTGCTGCCCGTGTACCCCTGGAACCAATTTAAAAGTGCCTACAGCCAGCCCAAGTTTGTTATGTTAGGCCTTGGAAGCCTGTCTGCGGTCACTCCTTCCACTAGACTTCCACTGACCAGACCACTGCTGCCCGTGTACCCCTGGAACCAATTTAAAAGTGCCTACAGCCAGCCCAATTTTTTTATTTTAGGCCTTCGATGCCTGTCTGCGGTCCATTCTTTCAACTACTACTACACTGACCAGGTCACTGCTGCCCGTGTACCCCTGGAACCAATTTAAAATTGCCTACAGCCATGTGTTATTATTTTAGGCCTTCGATGCCTGTCTGCGGTCACTCCTTCCACTAGGCCTCCACTGACCACACCACTGCTGTCCGTGTACCCCTGGAACCAATTTAAAATTGCCTACAGCCATGTGTTTTTATTTTAGGCCTTCGATGCCTGTCTGCGGTCCATTCTTTCAACTACTACTACACTGACCAGGGCACTGCTGGCCGTGTACCCCTGGAACCAACATCAGAAAATATAAAAATAAGTATTTTGCTTATAAAAAAGAAAATACTGGTGAGATATCAAATGCAGACATTTTAACATTAAAAACAAACACACAACTAAAATCTGGTACAGTACTAAAAATGGCCACCAGCTACAATTACTTTCTCCTGCAAGTAGTTAACTGAAAGTTTTTTTAAATTGAAAACACACATATGGCATCCACCGAGTGTTGTCCTGTCGCGTCTTCTTTATATTATTGCCGAGAAGATGCAAAATAATGAAAATAATAAAATCATTAATTACCAAAATAATAGAGAAAGTCAACACCACATTGCAAATAAACATTCATTCCAAATAAAGAAGCAGGGCGCGTCCGAGGGTGAGTATATACCTAATAAGAATCTAATCACCCTCGGACGCGCAATGCTTATTTCCAACAGCCTTCCTTCCTAAGAATCAGCCCTTCCGTCGTGTAGAGAGACGTTGTGTTACACTCCAAGGTGTTCCCCAGGTTGCCTTTCCTGAGCTTCGATCTTCCGGCTCTCGTTTAGTAGTTCTTGGAAACTACACTGCATTAGGCCTTCAAATTGGGTATGGGGTGTAGAGAGAGGGTGTGTTACACTCCAAGGTGTTCCCCAGGTTGCCTTTCCTGAGCTTCGATATTCCGGCTCTCGTTTAGTAGTTGTCGGAAACTACGCTGCATTAGGCCTACAAATTGGGTATGGGGTGTAGAGAGAGGGTTTGTTACACTCCAAGGTGTTCCCCAGGTTGCCTTTCCTGAGCTTCGATCTTCCGGCTCTCGTTTAGTAGTTGTTGGAAACTACGCTGCATTAGGCCTTCAAATTGGGTATGGGGTGTAGCGAGAGGGTGTGTTACACTCCAAGGTGTTCCCCAGGTTGCCTTTCCTGAGCTTCGATCTTCCGGCTCTCGTTTAGTAGTTCTTGGAAACTACACTGCATTAGACCTTCAAATTGGGTATGGGGTGTAGAGAGAGGGTGTGTTACACTCCAAGGTGTTCCCCAGGTTGCCTTTCCTGAGCTTCGAAATTCCGGCTCTCGTTTAGTAGTTGTTGGAAACTACACTGCATTAGGCCTACAAATTTGGTATGGGGGAAACATTGGCGCATCTGCGGTCCCTCCTTCCTCTAGGCCTCCACTGACCTGTCTACTGCTGCCCGTGTTCCCCTGGAACCAATTTTAAATTGCCTACAGGCAGCCCAATTTATTATGTTAGGGCTTCGAAGCCTGTCTGCGGTCCCTCCTTCCACTAGGCCTCCACTGACCTGTCTACTGCTGCCCGTGTACCCCTTGAACCAACATCATAAAATAAAAAAAAAAGGATTTTGCTTATAAAAAAGAAAATACTGGTGAGATATCAAATGCAGACATTTTGACATTAAAAACAAACAAACAGCTAAAATCTGGTACAGTACTAAAAATGGCCACCAGCTACAATTACTTTCTCCTGCAAGTAGTTAACTGAAAGGTTTTTTAAATTGAAAACACACATATGGCATCCACCGAGTGTTGTCCTGTCGCGTCTTCTTTATATTATTGCCGAGAAGATGCAAAATAATGAAAATAATAAAATCATTAATTACCAAAATAATAGAGAAAGTCAACACCACATTGCAAATAAACATTCATTCCAAATAAAGAAGCAGGGCGCGTCCGAGGGTGAGTATATACCTAATAAGAATCTAATCACCCTCGGACGCGCAATGCTTATTTCCAACAGCCTTCCTTCCTAAGAATCATCCCTTCCGTGGTGTAGAGAGACGTTGTGTTACACTCCAAGGTGTTCCCCAGGTTGCCTTTCCTGAGCTTCGATCTACCGGCTCTCGTTTAGTAGTTGTTGGATACTACGCTGCATTAGGCCTTCAAATTGGGTATGGGGTGTAGAGAGGTGGTGTGTTCCACTCCAAGGTGTTCCCCAGGTTGCCTTTCCTGAGCTTCGATCTTCCGGCTCTCGTTTAGTAGTTCTTGGAAACTACACTGCATTAGGCCTTCAAATTGGGTATGGGGTGTAGAGAGAGGGTGTGTTACACTCCAAGGTGTTCCCCAGGTTGCCTTTCCTGAGCTTCGATATTCCGGCTCTCGTTTAGTAGTTATCGGAAACTACGCTGCATTAGGCCTACAAATTGGGTATGGGGTGTAGAGAGAGGGTGTGTTACACTCCAAGGTGTTCCCCAGGTTGCCTTTCCTGAGCTTCGATCTACCGGCTCTCGTTTAGTAGTTGTCGGAAACTACGCTGCATTAGGCCTACAAATTGGGTATGGGGTGTAGAGAGAGGGTTTGTTACACTCCAAGGTGTTCCCCAGGTTGCCTTTCCTGAGCTTCGATCTTCCGGCTCTCGTTTAGTAGTTGTTGGAAACTACGCTGCATTAGGCCTTCAAATTGGGTATGGGGTGTAGCGAGAGGGTGTGTTACACTCCAAGGTGTTCCCCAGGTTGCCTTTCCTGAGCTTCGATCTTCCGGCTCTCGTTTAGTAGTTCTTGGAAACTACACTGCATTAGACCTTCAAATTGGGTATGGGGTGTAGAGAGAGGGTGTGTTACACTCCAAGGTGTTCCCCAGGTTGCCTTTCCTGAGCTTCGAAATTCCGGCTCTCGTTTAGTAGTTGTTGGAAACTACACTGCATTAGGCCTTCAAATTGGGTATGGGGTGTAGAGAGAGGGTGTGTTACACTCCAAGGTGTTCCCCAGGTTGCCTTTCCTGAGCTTCGATATTCCGGCTCTCGTTTAGTAGTTATCGGAAACTACGCTGCATTAGGCCTACAAATTGGGTATGGGGTGTAGAGAGAGGGTGTGTTACACTCCAAGGTGTTCCCCAGGTTGCCTTTCCTGAGCTTCGATATTCCGGCTCTCGTTTAGTAGTTGTCGGAAACTACGCTGCATTAGGCCTACAAATTGGGTATGGGGTGTAGAGAGAGGGTTTGTTACACTCCAAGGTGTTCCCCAGGTTGCCTTTCCTGAGCTTCGATCTTCCGGCTCTCGTTTAGTAGTTGTTGGAAACTACGCTGCATTAGGCCTTCAAATTGGGTATGGGGTGTAGCGAGAGGGTGTGTTACACTCCAAGGTGTTCCCCAGGTTGCCTTTCCTGAGCTTCGATCTTCCGGCTCTCGTTTAGTAGTTCTTGGAAACTACACTGCATTAGACCTTCAAATTGGGTATGGGGTGTAGAGAGAGGGTGTGTTACACTCCAAGGTGTTCCCCAGGTTGCCTTTCCTGAGCTTCGAAATTCCGGCTCTCGTTTAGTAGTTGTTGGAAACTACACTGCATTAGGCCTACAAATTTGGTATGGGGGAAACATTGGCGCATCTGCGGTCCCTCCTTCCTCTAGGCCTCCACTGACCTGTCTACTGCTGCCCGTGTTCCCCTGGAACCAATTTTAAATTGCCTACAGGCAGCCCAATTTATTATGTTAGGGCTTCGAAGCCTGTCTGCGGTCCCTCCTTCCACTAGGCCTCCACTGACCTGTCTACTGCTGCCCGTGTACCCCTTGAACCAACATCATAAAAAAAAAAAAAAAGGATTTTGCTTATAAAAAAGAAAATACTGGTGAGATATCAAATGCAGACATTTTGACATTAAAAACAAACAAACAGCTAAAATCTGGTACAGTACTAAAAATGGCCACCAGCTACAATTACTTTCTCCTGCAAGTAGTTAACTGAAAGGTTTTTTAAATTGAAAACACACATATGGCATCCACCGAGTGTTGTCCTGTCGCGTCTTCTTTATATTATTGCCGAGAAGATGCAAAATAATGAAAATAATAAAATCATTAATTACCAAAATAATAGAGAAAGTCAACACCACATTGCAAATAAACATTCATTCCAAATAAAGAAGCAGGGCGCGTCCGAGGGTGAGTATATACCTAATAAGAATCTAATCACCCTCGGACGCGCAATGCTTATTTCCAACAGCCTTCCTTCCTAAGAATCAGCCCTTCCGTCGTGTAGAGAGACGTTGTGTTACACTCCAAGGTGTTCCCCAGGTTGCCTTTCCTGAGCTTCGATCTTCCGGCTCTCGTTTAGTAGTTCTTGGAAACTACACTGCATTAGACCTTCAAATTGGGTATGGGGTGTAGAGAGAGGGTGTGTTACACTCTAAGGTGTTCCCCAGGTTTCCTTGCCATTGCTTCGGTCTTCCGACTCTCGTTTAGTAGTTGTAGAAAAGTACACTGCATTAGGCCATACAAAATGGGTATGGGGTGGAGAGAGATGGTGTGTTACACTCCAAGGTGTTCCCCAGGTTGCCTTTCCTGAGCTTCTATCTTCAGGCTCTCATTAAATTGTGGTTAAATGGAACAACTGCATTTGGCGTACTAGTTGGTTTGGGGCCTACTATCGGTGTCTGCCACTCCTTGCTGTTCTCCTCCACTGAACAAAGCTGTGCCGCCTGTTTACTACGGTTGCCAATTTTGAACTGCATTTCGACTACTTACTGATTTGGCCCTACTCTCTGTGTCAGCCTCTCATTCCAGTTGTCCTCCACTGCAATGCCCCCTGGTTATTCCTGTGTTACCAATTTTGAACTGCATTTAGCCCACTTTCTTCTTTGGGCCTATATCTGTGTTTCCACTTCATCGTGCCCATTGCCCAGCCAGTGATAGATGAGTCTGCTGGTACATTGACCCATAACGCAACATTCCCCGTGCACGCTACACAACAACATTGTGACCCTGCTGAAAGTCAGGTTGCTCTTCCCGCATACCATACCACCTTACACGGGGACAAAGAGGAAGGTGCAGATGAAAGTGCAGGTTCCTTCATCAGGTGGGGGGAGGAATACTAGTTGGCGACGTCACTGGCACAGGGCCTCTCATAGTACGCAAAAGTGTTGCTGCCGGTGGGAGGCGCCCCCGCCGTGCAAACACACCGCTGTACTTTGAGGGGCCCTGTGCCAGTGCCAATGCCAACGAGTGGGCCCCCCCTGCTTGCTCAGGTTCACAGCACTTGCAAAGTTGAAATACTTACCTCTCCCTGCTCCACTGCCGTGACGTGGTCCAGATTTCCTGGGCCCACTAATTACTTGAACCAGCCCTACCCCCCACAACTTTAGCCAAATGACCCCCAATTTCAAATGCCTTCCAATTATTATAAGGTAAATTACGCTTGACAAGCTTCATTAAGAAGAATGGATGGTTTTGACATTAAAATGGGCACTCTAGGTGTTTTCCTGGCCCCCACTCACTGCCGACTATGCTGCCCCATTGACTTGCATTGGGTTTCGTGTTTCGGTCGATCCCGACTTTACGTCATAATCGGCCGATTTCACTCGACCCGACTTTGGACATAGTCGGGTTTCGCAAAACCCGGCTCGACTCTAAAAAGGTCAAGGTCGCTCAACTCTAATGGTGAGTATGTACTCTATGTTATATGTACTGTATGTCTATATGTATGTATTGTATGTAATGTAAGAATGTATTGTATGTAGCATGCATGTTGTATGTATGTATGTAGTATGTATGTATGTAGTATGTATGTTGTATGTATGTGGTATGTTGTATGTATGTATGTAGTATGTATGTAGTATGTTGTATGTATGTTGTATGTTGTATGTATGTATGTAGTATGTATGTTGTATGTATGTATGTAGTATTTATGTAGTATGTAGTATGTATGATTGTGTTTTTTTTTTACATTCAACACATTAGCCGGATGATGGGACTACTACTGTCCCATCATTGGCTAATGTGTCAATCACTGCCATTGTAGCAGGCATAACCCAATGGGACTTGTAGTCCCATCGGACAATGCCTGGATACCAACACAAAGACCCTCGAGAGGCCAGTACAGACCCCTGGCAGGCCGCACCGACCCGCGGCAGGCCGCACAGACCCCCGAGAGGCCTGTACAGACCCCTTGCAGGCCGCACAGACCCCCGGCAGGCTGCACCGACCCCCGAGAGGCCCATACAGACCCCCGCTAGGCCCGCACAGACCCCCGGCAGGCCGCACAGACCCTCGAGAGGCCCGTACAGACCCCCGACAGGCCGCACCGACCCCGGCAGGCTGCACAGACCCCAGCAGGCCGCACAGACCCCCGGCAGGCCGCACAGACCCCCGAGAGGCCCGCACAGACCCCCACCAGGCCCGAACAGACCCCTGGCAGCCCGCACAGACCCCCGAAAGGCCCATACAGACCCCCGATAGGCCCGTACAGACCACCCACGGTCCCACACAGACACGCAGTCTCCGCCCACCCACCACCCACACTCTTCCCCCCTCCGGAACTGGATGTGCTGGGAAAGATAGGGCTTATTTTCATTCCGATATTTGTGTCCCATTGACTTGCATTGGTTTCCGGAATCGGAATCGGCGATATCCGATATTTTTTTGGCTATCGGCCGGTCCAATCCGATCCCGATATTTCACGATATCGGAAGGTATCGCTCAACACTAATCTGGAGACTTCTGTTCAACATTATGCTACCTGCAATATGAGTTTTAGTAGTAGATACAGTCACATGAGTTGTCAGGAGTACTGTTATGACCTGGTGGTCAGGACAATAATGGACCTGGTGGTTAAGAGCACACAGAATGACCTGATAGTTACTGATAATAAAGGACGAGCTCTGGGACGTGGGAACTCTGCTGACCGCAATCCCTAATCCTATCAAACACACTAGAAATAGCCGTGGATTGCGCCTAACGCTCCCTATGCAACTCGGCACAGCCTAAGGAACTAGCTAGCCCTGAAGATAGAAAAATAAAGCCTACCTTGCCTCATAGAAATTCCCCAAAGGAAAAGGCAGCCCCCCACATATAATGACTGTGAGTAAAGATGAAAATACAAACACAGAGATGAAATAGATTTAGCAAAGTGAGGCCCGACTTACTGAACAGACCGAGGATAGGAAAGGTTACTTTGCGGTCAGCACAAAAACCTACAAAAAGACCACGCAGAGGGTGCAAAAAAAACCCTCCGCACCGACTCACGGTGCGGAGGCGCTCCCTCTGCGTCCCAGAGCTTCCAGCAAGCAAGACAACAATAAAAATAGCGAGCTGGACAGAAAAATAGCAAACCAAAGAAATACAAGCTGGAACTTAGCTTCTGCTGGGAAGACAGGTCACAAGAACGATCCAGGAGTGAACTAGACCAATACTGGAACATAGACAGGTGGCATGGAGCAAAGATCTAAGTGGAGTTAAATAGAGCAGCCAGCTAACGAATTAACCTCGTCACCTGAGGAAGGAAACTCAGAAACACCCACCAGAGGAAGTCCATGGACAGAACCAGCCGAAGTACCATTCATGACCACAGGAGGGAGCCCGACAACAGAATTCACAACAGTACCCCCCCCCTTGAGGAGGGGTCACCGAACCCTCACCAGAGCCCCCAGGCCGACCAGGATGAGCCAAATGAAAGGCACGAACCAGATCGGCAGCATGAACATCAGAGGCAAAAACCCAGGAATTATCTTCCTGACCATAACCCTTCCACTTGACCAGGTACTGGAGTTTCCGTCTCGAAACACGAGAATCTAAAATCTTCTCCACCACATACTCCAACTCCCTCTCCACCAACACCGGGGCAGGAGGATCAACGGATGGAACCACAGGCGCCACATATCTCCGCAATAACGACCTATGGAACACATTATGGATGGCAAAAGAAGCAGGAAGGGCCAAACGAAATGACACAGGATTGATAACCTCAGAAATCTTATACGGACCAATGAAACGAGGCTTAAACTTAGGAGAGGAAACCTTCATAGGAACATAACGAGACGACAACCAAACCAAATCCCCAACACGAAGTCGGGGACCCACACAGCGCCGGCGGTTAGCGAAACGTTGAGCCTTCTCCTGGGACAATGTCAAATTGTCCACCACATGAGTCCAAATCTGCTGCAACCTATCCACCACAGTATCTACACCAGGAAAGTCCGAAGACTCAACCTGCCCTGAAGAGAAACGAGGATGGAAACCAGAATTGCAGAAAAACGGCGAAACCAAAGTAGCCGAGCTGGCCCGATTATTAAGGGCGAACTCAGCCAACGGCAAAAAGGACTCCCAATCATCCTGATCAGCAGAAACAAAGCATCTCAGATATGTTTCCAAAGTTTGATTAGTTCGTTCGGTTTGGCCATTTGTCTGAGGATGGAAAGCCGATGAGAAAGACAAATCAATGCCCATCCTAGCACAAAAGGATCGCCAAAACCTCGAAACAAACTGGGAACCTCTGTCAGAAACGATGTTCTCCGGGATACCATGTAAACGAACCACATGCTGGAAAAATAATGGCACCAAATCAGAGGAGGAAGGCAATTTAGACAAAGGTACCAAATGGACCATCTTAGAAAAGCGATCACAAACCACCCAAATGACCGACATCTTTTGAGAGACGGGGAGATCTGAAATAAAATCCATAGAAATATGCCTCCAGGGCCTCTTCGGGACCGGCAAGGGCAAAAGCAACCCACTGGCACGAGAACAGCAGGGCTTAGCCCAAGCACAAGTCCCACAGGACTGCACAAAAGAACGCACATCCCGTGACAAAGACGGCCACCAGAAGGATCTAGCCACCAAATCTCTGGTACCAAAGATTCCAGGATGCCCAGCCAACACTGAACAATGAATCTCAGAGATAACTCTACTAGTCTATCTATCAGGGACAAACAGTTTCTCCGCTGGGCAACGGTCAGGTCTATCAGCCTGAAATTTTTGCAGCACCCGCCGCAAATCAGGGGAGATGACAGACAAAATTACCCCCTCTTTGAGAATACCCGCCGGCTCAGGAACACCCGGAGAGTCAGGCACAAAACTCCTTGACAGGGCATCAGCCTTCACATTCTTAGAGCCCGGAAGGTACGAAACCACAAAATCAAAACGGGAGAAAAATAACGACCATCGAGCCTGTCTCGGATTCAACCGTTTGGCAGACTCAAGATAAGTCAAATTCTTGTGATCTGTCAAGACCACCACGCGATGCTTGGCTCCTTCCAGCCAATGACGCCACTCCTCGAATGCCCACTTCATGGCCAACAACTCACGATTACCAACATCATAGTTACGCTCAGCAGGCGAAAACTTTCTAGAAAAGAAAGCACATGGCTTCATCACCGAGCCATCAGAACTTTTTTGCGACAAAACAGCCCCTGCTCCAATCTCAGAAGCATCAACCTCAACCTGAAACGGAAGCGAAACATCTGGCTGGCACAACACAGGGGCAGAAGAAAAACGACGCTTCAACTCCTGAAAAGCCTCTACAGCTGCAGAAGACCAAATGACCACATCAGCACCCTTCTTGGTCAAATCAGTCAACGGTTTAGCAACAGTAGAAAAATTAGCGATGAAGCGCCGATAAAAATTAGCAAAGCCCAGGAACTTTTGCAGGCTCTTCACAGATGTCGGCTGAGTCCAATCGTAAATGGCCTGGACTTTAACAGGGTCCATCTCGATAGTAGAAGGGGAAAAAATGAACCCCAAAAATGAAACCTTCTGAACTCCAAAGAGACACTTTGACCCCTTCACAAACAAGGAATTCGCACGAAGGACCTGGAACACCATTCTGACCTGCTTCACATGAGACTCCCAATCATCCGAAAAGACCAAAATATCATCCAAATACACAATCAGGAATTTATCCAGGTACTCTCGGAAGATATCATGCATAAAGGACTGAAATACTGATGGAGCATTGGAAAGCCCGAATGGCATAACCAGGTACTCAAAATGGCCCTCGGGCGTATTAAATGCTGTTTTCCATTCATCGCCTTGTTTAATACGCACAAGATTATACGCCCCTCGAAGATCTATCTTGGTGAACCAACTAGCCCCTTTAATACGAGCAAACAAATCAGACAGCAACGGCAAAGGATACTGAAATTTGAATGTAATTTTATTAAGAAGGCGGTAATCAATACAAGGTCTCAAAGAACCATCCTTCTTGGCCACAAAAAAGAACCCTGCTCCCAACGGTGATGACAACGGGCGAATATGGCCTTTCTCCAAGGATTCCTTTATATAACTCCGCATAGCGGCGTGTTCTGGCACAGATAAATTGAACAATCGTCCCTTAGGAAACTTACTACCAGGAATCAAATTAATTGCATAATTGCAATCCCTATGAGGAGGTAGGGCACTGGCTTTGGGCTCATCAAATACATCCCGATAATCCGACAAAAACTCTGGAACTTCAGAAGGAGTGGAAGACGAAATAGACAAAAATGGAACATCACCATGTACCCCCTGGCAACCCCAGCTGGACACAGACATAGATTTCCAGTCCAATACTGGATTATGAACCTGTAGCCATGGCAACCCCAAAACGACCACATCATGCAGATTATGCAACACCAGAAAGCGGATATCCTCCTGATGTGCAGGAGCCATGCACATGGTCAATTGGGTCCAGTACTGAGGCTTATTCTTGGCCAAAGGCGTAGCATCAATTCCTCTCAATGGAATAGGATACTGCAAGGGCTCCAAGAAAAAACCACAGCGCCTAGCATACTCCAAGTCCATCAAATTCAGGGCAGCGCCTGAATCCACAAATGCCATAACAGAATAGGATGACAAAGAGCAAATCAGAGTAACAGACAATAGAAATTTAGACTGTACCGTACCAATGGTGGCAGACCTAGCGAACCGCTTAGTGCGCTTAGGACAATCGGAGATAGCATGAGTGGAATCACCACAGTAAAAACACAGCCCATTCCAACGTCTGTGTTCTTGCCGTTCAGCTCTGGTCAAAGTCCTATCACATTGCATAGGCTCAGGCCCATGCTCAGATAGTACCGCCAAATGGTGCACAGCTTTACGCTCACGCAAGCGTCGATCGATCTGAATGGCCAAGGACATAGACTCATTCAGACCAGCAGGCATGGGAAACCCCACCATGACATCCTTAAGGGCTTCAGAGAGACCCTTTCTGAAGATTGCTGCCAGGGCACATTCATTCCACTGAGTTAGCACAGACCACTTTCTAAACTTCTGACAATATATCTCCGCTTCATCCTGACCCTGACACAGAGCCAGCAAGATTTTCTCGCCTAATCCACTGAATTAGGTTCGTCATAAAGCAATCCAAGCGCCAGGAAAAACGCATCAACATCACGCAATGCCGGATCTCCTGGCGCAAGGGAAAATGCCCAGTCTTGAGGGTCACCACGTAACAAGAAATAATGATCTTTACTTGTTGAACAGGGTCACCTGAGGAGCGAGGTTTCAAGGCAAGAAACAATTTACAATTATTTTTGAAATTCAAGAACTTAGATCTATCACCAAAAAACAAATCAGGAATTGGAATCCTAGGCTCTGACATCGAATTCTGAACCACAAAATCTTGAATGTTTTGTACCCTTGTAGTGAGATTATCCATCCAAGAGGACAGACCTTGAATGTCCATGTTTACACCAGTGTCCTGAACCACCCAGAGATAAAAGGGAAGAGAGAGACAAAACACACTGCAAAGAAAAAAAAATGGTCTCAGAACTTCTCTTATCCCTCTATTGAGATGCATTAGTACTTTGGGCCACCTGTACTGTTATGACCTGGTGGTCAGGACAATAATGGACCTGGTGGTTAAGAGCACACGGAATGACCTGATAGTTACTGATAATAAAGGACGAGCTCTGGGACGTGGGAACTCTGCTGACCGCAATCCCTAATCCTATCAAACACACTAGAAATAGCCGTGGATTGCGCCTAACGCTCCCTATGCAACTCGGCACAGCCTAAGGAACTAGCTAGCCCTGAAGATAGAAAAATAAAGCCTACCTTGCCTCAGAGAAATTCCCCAAAGGAAAAGGCAGCCCCCCACATATAATGACTGTGAGTAAAGATGAAAATACAAACACAGAGATTAAATAGATTTAGCAAAGTGAGGCCCGACTTACTGAACAGACAGAGGATAGGAAAGGTTACTTTGCGGTCAGCACAAAAACCTACAAAAAGACCACGCAGAGGGCGCAAAAAAGACCCTCCGCACCGACTCACGGTGCGGAGGCGCTCCCTCTGCGTCCCAGAGCTTCCAGCAAGCAAGACAACAATAAAAATAGCGAGCTGGACAGAAAAATAGCAAACCAAAGAAATACAAGCTGGAACTTAGCTTCTGCTGGGAAGACAGGTCACAAGAACGATCCAGGAGTGAACTAGACCAATACTGGAACATAGACAGGTGGCATGGAGCAAAGATCTAAGTGGAGTTAAATAGAGCAGCCAGCTAACGAATTAACCTCGTCACCTGAGGAAGGAAACTCAGAAGCACCCACCAGAGGAAGTCCATGGACAGAACCAGACGAAGTACCATTCATGACCACAGGAGGGAGCCCGACAACAGAATTCACAACAGAGTACATACAGATATATGGGTGCATGTACACTACTGTTCACAATATGAGTTGAAAGGTGTACATAGAGGCACAGGGGGGCATACACACTACCATGGACAGTTTATATAAAGTAGGGCCCTGGGCAAAAGTTTAAAGTGGGGCCCTGTAAAGGATCTCACAGGGGAAGAAAGGTGTTGACTTCGTTCACATCGGGGGAGGGGAGAGAAGGACCCAGCAGGGGTTGGCTCTCTAGCGCCACCACTTGCCTCAGGTCAGTCAGGGAACTGCACCGAGGGCAAATAGTGGCTGGAAAGGCTTCCTTTATAGCTACTAGTTAGTGAGGCGCTCCCAGTGAGGGGGGATATATATCACCAGTCCAGCCTGGGGATATATATCTAAACCTCCTGGCCGTCACTGCCAGAGTTCCTCACTAAAACAATACGGTATTCGGCCACCAGTTCCTCATTTAAAATAAGCCCCGTCCGACAGCAGGCTTATCTCAGGTCAGGAACCAACCCTGGGGTAGCGTATAATATGACCAACGGGGCGTGTGGACGTGGGGGATTCGTGGATCGAGATAAGAGAGCAGTCCAAGATTAATTTTATATTTAATCACCGAGGAGGCGCACTAGAAAATTCAGCTATACAAAAAGATTTACAGTCAGGAGTGTAGTACAAAGATAGGGTATAGATAGGTTGCAATTACCATATTATGTAGCATGTGACTACAGGGAGGCGCTGATGGATTACAGGTCCAAATCTTAGTTACAGGCTTTTCAGGCTGCGTCAGCAAACATAACCTTCGGCCATCAGAAAACTCCAAAATGAGGGGCTGCCTTATATCTCCTAGGCTGCTACCTCACATATCTGCTCCCATCTCTGGCTGGTGCAGCTTCTCTCCTCCCTTGTCTGAGAATATGATTTCTGCCTAGAACTGTGGCTGGCCCAAATCTTTGCGCCCAAATCTCTGAGTGGGTTCGTTGTACCGCCACTGGATTCCGCTGGATTTTATCTGCGCATAGACACTAAATATGACTACTGTGAGTAATTATTGCTATCTATGCTATATAACTCCATAGTCCAGAGTGCTACAGGTGGCTAATATGTGCATGTGGGGAAAGGAACGCCGATTCGGAATATGTGCTTGGTTTATCTTAGACATATTGCATTCTGTTATTATAAGTCATTTTCCATATTCAATACCTCATAGCCTTGCTGTGCCATGTGCTTGGTCACACAAAGTTCAGGATTCTGTAGCTGCAGAAGAGTTTGCACCCTTGTGTTAGCAGCTTCAAAAGAGCTTGTCCTAGCTCATTTAATTGAAAGAAAACAAGGAGCCTGTGGAATACCAAGGGTGGAGGCACATTGCAGGAGGGGAAGATGTCTTGAACTTAAAATCCAAAAGGGATTATCCCTTGTCCCTCACAGGCCCCAAATGCTCACATATTGTACCATCACACAGAAACCTTCGAGTTGTATTTACATGCGCTGAGTTCTGGCCAAGGAGCATAATCAACAATATTGAAGTTGTTTGATGTTTGTTCCCAAGTTTTTTTACAGCGGCTGAGGAAGAATGATGGGGACAGATAGTCCTCAATACAGTATAATGCAAGTTTCATATAGTACATATAGTATAATGTACTCCCCATGGTCCTTGATAGCGTATAATGCAGCCCCCCTCAAGGAATAATGTAGCCCACTCAGAGTATAGTGCAGCCCCCTCAGAGTATACTGCAGCCCCCCTCAGTACACTGCAGCCCCCCCCACACAATATAATGTAGCCTCCTCTTAGAGTTTAATGCAGCCCCCCTCAGAGTATAATGCAGCCCCCTCATAGAATATAATGCAGACGCACACATACAGTATAGTGTAGCCCCCCACACAGTATAATGCAAGTTCCACACACACACACACACAGTAAAATGCAGCCCCCCCACTCACAGTATACTGCAGCCCCCCACACAGTGACACAGGATAAGGTGGCCCTCCTCATAGAGTATAATGCAACCCCCACTCACACAGTATAATGCAGTCCCCGACAACACAGTATAATGCAGTCACCAAACACAGTATAGGAAAGCCCCCCACACACAGCTTAATGCAGCCCCTCACAGTGTGACACAGTATAATGCAGCCCCCCACACAGTATAGCGCAGTCCGCCAAACAGTATAGGGACAGTTCCCCACACAGTATAGTGCAGCATCCCCAGACACACAGTATAGTGCAGCCCCCCCGCACACACAGAAACACAGACTATAATGCAGACACACACAATGTAGTGCACCCCACACAGTACACACATATATAGACACACACAATACTCACCTCTCCTTCTTGTTCCCTGTGCTGCAGCAGGCTCTGCTCCGGTCTCAGCAGTTCCACTCCTGGCACAGAGTGATGTACACTGATATGACATCACAAACATAGCGAGAGTGATGGGAGAGGGAGCGTCATCTGACGTCCTCTTCTCCGTCTCTGCCATCAACTGTATTGGCATCAATGATGCCATACACAATACTGATCACAATATGAGTTGTCAGGAATTCATACAGGCACATGTGGGGCCATACACACTACTGATCACAATATGAGTTTTCAGGTGTGTATACAGGTATATGGGGGCCATACAGACTACTGATCACAATATGAGTTTTCAGGTGTGTATACAGGTATACGGGGGCCATACAGACTACTGATCACAATACGAGTTTTCAGGTGTGTATACTCTACAGGTATATTGGGGCCATACAGGTACTGATCACAATATGAGTTGTCAGGTGTGTATAGAGTTATATGGGGGCCATACAGGCTATTGATCACAATATGAGTTTTCAGGCAGGTGTGCATACAGGTATATGGGGGCCATTCAGGTACTGATCACAATATGAGTTTTCTGGTGAGTATACAGGTATATGGGGGCCATACAGGTCCTGATCACAATATGAGTTGTCAGGTGTGTATACAGGTATATGGGGGCCATACAGGTGCTGATCACAATATGAGTTGTCAGGTGTGTATACAGGTATATGGGGGCCATACAGGTACTGATCACAATATGAGTTGTCAGGTGTGTATACAGGTATATTGGGGCCATACACACAACTGATCACAATATGAGTTTTCAGGTGTGTATACAGGTATATGGGGGCCACACAGGTACTGATCACAATATGAGTTGTCAGGTGTGTATACAGGTATATGGGGGCCACACAGGTACTGATCACAATATGAGTTGTCAGGTGTGTATACAGGTATATGGGGGCCATACAGGTACTGATCACAATATGAGTTGTCAGGTGTGTATACAGGTATATGGGGGCCATACAGGTACTGATCACAATATGAGTTTTCAGACAGGTGTGCATACAGGTATATAGGGGCCATTCAGGTACTGATCACAATATGAGTTGTCAGGTGTGTATACAGGTATATGGGGGCCATACAGGTACTGATTACAATATGAGTTTTCAGGTGTGTATACAGGTATATGGGGGCCATACAGGTACTGATCACAATATGAGTTGTCAGGTGTGTATACTGGTATATGGGGGCCATACAGGTACTGATCACAATATGAGTTGTCAGGTGTGTATACAGGTATATGGGGGCCATACAGGTACTGATCACAATATGAGTTTTCAGGCAGGTGTGCATACAGGTATATGTGGGCCATTCAGGTACTGATCACAATATGAGTTTTCTGGTGAGTATACAGGTATATGGGAGCCATACAGGTACTGATCACAATATGAGTTGTCAGGTGTGTATACAGGTATATGGGGGCCATACAGGTACTGATCACAATATGAGTTTTCAGGCAGGTGTGCATACAGGTATATGGGGGCCATTCAGGTACTGATCACAATATGAGTTTTCTGGTGAGTATACAGGTATATGAGAGCCATACAGGTACTGATCACAATATAAGTTGTCAGTTGTGTATACAGGTATATGGGGCCATACAGACTACTGATCACAATATGAGTTGTCAGGTGTGTATGCAGGTATATGGGGGCCATACAAGCTATTGATCACAATATGAGTTGTCAGGTGTGTATACAGTTATATGGGGGCCATACAAGCTATTGATCACAATATGAGTTGTCAGGTGTGTATACAGGTATATGGGGGCCATACAGGTACTAATCACAATATGAGTTTTCAGGTGTGTATACAGGTATATGGGAGCCATATAGGTACTGATCACAATATGAGTTTTCAGGTGTGTATACAGGTATATGGGGGCCACACAGGTACTAATCACAATATGAGTTGTCAGGTGTGTATACAGGTATATGGGGGCCATACAGGTACTGATCACAATATGAGTTTTCAGGCAGGTGTGCATACAGGTATATAGGGCCATTCAGGTACTGATCACAATATGAGTTTTCTGGTGAGTATACAGGTATATGGGGGCCACACAGGTACTGATCACAATATGAGTTGTCAGGTGTGCATAAAGGTATATGGGGGCCATACACACAACTGATCACAATATGAGTTGCCAGGTGTATATACAGGTATATGGGGGCCACACAGGTACTGATCACAATATGAGTTGTCAGGTGTGTATACAGGTATATGGGGGCCATACAGGTACTGATCACAATATGAGTTTTCAGGTGAGTATACAGGTTTATGGGGGCCATACAGACTACTGATCACAATATGAGTTGTCAGGTGTGTATACAGGTATATGGGGGCCATACAGACTACTGATCACAATATGAGTTTTCAGGTGTGTATACAGGTATATGGGGGCCATACAGACTACTGATCACAATAAGAGTTTTCAGGTGTGTATACAGGTATACGGGGGCCATACAGACTACTGTTCACAATATGAGTTTTCAGGTGTGTATACTCTACAGGTATGTTGGGGCCATACAGGTACTGATCACAATATGAGTTGTCAGGTGTGTATACAGGTATATGGGGTCCATACAGGCTATTGATCACAATATGAGTTTTCAGGTGTGTATACAGGTATATGGGGGCCATACAAGCTATTGATCACAATATGAGTTTCAGGTGTGTATACAGGTATATGGGGGCCATACAGGTCCTGATCACAATATGAGTTGTCAGATGTGTATACAGGTATATGGGGGCCATGCAGGTACTGATCACAATATGAGTTTCAGGTGTGTATACAGGTATATGGGGGCCATACAGGTACTGATCACAATATGAGTTTTCAGGTGTGTATACAGGTATATGGGGACATACACACAACTGATCACAATATGAGTTGTCAGGTGTGTATACAGGTATATGGGGGCCATACAGGTACTGATCACAATATGAGTTTTCAGGTGTGTATACAGGTATATGGGGGCCATACAGGTACTGATCACAATATGAGTTGTCAGGTGTGTATACAGGTATGTGGGGGCCATACAAGCTATTGATCACAATATGAGTTGTCAGGTGTGTATGCAGGTATATGGGGGCCATACAGGTACTGATCACAATATGAGTTGTCAGGTGTGTATACAGGTATATGGGGGCCATACAGGTACTGATCACAATATGAGTTGTCAGGTGTGTATACAGGTATATGGGGGCCATACAGGTACTGATCACAATATGAGTTGTCAGGTGTGTATACAGGTATATGGGGGCCATACAGGTACTGATCACAATATGAGTTGTCAGGTGTGTATACAGGTATATGGGGGCCATACAGGTACTGATCACAATATGAGTTGTCAGGTGTGTATACAGGTATATGGGGGCCATACATGTACTGATCACAATATGAGTTGTCAGGTGTGTATACAGGTATATGGGGGCCATACAGGTACTGATCACAATATGAGCTTTCAGGTGTGTATACAGGTATATGGGGGCCATACAGGTACTGATCACAATATGAGCTGTCAGGTGTGTATACAGGTATATGGGGGCCATACAGGTACTGATCACAATATGAGTTGTCAGGTGTGTATACAGGTATATGGGGGCCATACAGACTACTGATCACAATATGAGTTGTCAGGTGTGTATACAGGTATATGGGGGCCATACAGGTACTGATCACAATATGAGTTGTCAGGTGTGTATACAGGTATATGGGGGCCATACAGGTACTGATCACAATATGAGCTTTCAGGTGTGTATACAGGTATATGGGGGCCATACAGGTACTGATCACAATATGAGCTTTCAGGTGTGTATACAGGTATATGGGGGCCATACAGGTACTGATCACAATATGAGTTGTCAGGTGTGTATACAGGTATATGGGGGCCATACAGGTACTGATCACAATATGAGTTGTCAGGTGTGTATACAGGTATATGGGGGCCATACAGGTACTGATCACAATATGAGCTGTCAGGTGTGTATACAGGTATATGGGGGCCATACACACAACTGATCACAATATTAGTTGTCAGGTGTGTGTGCAGGTATGCCATAAAACCAATAGAAGCGAGTATTATTTGACCATATAATGAACACATTGTGGGGCTTTGAGCTTCCTAAATGACAAATGTGGATTCATTGACATTGTGTCATGTGCTGTCTAGAAATAGGTGATTATATAAAGTTATAGATTTTTATTTTTTCAAAATGTACAGTATGAGGATTTTCAATTTTAATACAATAAAATAAAATTTAAACTTAAACGTTTTTAAACTTTAAAAACAAAGTTTTATCTTATAAAATCAACTTTTAAAACTTAAAAAAACAAACTTTCGAAATAAATTTATTTTGACTCTCCGGTACTTACAACTTCAAAATCCAGGCTACTGTGACTTTATATATAGCAGAAATCAAGTGAAACTGACTTGTGTAGGGCGTTATATGAGAACCTGTTGTGAACCTCTGATTGGGGGGCTCCTTCCTCAAAACACGCGGCTCCATTAACAGTACACTTAATCACACAAAGTAGCAAAGGACATAAAAGCCAAGTGTACACCTGAGTGAAACAAAACACAGAACTGATTTCCCGAGAGCCCTTAAACTTCCTCTTCTCGGTTGTTGACACAAATAAATCTGCAACTAAGTCAAAGTTACTGCATTCGGTTTGAGGTCTGGTAAGTAGAAAAAAATAAAATAAAAAAATAAAATGAAGCCGACAAGTCAATAAAAAACAAAAATTATAATAATATAATAAATTACGTTGAAGCTCCACCTTTTAATATGGCGGCTGAAAATAAGCCAAAATTATTCATATTTGTAAAATATAGTTATCCTTTTTTGGGGCGTCTTTACGTATTTTACTGCTTGTTTCCTACATCCTCATTCTAAATTCTATGGTGTCTTGTTTCAATATACATTTCGAGATATGATATGTATATTTTCCTTTTTGCCTTACTGTTATAGTTTTTATTTTGTATCATGTTTTTTTGTTATCTTTGCTTGCTGATATGATTTCTACATGGTAGTGTCCTTCCTTCTTTACTGAGAATAGAATAGGTAGTCTTGGGTTACTAATAGTGTTGAGCATTCCGATACTGCAAATATCGGGTATCGGCCGATATTCACGGTATCAGAATTCCGATACTGAGTTCCGATACTTTCTCAGTATCAGATACCGGAATCGGAAGTTCCCATAATTCAATGAGCCAGTTTGATTTAATTCAGCCAATGAGTAATCCAAAGAAGTGTGGGCACATCCTGTTATGCATGTTAGTCATGTAACTACTGGCATGGCTGTGATTGGCTGCTGAAATGATGTCATGATGCACTATACAGTAAAAGTCGCCGCCAAAATTTTTGGGGTTCACTCTGTTGTGAATTCAGTTAGGGACAGAACGCTGTGTTCTTCTGACTGAGGGCCAGTTTGAGATTGCGATTTGCTTCATTGTGCTTTACCCAGGCTAATTTAGCAACCGCTGTGAGAACCTTGTTTTTTTACCTTGAAGCGCTGTTCACGGCTGTCTGCAAGGTCTCTGTGTGAGTGCAGCTCCCTCTGTAGTCTGTTCTGCAGCCACAGCCGGTTGTAGACAGCTCAGTGTGCGTCACTGCCTCATACTGTTCCATTATCCTTTTTTCAATTAGTGCTGCCTGTTGCACATTTTGTCCTGATTTATCCTATTAGTGGGTTTCCATCCGTATCCTGCTAGATTGTGGAAAAACACTATATAGGAGTACATAGAGGAGCTTTTTTTGGCCTTGCAGTGCCGTTCACGGCTGTCTGCAAGGTCTCTGTGTGAGTTCAGCTGTAGTCTGTTCTGTGAAAAAAGCAAAAAGTTAATAAAGTTCACCAAACACTCCACTTTACAGTTGTGTTGGCCACATTAGCTCATATTAATGTCTAGTCCACACTTTATAAAGTTAGTGTTTCTTATACCTGTTAGCAGCTGTTCAGGAATAAGCACACTAAGCCCTTAGTACTTTTCTGTTTATCTTTATCAGTCTACCAAGATGAAGAAGACAGGGTGTAAGGCACGTGGTCGTGGGCGTAGGGGGTGGAGCAGGGAGAGGACGTGGGGATTCTGTGCCTGCTGCGGGCACCGGTGACTCATCATCCCTCAGTTTTAGCAGGGAACAGTCCTTCATGCGCAGCTTTGTCGGAGCTCGCCGTACCCCACTGCTGCGGGACGAACAAATTGAAGCCATTGTCGGATGGATGGCAGCTAACGCATCGACTTCAATTAGTGCCACATCCTCTCAGGCACAGAGCACTGAAGAGCACCCATCTGTCTCTTCACCACTTGCCAAATTGCCCAGGCAGTCAGAGAACCCAGGACAGGAGCCATATCTACTTCTGTTCTCTGAATCTCTTGACTTGGAAAGAGGGGGCCAGCCAAGCAGCATCCTAGAATCTGAAGAGGTACTATGCAGTGATGCGCAACAGCTTTGTCTCTCTGAATCTGAAGAGGCGGGTGGGCTAGTGCCTACGGTCACCACACCTCAGATCATGAGACTGATCATGAGACTCATGTGCCATTTTCTGGTGCATACTGTGCTGCCGAGACTACCCAGGAGAAGCAGTTGTTGGAAGAGGGTAGTTTAGATGATGAAGTCCTTGACCCATCATGGCGTGAGGTACAGGAAGGTGGTGGGAGCAGCTCTGAGGAAGAGATTCTCCCAACGGCCAAAAAAGGAGGGAGAGGGAGGGGGAAGACTGCGTTGCCTGTAGCCTCCACTTCGGCACCCATTAGGAGTCTGCCTCTTCCAAAACCCAAAATGGGCGCTCCCAAGACTTGCAGTGCCTGGTCCTTTTTTGACACAGTTGCACAAGACATTTGCTTTGTCAAATGCAAGCTGTGTCATGAGAAAGTCAAAAGAGGGAAAAGTGCCAGCAACCTCAATACCACAAATATGTGGAAACATATGCAGACCAAGCACATGGTGGAGTTACAAAAACACACTGAAGACCTAGGCCAACCTACAGCTGCACCTACCACCTCTTCAGCTTGTGTTGTACCCTCTTCCTTCAGCTCACACACAGCTGATTCGGCTTCCTCACAGGATCGCCATGGAAGAGCCTCTGGCACTGTTGTACAGAGACCCAGTGTAATTCCACCCACAGCACCACGTTCCCTGTCATCCTCACACTCCCAGTTCAGTTTACAGCCATCAGTAGCACAGGCATGGGAGAAAAGGCGGCCAGTCTCAGCAAACCACCCCAGAGCACATGCTCTGAATGCTGGCATTGCAAAACTACTGTCCCTTGAAATGCTCTCATTCAGGCTGTTGGAGACTGACACCTTCCGTAACTTGATGGCATTGGCAGTCCCACAATACAACGTGCCCAGCCGCTTTTATTTCAGCAGGAAACCTGTCCCTGCCCTGCAAAAGCATGTGGAGGGAAACATTAAACATGGACAGGGACCATAACTTTCCCTCACTGCCCATTGGGTCAATGTTGTGGAGCTGGGTACAGATCTTGCGAGTGGCGCTGTACGTGTTTGCCCATTCCAAGGATTGCAGGAAACCAGTCTGTACACATTGACTCCTCCTCATACTCCAGTTCCTCTGAATCATCGCTGCAGGAGCTGTCACAGTCCACCTCCACATGGACCCGTGAACGCTTACCTGTTACGACTGTAATGAGCACAGCCGTGGCCAAACGTCAACAGGCCATATTGAAATTAATTTCTTTGGGTAATCGAAGCCACACAGCGCAGGAGCTCTGGAATACCATCAAGTAGGAAAGTGACGTGTGGTTTGCGCCAGCGAATCTCCAGCCAGGCTTGTTAGTGTGTGACAATGGCCGAAATCTGGTGGCAGCTCTGGGCCTTGACAACATCACTCACATCCCATGTGTGGCACATGTGCTCAACTTGGTCGTGCAGAGTTTTTTGAGGGACTGTCCGGATCTTGATGCACTGCTGCACAAGGTCCGCCTAGAGTGTGCTCACTTGCGGCGTTCCAGCATGGCAAGATCGCGCATTGGAACTCTGCAGCGCCGATTCCCCCTTCCAGATCATCGCATCATATGTGACCTACCCACCAGGTGGAATGCAACTTTACATATGATGGAGCTGTTGTGTGAGCAGCAGCAAGCAGTAATGGAGTACCAGCTGCATCAGGCGCAAAAAAGTCGCATTGCGCACTGTTCAGACTTCACAACCACTGAGTGGGCCACTATGAAGGACATCTGCCAGGTTTTGCATGCCTTCGATGATTCCACGTGGATGGCGAGTGCAGATGATGCACTAGTCAGCATGACTATCCCCCTTATCTGCCTGCTTGAAAGAACACTGCAAGCGCTAAGGGTGGAGGTTTTGGAAGAGGTGGAGGATAAGGAGTCACAAATGCCATCTGCTTCTGGACAGTCTGCGCAACGTGGTTCCTCACAAAGGCCAAGGCAGGAGACACTTTGTGAGGAGGATGAGGAGGAGTCAATGGAGGATGAAGACATCTGTCCAGAGGAGGGAGTTACACAATGCTCTAGTAGTCAGTATGTAGACCGAGGGTGGGGTGCTGCAGAACAGTCAGAGATCACGCCTCAAGCAGGGGACAGTGTTTCTTGGCCAGTTGGCAGTCTGTAGCACATGGTTGATTTCATGCTGCAGTGCCTGAGAAACGACCGCCGTATCGCCCACATTCTCAAAACGGCTGGTTATTGGGTGGACACCCTCCTAGACCCTCGCTACCGGGACAACTTACAAAGCCTCATAACACCGTTGAATCGGGAGTAGTGTTGAGCGATACCGTCCGATACTTGAAAGTATCGGTATCGGATAGTATCGGCCGATACCCGAAAAATATCGGATATCGCCGATACCGATATTCGATACCAATACAAGTCAATGGGACACCAAGTATCGGAAGGTATCCTGATGGATCCCAGGGTTTGAAGGAGAGGAAACTCTCCTTCAGGCCCTGGGATCCATATTAATGTGTAAAATAAAGAATTAAAATAAAAAATATTGTTATATTCACCTCTCCGGCGGCCCCTGGAACATCACCGCTAGGAACCGGCGTCCGGCAGGCTTCTTTGTTCAAAATGAGCGCCTTTAGGACCTGCGGAATGACGTCGCGACTTCTGATTGGTCGCGTGCCACACATGTGACCGCCACGCGACCAATCAGAAGCCGCGACGTAATTCCTCAGGCCCTAAAGGCGCTCATTCTAGGAATTTATCTGAGGAATGACGTCGCGGCTTCTGATTGGTCGCGTGGCGGTCACATGGGCGGCACGCGACCAATCAGAAGCCGCGACGTCATTCCTCAGGTCCTAAAGGTGCTCATTTTAAACAAAGAAGCCTGCCGGACGCCGGTGACTCGCGGTGATGTTCCAGGGGCCGCCGGAGAGGTGAATATAACAATATTTTTTATTTTAATTCTATATTTTACACCTCCGATATCGATACCCGATACCACAAAAATATCGGATCTCGGTATCGGAATTCCGATACCGCAAGTATCGGCCGATACCCGATACTTGCGGTATCGGAATGCTCAACACTAATCGGGAGCGTAAAATGCGGGAGTACCAAGACACACTGGTGCATCCCATCATCTTCTCCAGTCCAACCGAGAGCAGTGCTGCTCGTGCTTTACAAAGCAGCTCAGTGCGTCGAGGCAGTGGAGGAAGCTCTGCACAAAGAGGGAGCAGAAGCAGTGCCTCAGCACAAGGCAAAACCAGTTTGGCACAAATGTGACAAACTTTTGTGTGCCCGCCACAAATGTCTACATCATCACAGACGGTTCCAGTCAGCAGGAGGCAACGTTTCCGTAAGATGGTGACAGACTACATGTCTTGCCCTCTAGGTTTACTCCCACATGGCTCTTCCCCCTTCAAGTTTTGGGTCTCTAAGCTGGATACATGGCCAGAGCTTAGCCAGTATGCATTGGAGGTGCTGGCTTGCCCTGCTGCTAGTGTATTATCGGAACGCGTCTTTAGTGCCGCAGGTGGTGTACTAACAGACCGTCGCATGCAACTATCCTCCGATAATGTTGACCGGCTTACTTTTCTGAAAATGAACAAGGCCTGAATCTCACGGGAATTTGCCACTCCTCTTCTAGATTAAATAATTCGTTGGCAACAGTATCCAGGTCTCCTGTTGTGTTCATGTTTCTACCACCTGAACTGTAATCCCTGGGCTCCAACACCGCCAGTTGCTGCTCAGAAGTGCCGTCTGCACAGTCAACAAATCAGTCTGACAATCAGTCAGTGTTATTGGGTTTCAGTAACGTCAGCTGATCCCCATATGTGTATCCGGCAATTTCTCCTGCTCTGTCCACACTCACACTACAACAGATATTAAACTTGCTCCAATTAGGCCTCGGCCTACACTCTGTTTCTCCTGTAATCCCTGGGCTCCAACACCACCAGTTGCTGCTCGGAAATGCTGTCTGCACAGAGAAAAACACTTGCTCCTGTGTTAGTGGGGTTCAGCAACATCAGCTGCTCCCCTGCAAAGTGTCCAGCAATGTCTTCAGCTCCCTCCACATTCACATTACATCAGATATTTAACTTGCTCCAATTAGGCCTCAGCCTACACCCTGATTGACCCTGGGCTCCAACACCGCCAGTTGGTGCTCGGAAGTACTGTCTGCACAGAGAAAAACACTAGCTCCTGTGTTAGTGGGGTTCAGCAACGTCAGCTGCTCCCCTGCTGTGTGTCCGGCAATGTCTCCTGCTCCCTCCACATTCACATTACATCAGATATTAAACTTGCTCCAATTAGGCCTCGGCCTACACTCTGTTTTTCCTGTAATCCCTGGGCTCCAACACCGCCAGTTGCTGCCTGGAAGTGCTGCCTGCACAGTCAACAGTTGCTCCTCTGTTATTGGGGTTCAGTAACGCCAGTTGCTCCCCTGCTGTGTGTGCGGCAATTTCCCCACTCAGTTTCTAGCATTGACCCTGGGCTCCAACGCCTCCAGTTGCTGCCCAGAAGTGCTGTCTGCACAGTCAACAGTTGCTCCTCTGTTATTGGGGTTCAGTAACGCCAGCTGCTCCCCTGCTGTGTGTGCGGCAATGTCTCCTGCTCCCTCCACACTAAGACTACAACAGATATTAAACTTGCTCCAATTAGGCCTCGGCAAACACTATGCTTCTAGCATTGACCCTGGGCTCCAACACCGCCAGTTGCTGCCCGGAAGTGCTGTCTGCACATTCAACAGTTGCTCCTCTGTTGTTGGGGTTCAGTAATGCCTGCTGCTCCCCTGCTGTGTGTGCGGCAATTTCTCCACTCAGTTTCTAGCATTGACCCTGGGCTCCAACACCTCCAGTTGCTGCCCGGAAGTGCTGTCTGCACAGTCAACAGTTGCTCCTCTGTTATTGGGGTTCAGTAACGCCAGCTGCTCCCCTGCTGTGTGTGTGGCAATGTCTCCTGCTCCCTCCACACTAAGACTACAACAGATATTAAACTTGCTCCAATTAGGCCTTGGCAAACACTATGCTTCTAGCATTGACCCTGGGCTCCAACACCGCCAATTGCTGCCCGGAAGTGCTGTCTGCACAGTCAACAGTTGCTCCTCTGTTATTGGGGTTCAGTAATGCCAGCTGCTCTCCTGCTGTGTGTGCGGCAATTTCTCCACTCAGTTTCTAGCATTGACCCTGGCTTCCAACACCGCCAGTTGCTGCCTGGAAGTGCTGACTGCACAGTCAACAGTTGCTCCTCTGCTATTGGGGTTCAGTAACGCCAGCTGCTCCCCTGCTGTGTGTGCGGCAATTTCTCCACTCAGTTTCTAGCATTGACCCTGGGCTCCAACACCGCCAGTTGCTGCCTGGAAGTGCTGTCTGCACAGTCAACAGTTGCTCCTCTGTTATTGGGGTTCAGTAACGCCAGCTGCTCCCCTGCTGTGTGTGCGGCAATGTCTCCTGCTCCCTCCACACTAAGACTACAACAGATATTAAACTTACTCCAATTAGGCCTCGGCCTACACTATGCTTCTAGCATTGATCCTGGGCTCCAACACCGCCAGTTACTGCTCGGAAGTGCTGTCTGCACAGTCAACACTTGCCGCCATGTTATTGGGGTTCAGTAATGTCTGCTAATCCCCTGCTGTGTATCTGTTAATTTCTCCTGCTCCCTCTACACTCACACTACTATAGAAATTAAAGGGAACCTGTCCCCTCCCAGGCATCTGTAACTAAAAGAGCCACCTTGTGCAGCACTAATGCTGCACAAGGAAAAGGTTGCTCTTTTAGTTATGCTCCTTGCACACGCTGAACTAAACACTTATAAAATGTGTCCTCTCATACCGTGAACGTCCCGGAGGCGGGGTTTTCCTTCCTAATCAGACAGGGCACAGCTGTCATTAATACCCTCTTGGCACCGTGTGCTGCCTCCTGAGCATTGTTTGAATCTGTCCCGGAGCCTGCGCTGTTATGTTATGTTATCCCTTGACCATGCGCAGTTAGCGCTGCCCGTCTTCTGACTTCATCTGATGTCAGGCTGACTGCACCTGTGAACGGAAGGTGTAATCTTCAAACTTTTATAGATAACAACTACAGGAATGCTTGTCACAAATAAGAATATGATGATGAAGAAGAAGATGATGAAGAAGTAGAATATGAAGAAGAATAATAGTTGAATAAAAAGAATATGAAGAATGTAAAAATAAATAATAACAGGAAGAAGGTGAAGAAGAAGAAGATGAATAAGGTGAAGGAGAAGTTGATGAAAAAGATGCTGCTGCTGAGGATGATGAAGAAGAAAGTGTGGGAGAAGTAATAAAGAAGGTGAAGAGCATGGAAGTAGTGAAACATAAATACCTGACAAAATAGAAAAAATCTTAACATAGTCAATATCTTTGTAACTCCGAACGTCTTAAAAAAAAATTAATTCCTGCTATTCCATTTGATTGGCCTAAACCTCTATGCCTTTAATGTCTCCTCCATCTCCCCCAATACATTCTACATTATTGTTAGTTGTTTTCCTTCATGTAGAATTAATCTACAAGGAAAGAAAGTGTTTATTTTAATTCCGATATTTTTGTCCCATTGACTTGCATTGGTATCGGGTATCAGTTTCAGCGATATCCAATATTTTTTGGATATTGGCCGACACAATCCGATACCGATATTTCCGAATATCGGAAGGTATCGCTCAACACTAGTGTTGAGCATTCCGATACCGCAAGTATCGGGTATCGGCCGATATTTGCGGTATCGGAATTCCGATACCGAATTCCGATACTTCCCGCGTATCGGATACCGGAATCGGAAGTTCCCAGAATTCAAACTGAACGCAGCAGCCAATGAGGAATGATTGGAAGTGTGGGCACATCCTGTTTAGCATGGTGGGCATGTAAATACTGGCAAGGCTTGGATTGGCTGCTGAAATGATGTCACTCTGCACTATAAAAAACGCTGCCGCCATTTTGCGCTCACTCTGCTGTGATTTCAGTTAGGGACAGGACGCTGTGTTCTAACTGAGGGCCAGTCGAGCTAGCTAATTGCTTTATTTTCCTTTCCAAAGGCTAATTTAGCAAAACGCTGTGTGTTTTTCACTGTTCACCTTGCTCTTGCCTTGCAGCGCTGTTTTAACAGCGTTCTGCAAGGTCTCTGTGTGTGTGTGTGTGTGTGCAGCTCACTCTGTAGTCTGTGTGCAGCCATATACCCGGTTGTATTCAGCTCAGGGGGGGTTCACACTGCCTTACACAGTTGTCCTTTTTTGCTCTTAGTGCAGCCTGCTGCACATTTTTTCTCAAATTTCCTATTAGTGTTTTTCCACCAGTCTCCAGCTCTATTGTGGAAAAACACTACATAGGATAACCTAGAGGGGGGTTTTTTGGCCTTGCAGCGCCGTTTACGGCTGTCTGCACGGTCTCCGTGTGAGCCCAGCTCGCCCTGTAGTCTGTGTGCAGCCATAGCCGGTTGGATTCAGCTCAGGGTTCGTTACTGGCTCATACCTTGAGAAAAATTTTACTTTTTTTCAAATAGTGCAGCCTGTTTAAAATTTGAAAAAAAAAAATTCCTATTAGTGTCTTTCCACTCGTATCCAGCTAAATAGTGGAAAAACACTATATAGGATAACCTAGAGGAGGGTTTTTTGGCCTTGCAGCGCCGTTTACGGCTGTCTGCACGGTCTCCGTGTGAGCCCAGCTCGCCCTGTAGTCTGTGTGCAGCCATAGCCGGTTGGATTCAGCTCAGGGTTCGTTACTGGCTCATACCTTGAGAAAAATTTTACTTTTTTTCAAATAGTGCAGCCTGTTTAAAATTTGAAAAAAAAAATTCCTATTAGTGTCTTTCCACTCGTATCCAGCTAAATAGTGGAAAAACACTATATAGGATAACCTAGAGGAGGGTTTTTTGGCCTTGCAGCGCCGTTTACGGCTGTCTGCACGGTCTCTGTGTGAGCGCAGCTCGCCCTGTAGTCTGTGTGCAGCCATAGCCGGTTGGATTCAGCTCAGGGTTCGTTACTGGCTCATACCTTGAGAAAAATTTTACTTTTTTTCAAATAGTGCAGCCTGTTTAAAATTTGAAAAAAAAAATTCCTATTAGTGTCTTTCCACTCGTATCCAGCTAAATAGTGGAAAAACACTATATAGGATAACCTAGAGGAGGGTTTTTTGGCCTTGCAGCGCCGTTTACGGCTGTCTGCACGGTCTCCGTGTGATTTAAACTAGCTCTGTAGCCCGATCTGCACCAAAAAAAAAGTTAAGTTCACCAAACACAACTTAACACTTGTGTAGGCCACATTTGAAAAATAATAAAGTTTAGTCCACAATTTACAACATTAGTGTTTCTTACACCTGTTAGGAGGAGCATTTCAGGAATAAGCACACTAAGGCCTTAGTACTTTTCTGCTTATCTTTATCTGTCAACCAAGATGAAGAGGGCAGGGAGTAAGGCACGTGGGCGTGGGCGCGGAGCAGGGAGAGGAGCAGGGAGAGGATGTGGTGATTCTGTGCCTGCTGCGGGCGCCGGTGACTCGTCGTCACTCAGTTTCAGCAGGGAACAGTCCTTCATGTGCAGCTTTGTCGGAGAGCGCCGTGCACCGCTGCTACGTGAAGACCAAATTGAAGCCATTGTCGGGTGGATGGCAGCTAACGCCTCGGCATCGACTTCAGTTAGTGCCACATCCTCTCAGGCACAGGGCACTGGAGAGCAGCCATCTGTCTCTTCACCACCTGCCAAATTGGCCAGGCAGTCAGAGAGCCCAGGACAGGAGCCGTCTCTACTTCTGTTCTCTGAATCTCTTGGCTTGGAAACAGGGGGCCAGCCAAGCAGCATTGGAGAAATGGAAGAAGAGGCAGTGTGCAGTGATGCCCAAAAGCTTTATCTCTCTGACTCTGAAGAGGCAGGTGGGCCAGTGCCTCCGGTGACCACAGCGCAGTACGCATCTGATGATGAAACTCAGGTGCCGCTTTCTGATGCGTACTGTGCTGCCGAGACTACCCAGGAGGAGCAGTTGGTGGCAGAGGGTAGTGGAGATGATGAGGTCCTTGACCCATCGTGGCGTGAGGAACAGGAAGGTGGTGGGAGCAGCTCTGAGGAAGAGCTTCCCCTTACGGGCCAAAGAGGGAGAGGGAGGGGGAAGACTGCGGAGCCTGTAGCCTCCACTTTGGCACCCGTTAGGAGCCTGTCTCTTTCCAAAGCCAAAAAGGGCGCTCCCAAGACTTGCAGTGCCTGGTCCTTTTTTGACACAGTTGCAGATGACATTTGTTTTGTCAAATGCAAGCTGTGTCATCAGAAAGTAAAAAGAGGTAAAAGTGTCAGCAACCTCAATACCACAAATATGTGGAAACATGTGTGGAACAGGCACGCGGTGGAGTTACAGAAACACAGTGAAGACGTAGGCCAACCAACAGCGGCAGCTACCACCTCTTCATCTCGTGTTGCCTCTTCCTCCACTGTTGTCCAGAGACCTAGTGTAATTCCACCCACAGCACCACCTTCCCAGTCATCCTCACACTCCCAGTCTACTCTACAGCCATCGGTAGTCCAGGCATGGGAGAAAAGGCGGGCATTCTCGGCCAACCACCCCCGAGCACAGGCTCTGAATGCAGGCATTGCCAAACTGTTGTCCCTGGAAATGCTCTCGTTCAGGCTGGTGGAGACTGACAGCTTCCGTGACTTGATGGCATTGGCAGTCCCACAGTACAAGGTGCCCAGCCGCTTTTACTTCAGCAGGCAGGCTGTCCCTGCCCTGCACAGGCATGTTGAGGCAAACATAAAACATGCGCTACTGAACGCCGTCAGTAGCAAGGTCCACCTCACCACCGATGCGTGGACCAGTCAGCATGGACAGGGGCGATATGTTTCCCTCACTGCCCATTGGGTTAATGTTGTTGAGCCAGGTACAGATCGTGCGAGTGGCGCAGGACGTGTCCTGCCCACTCCAAGGATTGCAGGAATCCAGTCTGTACGCATCGACTCCTCCTCTTACACCAGTTCCTCTGATTCCTCTCTGCAGGATCCGTCACAGTCCACCTCCACATGGACCCGTGAACGTTTACCTATGACCGACATGAGCACAGCCGTGGCCAAACGTCAGCAGGCCGTCTTGAAACTAGTTTCATTGGGGCATCGAAGCCACACAGCGCAGGAGCTCTGGAATGCCATCAAGCAGGAGAGCGATGTGTGGTTACTGCCAGCGAATCTCCAGCCAGGCATGGTAGTGTGTGACAATGGCCGAAATCTGGTGGCAGCTTTGGCCCTTGGCAACCTCACTCACATCCCATGTCTGGCACATGTGCTCAATTTGGTTGTGCAGAGTATTCTGAGGGACTATCCGGATCTTGATGCCCTGCTGCACAAGGTCCGCCTAGAGTGTGCTCACTTGCGGCGTTCCAGCTTGGCCAGATCCCGCATTGCTGCTCTGCAGCGCCGATTCCGCCTTCCGGAACACCGCATCATATGTGACCTACCTACCCGGTGGAATTCCACGTTACATATGTTGGAGCGGTTGTGTGAGCAGCAGCAAGCAGTTATGGAGTACCAGCTGCATCAGGCACAAAGAAGTCGCAGTCAGCGCCGATCAGACTTCACAACCACAGAGTGGGCCACTATGAAGGACGTCTGCCAGGTTTTGCGTCCTTTTGATTATTCCACGCGGATGGCAAGTGCAGATGATGCACTAGTCAGCATGACTGTCCCCCTTATCTGCCTGCTTCAGCAAACTTTGCAAGGGTTAAGGGATGATGTGGTGGAAGAGGTGGAGGATGAGGAGTCACCTTTTCCATCAGCTTCTGGAGAGTCAGCACCACGTGGTTCCTCACAAAGGGGTACGCAGGGGCCAATTTGTGAGGAGGATGAGGAGGAGTCAATGGAGGAGGAAGAGCTCCGTCCAGAGGAGGGAGTGACACAATTGTCCAGTGGTCAGTGTGTACAGCGAGGGTGGGGTGATGACGAGCGGGCAGAGATCATGTCTCAAGCAGGGGACAGCGTTTCTGGGCCAGTTGGCACTCTGCAGCACATGGTGGATTTCATGCTGCAGTGCCTGAGAAACGACCGCCGCATCGACCACATTCTCAACATGCCTGATTATTGGGTGTTCACCCTCCTCGATCCTCGCTACCGGGACAACGTCCAAAACCTCATCCCTGCGTTGACCCGGGAGCGTAAATTGCGGGAGTACCACGACACACTGGTGAATTCCATCATCTTCTCCTGTCCAACTGAGAGGAGTGCTGCTAGTGCTTTACAAAGCAGCTCAGTGCGTCGAGGCAGTGGGGGAGGCTCTGCCCAAAGAGGGAGCAGAAGCAGTGCCTCTGCCCAAGGCAAGCCCAGTATGGCACAACTCTGGCACACTTTTGTGTGCCCGCCCCAAATGTCTACACCATCACCGGCGGCTCCAGTCAGCAGGAGGCAACGGTTCCGTCAGATGGTGACAGACTACATGGCTTGCCCTCTTACTGTACTCCCAGACGGCTCTTCCCCGTTCAAGTTTTGGGTCTCTAAGCTGGATACATGGCCAGAGCTAAGCCAGTATGCATTGGAGGTGCTGGCTTGCCCTGCGGCTAGTGTCTTATCGGAACGTGTCTTTAGTGCCGCAGGTGGTGTACTAACAGACCGTCGCATGCGACTATCCTCCGATAACGTTGACCGGCTTACTTTCCTGAAAATGAACCAGGCCTGGATCTCGCAGGAATTTGCCACTCCTCTGCCTGATTAAGTAATTGGGTGTCATCCAGGTCTCCTGCTGTGTTCATCTTTCTGCCACCTGAACTGCTATTCCTGGGCTCCAACACCGCCAGTTGCGGCTCAGAAGTGCAGGCTGCACAGTAAAAACATACGACCCAGTGTTATTGGGTTTCAGTAACGTCAGCTGATCCCCAGCTGTGTAGCCGGCAATGTGTCCTGCGACCGCCACGCTGGCACAACAACCTAAATGTAAGGGAACCTGTCCCCCCCCCCCGTCGTTTGTTACTGAAAGAGCCATCTTGTGCAGCAGTAATGCTGCACAAGGAAAAGGTAGCTTTTTTTTTTTAGCTCTTTGCACACGCAGAACTTAACACTTATAAAATGTGTTCACTGATACCGTTATACCGTCCCGGAGCTGGGACTTTCCTTCGTAATGTGACGCAGCACAGCCGTCATTCCTACCCCCTTGGTGCCATGCGCTGCCTCCTCAGCGTTGTTTTAAGCTGTCACGGAGCCTGCGCTGTTCTGTTATCCCTTGGGCATGCCCTATTTGCGCTGCCTGTCTTCTGACATAATTTGGTGTCAGGCTGGCTGCGCCTGTGCGGCCGCGGTGCCCGAGATCCCGCCTTGCAGTGTCTTCTGATTGAGTCACACTGCGGGCCTGGGATCCATGGGCATGCGCAGTGCATATCTTCCCCTTGGGCTCTCGCTCATTTCCCTCCGCCTTCTTTAGACTGTGCGCCGTCAGCTGATCCCTAGCATGCCACGGCCGTGACACCGCACAGTCTGAAGAAGAGGGAAGGAGAGGAGTGAGAGTCGAGGTTATGCACTGTGCATGCCCATGGTTCCAAGGCCCGCAGTGGGATTACGTTAGATGAGACTGCGAGGTGGGATCTGGAGCAGCGTGGATGCACAGGCACTGACAGCCTGACACCAAATTATGTCAGAAGACAGGCAGCGCTAATTGGGCATGGCCAAGGGCTAACAGAACAGCGCAGGCTCCGTGACAGCTTAAAACAACGCTGAGGAGGCAGCGCACGGCATCAAGGGGATAGGAATGACAGCTGTGCTGTGTCCCATTACGAAGGAAAATCGCACCTCCGGAACGGTTTAACGGTATAAAGGGACACATTTTTAGTGTTTACTTCGGTGTTTGCAAGGAGCATAATTAAAAGAGCAACCTTTTCCTTTTGCATCCTTAGTGCTGCACAAGATGGCTCTTTCAGCTACAAACGTCTTGGGGGGGGGGGTTAAAGGTTCCCTTTCAACTTGCTCCAATCAGGCTTCGGCCTACACTCTGTTCCTCTGCTCCTCCTGCTGTCCCTGGGCTCTAACACCGCCAGTTGGTGCCTGGAAGTGCTGTGTGCACAGTCAACAGTCGCTCCTCTGTTATTGGGGTTCAGTAACGTCAGCTGATCCCCAGCTGTGTGTGCGGCAATACCTCCAATCTGCTCCTCCTACTGTCCCTGGGCTCTAACACCGCCAGTTGGTGCCTGGAAGTGCTGTGTGCACAGTCAACAGTCGCTCCTCTGTTATTGGGGTTCAGTAACGTCAGCTGATCCCCAGCTGTGTATCCGGCAACGTGTCATGCGACCGCCACGCTGGCACAACTAAAATGTAAGGGGACCTGTCCCCCCCCCCCAGGCGTTTGTTACTGAAAGAGCCACCATGTGCAGCACTAATACTGCACAAGGGAAAGGTCGCTCTTGAAATTATGCTCCTTGCAAACGCTGAACCACACACTCATGTAATGTGTCCCCTCACACCGTCCAACCGTCCCGGAGGTGGGACTTTCCTTTGTAATGTGACGCAGCACAGCCGTCATTGCTACCCCCTTGGCACCGTGCGCTGCCTCCTTAGCGTTGTTTGATTCCGTCATGGACCCTGCGCTGTTATGTTATCCCTTGGCCATGCACAGTTTGCGCTGCCCGTCCTCTGACATCATTTGTTGTCGTCCTGGCTGCGCCTGTGCGTCCACGCTGCCCGAAATCACACCTCGCAGTGTCGTCTAATGTGATCCCACAGTGGGCCTGGTATCCATGGCCATGCGCAGTGCATATACTAGCCTCTCACTCCCCTTCTTCACGCTTCTTCAGACTAGGCGGCGTCAGCTGATCCCTAATAGCATGCCACGGCCGTGACGCCGCACAGTCTGAAGAAGCAGGAAGGAGGTGAGTGAGAGGCGATGATATGCACTGCGCATGCCCATGGATCCCTGGCCCGCAGTGGGACTACATTAGATGACACTGCAAGGTTGGATCTCGGGCAGCTTGGACGCACAGGCACTGCCAGCCTGACACCTACATGATGTCAGAAGACGGGCACCGCTAACTGTGCATGGCCAAGGGATAACATTACAGCGCGGGCTCCGTGACAGAACCAAACAACGTTGAGGAGGTGGCGCCCGGCACCAAGGGGGTTGGAATGACGGCTGTGCTGTGTCACATTACAAAGGAAAGTCCCACTTCCGGGATGGTTTGACGGTGTGAGGGGACACATTATATGAGTGTGTACTTCAGCGTTTGCAAGGAGCATAATTTTCGGAGCCACCATTTTCCATGTGCAGTATTACTGCTGTACAAGATGGCTCTTTCAGCAACAAATGCCTGGGGGGGGGGTTAAAGGTTCCCTTTCAACTTGCTCCACTGCAGGCTTCGGCCTACACTCTGCTCCTCTTTGATTCCATGGGTTTCAACACTGTCAGTTGCCACCTGGAAGTGTTGTCTACACAGAAAAAACACCAGTCAATGTGTTAGTGGGGTTCAGCACCGCCAGCTGTTCCCCTGCTGTGTAGTCGGCAACGTGTCCAGCACAAGCCACGCTGGCACAACCGACCAAAAGCTGCCACCAGTGCAGGCTTCGGCCTACACTCCGCTCCTCTCCTCCTCCTGCTGACCCTGGGCTCAAACACCGCTAGTTTTTGCCCGGAAGTGCTAGCTGCACAGAGAAAAACACCAGCCAATGTGTCAGTGGGGTTCAGCACCGCCAGCTGTTCCCCTGCTGTGTAGCCGGCAACGTGACCTGCAAACGCCACGCAGGCACATGAACTGAAATTAAAGGGAACCTGGCCCCACCCCCCCAGGTGTTTCTATGTATAACAGCCACCTAGTACAGCAGTACTGCTGCATTTGTACAAGGTGGCTGACTTTTTCTCCTTGCCCACGTGGAACTCAACACGTACAAAATGTGTCTCATTGAGACCATTCCACTGTCCCTGAGGTGTGACTCTCCTTTCTAATGATACGCAGCACCCCCCTTGGTAGCGTTTCCCGTCTTTTGTCATCATGGTTAGCTGGCTGCGCCTGTGCATCCGCCCTGCTAGAAACAACGCCCCTCGTTGTCATATTTATTTTGTCAGCGAGGGTGTGGTTTATGGGCACGAGCACTGCATATGTTCGCCTGTCTTAACTCATCTCCTTCCGCCTTCTTCAGACTGTGCGGCCTCCTGGCCGTGGTAGGCGATAAGGGATCAGCTGAGGCCGCCCAGTCTGGAGCAGGTGTAAGGACATGTGTGAGCGGCAAACCTATTTACTGCACAAGGCCACGAATCCCAGCCACGCAGTGTGATTTTTTGAAAACACACTGTGGGTCTGGGATTCATGTCCATCGCTAACCGCAACGGCCGACATGAAATGAGGTCAGAAGACAGGAAGCGCTCACAGCGCATGGCCAAGGGATCACAATAGCGCAGACTCCTGTACAGCAAATAACAACGCTCAGGAATCTGCGCCCAGTACCTAGGTGCAAATTTTGACACCTGTGCTGCGTCTCCTTAAAAAGACAAGTCACGCCTCCACAACTGTTTGACAGTATAATGGGCTAAATAGTGTACGTGTTTTATTCAGCGTGTGCAAGGAGCAAACCAAATAGAGCAACCTTTTACTTGTGCAGCATTAATGCTGCACAAGGTGTGGCTCTTGTACCTTGCAACACCTGAGGGGGGTTAAAGGTAACCTTTGAAATTGGTTCAACTAGGCTTCGGCCTACACTCTGCTCCTCTCCTGCTGACCCTGGGCTCAAACACCGCTAGTTTTTGCCCGGAACTGCTAGCTGCACAGAGAAAAACACCAGTCAATGTGTTAGTGGGGTTCAGCACCGCCAGCTGTTCCCCTGCTGTGTAGTCGGCATCGTGTCCAGCACAAGCCACGCTGGCACAACTGACCAAAAGCTGCCACCAGTGCAGGCTTCGGCCTACACTCTGCTCCTCTCCTCCTCCTGCTGACCCTGGGCTCAAACACCGCCAGTTTCTGCCCGGAAGTGCTAGCTGCACAGAGAAAAACACCAGCCAATGTGTTAGTGGGGTTCAGCACCGCCAGCTGTTCCCCCGCTGTGTAGCCGGCATCGTGTCCAGCACAAGCCACGCTGGCACAACTGACCAAAAGCTGCCACCAGTGCAGGCTTCGGCCTACACATTGCTCCTCTCCTCCTCCTGCTGACCCTGGGCTCTAACACCGCCAGTTTTTGCCCGGACATGCGAGCTGCACAGAGAAAAACACCAGTCAATGTGTTAGCGGGGTTCAGCAACGCCAGCTGTTCCCCTGCTGTGTAGCTTGCAACGTGACCTGCAAACGCCACGCAGGCACATGAACTGAAATTGAAGGGAGCCTGCCCCCCACCCCCAGGTGTTTCTATGTAAAACAGCCACCTTGTACAGCAGTACTGCTGCATTTGTACAAGGTGGCTGACTTTTTCTCCTTGCCCATGTGGAACTCAACACGTACAAAATGTGTCTCATTGAGACCATTCCACTGTCCCTGAGGTGTGACTTTCCTTTCTAATGATACGCAGCACCCCCCTTGGTAGCGTTTCCCGTCTTTTGTCATCATGGTTAGCTGGCTGCGCCTGTGCATCCGCCCTGCTAGAAACAACGCCCCTCGTTGTCATATTTATTTTGTCAGCGAGGGTGTGGTTTATGGGCACGAGCACTGCATATGTTCGCCTGTCTTAACTCATCTCCTTCCGCCTTCTTCAGACTGTGCGGCCTCCTGGCCGTGGTAGGCGATAAGGGATCAGCTGAGGCCGCCCAGTCTAGAGCAGGTGTAAGGACATGTGTGAGCGGCAAACCTATTTACTGCACAAGGCCACGAATCCCAGCCACGCAGTGTGATTTTTTGAAAACACACTGTGGGTCTGGGATTCATGTCCATCGCTAACCGCAACGGCCGACATGAAATGAGGTCAGAAGACAGGAAGCGCTCACAGCACATGGCCAAGGGATCACAATAGCGCAGACTCCTGTACAGCAAATAACAACGCTCAGGAATCTGCGCCCAGCACCTAGGTGTAAATTTGTACACCTGTGCTGCGTCTCCTTAAAAAGACTAGTAGTCACGCCTCCACTACTGTTTGACAGTATAATGGGCTAAATAGTGTACGTGTTTAATTCAGCGTGTGCAAGGAGCAAAATTAAATAGAGCAACCTTTGACTTGTGCATCATTAATGCTGTTCAAGGTGTGGCTCTTGTATCTTGCAACACCTGAGGGGGGGTTAAAGGTAACCTTTGAAATTGGTTCAACTAGGCTTCGGCCTACACTCTGCTCCTCTCCTCCTCCTGCTGACCCTGGGCTCAAACAACGCCAGTTTCTGCCCGGACATGCTAGCTGCACAGAGAAAAACAACAGCCAATGTGTTAGTGGGGTTCAGCACCGCCAGCTGTTCCCCCGCTGTGTAGCCGGCATCGTGTCCAGCACAAGCCACGCTGGCACAACTGACTAAAAGCTGCCACCAGTGCAGGCTTCGGCCTACACTTTGCTCCTCTCCTCCTGCTGACCCTGGGCTCAAACAACGCCAGTTTCTGCCCGGACATGCGAGCTGCACAAAGAAAAACACCAGTCAATGTGTCAGTGGGGTTCAGCAACGCCAGCTGTTCCCCTGCTGTGTAGCTGGCAACGTGTCCTGCAAACGCCACGCAGGCACATGAACTGAAATTGAAGGGAGCCTGCCCCCCACCCCCCCAGGTGTTTCTATGTATAACAGCCACCTTGTACAGCAGTACTGCTGCATTTGTACAAGGTGGCTGACTTTTTCTCCTTGCACACGTGGAACTCAACAAGAACAAAATGTGTCTCATTACAGACCATTACAATGTCCCTGAGGTGTGACTTTCCTTTTTAATGACACGCAGCACCCCCATTGTTAGCGCTGCCCGTCTCCTGACATCATTGGTTGGCTGGCTGTGCCTGTGCGTCCCCCCTGCCCGACACAACGCCCCCCGTTGTCTCATATATTTTGACTGCGAGGGTGTGATTGATGGGCACGAGCAGTGCATATGTTCCCCTGTCTTCACTCCCCTCCTTCCGCCTTCTTCTGACTGTGCGGCCTCATGGCCGCGGCATGCGATAAGGGATCAGCTGAGGCCGCCCAGTCTGAAGCAGGTGTAAGGACATGTATGAGCGGCGAACATATTTACTGCACAAGGCCACGAATCCCAGCACCGCAGTGTGACTTTAGGAAAAGCCACTGTGGGTCTGGGATTTATGGCCATCGTTAACCGCACCGGCCAACATGAAATGAGGTCATGAGACGGCCTGCACTAACAGGGTATTGCCAAGGGATAACACAAGAGCGCAGTTTCCTGTACTGCAAATAACAACGGTAAGGAATCTGCGCCCAGCACCTAGGTGTAAATTTGTACACCTGTGCTGCGTCTCCTTAAAAAGACTAGTAGTCACGCCTCCACTACTGTTTGACAGTATAATGGGCTAAATAGTGTACGTGTTTAATTCAGCGTGTGCAAGGAGCAAAATTAAATAGAGCAACCTTTGACTTGTGCATCATTAATGCTGTTCAAGGTGTGGCTCTTGTACCTTGCAACACCTGAGGGGGGGGTTAAAGGTAACCTTTGAAATTGGTTCAACTAGGCTTCGGCCTACACTCTGCTCCTCTCCTCCTCCTGCTGACCCTGGGCTCAAACACCGCTAGTTTTTGCCCGGAACTGCTAGCTGCACAGAGAAAAACACCAGTCAATGTGTTAGTGGGGTTCAGCAACGCCAGCTGTTCCCCTGCTGTGTAGTCGGCAACGTGTCCAGCACAAGCCACGCTGGCACAACAGAACAAAAGCTGCCACCAGTGCAGGCTTCGGCCTACACTTTGCTCCTCTCCTCCTCCTGCTGACCCTGGGCTCAAACAACGCCTGTTTCTGCCCGGACATGCTAGCTGCACAGAGAAAAACACCAGCCAATGTGTTAGTGGGGTTCAGCACCGCCAGCTGTTCCCCTGCTGTGTAGTCGGCAACGTGTCCAGCACAAGCCACGCTGGCACAACCGACCAAAAGCTGCCACCAGTGCAGGCTTCGGCCTACACTTTGCTCCTCTCCTCCTCCTGCTGACCCTGGGCTCAAACAACGCCAGTTTCTGCCCGGACATGCTAGCTGCACAGAGAAAAACACCAGCCAATGTGTTAGTGGGGTTCAGCACCGCCAGCTGTTCCCCTGCTGTGTAGCTGGCAACGTGTCCTGCAAACGCCACGCAGGCACATGAACTGAAATTGAAGGGAGCCTGCCCCCCACCCCCAGGTGTTTCTATGTATAACAGCCACCTTGTACAGCAGTACTACTGCATTTGTACAAGGTGGCTGACTTTTTGTCCTTGCCCACGTGGAACGCAAAACGTACAAAATGTGTCTCATTGAGACCATTCCACTGTCCCTGAGGTGTGACTTTCCTTTCTAATGATACGCAGCACCCCCCTTGGTAGCGCTTCCCGTCTTCTGACATAATTGGTTGGCTTGTTGCGCCTGTGCGTCCGCCCTGCCTGAAACAATGCTCCTCGTTGTCTTATTTTGACTGCGAGGGTGTGATTGATGGGCACGAGCAGTGCATATCTTCACCTGTCTTAACTCATCTCCTTCCGCCTTCTTCAGACTGTGCAGCCTCATGGCCGCGGCATGCGAGAAGGGATCAGCAGAGGCCGCCCAGTCTGAAGCAGGTGTAAGGACGTGTGTGAGCGGCCAAAATATTTACTGCTCAAGGCCACGAATCACAGCACCGCAGTGTGACTTTATGAAAAGGCACTGTGGGTCTGGGATTTATGGCCATTAGAGTTGAGCGACCTTGACCTTTTTAGAGTCGAGCCGGGTTTTGCGAAACCCGACTATGTCCAAAGTCGGGTCGAGTGAAATCGGCCGATTATGACGTAAAGTCGGGATCGACCGAAACACGAAACCCAATGCAAGTCAATGGGGCAGCATAGTCGGCAGTGAGTGGGGGCCAGGAAAACACCTAGAGTGCCCATTTTAATGTCAAAACCATCCATTCTTCTTAATGAAGCTTGTCAAGCGTAATTTACCTTATAATAATTGGAAGGCATTTGAAATTGGGGGTCATTTGGCTAAAGTTGTGGGGGGTAGGGCTGGTTCAAGTAATTAGTGGGCCCAGGAAATCTGGACCACGTCACGGCAGTGGAGCAGGGAGAGGTAAGTATTTCAACTTTGCAAGTGCTGTGAACCTGAGCAAGCAGGGGGGGCCCACTCGTTGGCATTGGCACTGGCACAGGGCCCCTCAAAGTACAGCGGTGTGTTTGCACGGCGGGGGCGCCTCCCACCGGCAGCAACACTTTTGCGTACTATGAGAGGCCCTGTGCCAGTGACGTCGCCAACTAGTATTCCTCCCCCCACCTGATGAAGGAACCTGCACTTTCATCTGCACCTTCCTCTTTGTCCCCGTGTAAGGTGGTATGGTATGCGGGAAGAGCAACCTGACTTTCAGCAGGGTCACAATGTTGTTGTGTAGCGTGCACGGGGAATGTTGCGTTATGGGTCAATGTACCAGCAGACTCATCTATCACTGGCTGGGCAATGGGCACGATGAAGTGGAAACACAGATATAGGCCCAAAGAAGAAAGTGGGCTAAATGCAGTTCAAAATTGGTAACACAGGAATAACCAGGGGGCATTGCAGTGGAGGACAACTGGAATGAGAGGCTGACACAGAGAGTAGGGCCAAATCAGTAAGTAGTCGAAATGCAGTTCAAAATTGGCAACCGTAGTAAACAGGCGGCACAGCTTTGTTCAGTGGAGGAGAACAGCAAGGAGTGGCAGACACCGATAGTAGGCCCCAAACCAACTAGTACGCCAAATGCAGTTGTTCCATTTAACCACAATTTAATGAGAGCCTGAAGATAGAAGCTCAGGAAAGGCAACCTGGGGAACACCTTGGAGTGTAACACACCATCTCTCTCCACCCCATACCCATTTTGTATGGCCTAATGCAGTGTACTTTTCTACAACTACTAAACGAGAGTCGGAAGACCGAAGCAATGGCAAGGAAACCTGGGGAACACCTTAGAGTGTAACACACCCTCTCTCTACACCCCATACCCAATTTGAAGGTCTAATGCAGTGTAGTTTCCAAGAACTACTAAACGAGAGCCGGAAGATCGAAGCTCAGGAAAGGCAACCTGGGGAACACCTTGGAGTGTAACACAACGTCTCTCTACACGACGGAAGGGCTGATTCTTAGGAAGGAAGGCTGTTGGAAATAAGCATTGCGCGTCCGAGGGTGATTAGATTCTTATTAGGTATATACTCACCCTCGGACGCGCCCTGCTTCTTTATTTGGAATGAATGTTTATTTGCAATGTGGTGTTGACTTTCTCTATTATTTTGGTAATTAATGATTTTATTATTTTCATTATTTTGCATCTTCTCGGCAATAATATAAAGAAGACGCGACAGGACAACACTCGGTGGATGCCATATGTGTGTTTTCAATTTAAAAAAACTTTCAGTTAACTACTTGCAGGAGAAAGTAATTGTAGCTGGTGGCCATTTTTAGTACTGTACCAGATTTTAGTTGTGTGTTTGTTTTTAATGTTAAAATGTCTGCATTTGATATCTCACCAGTATTTTCTTTTTTATAAGCAAAATACTTATTTTTATATTTTCTGATGTTGGTTCCAGGGGTACACGGCCAGCAGTGCCCTGGTCAGTGTAGTAGTAGTTGAAAGAATGGACCGCAGACAGGCATCGAAGGCCTAAAATAAAAACACATGGCTGTAGGCAATTTTAAATTGGTTCCAGGGGTACACGGACAGCAGTGGTGTGGTCAGTGGAGGCCTAGTGGAAGGAGTGACCGCAGACAGGCATCGAAGGCCTAAAATAATAACACATGGCTGTAGGCAATTTTAAATTGGTTCCAGGGGTACACGGGCAGCAGTGACCTGGTCAGTGTAGTAGTAGTTGAAAGAATGGACCGCAGACAGGCATCGAAGGCCTAAAATAAAAAAATTGGGCTGGCTGTAGGCACTTTTAAATTGGTTCCAGGGGTACACGGGCAGCAGTGGTCTGGTCAGTGGAAGTCTAGTGGAAGGAGTGACCGCAGACAGGCTTCCAAGGCCTAACATAACAAACTTGGGCTGGCTGTAGGCACTTTTAAATTGGTTCCAGGGGTACACGGGCAGCAGTGACCTGGTCAGTGTAGTAGTAGTTGAAAGAATGGACCGCAGACAGGCTTCGAAGGCCTAACATAACAAACTTGGGCTGGCTGTAGGCACTTTTAAATTGGTTCCAGGGGTACACGGGCAGCAGTGGTCTGGTCAGTGGAAGTCTAGTGGAAGGAGTGACCGCAGACAGGCTTCCAAGGCCTAACATAACAAACTTGGGCTGGCTGTAGGCACTTTTAAATTGGTTCCAGGGGTACACGGGCAGCAGTGGTCTGGTCAGTGGAAGTCTAGTGGAAGGAGTGACCGCAGACAGGCTTCGAAGGCCTAACATAACAAAATTGGGATGGCTGTAGGCACTTTAAATTGGTTCCAGGGGTACATGGGCAGCAGTGTATGGTCAGTGGAAGTCTAGTGGAAGGAGTGACGGCAGACAGTCTTCGAAGGCCTAACATAACAAAATTGGGCTGACTGTAGGCACTTTTAAATTGGTTCCAGGGTAACACGGCCAGCAGTGCCCTGGTCAGTGTAGTAGTAGTTGAAAGAATGGACCGCAGACAGGCATCGAAGGCCTAAAATAATAACACATGGCTGTAGGCAATTTTAAATTGGTTCCAGGGGTACACGGACAGCAGTGGTGTGGTCAGTGGAGGCCTAGTGGAAGGAGTGACCGCAGACAGGCTTCCAAGGCCTAACATAACAAAATTGGGCTGACTGTAGGCACTTTTAAATTGGTTCCAGGGTAACACGGCCAGCAGTGCCCTGGTCAGTGTAGTAGTAGTTGAAAGAATGGACCGCAGACAGGCATCGAAGGCCTAAAATAATAACACATGGCTGTAGGCAATTTTAAATTGGTTCCAGGGGTACACGGACAGCAGTGGTGTGGTCAGTGGAGGCCTAGTGGAAGGAGTGACCGCAGACAGGCATCGAAGGCCTAAAATAATAACACATGGCTGTAGGCAATTTTAAATTGGTTCCAGGGGTACACGGGCAGCAGTGACCTGGTCAGTGTAGTAGTAGTTGAAAGAATGGACCGCAGACAGGCATCGAAGGCCTAAAATGAAAAAATTGGGCTGGCTGTAGGCAATTTTAAATTGGTTCCAGGGGTACACGGGCAGCAGTGGTGTGGTCAGTGGAGGCCTAGTGGAAGGAGTGACCGCAGACAGGCATCGAAGGCCTAAAATAATAACACATGGCTGTAGGCAATTTTAAATTGGTTCCAGGGGTACACGGACAGCAGTGGTGTGGTCAGTGGAGGCCTAGTGGAAGGAGTGACCGCAGACAGGCTTCCAAGGCCTAACATAACAAACTTGGGCTGGCTGTAGGCACTTTTAAATTGGTTCCAGGGGTACACGGGCAGCAGTGGTCTGGTCAGTGGAAGTCTAGTGGAAGTAGTGACCGCAGACAGGCTTCCAAGGCCTAACATAACAAACTTGGGCTGGCTGTAGGCACTTTTAAATTGGTTCCAGGGGTACACGGGCAGCAGTGGTCTGGTCAGTGGAAGTCTAGTGGAAGGAGTGACCGCAGACAGGCTTCGAAGGCCTAACATAACAAAATTGGGCTGGCTGTAGGCACTTTAAATTGGTTCCAGGGGTACATGGGCAGCAGTGTATGGTCAGTGGAAGTCTAGTGGAAGGAGTGACGGCAGACAGTCTTCGAAGGCCTAACATAACAAAATTGGGCTGACTGTAGGCACTTTTAAATTGGTTCCAGGGTAACACGGCCAGCAGTGCCCTGGTCAGTGTAGTAGTAGTTGAAAGAATGGACCGCAGACAGGCATCGAAGGCCTAAAATAAAAACACATGGCTGTAGGCAATTTTAAATTGGTTCCAGGGGTACACGGACAGCAGTGGTGTGGTCAGTGGAGGCCTAGTGGAAGGAGTGACCGCAGACAGGCATCGAAGGCCTAAAATAATAACACATGGCTGTAGGCAATTTTAAATTGGTTCCAGGGGTACACGGGCAGCAGTGACCTGGTCAGTGTAGTAGTAGTTGAAAGAATGGACCGCAGACAGGCATCGAAGGCCTAAAATAAAAAAATTGGGCTGGCTGTAGGCAATTTTAAATTGGTTCCAGGGGTACACGGACAGCAGTGGTGTGGTCAGTGGAGGCCTAGTGGAAGGAGTGACCGCAGACAGGCATCGAAGGCCTAAAATAATAACACATGGCTGTAGGCAATTTCAAATTGGTTCCAGGGGTACACGGACAGCAGTGGTGTGGTCAGTGGAGGCCTAGTGGAAGGAGTGACCGCAGACAGGCTTCCAAGGCCTAACATAACAAACTTGGGCTGGCTGTAGGCACTTTTAAATTGGTTCCAGGGGTACACGGGCAGCAGTGGTCTGGTCAGTGGAAGTCTAGTGGAAGGAGTGACCGCAGACAGGCTTCCAAGGCCTAACATAACAAAATTGGGCTGGCTGTAGGCACTTTAAATTGGTTCCAGGGGTACATGGGCAGCAGTGTATGGTCAGTGGAAGTCTAGTGGAAGGAGTGACGGCAGACAGTCTTCTAAGGCCTAACATAACAAAATTGGGCTGACTGTAGGCACTTTTAAATTGGTTCCAGGGTAACACGGCCAGCAGTGGCCTGGTCAGTGTAGTAGTTGTAGAAAGAAGGGACCGCAGACAGGCTTCGAAGGCCTAACATAACAAAAATGTCAAAACAATGGTATTGTCAGTGCCAGGCATTGAAGGATGTCAGCGCCTAGACTACACATTGGTGAAGCTGTGAGAGATAATTTTGCTAGTGGTAGAGCACTGTTTGAGCTGGGGGGGGGAACTGTCTTGTGGCCGGCGTTACAGGCACAGGGCCCCTCATATTACAACGGTGTGTCTGACGTTGGGTGCGCACCACCACCGCCAGAGACACTTTATTGTACTATGAGGGACCCAGTGGCAGTGCCGTCGACCAAAAGCGGCCACACCCACCTCTTCAGACAAACAGCACTCTCAAGGGTCCAAGCGCAAAGTGGCGATAGCACGGCCCCGTGTGGGGAGTTTGGCCATTTCGTGAGGTGGAAACATGTCGTATGCTGGACAATCAGGTGAAGAAAATTACGAGATTGGAAAAGTCATTCAGAATAGTCCACAGGCAAGACCTTTTCATAGGAAAGCTAGGTGTCAGCCGGGCAGGGTGGGGCAAAAGATTTTGAAATCCAGTTGTGGTTCATTTTAATGAAGGTTAGATCATCTACATTTTGGGTAGCCAGACGAGTCCTTTTTTCTGTTAGTATTGAACCTGCAGCACTGAATACTCTTTCTGATAGGACACTAGCTGCCGGGCAAGCAAGCTCCTGCAATGCATATTCTGCCAATTCTGGCCAGGTGTCTAATTTGGATGCCCAGTAATCAAATGGGAATGACGGTTGAGGGAGAACGTCGATAAGGGATGAAAAATAGTTTGTAACCATACTGGACAAATGTTGTCTCCTGTCACTTTGAATTGATGCTGCAGTACCTGTCCTGTCTGCGGTCATAGCAAAATCACTCCACAACCTGGTCAGAAAACCCCTCTGGCCAACGCCACTTCTGATTTCTGCCCCTCTAACACCTCTGGTCTGCTGGCCCCTGGAGCTCGTGTGAGAACGATCACGGGCGCTGTGTGCAGGGAATGCCAGAAGCAAACGGTCAACAAGAGTTGATTGTTTTGTTGCTAATATTAGTTCCAAGTTCTCATGTGGCATAATATTTTGCAATTTGCCTTTATAGCGAGGATCAAGGAGGCAGGCCAACCAGTAATCGTCATCGTTCATCATTTTTGTAATGCGTGTGTCCCTTTTGAGGATACGCAAGGCATAATCCGCCATGTGGGCCAAAGTACCCGTTGTCAAATCTGCGGTTGTGCTTGGTTGAGGGGCAGTTGCAGGCAAATCTACGTCACTTGTGTCCCTCAAAAAACCAGAACCCGGCCTTGCCACGCCACCAATTTCCCGTGCCCCCGGGAAAGCTTCCTCATTAAAAATATACTCATCCCCATCATCCTCCTCATCCTCCACCTCCTCTTCGCCCGGTACCTCGTCATGTACACTGCCCTGACCAGACAATCGCTGACTGTCATCAAGGCTTTCCTCTTCCTCTGGTGCAGACGCCTGATCCTTTATGTGCGTCAAACTTTGCATCAGCAGACGCATTAGGGGGATGCTCATGCTTATTATGGCGTTGTCTGCACTAACCAGCCGTGTGCATTCCTCAAAACACTGAAGGACTTGACACATGTCTTGAATCTTCGACCACTGCACACCTGACAACTCCATGTCTGCCATCCTACTGCCTGCCCGTGTATGTGTATCCTCCCACAAAAACATAACAGCCCGCCTCTGTTCGCACAGTCTCTGAAGCATGTGCAGTGTTGAGTTCCACCTTGTTGCAACGTCTATGATTAGGCGATGCTGGGGAAGGTTCAAAGAACGCTGATAGGTCTGCATACGGCTGGAGTGTACAGGCGAACGGCGGATATGTGCGCAAAGTCCACGCACTTTGAGGAGCAGGTCGGATAACCCCGGATAACTTTTCAGGAAGCACTGCACCACCAGGTTTAAGGTGTGAGCCAGGCAAGGAATGTGTTTCAGTTGGGAAAGGGAGATGGCAGCCATGAAATTCCTTCCGTTATCACTCACTACCTTGCCTGCCTCAAGATCTACAGTGCCCAGCCACGACTGCGTTTCTTGCTGCAAGAACTCGGACAGAACTTCCGCGGTGTGTCTATTGTCGCCCAAACACTTCATAGCCAATACAGCCTGCTGACGTATGCCAGTAGCTGCCCCATAATGGGAGACCTGGTGTGCAACAGTGGCAGGTGCGGATGGAGTGTTTGTGCGACTGCGGTCTGTGGACGAGCTCTTGCTTCTGCAGGAGGACGAGGAGGAGGAGGAGGAGGGGGTGCGAACGGCTACAGACAACTGTTTACTAGACCGTGGGCTAGGCAGAACTGTCCCAAACTTGCTGTCCCCTGTGGACCCTGAATCCACCACATTTACCCAGTGTGCCGTGATGGACACGTAACGTCCCTGGCCATGCCTACTGGTCCATGCATCTGTTGTCAGGTGCACCTTTGTGCTCACAGATTGCCTGAGTGCATGGACGATGCGCTCTTTAACATGCTGGTGGAGGGCTGGGATGGCTTTTCTGGAAAAAAAGTGTCGACTGGGTAGCTCGTAGCGTGGTACAGCGTAGTCCATCAGGTCTTTGAAAGCTTCGCTTTCAACTAACCGGTAGGGCATCATCTCTAACGAGATTAGTCTAGCTATGTGGGCGTTCAAACCCTGTGTACGCGGATGCGAGGCTAAGTATTTCCTTTTTCTAACCATAGTCTCATGTAGGGTGAGCTGGACTGGAGAGCTGGAGATCGTGGAACTAGCGGGGGTGCCGGTGGACATGGCAGACTGAGAGACGGTGGGAGATGGTATTGTTGCCGCCGGTGCCCTAGATGCAGTGTTTCCTACTACGAAACTGGTGATTCCCTGACCCTGACTGCTTTGGCCTGGCAAAGATACCTGCACAGATACAGCAGGTGGTGCGCTAAATGGTGGTCCTACACTGCCGGAAGGGATGTTGCGTTGATGACTAGCTTCATTGGCCGAGGGTGCAACAACCTTAAGGGACGTTTGGTAGTTAGTCCAAGCTTTCAAATGCATGGTGGTTAAATGTCTATGCATGCAACTAGTATTGAGACTTTTCAGATTCTGACCTCTGCTTAAGGAAGTAGAACATTTTTGACAGATGACTTTGCGCTGATCAATTGGATGTTGTTTAAAAAAATGCCAGACTGCACTCTTTCTAGCATCGGATACCTTTTCAGGCATTGCAGACTGAGCTTTAACCGGATGGCCACGCTGTCCTCCACCAGGTTTTGGCTTTGCCACGCGTTTTGGGCAAGATACGGGCCCGGCAGATGGAACCTGTGGCGATGTTGATGCCTGCTGCGGCCCCTCCTCCTCCTCTGCTTCAGAACTGCTGCCGCCTGCACCCTGTTCCCCCAATGGCTGCCAATCGGGGTCAAGAACTGGGTCATCTAATAACTCTTCTTGTACCTCCTGCGCAACTTCGTCTGTGTCACCGTGTCGTTCGGTGGTATAGCGTTCGTGATGGGGCAACATAGTCTCATCAGGGTCTGATTCTTGATCAGCACCCTGCGAGGGCAATGTTGTGGTCTGAGTCAAAGGACCAGCATAGTAGTCTGGCTGTGGCTGTGCGTCAGTGCACTCCATGTCAGATTCAATTTGTAATGGGCATGGACTGTTAACTGCTTCACTTTCTAAGCCAGGGACGGTATGTGTAAAGAGCTCCATGGAGTAACCCGTTGTGTCGCCTGCTGCATTCTTCTCTGTTGTTGTTTTTGCTGAAGAGGACAAGGAAGTGACTTGTCCCTGACCGTGAACATCCACTAACGACGCGCTGCTTTTACTTTTACCAGTTTCACGAGATGAGGCAAAAGAGCTAGAGGCTGAGTCAGCAAGATAAGCCAAAACTTGCTCTTGCTGCTCCGGCTTTAAAAGCGGTTTTCCTAATCCCAGAAAAGGGAGCGTTCGAGGCCTTGTGTAGCCGGACGACGAACCTGGCTCCACAGCTCCAGACTTAGGTGCAATATTTTTTCCCCCACGACCACCTGATGCTCCACCACTACCACTACCCTCATTACCAGCTGACAATGAACGCCCCCGGCCACGACCTCTTCCACTAGACTTCCTCATTGTTTTAAAAACGTAACCAAACTAACGTTATTTGTTGCAGTCACACAACTTACACGGTGAGCTATAACTTCAGTATGATTTAGCTACCCCTTTACAGGTTGGTGAGACCACAGCGAAAATCAGGCCCAATGTTACACACTCTTTTTTTGGTGGCTGCAAATTAGAGAGATGCCCCACACGCAGGACTGTCACTGAAGCACAAATGTTAATATTAATGTCACACTATTATTTTTTTTTTATTTTTATTTTTTTCAGGAACACTTTAGAAACCCCCCCAAAAAAAAAAAAAAGATTTTTGCAGGGAGAATTTAGAAAACAAATGTAACAAACTATATGCTTTCTATGGGCCACTGAGTGAGAGATGACGCACACAGGAATCAGGAGTGGCACACAAGCCCAGAGGCCAATATTTTTCTACCAATGATTGATGGAGTTATTTTCTCTGGTAGATTTTGGAACCCAAATCAAGGAAAAAAAATGTAGGCTTTCTATGGACCACAATTGGAGAGAGAGAGAGAGAGAGAGAGAGAGAGAGAGAGAGAGATGGCACACCCAGGAGTCAAGACTGGCACACAAGCAGAAAGGCCAATATTAATCTCCCACTGTTTTTTTTGGTTGTTTTTTTTTTTTTTTTTTCAGGGAGACTTTAGAAAAAAAAATAATAAAAAAAATATGATTTTATCAGGAAGAATTTAGAAACCAAATAAAATAAAATGATTTTTTCAGGGAGAATTTAGAAAACAAATAAAACCAAAAATAGGCGTTCTATAGCCCACTGACTGAGAGATGACGCACCCAGGAGTCAAGACTGGCACACAAGCAGAAAGGCCAATATTAATCTCCCACTGTTTTTTTTTTTTTTTTTCAGGGAGACTTTAGAAAAAAAAATAATAAAAAAAATGTGATTTTATCAGGAAGAATTTAGAAACCAAATAAAATAAAATGATTTTTTCTGGGAGAATTTATAAAACAAATAAAACCAAAAATAGGCGTTCTATGGCCCACTGACTGAGAGATGACGCACCCAGGAGTCAAGACTGGCACACAAGCAGAAAGGCCAATATTAATCTCCCACTGTTTTTTTTTTTTTTTTTCAGGGAGACTTTAGAAAAAAAAATAATAAAAAAAATGTGATTTTATCAGAAAGAATTTAGAAACCAAATAAAATAAAATGATTTTTTCAGGGAGAATTTAGAAAACAAATAAAACCAAAAATAGGCGTTCTATGGCCCACTGACTGAGAGAGAGAGAGAGAGAGATGGAACGCTTAGTACTGGCACACAAGCCCAAAGGGCAATATTAATCTCCCTTTTTTTTTCCAGGGAGAATTTCTAAAACCCAAAAAAAAAAAAAAATAGGCTTTCTATGGCCCACTATTTGTGAGAGAGATGGGACGCTCAGGACTGGCACAGATGGCACGCTCAGGACTGGCACAGAAGCCCAGAGGCCAATATTAATCTCCCTTTTTTTCTGGTAGAATTTATAAAACCAAAAAAAAATTTAAATAGGCTTTCTATGGCCCACTATTTGTGAGAGAGATGGCACGCTCAGGACTGGCACAGATGGCACGCTCACAACTGGCACACAAGCCCAGAGGCCAATATTAATCTCCCTTTTTTCAGGGAAAATTTATAAAACAAAAAAAAAAAATAAATAGGCTTTCTATGGCCCACTATTTGTGAGAGAGATGGCACGCTCAGGGCTGGCACAGATGGCACGCTCAGGACTGGCACACAAGCCCAGAGGCCAATATTAATCTCACTTTTTTTCAGGGAGAATTTATAAAACCCCCAAAAAAAATAAAATAGGCTTTCTATGGCCCACTATTTGTGAGAGAGATGGGACGCTCAGGACTGGCACAGATGGCACGCTCAGGACTGGCACAGAAGCCCAGAGGCCAATATTAATCTCCCTTTTTTTCTGGTAGAATTTATAAAACCAAAAAAAAATTTAAATAGGCTTTCTATGGCCCACTATTTGTGAGAGAGATGGCACGCTCAGGACTGGCACAGATGGCACGCTCACAACTGGCACACAAGCCCAGAGGCCAATATTAATCTCCCTTTTTTCAGGGAAAATTTATAAAACAAAAAAAAAAAATAAATAGGCTTTCTATGGCCCACTATTTGTGAGAGAGATGGCACGCTCAGGGCTGGCACAGATGGCACGCTCAGGACTGGCACACAAGCCCAGAGGCCAATATTAATCTCCCTTTTTTTCAGGGAGAATTTATAAAACCCCCAAAAAAAATAAAATAGGCTTTCTATGGCCCACTATTTGTGAGAGAGATGGGACGCTCAGGACTGGCACAGATGGCACGCTCAGGACTGGCACAGAAGCCCAGAGGCCAATATTAATCTCCCTTTTTTTCTGGGAGAATTTATAAAACCAAAAAAAAATTTAAATAGGCTTTCTATGGCCCACTATTTGTGAGAGAGATGGCACGCTCAGGACTGGCACAGATGGCACGCTCACAACTGGCACACAAGCCCAGAGGCCAATATTAATCTCCCTTTTTTCAGGGAAAATTTATAAAACAAAAAAAAAAAATAAATAGGCTTTCTATGGCCCACTATTTGTGAGAGAGATGGCACGCTCAGGGCTGGCACAGATGGCACGCTCAGGACTGGCACACAAGCCCAGAGGCCAATATTAATCTCCCTTTTTTTCAGGGAGAATTTATAAAACCCCCCAAAAAAATAAAATAGGCTTTCTATGGCCCACTATTTGTGAGAGAGATGGGACGCTCAGGACTGGCACAGATGGCACGCTCAGGACTGGCACAGAAGCCCAGAGGCCAATATTAATCTCCCTTTTTTTCTGGGAGAATTTATAAAACCAAAAAAAAATTTAAATAGGCTTTCTATGGCCCACTATTTGTGAGAGAGATGGCACGCTCAGGACTGGCACAGATGGCACGCTCACAACTGGCACACAAGCCCAGAGGCCAATATTAATCTCCCTTTTTTCAGGGAAAATTTATAAAACAAAAAAAAAAAATAAATAGGCTTTCTATGGCCCACTATTTGTGAGAGAGATGGCACGCTCAGGACTGGCACAGATGGCACGCTCACAACTGGCACACAAGCCCAGAGGCCAATATTAATCTCCCTTTTTTCAGGGAAAATTTATAAAACAAAAAAAAAAAATAAATAGGCTTTCTATGGCCCACTATTTGTGAGAGAGATGGCACGCTCAGGGCTGGCACAGATGGCACGCTCAGGACTGGCACACAAGCCCAGAAGACAATATTAATCTCCCTTTTTTTCAGGGAGAATTTATAAAACCCCAAAAAAAATAAAATAGGCTTTCTATGGCCCACTATTTGTGAGAGAGATGGCACACTCAGGACTGGCACACAAGCCCAAAGGCCAATATTAATCTCCCACTGTATTTTTATCAGGGAGAATTTATACACCCCACAAAAAAAAATACAGAAAAATGAAAAGGCTTTCTATGGCCCACTATGTGAGAGAGATGGCACACACAGGGATGGCACTCTAGCAGAAATGCCAAATTGCCAATCTTAATCTCCCACCAAAAAAAAAACAAAAAAAAAAACAGGGAATGTCCTACAATTACTATCTCCCTGCCTGCAGTAATCTCAGCCAGGTATGGCAGGCAGCTACTATCTCCCTGCCTGCAGTAATCTCAGCCAGGTATGGCAGGCAGCTACTATCTCCCTGCCTGCAGTAATCTCAGCCAGGTATGGCAGGCAGCAATAAGGAGTGGACTGATGCACAAATGAAATAAAAAGTGTGGACAAACAAAAAAGATAGCTGTGCAGAAAGGAAGGAACAAGAGGATTTGTGCTTTGAAAAAAGCAGTTGGTTTGCACAGCGGCGTACACACAGCAATGCAGCTATCAGGGAGCCTTCTAGGGCAGCCCAATGAGCTACAGCGCTGAGGGGAAAAAAAAAAAAAAAAAAACTTCCACTGTCCCTGCACACCGAGGGTGGTGTTGGACAGTGCAAATCGCTGCAGCACAAGCGGTTTTGTGGTTAATGGACCCTGCCTAACGCTATCCCTGCTTCTGACAAAGCGGCAGCAACCTCTCCCTAAGCTCAGATCAGCAGCAGTAAGATGGCGGTCGGCGGGAACGCCTCTTTATAGCCCCTGTGACGTCGCAGACAGCAAGCCAATCACTGCAATGCCCTTCTCTAAGATGGTGGGGACCAGGACCTATGTCATCACGCTGCCCACACTCTGCGTTTACCTTCATTGGCTGAGAAATGGCGCTTTTCGCGTCATTGAAACGCGACTTTGGCGCGAAAGTCGCGTACCGCATGGCCGACCCCGCACAGGGGTCGGATCGGGTTTCATGAAACCCCGACTTAGCCAAAAGTCGGCGACTTTTGAAAATGTTCGACCCGTTTCGCTCAACCCTAATGGCCATCGTTAACCGCACCGGCCAACATGAAATGAGGTCATAAGACGGGCAGCTCTAACAGGGCATTGCCAAGGGATAACACAAGAGCGCAGACTCCTGTACAGCAAATAACAACGCTCAGGAAGCTGCGCCAAGCACCAAGGCGTTATTTGGGACACCTGTGCTGCGTCTCCTTAAAAAGCCAAGTCACGCATCCACTACAGTTTGACTGTAGAATGGGCTAAATTGTGTACGTCTTTCATTCAGCGTGTGCAAGTAGACAAATTAATAGAGCAACCTTTCACTTGTGCAGCATTAATACTGCACAAGGTGTGTCTCATGTACTTTGTAACACCTGAGGGGGGGTTAAAGGTTTCCTTTGAAATTGGTTCAAATAGGCTTCGGCCTACACTCTGCTCCTCTCCTCCTCCTCCTGCTTCAACACGGGCTCTAACATCGCTAGTTTTTGACCGCAAGTGCTAGCTGCACAGAGAAAAACACACGCCATTGTGTTAGTGGGGTTCAGCAACGCCAGCTGTTCCCCCACTGTGTAGCCGGCAAAGTGTCCTGCAAACGCAACGCAGACACAAAGCTGCCTCCAGTGCAGGCTTCGGCCTACACTCTGCTCCCCCTGCTTACCCTTAGCTCCAACACCGCTAGTTGGGGCTCTAGGAAGACAATCTTTAATAGGCAACGCATCTGGGTTCCAGCACCGCCAGCTGGTTCTCGGCAGTGTTCTTGTCACAGGTACTCCCTCGTGCCAAGCCTGGTTTCAGCACCGTCAGCTGTTTCCGGGTTGTGTCAAGCTCACTGAGACGCCTATGCTTGCCCCGTCGTGGTGCGGTCGGGTTAGCCAACTCCAGGGTGCCTCCAGTTTAGGAGCTTCCTATGTGGGCTGCGTGAACTGGTAGTCAAGGCTGGTTCTGTAGTGCCAGTAGGCCCAGCTCCCCCTGTAGGACTGTTGGGGTTCGGTAACTGCGGCTGCCTCGCGGCCTAGCTGTTCTCTCCTCTCCTGTGGGCCTTGGGGTCCACCACCTGGTTCCAGCACCGTCAGCTGGTTCCGGGCCGAGCCTTTGGCTTAGGTGCCTCCTCCTGGGTATCCGAGTTCCGCCAACGTCAGGCGGTCCTTGGTAGTGCTTTTAAGTGCGGGCACCTACAGCTTAGTAACCGGGTTCCAGCACCGCCAGCTGGTCCTCGGTCGTGCCATTGGCTCTTGCACACTGGGGCAACGCATCTGGGTTCCAGCACCGCCAGCTGGTTCTCGGCAGTGTTCTTGTCACAGGTACTCCCTCGTGCCAAGCCTGGTTTCAGCACCGTCAGCTGTTTCCGGGTTGTGTCAAGCTCACTGAGACGCCTATGCTTGCCCCGTCGTGGTGCGGTCGGGTTAGCCAACTCCAGGGTGCCTCCAGTTTAGGAGCTTCCTATGTGGGCTGCGTGAACTGGTAGTCAAGGCTGGTTCTGTAGTGCCAGTAGGCCCAGCTCCCCCTGTAGGACTGTTGGGGTTCGGTAACTGCGGCTGCCTCGCGGCCTAGCTGTTCTCTCCTCTCCTGTGGGCCTTGGGGTCCACCACCTGGTTCCAGCACCGTCAGCTGGTTCCGGGCCGAGCCTTTGGCTTAGGTGCCTCCTCCTGGTATCCGAGTTCCGCCAACGTCAGGCGGTCCTTGGTAGTGCTTTTAAGCGCGGGCACCTACAGCTTAGTAACCGGGTTCCAGCACCACCAGCTGGTCCTCGGTCGTGCCATTGGCTCTTGCACACTGGGGCAACGCATCTGGGTTCCAGCACCGCCAGCTGGTTCTCGGCAGTGTTCTTGTCACAGGTACTCCCTCGTGCTAAGCCTGGTTTCAGCACCGTCAGCTGTTTCCGGGTTGTGTCAAGCTCACTGAGACGCCTATGCTTGCCCCGTCGTGGTGCGGTCGGGTTAGCCAACTCCAGGGTGCCTCCAGTTTAGGAGCTTCCTATGTGGGCTGCGTGAACTGGTAGTCAAGGCTGGTTCTGTAGTGCCAGTAGGCCCAGCTCCCCCTGTAGGACTGTTGGGGTTCGGTAACTACGGCTGCCTCGCGGCCTAGCTGTTCTCTCCTCTCCTGTGGGCCTTGGGGTCCACCACCTGGTTCCAGCACCGTCAGCTGGTTCCGGGCCGAGCCTTTGGCTTAGGTGCCTCCTCCTGGGTATCCGAGTTCCACCAACGTCAGGCGGTCCTTGGTAGGGCTTTTAAGCGCGGGCACCTACAGCTTAGTAACCGGGTTCCAGCACCGCCAGCTGGTCCTCGGTCGTGCCATTGGCTCTTGCACACTGGGGCAACGCATATGGGTTCCAGCAACGCCAGCTGGTTCTCGGCAGTGTTTTTGACACAGGTACTCCCTCGTGCCAAGCCTGGTTTCAGCACCGTCAGCTGTTTCCGGGTTGTGTCAAGCTCACTGAGACGCCTATGCTTGCCCCGTCGTGGTGCGGTCGGGTTAGCCAACTCCAGGGTGCCTCCAGTTTAGGAGCTTCCTATGTGGGCTGCGTGAACTGGTAGTCAAGGCTGGTTCTGTAGTGCCAGTAGGCCCAGCTCCCCCTGTAGGACTGTTGGGGTTCGGTAAATGCGGCTGCCTCGCGGCCTAGCTGTTCTCTCCTCTCCTGTGGGCCTTGGGGTCCACCACCTGGTTCCAGCACCGTCAGCTGGTTCCGGGCCGAGCCTTTGGCTTAGGTGCCTCCTCCTGGGTATCCGAGTTCCGCCAACGTCAGGCGGTTCTTGGTAGTGCTTTTAAGCGCGGGCACCTACAGCTTAGTAACCGGGTTCCAGCACCGCCAGCTGGTCCTCGGTCGTGCCATTGGCTCTTGCACACTGGGGCAACGCATCTGGGTTCCAGCACCGCCAGCTGGTTCTCGGCAGTGTTCTTGTCACAGGTACTCCCTCGTGCCAAGCCTGGTTTCAGCACCGTCAGCTTTTTCCGGGTTGTGTCAAGCTCACTGAGACGCCTATGCTTGCCCCGTCGTGGTGCGGTCGGGTTAGCCAACTCCAGGGTGCCTCCAGTTTAGGAGCTTCCTATGTGGGCTGCGTGAACTGGTAGTCAAGGCTGGTTCTGTAGTGCCAGTAGGCCCAGCTCCCCCTGTAGGACTGTTGGGGTTTGGTAACTGCGGCTGCCTCGCGGCCTAGCTGTTCTCTCCTCTCCTGTGGGCCTTGGGGTCCACCACCTGGTTCCAGCACCGTCAGCTGGTTCCAGGCCGAGCCTTTGGCTTAGGTGCCTCCTCCTGGGTATCCGAGTTCCGCCAACGTCAGACGGTCCTTGGTAGTGCTTTTAAGCGCGGGCACCTACAGCTTAGTAACCGGGTTCCAGCACCGCCAGCTGGTCCTCGGTCGTGCCATTGGCTCTTGCACACTGGGGCAACGCATCTGGGTTCCAGCACCGCCAGCTGGTTCTCGGCAGTGTTCTTGTCACAGGTACTCCCTCGTGCCAAGCCTGGTTTCAGCACCATCAGCTGTTTCCGGGTTGTGTCAAGCTCACTGAGACGCCTATGCTTGCCTCGTCGTGGTGCGGTCGGGTTAGCCAACTCCAGGGTGCCTCCAGTTTAGGAGCTTCCTATGTGGGCTGCGGGAACTGGTAGTCAAGGCTGGTTCTGTAGTGCCAGTAGGCCCAGCTCCCCCTGTAGGACTGTTGGGGTTCGGTAACTGCGGCTGCCTCGCGGCCTAGCTGTTCTCTCCTCTCCTGTGGGCCTTGGGGTCCACCACCTGGTTCCAGCACCGTCAGCTGGTTCCTGGCCGAGCCTTTGGCTTAGGTGCCTCCTCCTGGGTATCCGAGTTCCGCCAACGTCAGGCGGTCCTTGGTAGTGCTTTTAAGCGCGGGCACCTACAGCTTAGTAACCGGGTTCCAGCACCGCCAGCTGGTCCTCGGTCGTGCCATTGGCTCTTGCACACTGGGGCAACGCATCTGGGTTCCAGCAACGCCAGCTGGTTCTCGGCAGTGTTTTTGACACAGGTACTCCCTCGTGCCAAGCCTGGTTTCAGCACCGTCAGCTGTTTCCGGGTTGTGTCAAGCTCACTGAGACGCCTATGCTTGCCCCGTCGTGGTGCGGTCGGGTTAGCCAACTCCAGGGTGCCTCCAGTTTAGGAGCTTCCTATGTGGGCTGCGGGAACTGGTAGTCAAGGCTGGTTCTGTAGTGCCAGTAGGCCCAGCTCCCCCTGTAGGACTGTTGGGGTTCGGTAACTGCGGCTGCCTCGCGGCCTAGCTGTTCTCTCCTCTCCTGTGGGCCTTGGGGTCCACCACCTGGTTCCAGCACCGTCAGCTGGTTCCTGGCCGAGCCTTTGGCTTAGGTGCCTCCTCCTGGGTATCCGAGTTCCGCCAACGTCAGGCGGTCCTTGGTAGTGCTTTTAAGCGCGGGCACCTACAGCTTAGTAACCGGGTTCCAGCACCGCCAGCTGGTCCTCGGTCGTGCCATTGGCTCTTGCACACTGGGGCAACGCATCTGGGTTCCAGCAACGCCAGCTGGTTCTCGGCAGTGTTTTTGACACAGGTACTCCCTCGTGCCAAGCCTGGTTTCAGCACCGTCAGCTGTTTCCGGGTTGTGTCAAGCTCACTGAGACGCCTATGCTTGCCCCGTCGTGGTGCGGTCGGGTTAGCTAACTCCAGGGTGCCTCCAGTTTAGGAGCTTCCTATGTGGGCTGCGTGAACTGGTAGTCAAGGCTGGTTCTGTAGTGCCAGTAGGCCCAGCTCCCCCTGTAGGACTGTTGGGGTTCGGTAACTGCGGCTGCCTCGCGGCCTAGCTGTTCTCTCCTCTCCTGTGGGCCTTGGGGTCCACCACCTGGTTCCAGCACCGTCAGCTGGTTCCGGGCCGAGCCTTTGGCTTAGGTGCCTCCTCCTGGGTATCCGAGTTTCGCCAACGTCAGGCTGTCCTTGGTAGTGCTTTTAAGCGCGGGCACCTACAGCTTAGTAACTGGGTTCCAGCACCGTCAGCTGGTCCTCGGTCGTGCCATTGGCTCTTGCACACTGGGGCAACGCATCTGGGTTCCAGCACCGCCAGCTGGTTCTCGGCAGTGTTTTTGTCACAGGTACTCCCTCATGCCAAACCTGGTTTCAGCACCGTCAGCTGTTTCCGGGGTGTGTCAAACTCGCTGAGACGCCTATGTTTGCCCCGTCGTGTTGCAGTCGGGTTAGCCAACTCCAGGGTGCCTCCAGTTTAGGAGCTTCCTATGTGGGCTGCGTGAACTGGTAGTCAAGGCTGGTTCTGTAGTGCCAGTAGGCCCAGCTCCCCCTGTAGGACTGTTGGGGTTCGGTAACTGCGGCTGCCTCGCGGCCTAGCTGTTCTCTCCTCTCCTGTGGGCCTTCGGGTCCACCACCTGGTTCCAGCACCGTCAGCTGGTTCTCGGCAGTGTCTTTTGCTCTTGTACCTTCTGCTCCCCATCCTGGTTCCAGTACCGTCAGCTGGTTCCGGGCAGAGCCTTTGGCTTAGGTGCCTCCTTCTGGGTATCCAAGTTCCACCAACGTCATGTGGTCCTTGGTAGTGCTTTCAGGCACGGGTACCTCCTGCTTAGTAACCGGGTTCCAGTAACGTCAGCTGGTCCTCGGTAGTTCCATTGGCTCTTGGACCTTCGGCTACCCATCCGGGTTCCAGTACCGTCAGCTGGTTCTCGGCAGTGTCTTTTGCTCTTGTACCTTCTGCTCCCCATCCTGGTTCCAGTAACGTCAGCTGCTTCCGGGCAGAGCCTTTGGCTTAGGTGCCTCCTTCTGGGTATCCGAGTTCCGCCAACGCCAGGCGGTCCTTGGTAGTGCTTTTTAGCACGGGTACCTCCTGCTTAGTAACCGGGTTCCAGTAACGTCAGCTGGTCCTCGGTAGTTCCATAGGCTCTTGAACCTTCGGGTAGCCATCCGAGTTCCAGTTCCATCAGCTGGTTCTTGGCATTTTCTCAGCCTTCTTGTACCTTCTGCTACATTTCCAAGTTTAAGACCCTAAAGTCGACGACCCGGAAGACCACCCCGATGACGACGACCCGGAAGACCACCCCGATGACGACGACGACGACCCGGAAGACCACCCCGATGACGACGGCGGAGACGACGACGGCGGAGACGACGACGGCTGAGACGACGACGGCGGAGATGACGACACTGGAGACGACGACCCTGGAGACGACGACATGGAAGACCGAGAAGCAGAAGAACAAGAGGCTGCAGAACAAAGAGCAGAAGAACATTAAGCATAAGACTTAATATCAGAGCAAAAGATATTATCTAAATTATATGCAGAAGAAGACTAAGCAAAGTATGGGGGTGAGTCCGTTCCTCCTCGTGGTGCCCCTGGATAAAGCCTGATGCTGCAGGCCAAACTGAACGCGGACAAATGTAACTTTTGTGACTGGCCGAACGGAAGGTGTAATCTTCCAACTTTTATAGATAACAACTACGGGAATGCCTGTCACAAATGAGAATATGATGAAGAAGTAGAATAGGAAGAATAATAACAGTGGAATAAAAAGAATATGTAGAATAGGAAGAATAATAATAGTTGAATAAAATGAATATGAAGAATGTAATAAAAAAAAAAATAGGTAGAAGATGAAGAAGAAGATGAATAAGGTGAAGAAGAAGTTGATGTCAAAGATGCTGATGATGATGAAGATGAAAGTGTGGGAAAAGTAAAAAAAAAAAAGAAAAAAAAGAAGGGGAAGGGCGTGGAATAGTGAAACATCAATATCTGACAAAATAAAAAAAAATTTACATACTCAATATCTTTTTCACTCCGAACGTCTTTAAAAAAAAAAAAAAAACATGCTATTCTATTTGATTGGGCTAAACCTCATTGCCTTTAATGTCTCCGCCACCTCCCACAATACATCCTACATTATTCTTAGTTGTTTTCCTTTGATGTAGAATGAACCTACAAGGAAAGAAAGGGTTTATTTTAATTCCGATATTTTGGTCCCATTGACTTGCATTGGGATCGGGTATCGGCGATATCCGATATTTTTTGAATATCGGCCGATCCCAACCGATACCGATACTTTCCGATATCGGAAGGTATCGCTCAACACTACTCAACACTAGTTACTAACATTATCTCAGCTAAATATATTAGCAACTAAGTTAAAGCCAATTAAAAAAACAGCTGGCACCACAAATCTGGTGTAAAACTGTTTCATAAAATGTTTGTTCAATTTTTTATTTTACATCAGCGCCGCCAACGTTTTAAAAAATATGCAAAGATTAGTTGGATGGCCCATGTCTCTTGGCTCATCCATTTCCAGCAAAACTTGGAATATAAAATGGCGCTCTTGATGAATCGACCTCTGAGTTTATTCTTCAGCACACCCAGTGGTCACAGAAAATATTGCAAGTAATAAATTATTGTTTTTTACATATGCACATTACATGAAGATTCATCACTGAATGTGAAGCTTAATCATCATTTTGTTCACCCTAGATACGAAGTGGATACCTTTGAATAACAATCATTATGTAAACTAAGTGTTATAACCACCTGATGACAACTCGGGCAGATACATCAAAGTGTAGAAAATTGCCATTAAATACATTGAATAGTCGCAATTTTTATTTTGTGCAATGCAGAGTTGAGCAAAAATGATGTGACTTTTGTCATTTTTACACCAGTTTTAAGCAATTCCGCTAGCATATCCTAGTCAAATTCATGAAACGTGTCATCATTTCTTATAACAGAACTGTCATTCCAGTCATTGCCTGGAGTAACATTTCTGTTGAGGTGCACAGAGTCACAGCCAGAGCTGATTTTAATCAGGGTGAAGCCCTGGACAAAAATTTAAAGTGGGGCACTAAATGTTCACATATTGCACCATCACACAAACATTTTGGTTGTATTTACATGCACTGATCTCAGGGCACTAAACGAGCGTGATCAACAATAATGAAGTCGTTCGGCGCTTGTTTCCCGGCCTCTGTACACCGGCTGAGGAACAATGATAGGCGAAGACAGAATACTAGTAGATCATTCTGTCTACATACAGTATCATGTTATCAGCAGCCTATCTGCAATTTTCACCGGTGATGTGGTACTGAGAACAATGATTTCTATTATGGCATAAACAATCCAACCGCTCGATGAATAGGCAGCATTTTGCTCATTTAGTATAATGCACCCAATAGTCCTCCACATAGTATAATGCACACCATAGTCCTCCATATAGCACAAGGCAGCCCACACAGGAGTATAATGCAGCCCCCCACAGAAGTATAATACAGCCCCCCCACAACAGTTTAATGTAGACCCCTACATGAGTATAATGCAGCACCCACAGGAGTTTAATTCATCTCCACACAGGAGTATAATGCAGACCCCCACAGAAGTATAATGCAGCCGCCAGAGGAGTATAATGCAGCCCCCACAAGAGTATAATGCAGCCCCCACAAGAGTATAATGCAGCCCTCGCAAGAGTTTAATGTAGCCCACCACAGGAGTTTAGCTCGCCACAAGAGTATAATGCAGCCCCTACAGGAGTATAATGCAGTCCCCCACAGGAGTTTAATGTAGCCCCCACAGGATTTTAATGTAGCACACCACAGAAGTAAAATGCAGCTCCCCACAGCAGTTTAATGTAGTCCCCTACATTAGTATAATGCAGCACCACAGGAGTTTAATTCAGCCCCCCACAGGTGTATAATGCAGCCCCAGAGGAGTATAATGCAGCCCTCACAGGAGTATAATGCAGCTCCCACAGGAGTATAATGCAGCCCCCACAAGAGTATAATGCAGCCCTCACAAGAGTTTGATGTAGCCCACCACAGGAGTTTAATGTAGCTCACCACAGGAGTATAATGCAGCCCCCACAGGAGTATAATGCAGCCCCCCACAGGAGTATAATGTAGCCCCCCACAGGAGTTTAATGTAGCCCCCAAAGGATTTTAATGTAGCCCACAACAGAAGTAAAATGCAGCCCCCCACAGCAGTTTTATGTAGTCCCCTACGTGAGTATAATGCAGCACCACATGAGTTTAATTCAGCCCCCCACAGGTGTATAATGCAGCCCCAGAGGAGTATAATGCAGCCCTCACAGGAGTATAATGTAGCCACCACAGGAGTTTAAGGTAGCTCCCCACAGGAGTGTAATGCAGCCCCCACAGCAGTATAATGCAGCCCCCCACAGGAGTATAATGCAGCTGCCCACAGGAGTTTAATGTAGCCCCTCACAGGAGTACAATGCAGCCCCCACATGAGTATAATGCAAACCTTCATAGGACTACAATGCCCCTCATAGGAGTGTAATGCAGCCCCCCACAGGACTATAATGTAGCCCCTAGAAGAGTATGTTGCAGCCCTCCATAGGCATATAATGCAGAACCTACGGGAGTACAATGCAGCCCCCCATAGGACTATACTGCAGTCCCCATAGGAGTATAATGCAGACCCCACAGGAGTACAATGCAGCACCCCACAGGAGTAAAATGCATGCAGCCCCCATAGTAGGATAATGCAGCCCCTCAGAGGAGTAAAATGCAGCCCCCAGAGGAGTACATTGCAGCCCCCCATAGAAGTATAATGTAGCCCCCACAGGAGTATAATGCAGCCCCCATAGGAGTATAATGCAGCCCACATAGGAGTATAATGCAGACCCCACAGGAGTACATTGCAGCACCACACAGGAGTGCAATGCAGCCCCCCAGAAGAGTATAATGCTGCCCCCTTAGCAGTATAATGCAACCCCAAAGAGGAGCATAAAGCAGCCCCCACAGGGTATAATGCAGCCCACCACAGGAGTATAATACAGCCCCCATAGGAGTATAATGCAGACCCCCATGGAACTATATTGCCCCCACATAGGAGTGTAATGCAGCCCCTGATAGGAGGATAATGCAGCACCCATAGGAGTATAATGCAGCCCCCACAGGAGTATAATGCAGACCACAGAATAATGCAGCTCCCCATAGAAGTATAATACAGCCCACACAGGAGTATAATGCAGACCCCCATAGGAGTATAATGCAACCCTCCACAGGAGTATAATGCAGCCCCACAGGAGTGTAATGCACACCCCCACAGGAGTATAATGCAACCCCTCACAAGAGTATAATGCAGCCCCTACAGGAGCTAGAATAATGCAGACCCCCACAGGAGTATAATGCAACCCCCCACAGGAGTATATTGCAGCCCCCACAGGAGTATAATGCAACCCCCCACATGAGTATAATGCAGCCCCCACAGTTGTGTAATGCAGCCCCCGCAGGAATATAATGCAACCCCCCACAGGGCTACATTGCAGCCCCCCATAGAAGTGTAATGCAGCCCCCATGGGAGTACAATGCAGCACCGCACAGGAGAGTAATGCAGCCCCCAGAGGAGTATAATGCTGCCCCAAGAGCAGTATAATGCAGCCCCCAGAGGAGCATAAAGCAGCCCCCACAGGAGTATAATGCAACCCCCCACATGAGTATAATGCAGCCCCCACAGTTGTGTAATGCAGCCCCCGCAGGAATATAATGCAACCCCCCACAGGACTACATTGCAGCCCCCCATAGAAGTGTAATGCAGCCCCCATGGGAGTACAATGCAGCACCGCACAGGAGAGTAATGCAGCCCCCAGAGGAGTATAATGCTGCCCCAAGAGCAGTATAATGCAGCCCCCAGAGGAGCATAAAGTAGCCCCCACAGGAGTATAATTCAGCCTCCCACCAGAGTATAATACAGTACCCCACAGGAGTATAATGCAGACCCCCACAGGAGTATAATGAAGACCCCAACAGGACTATATTGCCCCCACATAGGAGTGTAATGCAGCCCCTGATAGGAGGATAATGCAGCCCCCATAGGAGTATAATGCAGCCCCCACAGGGGTATAATGCAGCCCCCAGAGAAGAATAATGCATCCCCCACATGAGTATAATGCAGACCCCCAGAGGAGTATAATGCAACCCTCCACAGGAGTATAATGCAGCCCCCACTGGAGTATAATGCCGTCCCCACAGGAGTATAATGCAACCCCCCACCCACAGGAGTATAATGCAACCCCTCACAAGAGTATAATGCAGCCCCTACAGGAGTCAGTATAATGCAACTCCCCACAAGAGTATAATGCAGCCCCTACAGGAGTGAGTATAATGCAGACCTCCACAGGAGTATAATGCAACCCACTACAGGAGTATATTGCAGCCCCCACATGAGTATAATGTAACCCCCCACATGAGTATAATACAGCCCCCACAGTTGTGTAATGCAGCCCCCGCAGGAATATAATGCAACCCCCCACAGGACTATATTGCAGCCCCCCATAGAAGTGTAATGCAGCCCCCATAGGAGTACAATGCAGCACTGCACAGGAGAGTAATGCAGCCCCCAGAGGAGTATAATGCTGCCCCTAGAGCAGTATAATGCAGCCCCCAGAGGAGCATAAAGCAGCCCCCACAGGAGTATAATGCAGCCCCCACCGGAGTATAATACAGTCCCCCACAGGAGTATAATGCAGACCCCCACAGGAGTATAATGCAGACCCCCACAGGACTATATTGCCCCCACATAGGAGTGTTATGCAGCCCCATAGGAGTATAATGCAGCCCACACAGAGGTATAATGCAGCCCCCAGAGAAGAATAATGCATCCCCCACATTAAAATAATGCAGACCCCCAGAGGAGTATAATGCAACCCTCCACTGGAGTATAATGCAGCCCCCACTGGAGTATAATGCAGACCCCACAGGAGAATAATGCAGCCCCCAGAGAAGAATAATGCAGCTCCCACAGGAGTATAATGCAGACCCCCACAGGAATATATTGCCCCCACAAAGGAGTGTAATGCAGCCCCTGATAGGAGGATAATGCAGCCCCTGTTGTGAATTCTGTGGCTGAGTTCACTTCTGTGGTCACAAGTGGTATTGCAGTCTCTGGGCTTCCTCCCTCAGGTGTTTTGGTGAGCTCGTTGGCTGCCTTGCTATTTAGCTCCACCTGAGTCTGTCTTCCTTGCTCCTTGTCAATGTTCCAGTGTTGGATCTGAGCTACTGCATCTTTCCTTGGGCCTGCTGCTCTGCTAGATAAGTGCTTCTAGTTTGTTTTCTGTTTTTTCTGTCCAGCTTGCTATTAACTTTTGCTGGAAGCTCTGAGAAGCAAAGGGGTGCACCGCCGTGCTGTTAGTTCGGCACGGTGGGTCTTTTTTGCCCCTTTGCGTGGTTTTCGTTTTAGGGTTTTTTGTAGACTGCATAGTTCTCTTTGCTATCCTCGCTCTGTCTAGAATATCGGGCCTCACTTTGCTGAATCTATTTCATTCCTACGTTTGTCTTTTCATCTTGCTAACAGTCATTATATGTGGGGGGCTGCCTATTCCTTTGGGGTATTTCTCTGAGGTAAGTCAGGCTTGTATTTCTATCTTCAGGCTAGTCAGCTCCTCAGGCAGTGCCGAGTTGCATAGGTAGTTGATAGGCGCAATCCACTGCTGCTTATAGTTGTGTGAGGATAGATCAGGTACTGCAGTCTACAGAGATTCCACGTCTCAGAGCTCGTCCTATTGTTTTTGGTTATTGCCAGATCTCTGTATGTGCGCTGATTACTGCACGCTGTGTTGCCTGATTGCCAGCCATAACAGTACAAGGAGCCTCACCAATGATTCCCAATAGAGGGAAAAAAGAAATCCTGACATCATTTTTTTTTCTTAGCTCTGTCTTCAGTCTTTTTTTTCCCCTAGACATTAGAGTGCTTCAGGACACAGCTGTGGACATGGATATTCAGGCTCTGTGCTCCTCAATGGATAATCTCGTTGTAAATGTACAAAAGATTCAAGATACTATTGATCAGAAATCGATGCTAGAACCAAGAATTCCGATTCCTGATTTGTTTTTTGGTGACAGAACTAAGTTCCTGAGCTTCAGAAATAATTGTAAGCTATTTTTGGCCTTGAAACCTCATTCTTCTGGTAATCCTATTCAACAGGTTTTGATTATTATATCTTTTTTGCGCAGCGACCCACAGGACTGGGCGTTTTCTCTTGCACCAGGAGATTCTGCATTGAGTAATGTTGATGCATTTTTCCAGGCGCTGGGATTGCTTTACGATGAGCCTAATTCAGTGGATCAAGCTGAGAAAAATCTGCTGGCTTTATGCCAGGGTCAGGATGATGTAGAGGTATATTGTCAGAAATTTAGGAAATGGTCAGTACTCACTCTGTGGAATGAATCTGCACTAGCGGCTTTGTTCAGAAAGGGTCTCTCTGAAGCTCTTAAGGATGTAATGGTGGGATTTCCTATGCCTGCTGGTTTGAATGAGTCTATGTCCTTGGCCATTCAGATCGGTCGTCGCTTGCGCGAGCGTAAATCTGTGCACCATCTGGCGGTATTGTCTGAGAGTAAGCCTGAGCCTATGCAGTGCGACAGGACTATGACTAAAGTAGAACGGCACGAACACAGACGTCTGAACAGACTGTGTTTCTATTGTGGTGATTCTACTCATGCTATTTCTAATTGTCCTAAACGCACTAGGCGGTTCGATAGCTCTGCCGTTATTGGTACTGTACAGTCCAAATTCCTTTTGTCCATTACCTTAATGTGCTCTTTGTCATCATATTCTGTCATGGCGTTTGTGGATTCAGGCGCTGCCCTGAATCTGATGGATTTGGATTATGCTAAACGTTGTGGATTTTTCTTGGAGCCTTTGCGGTGTCCTATTCCGTTGAGAGGAATTGATGCTACACCTTTGGCCAAGAATAAGCCTCAGTACTGGGCCCAGCTGACCATGTGCATGGCTCCTGCACATCAGGAAGTTATTCGCTTTTTGGTACTGCATAATTTGCATGATGTGGTCGTGTTGGGGTTGCCATGGCTACAAACCCATAATCCAGTATTGGATTGGAACTCTATGTCGGTAACCAGCTGGGGTTGTCAGGGAGTACATGGTGATGTTCCATTTTTGTCTATTTCGTCATCCATTCCTTCTGACATCCCAGAGTTCTTGTCGGACTTTCAGGATGTATTTGAAGAGTTCAAGTCTGATGCCCTACCTCCGCATAGGAATTGTGATTGTGCTATCGATTTGATTCCTGGTAGTAAATTCCCTAAGGGTCGTTTATTTAATTTGTCCGTACCTGAACACACCGCTATGCGCAGTTATGTGAAGGAGTCCCTGGAGAAGGGACATATTCGCCCATCGTCGTCACCATTGGGAGCAGGGTTCTTTTTTGTAGCCAAGAAGGATGGTTCGCTAAGACCGTGTATTGATTACCGCCTTCTTAATAAGATCACTGTTAAGTTTCAGTATCCCTTGCCATTGATTTCTGACTTGTTTGCTCGGATTAAGGGGGCTAGTTGGTTTACTAAGATTGATCTTCGTGGTGCGTATAATCTGGTGAGAATCAGGCAGGGAGATGAATGGAAAACGGCATTTAATACGCCCGAGGGTCATTTTGAGTATCTGGTGATGCCGTTCGGACTTGCCAATGCTCCATCTGTTTTTCAGTCTTTTATGCATGACATTTTCCGTGAGTATCTGGATAAATTCTTGATTGTTTACTTGGATGACATTTTGATCTTCTCAGATGATTGGGAGTCTCATGTGAAGCAAGTCAGAATGGTTTTCCAGGTACTGCGTGCTAATTCCTTGTTCGTGAAGGGATCAAAGTGTCTCTTCGGTGTGCAGAAAGTTTCATTTTTGGGGTTCATCTTTTCCCCTTCTACTATCGAGATGGATCCGGTTAAGGTTCAGGCCATCCAGGATTGGACTCAGCCGACATCTCTAAAAAGTCTGCAGAAATTCCTGGGCTTTGCTAATTTTTATCGTCGCTTCATCTGTAATTTTTCTAGCATTGCCAGACCATTGACCGATTTGACCAAGAAGGGTGCTGATTTGGTTAATTGGTCTTCTGCTGCCGTGGAAGCTTTTCAGGAGTTGAAGCGTCGTTTTTGCTGTGCCCCTGTGTTGTGTCAACCTGATGTTTCTCTTCCGTTCCAGGTCGAGGTTGATGCTTCTGAGATTGGTGCAGGGGCGGTTTTGTCACAGAGAGGTTCTGGTTGCTCAGTGTTCAAACCATGTGCTTTCTTTTCCAGGAAATTTTCTGCTGCTGAGCGTAATTATGATGTGGGCAACCGAGAGTTGCTGGCCATGAAGTGGGCATTCGAGGAGTGGTGTCATTGGCTTGAGGGTGCTAAGCATCGCGTGGTGGTTTTGACTGATCATAAGAACCTTACTTATCTTGAGTCTGCCAAGCGCTTGAATCCTAGACAGGCCCGTTGGTCGTTATTTTTTGCTCGTTTTGATTTTGTGATTTCATACCTTCCGGGCTCTAAAAATGTGAAGGCGGATGCTCTGTCTAGGAGTTTTGTGCCCGACTCTCCGGGGTTATCTGAGCCGGCGAGTATCCTCAAGGAAGGAGTCATTGTGTCTGCCATCTCCCCTGATTTGCGGAGAGTGTTGCAGAAATTTCAGGCTAATAAACCTGATCGTTGTCCGGCCGAGAAACTGTTCGTCCCTGATAGGTGGACTAGTAAAGTTATCTCTGAACTTCATTGTTCGGTGCTGGCCGGTCATCCAGGAATCTTTGGTACCAGGGAGTTGGTTGCTAGATCCTTCTGGTGGCCATCTCTGTCACGGGATGTGCGTGCTTTTGTGCAGTCCTGTGGAATTTGTGCTAGGGCTAAGCCCTGCTGTTCACGTGCCAGTGGGTTGCTTTTGCCCTTGCCGGTCCCGAAGAGGCCTTGGACACATATTTCGATGGATTTCATTTCTGACCTTCCCGTTTCTCAAAAAATGTCGGTCATTTGGGTGGTCTGTGATCGCTTTTCTAAAATGGTCCATCTGGTGCCCTTGGTTAAATTGCCTTCCTCCTCTGATTTGGTGCCTTTGTTCTTCCAGCATGTGGTTCGTTTACATGGCATTCCTGAGAATATTGTTTCTGACAGAGGTTCCCAGTTTGTCTCGAGGTTCTGGCGAGCCTTTTGTGGTAGGATGGGCATTGACCTATCTTTTTCCTCGGCCTTCCATCCTCAGACTAATGGCCAGACCGAACGAACCAATCAGACCTTGGAAACATATCTGAGATGTTTTGTTTCCGCTGACCAGGATGATTGGGTGTCATTTTTGCCGTTGGCTGAGTTCGCCCTTAATAATCGGGCCAGCTCGGCTACCTTGGTCTCTCCATTTTTCTGCAATTCTGGGTTCCATCCTCGTTTCTCTTCAGGACAGGTTGAGTCTTCGGACTGTCCTGGTGTGGATTATGTGGTGGACAGGTTGCAGCAGATCTGGACTCAGGTAGTGGACAATTTGACCTTGTCCCAGGAGAAGGCTCAGCTTTTCGCTAATCGCAGACGCCGTGTGGGACCCCGACTTCGTGTTGGGGATCTGGTTTGGTTATCTTCTCGTCATATTCCTATGAAGGTTTCCTCTCCTAAATTTAAACCTCGTTTTATTGGTCCGTATAGGATTTCTGAGATTCTCAATCCGGTGTCTTTTCGTCTGACCCTCCCAGACTCCTTTTCCATACATAATGTATTCCATAGGTCGTTGTTGAGGAGATACGTGGCACCTATGGTTCCATCTGTGGAGCCTCCTGCCCCTGTTTTGGTGGAGGGGGAATTGGAGTATATTGTGGAGAAGATTTTGGATTCTCGTGTCTCTAGACGGAAACTCCAGTATCTGGTCAAATGGAAGGGTTATGCTCAGGAAGATAATTCCTGGGTTTTTGCCTCTGATGTCCATGCCCCAGATCTTGTTCGTGCCTTTCATGTGGCTCATCCTGGTCGGCCTGGGGGTTCTGGTGAGGGTTCGGTGACCCCTCCTCAAGGGGGGGGTACTGTTGTGAATTCTGTGGCTGAGTTCACTTCTGTGGTCACAAGTGGTATTGCAGTCTCTGGGCTTCCTCCCTCAGGTGTTTTGGTGAGCTCGTTGGCTGCCTTGCTATTTAGCTCCACCTGAGTCTGTCTTCCTTGCTCCTTGTCAATGTTCCAGTGTTGGATCTGAGCTACTGCATCTTTCCTTGGGCCTGCTGCTCTGCTAGATAAGTGCTTCTAGTTTGTTTTCTGTTTTTTCTGTCCAGCTTGCTATTAACTTTTGCTGGAAGCTCTGAGAAGCAAAGGGGTGCACCGCCGTGCTGTTAGTTCGGCACGGTAGGTCTTTTTTGCCCCTTTGCGTGGTTTTCGTTTTAGGGTTTTTTGTAGACTGCATAGTTCTCTTTGCTATCCTCGCTCTGTCTAGAATATCGGGCCTCACTTTGCTGAATCTATTTCATTCCTACGTTTGTCTTTTCATCTTGCTAACAGTCATTATATGTGGGGGGCTGCCTATTCCTTTGGGGTATTTCTCTGAGGTAAGTCAGGCTTGTATTTCTATCTTCAGGCTAGTCAGCTCCTCAGGCAGTGCCGAGTTGCATAGGTAGTTGATAGGCGCAATCCACTGCTGCTTATAGTTGTGTGAGGATAGATCAGGTACTGCAGTCTACAGAGATTCCACGTCTCAGAGCTCGTCCTATTGTTTTTGGTTATTGCCAGATCTCTGTATGTGCGCTGATTACTGCACGCTGTGTTGCCTGATTGCCAGCCATAACAAGCCCCCATACGAGTATAATGCAGCCCCTACAGGAGTACAATGCAGCCCCCACAGGAGTGAGTATAATGCAGACCCCCACAAGATTATAATGCAGTTCCCACAGGTGTATAATGCAGCCACCACAGGAGTATAATGCAGTTCCCACAGGTGTATAATGCATCCCCCACAGGAGAATAATGCATCCCCCACAGGAGGATAATGCAGCCACCCATTAGGAGGATAATACAGCCCCGCAGAAGAGTTTAATGCAGCCCCCAGAGGAGTATATTGCAGCCCCCATAGAAGTATAATGCAGCCCCCATGGGAGTATAATGCAGACCCCACAGGACTACAATGCAGCCCCCAGAGGAGTATAATGCAGCCCCCCAGAGGAGTATAAAGCAGCCCCCACAAGAGTATAATGCAACCCCCTCGGGAGTATAATACAGTCCCCCCACAGGAGTATAATGCAGACCCCCCACAGGAGTATAATGCAGACCCCACATGACTATAATGCTCCCACAATAGGAGTGTAATGCAACCCCTGATAGGAGGATAATGCAGCCCCCATAAGAGTATAATGCAGCCCCCCATAGGGGTATAATGCAGCCCCCACAGCAGTATATTGCAGCCCCCAGAGAGGTATCATGCAGCTCCCCATAGGAGTATAACACAGCACCCACAGGACTATAATACACACCTCCATAGGAGTATAATGCAACCCCCCACAGGAGTATAATGCAGCCCCCACAGGAGTATAATCCAGCCCCACAGGAGTATAATGCAGACCCCCACAGGAGTATAATGCAGCCTCCAAAAGAATATAATGCCCCTCCATAGGAGTATAATGCAGCCCCCCATAGGAGTACAATGCAGCTCCATAGTTTTCCAGCATTACGGCCACTACATACTCACTGATTTAAAAAATAAATACAATACTCACTTCTCATTCCCCTGCTGCAGCATGTCCCTCACCTCAGCAGCTGCACTGCCTGGAAAGTGACGCCATCGCGCCTGCTGCATCAGATGCAGAGGGAGGATGATGGGAGAGGGAGCATCACAAGACGCTGTCTCCATCATCATTGCTTTCAACTGTATTGGCATCTATGATGCCGAAACAGCTGATTGTGTAATGCGGGGTGCAAAGCAATTGGACCCCATGACTCACGGCTTGGGGCCCCTTGGGCAATGAGGACTCAAGGCAGATGCCTAGTCTGCCTTCCCCTTACTCCGGCCCTGGTCACAGCCCACTGAAAAGTTTCACCAAACCTAAGCTCAATTGAGCATCTCTGGAGAGACCTGAAATAGGCCGTCCACCAACGTTCACCATCCAACCTGATGGAACTGGAGAGGATCTGCAAGGAAGAATGGCAGAGGATCCCCAAATCCAGGGGGGAAAAACTTGCATTATTCCCAAGAAGACTCATGGCTGTACTGGCTCAAAAGGTGCTTCACCTTAATACTGAGCAAATGGTCTGAATTCTTATGACCATGGGATATTTCAGTTTTTCTTTTTTACTAAATTTGCAAAAATTTCTACATTTCTGTTTTTTTTTCAGTCAAGATGAGATGCAGAGTGTACATTACTGAGAAAAAAATGAACTTTTTTGAATTTACCAAATGGCTGCAATGAAACAGAGAGTGAAAAAAACTAAAGGGGTCTGAATACTTTCCGTACCCACTGTACATTAATATCCATAAAAACAAAGAAAATGGTGGCATTCACCATCCAATAAAAGTTCCTTAGTTGTTTCATATTAAAACATGGATGCAGGAGAGTATGTGAGATACTTGTCGGAGAACAGCTGTTTCGTGCCTCCTACAATTCAATGGGTCCTATACAGTATAGTAATTTTTATGGCATGGTGAGTGCCATCATTTTCTTTCTTTTCATGGACATTGCTTGACTTGTTTTTTCCTTGAAGTGCACCCGAGATCCCAGGGGATCGGTATCATTTGATTTTCCTTGATTGTAAAAGCCTTTGGCTAAAAGTGCGGGAGCGGTGGCCGTCTCATTTTTTTATGCTTCATCTTCACATACATTAATATAATTCAATATTAGAATAATTAAAAGGCATCATAGAGACTAATTTTCCATCTAAATAGCACTCCATGTGGTGAGAGACGGTATTACTAGTGAAATTATTCCTTTGTCTTTAAACATCCGCTAAATATCATAAATAGGGAATGTCAACTCCTAGATAATTGTTATTATGTGAGTTAGTCACTTAAAGAGGTTGCCTAATTAAGATAGATGATAAATTATACATCAACAGCTGGGACCTTCATCAAGTGCACCCTTGTTACAATGGAGGGGCAGTTCACATGCTATTCAATCTCTTTTGGGTTACAGGAAAAAAAAACATTCAGCCCTTTGAGGAACAAATGGAGCAACAGTCGAGCATGTGCACTGCCGCTCACTGCCTGCCCATTCTGACGATCGGTGCATGTCCCAGCGGTCAGACCCGCATCAATCTATGAAATATAATGTATCCTGCAAATAGATGAGAATTCATCTTCAGCAAATAACATCTTTACTGATTAAAGAAATGAAAATACTTGCTTCATTTTTGGTCTCCTAAAATTCTTCATCTTTCATCTTGAAGTCACATGAATTAATGTTGAGTAAATGCTATAAAATATTAATTTATTCTTTTGTTGAATGGACATTGGATTGCACATCCCTTTGAAATTGACCCCGCTTTCACCCGACCTAAACCATTCTGAGACTCACCCAGATCTCCTATATCCACAGTGACAGTGCCTCATTTCTAACCTCTTCAGATATCGTTTTGTTATTTTTGCTGTCTACATTTTGTGATTCTTTTACCATCCTCATTTATTATTACTCCAGATCATTTTGCGAGAACGTTGGCCTTTGATATTCCGTGTGATGAGTTTTTGTAATCTTCCACATTTCTCAGGAGGGTTATTTGGAAGCTGTTTCTGAAATACATTAACGTTTCCTTTTGTTTTCTTGACTTTCAAAAAAGGCAACCGGTTTCACATCTGCCGACAACATGAGGAACACTTGGGTCAAAGAAGAATGCTCTCGGCGTAAGAGAGAACGAAGGAAACATCAAAAAAAGATTAAGTGACTAAGGAAATGTGGAGGATCTGAAAAATCGGAATGTTAGAAAAAAATGGACTGATTAACAAACCCATAGTCTATAACACTTTTACACTTTATGTAAGGCTGCTCCTCCTGGGAGGTTCCGGGAAAAAAGTATAGACCTCCCAGACTTCCAAGACTTCCATGTTGAAGCTGTTCCATGGTGTCTTGAAGTTCATTCAAGGGGCAGGAATGGGGTGTAGATGGGCCAGGGATGGTTCCATGAAGAAAAGCGACCACTGAACAAACCCAGTTGCCCAGATACCAACTTCTGAAACTTTTGAAGGGTGCAGAAACACGTATATATGCAATAAGGCCACCTCAAACTTCTCTTTTTCAGCCCATATCCTAATAAGCCTTAGTACTTTTCTCCAAAAACATAAACTAACAGTGAGGCGGAACCCTCGGGTTTTCTTTACTAGACTGAGAAATGATAGAGTTCTTCATGAATATATATGCATCCACTTTTCTTTTGTTTTTATTTATCACTTTAAATTTTTTTAACTTTTTCCAAACTAACTTTACAAAGTTTAAAATAGAGCTTTCATTTGTAGTAAAATCTCAGGTAGGATTATAATATCACCAGATCGGTTCTTCCCTTCTCCCCCCTTCTTCGAAAAACTACATTCATATTTAAATTTTAATACAAAACATTATAAAAATGGAGAAGTTGCATATGTAAGTCACCCGACGTGAAATGCCCACAGCAGCGGGCTGAAAGAGATGATTGAACCAGACAATTTAAAATTCAGCAGCGAACTTTCCTCCCTGACTCATGATATTCCATAAAACAGCCACTAAAATGTCACTATGACTTATACATGTTGTTCTAGAAAATTTCCCTGTGAGAGGGAAACGTGTTTAGGGCGAGGAGAGAAATATTCCTCTGGCGTAGAAATACGCAACCAGAACTTTGTCTTTGTTTCAAGCTTGTTTTTATTTATTTTTTTTGCTATCTGCAATGTAATTTTCGAAAACTTTGGAAAGAAGAACTAGTATATTGTAAGGAGAATATTTATCTATTATCTATTATTTATACGGCGTCAACATATTCTGCAACTCTGCACATCAAGCAAAGTTTCCACAGGGGTTTTACAGTCTTAGGCTTCAAGAGCCAGTGTCGGCATCAGGCAAGTCTGAGCAGATGCTAATGGCAATCATTTTTTGGGAAGCCTGTGGCAATCTGTATTCACATCCTTTAGAATTGTGCAACCAAGAGACCATTAGCCTATTAGTGGGACACTCCCTTACTGCAGACATCTATGGGTTTGGTCAACATGAGTTTTGGTGGGAAAGGGTAATAGCTTGTTGACTGGTCCCACAGAAAACTATGCGCAGATTTGAAAACTATGCAGCATCAATAGTAAAAAGATATAATGTTAAGAATAATAAAAAAAACATAAAAAATAGTTATATTCTCACCACCCGGCGTCCACCGATGTGTGCGAGCGGTGATGCTGCCGCCAGCTTCCGTTCCCAGAGATGCATTGTGAAATTACCCAGATGACCTATCGGTCTCGCTAAGTCGTCTGGGTAATTACGCAATTCATCACTGGGAACGGAAACTGGCGGCAGCCTCGCCGCTTGCGCTCATCGGTGGGGTTGAGCGACTTTTAGTTTTTTAGGGTCGAGTCGGGTTTCGCGAAACCCGACTATCTCAACAGTCGAGTCGAGTGGAATCTGCCGATTATCGCGAAAAGTCGGGGAACGACCGAAACACGAAACCCAATGCAAGTCAATGGGGAAGCATAGTCGGTGAGTGGAGGCCAGGAAAACACCTACAGTGCCCATTTTAATGGCAGAAACATCCATTCTTGTTACTGAAGCTTGTCAATCTTAATTTACCTTATAATAATAGTTAGGCATTGGAAATTGGAGGTCATTTGGCTAAAGTTGTGGGGGGTAGGGCTGGTTCATGTATTTATTGGGCCCAGGAAATCTGGACCACGTCACGGCAGTGGTGCAGGGAGAGGTAAGTATTTAAACTTTGCAAGTGCTGTGATCCTGAGCAAGCAGGGGGGCCCACTCGTTGGCATTGGCACTGGCACAGGGCCCCTCAAAGTACGGCGGTGTGTTTGCACGGCGGGGGCGCCTCCCACCGGCAGCGACACTTTTTGCGTACTATGAGGGGCCCTGTGCCAGTGACGTCGCCAACGAGTATTTCCCCCCCCACCTGATGATGGAACCTGCACTTTCATCTGCACCTTCCTCTTTGTCCCCGTGTAAGGTGGTATGGTATGTGGGAAGGGGAACCTGACTTTCAGCAGGGTCACATTCTTGCTGTGTAGCGTGCACGGGGAATGTACCGTTCTGGGTCAATGTACCAGCAGACTCATCTATCACTGGCTGGGCAATGGGCAGGATGAGGAGGAAACAAAGATATAGGCCCAAAGAATAAAGTGGGCTAAATGCAGTTCAAAATTGGTAACAGGCCTAACCAGGGGACATTGCTTTGTTCAGTGGAGTACAACTGTAATGAGAGGCTGACACAGTGAGTAGGCCCAAATCAGTAAGTAGGCTAAATGCAGTTCAAAATTGGTAACAGTAGTAAACAGGTGGCACTAGTTTGCTTAGTGTAGGAGAACATCAAGGAGCGGCAGACACCATTGGTAGGGCCAACAAAACAAGTAGGTGTTACACCCACAGGGTGTGACAAGGTAAAGTGGACTCACTAGACCACTGATGGTGCAGTGGCGGCTGTATAACCGATACTCAAAAGACAGGAGAGTAGATCTCATAAACCAAAAGATATTTATTAACAAAAAGGAAACAGGTGTCAGAGGGAAAGAACCTCTGGATCACAGCACTGTACCACGTAGTGGAGCACCGGGCAAGGTGTACCCTTATACAGGGATTCCCCCGTCACAACACCAGGTGGCCTGAATGCTACGAATCCAGGACCAGAGGACGACCCATACTGACAAACTAGCAACACAGTAGAATACTTGGGCCAGCTGGTGGGGACAATCCCAGAAACTCCATGAAATCCAGCAAGGTAGTTTCCACTGGTAGTAGGGTCTGGAGGATTCCGTGAGGAGAGGCAAGACAACCTGGAGTGAGAACCGGAGAGACCAGAGAAGTCCAGAATGGGATTCACCAGAAGAGGACTCTGTGAAAATAGAGACATAAGTAAAGTGCAGAGCACAGCAGAGCGTGGCCTGAAGCTGCGGCAACAATCCAAAGAATGAACACATAGCCCTGGCACCTCCCATAAGGGGAGGGTGCTTTTTATGCACAGAGCATCATAACACAGACCACCCTAATAGCGAACAGGTGTCCTGCTGTTTCAAGTATGTGCAGGAAGCGGGGCGCTGCTCCTAAGAGCATTTCCAGGAGACCTGCCAAGAGGATGCAGGTTCTTAGCAGAGAAAGAAGCCGCAGATCGTCTGGAGCCACGGATAGGGTAAGTAAGGCTGTGTGATAGGCGCCGGTCTCCCTGCACAGCGGAGACCGAACCTGCGGCTGAGGGCATGACAGTAGGCCAAATGCAGTGTTATATTAAAAACAATTTAACGAGAGCCTGAAGATAAAAGCTAGGGATAGGCAACCTGGAGAACACCTTGGAGCGGAAGACACCGTTTGTAGAACCCAGACCCAACTTGTAGGCCTAATGCAGTGTTGTTTCAACAACTATTTAACGAGAGCCTGAAGATTGAAGCTCAGGAAAGGCAACCAGGAGAACACCTTGGAGCAGCAGACACTGGTAGTAGGCCCCAACCCATCTAGTAGCCCCAGTAAAGTTGTTCCATTAAAAAACTATTTAACAAGAGCCTGAAGATGGAAGCTCAGGAGAGGCAACCTGGAGAACACCTTGGAGCGGCATACACCGTTAGTAGGCCCCAACCCAACTAGTAGCCCCACTGCAGTTGTTTGATTAAAAAACTATTACCAAGAGCCTGAAGATTGAAGCTCAGGAAAGGCAACCTGGAGAACACCTTGGAGCGGCATACACCGTTAGTAGGCCCCAACCCAACTAGTAGCCCCACTGCAGTTGTTCCATTTAAAAACTATTTAACAAGAGCCTGAAGGTTGAAGCTCAGGAAAGGCAACCTGGAGAACACCTTGGAGCAGAAGAATCAGTTTGTAGACCACAACAAAACTTGTGGCCCCAATGCAGTTTTATAATTCTGACAGGCTGAAAACCAGCCTTTTTTTTTTTCAGAGGAGAACAGCTGTATTAAGTGGCACAGACAGACACCGCTAGTAGGCCTTACACCACAAAGTTGGCTCACTGCAGGTTGAAAAAAAGGTACATGGGTACACGGTCGCCATTGGTGTGCTCAGCGGAGGACAAATGGAAGGATGGACCGCAGACAGACTTAGTAGGCCTACAATAAAGAAAGTAGGCTCTATGCACTTTTAAATAGGTTCCAGGGGTACACAGGCAGAATTGGTGTGGTCAGCGGAGGACTATTGGAAGGAGGGAACGCAGACAGACTTAGTAGTCCTAAAATAAAAAAAATTAGGCTCAATGCAGTTCGAATTATCTTGCAGGGGTACACAGGCAGCATTGGTTTGTTCAGCGGAGGACGATTGGAAGGAGTGTCTGACACAGTTAGTACTCCCCAAAAATAAATAGATGTTAATGTCTCGCAAAACAACAAAACCAAAAAACAAAAGGGTGGCATACTTAGGTAGAGGGGTGGGCTCCTCTGCTGAGTTTCAGACATAGTAATTTGGCGCTAAGTGTTTACTGGTGTCAATATAGGACACTGACCCTGACTATTTTAACTAGCATCATACATGTCAACACATTGGTATTGTCACTGCCAGGCATTGAAGGATGTCAGCGCATAGACTAAACATTGGTGGAGCTGTGAAAGATAATTTTGCAAGTGGTAGAGCACTGTTTGAGCTGGGGGGGGGAAACTCTCTTGTGGCTGGCGGTACAGGCCCAAGGCCCTTCATGTTACAACGGTGTGTCTGACGTTGGTTGCGCACCACCAACGCCAGAGACACTTTATTGCACTATGAGGGACCCAGTGGCAGTGCCGTTGGCCAAAAGCGGGCACACCCACCTCTTCAGACAAACGGCACTCTCACGGGTGCTTGCGCCAAGTGGCGAGACCACGGCCCCATGGGGGGGAGTTAGTGCATTTAGGGAGGTGTAAACATGTCGTATGCTGGACAAACAGCTGCTGCAGATTAAGAGATTGGAACAGTCAGTAAGACCAGTCCACAAGCAAGACCTTTTTATAGGAAAGCTAGGTGTCAGCCGGGAAAGGTGGGGCAAAATAATTCGAAATCCATGAGTGGTTGATTTTAAAGAAGGTTAGATCATTAACATTTTGGGTAGCCAGACGAGTCCTTTTTTCGGTCAATATTGAACCAGCAGCACTGAATACTCTTTCTGCTGGGCAAGCAAGCTCCTGCAATGCATATTCTGCCAATTCAGGCCAGGTGTCACTTTGAATTGATGCTGCAGTACCTGTCCTGTCTGCGGTCATTGTGAAATCACTCCACAACCTGGTCAGAAAACCCCCCGGTCCAACGCCACTTCTGATTTGTGCAACTCTAACACCTCTGCCCTGTTGCCCCCTGCAGCTCGTGTGAGAGCCATCACCGGCGCTGTGTGATGGGAATGCCTGAATCAAACGGTCTACAAGAGTTGATTGTTTGGTTGAAAATATTTGTTCGAGGTTCTCATGTGGCATGATATTTTGCAATTTGCCTTTATAGTGAGGATCAAGGAGGCAGGCCAACCAGTAATTGTCATCGGTCATCATTTTAATAATGCGTGGGTCCCTTTTGAGGATACGTAAGGCATAATCCGCCATGTGGGCCAAACTTCCAGTTGTCAAATCTGCGGTTGTGCTGGGTTGAGGGGCAGTTTCAGGCAAATCTACGTCACTTGTCTTCTTCAAAAAACCTGAACCCGGCCTTGCAACGCCACCAGTTTCTATTGGCCCCGGAGAAGCTTCCTCATTCAAAAAATACTCATCCCCATCATCCTCCTCATCCTCTTCGCCCGCTACCTCGTCCTGTAGATTGCCCTGACCAGACAATGGCTGACTGTCATCAAGGCTTTCCTCTTCCTCGGCTGCAGACGTCTGCTCCTTTATGTGCGTCAAACTTTGCATCAGCAGACGCATTAGGGGATGCTCATGCTTATTATGGCGTTGTCTGCACTAACCAGCCGTGTGCATTCCTCAAAACACTGAACAAAAACAAAAAAATTCCTCAAATTCCTCAAAACACTGAAGGACTTGCCACAGGTCTTGTACCTTCGACCACTGCACACCTGACAACTCCATGTCTGCCATCCAACTGCCTGCCCGTGTATGTGTATCCTCCCACAAATACATAACAGCACGCCTCTGCTCGCACAGTCTCTGAAGCATGTGCAGTGTTGAGTTCCACCTTGTTGCAACGTCGATGATTAGGCGATGCTGGGGAAGGTTCATAGACCACTGATGGTTCTGCATACGGCTGGAGTGTACAGGCGAACGGCGGATATGCGTGCAAAGTCTGCACACTTTGAGGAGCAGTTCGGGTAACCCCGGATAACGTTTCAAGAAGCACTGCATCACCAGGTTTAAGGTGTGAGCCAGGCAAGGAATGTGTTTCAGTTGGGAAAGTGCTATGGCAGCCATAAAATTCCTTCCGTCATCACTCACTACCTTGCCTGCCTCAAGATGTACAGTGCCCAGCCATGACTGAGTTTCTTGCTGCAAGAACTCGGACAGAACTGTCCCAATATTGCTGTCCCCTGTGGACCCTGCATCCACCACATTAACCCAGTGTGCCGTGATGGACACGTAACGTCCCTGGCCATGCCTACTGGTCCATGCATCTGTTGTCAGGTGCACCTTTGTACTCACAGATTGCCTGAGTGCATGGACGATGCGGTCTTTTACATGCGGGTGGAGGGCTGGGATGGCTTTTCTGGAAAAAAAGTGTCGACTGGGTAGCTCGTAGCGTGGTTCAGCGTAGTCCATCAGGGCTTTAAAAGCATCGCTTTCAACTAACCGGTAGGGCATCATCTCTAATGAGATTAGTCTAGCAATGTGGGCATTCAAACCCTGTGTACGCGGATGCGAGGATGAGTACTTCCTTTTCCTAACGAGAGTCTCATGTAGGGTGAGCTGGACTGGAGAGCTGCAGATGGTGGAACTAGCGGGGGTGCCGGTGGACATGGCAGACTGAGAGAGGGTTGGAGATGGTATTCTTGCTGGTGCCCTACATGCAGTGTTTCCTACTACGAAACTGGTGATTCCCTGACTGCTTTGGCCTGGCGACGAAATCTGCACATTTACTGCAGGTGGTGTGAGAAATGGTGGGCTTACAGTGAGGGAAGGGATGTAGCGTTGCTGACTAGCTTCATTGGCCGAGGGTGCTACAACCTTAAGGGACGTTTGGTAGTAAGTCCAGGCTTGCAAATGCATGGTGGTTAAATGTCTATGCATGCAACTTGTATTTAGACTTTTAAGATTCTGACCTCTGCTTAAGGTAGTTGAACATTTTTGACAGATGACTTTGCGCTGATTAGGGTTGAGCGAAACGGGTCGTTCATTTTCAAAAGTCGCCGACTTTTGGCAAAGTCGGGTTTCATGAAACCCGATCCGACCCCTATGCGGGGTCGGCCATGCGGTACGCGACTTTCGCGCCAAAGTCGAGTTTCAATGACGCGAAAAGCGCCATTTCTCAGCCAATGAAGGTAAACGCAGAGTGTGGGCAGCGTGATGACATAGGTCCTGGTCCCCACCATCTTAGAGAAGGGCATTGCAGTGATTGGCTTGCTGTCTGCGGCATCACAGGGGCTATAAAGGGGCGTTCCCGCCGACCGCCATGTTACTGCTGCTGATCTGAGCTTAGGGAGAGGTTGCTGCCGCTTCGTCAGAAGCAGGGATAGCGTTAGGCAGGGTCCATTAACCACCAAACCGCTTGTGCTGTAGCGATTTCCACTGCCCAACACCACCTTCGGTGTGCAGGGACAGTGGAAGCTACATTTTTTTTTTTTCCCCCTCAGCGCTGTAGCTCATTGGGCTGCCCTAGAAGGCTCCCTGATAGCTGCATTGCTGTGTGTACGCCGCTGTGCAAACCAACTGCTTTTTTCAAAGCACAAATCCTCTTGTTCCTTCCTTTCTGCACAGCTATCTTGTTTGTTTGTCCACACTTTTTATTTAATTTGTGCATCAGTCCACTCCTTATTGCTGCCTGCCATACCTGGCTGAGATTACTGCAGGGAGATAGTAATTGAAGGACAGTTCCTTTTTTTTTTTTTTTTTTTTTTTGTGGGAGATTAAGATTGGCATTTCTGCTAGAGTGCCATCCCTGTCTGTGCCATCTCTCACTCAGTGGGCCATAGAAAGCCTACTTATTTTTTTGCTTGATTTGGGTTCTAAAATCTACCTGAAAAAATCACTACATCAATCAGTGGGAGAAAAATATTGGCCTCAGGGCTTGTGTGCCACTCCTGACTCCTGTGTGCATCGTCACTCACTCAGTGGGCCATAGAAAGCCTATTTTTTTTTTTTGCTTTATTTGGGTTCTAAATTCTATCTCTCACAAATAGTGGGCCATAGAAAGCCTATTTATTTATTTTTTTTTGGTTTTATAAATTCTCCCTGAAAAAAAAAAGGGAGATTAATATTGGCCTTTGGTAGAGTTGAGCGACCTTGACCTTTTTAGAGTCGAGCCGGGTTTCGCGAAACCCGACTATCTCAAAAGTCGGGTCGAGTGAAATCGGCCGATTATGACGTAAAGTCGGGATCGACCGAAACACGAAACCCAATGCAAGTCAATGGGGCAGCATAGTCGGCAGTGAGTGGGGGCCAGGAAAACACCTAGAGTGCCCATTTTAATGTCAAAACCATCCATTCTTCTTAATGAAGCTTGTCAAGCGTAATTTATCTTATAATAATTGGAAGGCATTTGAAATTGGGGGTCATTTGGCTAAAGTTGTGGTGGGTAGGGCTGGTTCAAGTAATTAGTGGGCCCAGGAAATCTGGACCACGTCACGGCAGTGGAGCAGGGAGAGGTAAGTATTTCAACTTTGCAAGTGCTGTGAACCTGAGCAAGCAGGGGGGGCCCACTCGTTGGCATTGGCACTGGCACATGGCCCCTCAAAGTACAGCGGTGTGTTTGCACGGCGGGGGCGCCTCCCACCGGCAGCAACACTTTTGCGTACTATGAGAGGCCCTGTGCCAGTGACGTCGCCAACTAGTATTCCTCCCCCCCACCTGATGAAGGAACCTGCACTTTCATCTGCACCTTCCTCTTTGTCCCCGTGTAAGGTGGTATGGTATGCGGGAAGAGCAACCTGACTTTCAGCAGGGTCACAATGTTGTTGTGTAGCGTGCACGGGGAATGTTGCGTTATGGGTCAATGTACCAGCAGACTCATCTATCACTGGCTGGGCAATGGGCAGGATGAGGAGGAAACACAGATATAGGCCCAAAGAATAAAGTTGGCTAAATGCAGTTCAAAATTGGTAACACAGGAATAACCAGGGGGCATTGCAGTGGAGGACAACTGGAATGAGAGGCTGACACAGAGAGTAGGCCCAAATCAGTAAGTAGTCGAAATGCAGTTCAAAATTGGCAACCGTAGTAAACAGGCGGCACAGCTTTGTTCAGTGGAGGAGAACAGCAAGGAGTGGCAGACACCGATAGTAGGCCCCAACCCAACTAGTAGGCAAAATGCAGTCTAACATTAACAACTACCTAACGAGCGCCTGAAAACGGAATTTCAGGACAGGAAACCAGGAGAACAGCAAGGAGTGGCAGACACCGATAGTAGGCCCCAAACCAACTAGTACGCCAAATGCAGTTGTTCCGTTTAACCACAATTTAATGAGAGCCTGAAGATAGAAGTTCAGGAAAGGCAACCTGGAGAACACCTTGGAGTGGAACACACCATCTCTCTACACCCCATACCCAATTTCTAGGCCTAATGCAGTGTAGTTTCCAAGAACTACTAAACGAGAGCCGGAAGATCGAAGCTCAGGAAAGGCAACCTGGAGAACACCTTGGAGTGGAACACACCATCTCTCTACAACCCATACCCAATTTGTAGGCCTAATGCAGTGTAGTTTCCAACAACTACTAAACGAGAGCATGAAGATCGAAGCATTGGCGAGGAAACCTGGGGAACACCTTGGAGTGGAACACACCATCTCTCTACAGTGGAACACACCATCTCTCTACACCCCATACCCAATTTGTAGGCCTAATGCAGCGTAGTTTCCAACAACTACTAAACGAGAGCCGGAAGATCGAAGCTCAGGAAAGGCAACCTGGGGAACACCTTGGAGTGTAACAAACCCTCTCTCTACACCACGGAAGGGCTGATTCTTAGGAAGGAAGGCTGTCGGAAAGAAGCAGGGCGCGTCCGAGGGTGATTATATTCTTATTAGGTATATACTCACCCTCGGACACGCCCTGCTTCTATATTTGTAATGAATGTTTATTTGCAATGTGGTTTTGACTTACTCTATTTTTTTGGTAACTAATGATTTTATTATTTTCATTGTTTTGCATCTTCTTGGCAATAATATAAAGAAGACGCGACAGGACAACACTCGGTGGATGCCATATCTGTGTTTAAAATTGAAAAAACCTTTCAGTTAACTACTTGCAGGAGAAAGTTATTGTAGCTGGTGGCCATTTTTAGTACTGTACCAGATTTTTGTTGTATGTGTTTGTTTTTAATGTTAAAATGTCTGCATTTGATATCTCTCCAGTATTTTCTTTTTTATAAGCAAAATACTTATTTTTATATTTTCTGATGTTGGTTCCAGGGGTACACGGGCAGCAGTGGTGTGGTCAGTGGAGGCCTAGTGGAAGGAGTGACCGCAGACAGGCATCGAAGGCCTAAAATAATAACACATGGCTGTAGGCAATTTTAAATTGGTTCCAGGGGTACACGGGCAGCAGTGGTGTGGTCAGTGGAGGCCTAGTGGAAGGAGTGACCGCAGACAGGCATCGAAGGCCTAAAATAATAACACATGGCTGTAGGCAATTTTAAATTGGTTCCAGGGGTACACGGGCAGCAGTGGTGTGGTCAGTGGAGGCCTAGTGGAAGGAGTGACCACAGACAGGCATCGAAGGCCTAAAATAATAACACATGGCTGTAGGCAATTTTAAATTGGTTCCAGGGGTACACGGGCAGCAGTGCCCTGGTCAGTGTAGGCCTAGTGGAAGGAGTGACCGCAGACAGGCATCGAAGGCATAAAATAATAACACATGGCTGTAGGCAATTCTAAATTGGTTCCAGGGGTACACGGGCAGCAGTGGTGTGGTCAGTGGAGGCCTAGTGGAAGGAGTGACCGCAGACAGGCATCGAAGGCCTAAAATAATAACACATGGCTGTAGGTAATTTTAAATTGGTTCCAGGGGTACACGGGCAGCAGTGGTGTGGTCAGTGGAGGCCTAGTGGAAGGAGTGACCGCAGACAGGCATCGAAGGCCTAAAATAATAACACATGGCTGTAGGCAATTTTAAATTGGTTCCAGGGGTACACGGGCAGCAGTGGTGTGGTCAGTGGAGGCCTAGTGGAAGGAGTGACCACAGACAGGCATCGAAGGCCTAAAATAATAACACATGGCTGTAGGCAATTTTAAATTGGTTCCAGGGGTACACGGGCAGCAGTGCCCTGGTCAGTGTAGTAGTAGTTGAAAGAATGGACCGCAGACAGGCATCGAAGGCCTAACATAAAAAAATTGGGCTGGCTGTAGGCAATTTTAAATTGGTTCCAGGGGTACACGGGCAGCAGTGGTGTGGTCAGTGGAGGCCTAGTGGAAGGAGTGACCGCAGACAGGCATCGAAGGCCTAAAATAATAACACATGGCTGTAGGCAATTTTAAATTGGTTCCAGGGGTACACGGGCAGCAGTGGTGTGGTCAGTGGAGGCCTAGTGGAAGGAGTGACCGCAGACAGGCATCGAAGGCCTAAAATAATAACACATGGCGGTAGGCAATTTTAAATTGGTTCCAGGGGTACACGGGCAGCAGTGCCCTGGTCAGTGTAGTAGTAGTTGACAGAATGGACCGCAGACAGGCATCGAAGGCCTAAAATAAAAAAATTGGGCTGGCTGTAGGCAATTGTAAATTGGTTCCAGGGGTACACGGGCAGCAGTGGTGTGGTCAGTGGAGGCCTAGTGGAAGGAGTGACCGCAGACAGGCATCGAAGGCCTAAAATAATAACACATGGCTGTAGGCAATTCTAAATTGGTTCCAGGGGTACACGGGCAGCAGTGGTGTGGTCAGTGGAGGCCTAGTGGAAGGAGTGACCGCAGACAGGCATCAATGGCCTAAAATAATAACACATGGCTGTAGGCAATTTTAAATTGGTTCCAGCGGTACACGGGCAGCAGTGGTGTGGTCAGTGGAGGCCTAGTGGAAGGAGTGACCGCAGACAGGCATCGAAGGCCTAAAATAATAACACATGGCTGTAGGCAATTTTAAATTGGTTCCAGGGGTACATGGGCAGCAGTGGTGGGGTCAGTGGAGGCCTAGTGGAAGGAGTGACCACAGACAGGCATCGAAGGCCTAAAATAATAACACATGGCTGTAGGCAATTTTAAATTGGTTCCAGGGGTACACGGGCAGCAGTGGTGTGGTCAGTGGAGGCCTAGTGGAAGGAGTGACCACAGACAGGCATCGAAGGCCTAAAATAATAACACATGGCTGTAGGCAATTTTAAATTGGTTCCAGGGGTACACGGGCAGCAGTGCCCTGGTCAGTGTAGTAGTAGTTGAAAGAATGGACCGCAGACAGGCATCGAAGGCCTAACATAAAAAAATTGGGCTGGCTGTAGGCAATTTTAAATTGGTTCCAGGGGTACACGGGCAGCAGTGGTGTGGTCAGTGGAGGCCTAGTGGAAGGAGTGACCGCAGACAGGCATCGAAGGCCTAAAATAATAACACATGGCTGTAGGCAATTTTAAATTGGTTCCAGGGGTACACGGGCAGCAGTGGTGTGGTCAGTGGAGGCCTAGTGGAAGGAGTGACCGCAGACAGGCATCGAAGGCCTAAAATAATAACACATGGCTGTAGGCAATTTTAAATTGGTTCCAGGGGTACACGGGCAGCAGTGCCCTGGTCAGTGTAGTAGTAGTTGACAGAATGGACCGCAGACAGGCATCGAAGGCCTAAAATAAAAAAATTGGGCTGGCTGTAGGCAATTGTAAATTGGTTCCAGGGGTACACGGGCAGCAGTGGTGTGGTCAGTGGAGGCCTAGTGGAAGGAGTGACCGCAGACAGGCATCGAAGGCCTAAAATAATAACACATGGCTGTAGGCAATTCTAAATTGGTTCCAGGGGTACACGGGCAGCAGTGGTGTGGTCAGTGGAGGCCTAGTGGAAGGAGTGACCGCAGACAGGCATCAATGGCCTAAAATAATAACACATGGCTGTAGGCAATTTTAAATTGGTTCCAGGGGTACACGGGCAGCAGTGGTGTGGTCAGTGGAGGCCTAGTGGAAGGAGTGACCGCACACAGGCATCGAAGGCCTAAAATAATAACACATGGCTGTAGGCAATTTTAAATTGGTTCCAGGGGTACATGGGCAGCAGTGGTGGGGTCAGTGGAGGCCTAGTGGAAGGAGTGACCACAGACAGGCATCGAAGGCCTAAAATAATAACACATGGCTGTAGGCAATTTTAAATTGGTTCCAGGGGTACACGGGCAGCAGTGCCCTGGTCATTGTAGTAGTAGTTGAAAGAATGGACCGCTGACAGGCATCGAAGGCCTAAAATAAAAAAATTGGGCTGGCTGTAGGCAATTTTAAATTGGTTCCAGGGGTACACGGGCAGCAGTGGTGTGGTCAGTGGAGGCCTAGTGGAAGGAGTGACCGCAGACAGGCATCGAAGGCCTAAAATAATAACACATGGCTGTAGGCAATTTTAAATTGGTTCCAGGGGTACACGGGCAGCAGTGGTGTGGTCAGTGGAGGCCTAGTGGAAGGAGTGACCGCAGACAGGCATCGAAGGCCTAAAATAATAACACATGGCTGTAGGCAATTCTAAATTGGTTACAGGGGTACACGGGCAGCAGTGGTGTGGTCAGTGGAGGCCTAGTGGAAGGAGTGACCGCAGACAGGCATCGAAGGCCTAAAATAATAACACATGGCTGTAGGCAATTTTAAATTGGTTCCAGGGGTACACAGGCAGCAGTGGTGTGGTCAGTGGAGGCCTAGTGGAAGGAGTGACCACAGACAGGCATCGAAGGACTAACATAACAAAAATGTCAATACAATGGTATTGTCAGTGGCAGGCATTGAAGGATGTCAGCGCATAGACTAAACATTGGTGGAGCTGTGAGATAATTTTGCAAGTGGTAGAGCACTGTTTGAGCTGGGGTGGGGGGAAACTGTCTTGTGGCCGACGGTACAGGCCCAGGGCCCCTCATATTACAACGGTGTGTCTGACATTGGGTGCGCACCACCACCGCCAGAGACACTTTATTGTACTAGGAGGGACCCAGTGACTGTGCCGTCGACCAAAAGCGGGCTCACCCACCTCTTCAGACAAAGTGCACTCTCACGGGTGCTGCCGCCAAGTGTCGATACCACGGCCCCGTGTGGGGAGTTTGGCCATTTAGTGAGGTGTAAACATGTCGTATGCTGGACAATCAGGTGCAGAAAATTAGGAGATTGGAAAAGGCATTCAGAATAGTCCACAGGCAAGACCTTTTCATAGGAAAGCTAGGTGTCAGCCGGGCAAGGTGGGGCAAAAGATTTCGAAATCCAGTTGTGGTTCATTTTAATGAAGGTTAGATCATCTACATTTTGGGTAGCCAGACGAGTCCTTTTTTCTGTTAGTATTGAACCTGCAGCACTGAATACTCTTTCTGATAGGACACTAGCTGCCGGGCAAGCAAGCTCCTGCAATGCATATTCTGCCAATTCTGGCCAGGTGTCTAATTTTGATGCCCAGTAATCAAATGGGAATGACGGTTGAGGGAGAACATCGATAAGGGATGAAAAATAGTTTGTAACCATACTGGACAAATGTTGTCTCCTGTCACTTTGAATTGATGCTGCAGTACCTGTCCTGTCTGCGGTCATAGCAAAATCACTCCACAACCTGGTCAGAAAACCCCTCTGGCCAACGCCACTTCTGATTTCTGCCCCTCTAACTCCTCTGGTCTGCTGGCCCCTGCAGCTCGTGTGAGAACGATCACGGGCGCTGTGTGCAGGGAATGCCAGAAGCAAACGGTCAACAAGAGTTGATTGTTTGGTTGCTAATATTAGTTCCAAGTTCTCATGTGGCATTATATTTTGCAATTTGCCTTTATAGCGAGGATCAAGGAGGCAGGCCAACCAGTAATCGTCATCATTCATCATTTTAGTTATGCGTGTGTCCCTTTTGAGGATACGTAAGGCATAATCCGCCATGTGGGCCAAAGTTCCAGTTCTCAAATCTGCGGTTGTGCTTGGTTGAGGGGCAGTTTCAGGCAAATCAACGTCACTTGTGTCCCTCAAAAAACCAGAACCCGGCCTTGCCGCGCCACCAATTTCCAGTGGCCCCGGAAAAGCTTCCTCATTAAAAATATAATCATCCCCATCATCCTCCTCGTCCTCCTCCTCCTCTTCGCCCGCTACCTCGTCCTGTACACTGCCCTGGCCAGACAATGGCTGACTGTCATCAAGGCTTTCCTCTTCCTCAGCTGCAGACGCCTGATCCTTTATGTGCGTCAAACTTTGCATCAGCAGACGCATTAGGGGGATGCTCATGCTTATTATGGCGTTGTCTGCACTAACCAGCCGTGTGCATTCCTCAAAACACTGAAGGACTTGACACATGTCTTGAATCTTCGACCACTGCACACCTGACAACTCCATGTCTGCCATCCTACTGCCTGCCCGTGTATGTGTATCCTCCCACAAAAACATAACAGCCCGCCTCTGTTCACACAGTCTCTGAAGCATGTGCAGTGTTGAGTTCCACCTTGTTGCAACGTCTATGATTAGGCGATGCTGGGGAAGGTTCAAAGAACGCTGATAGGTCTGCATATGGCTGGAGTGTACGGGCGAACGGCGGATATGTGAGCAAAGTCCACGCACTTTGAGGAGCAGGTCGGATAACCCCGGATAACTTTTCAGGAAGCACTGCACCACCAGGTTTAAGGTGTGAGCCAGGCAAGGAATGTGTTTCAGTTGGGAAAGGGAGATGGCAGCCATGAAATTCCTTCCGTTATCACTCACTACCTTGCCTGCCTCAAGATCTACAGTGCCCAGCCACGACTGCGTTTCTTTCTGCAAGAACTCGGACAGAACTTCCGCGGTGTGTCTGTTGTCGCCCAAACACTTCATAGCCAATACAGCCTGCTGACGTTTGCCAGTAGCTGCCCCATAATGGGAGACCTGGTGTGCAACAGTGGCAGCTGCGGATGGAGTGGTTGTGCGACTGCGGTCTGTGGACGAGCTCTCGCTTCTGCAGGAGGACGAAGAGGAGGAGGAGGGGGTGCGAACGGCTACAGCCAATTGTTTCCTAGACCGTGGGCTAGGCAGAACTGTCCCAAACTTGCTGTCCCCTGTGGACCCTGCATCCACCACATTTACCCAGTGTGCCGTGATGGACACGTAACGTCCCTGGCCATGCCTACTGGTCCATGCATCTGTTGTCAGGTGCACCTTTGTGCTCACAGATTGCCTGAGTGCATGGACGATGCGCTCTTTAACATGCTGGTGGAGGGCTGGGATGGCTTTTCTGGAAAAAAAGTGTCGACTGGGTAGCTCGTAGCGTGGTACAGCGTAGTCCATCAGGGCTTTGAAAGCTTCGCTTTCAACTAACCGGTAGGGCATCATCTCTAACGAGATTAGTCTAGCTATGTGTGCGTTCAAACCCTGTGTACGCGGATGCGAGGCTAAGTACTTCCTTTTTCTAACCATAGTCTCATGTAGGGTGAGCTGGACTGGAGAGCTGGAGATCGTGGAACTAGCGGGGGTGCCGGTGGACATGGCAGACTGAGAGATGGTGGGAGATGGTATTGTTGCCACCGGTGCCCTAGATGCAGTGTTTCCTACTACGAAACTGGTGATTCCCTGACCCTGACGGCTTTGGCCTGGCAAAGAAACCTGCACAGATACTGCAGGTGGTGCGGAAAATGGTGGCCCTACACTGCCGGAAGGGATGTTGCGTTGCTGACTAGCTTCATTGGCCGAGGGTGCTACAACCTTAAGGGACGTTTGGTAGTTAGTCCAGGCTTGCAAATGCATGGTGGTTAAATGTCTATGCATGCAACTTGTATTGAGACTTTTCAGATTCTGTCCTCTGCTTAAGGTAGTTGAACATTTTTGACAGATGACTTTGCGCTGATCAATTGGATGTTGTTTAAAAAAATGCCAGACTGCACTCTTTCTAACATCGGATACCTTTTCAGGCATTGCAGACTGAGCTTTAACCGGATGGCCACGCTGTCCTCCAACAGGTTTTAGCTTTGCCACGCGTTTTGGGCAAGATACGGGCCCGGCAGATGGAACCTGTTGCGATGTTGATGCCTGCTGCGGCCCCTCCTCCTCCGCTTCAGAACTGCTGCCGCCTGCACCCTGTTCCCCCAATGGCTGCCAATCGGGGTCAAGAACTGGGTCATCTATTACCTCTTCTTGTAGCTCGTGTGCAACTTCGTCTGTGTCACCGTGTCGGTCGGTGGTATAGCGTTCGTGATGGGGCAACATAGTCTCATCAGGGTCTGATTCTTGATCAGCACCCTGCGAGGGCAATGTTGTGGTCTGAGTCAAAGGACCAGCATAGTAGTCTGGCTGTGGCTGTGCATCAGTGCACTCCATGTCAGATTCAACTTGTAATGGGCATGGACTGTTAACTGCTTCACTTTCTAAGCCAGGGACGGTATGTGTAAAGAGCTCCATGGAGTAACCCGTTGTGTCGCCTGCTGCATTCTTCTCTGTTGTTGTTTTTGCTGAAGAGGACAAGGAAGCGACTTGTCCCTGACCGTGAACATCCACTAACGACGCGCTGCTTTGACATTTACCAGTTTCACGAGAGGAGGCAAAAGAGCTAGAGGCTGAGTCAGCAAGATAAGCCAAAACTTGCTCTTGCTGCTCCGGCTTTAAAAGCGGTTTTCCTACTCCCAGAAAAGGGAGCGTTCGAGGCCTTGTGTAGCCAGACGACGAACCTGGCTCCACAGCTCCAGACTTAGGTGCAATATTTTTTTTCCCACGACCAGCTGATGCTCCACCACTACCACTACCCTCATTACCAGCTGACAATGAACGCTCCCGGCCACGACCTCTTCCACCATACTTCCTCATTGTTTTAAAAACGTAAACAAACTAACGGTATTTGTTGCTGTCACACAAATTACACGGTGAGCTATAACTTCAGTATGATTTAGCTACCCCTTTACAGGTGAGTGAGACCACAACGAAAATCAGGCACAATGTTACACACTCTGTTGTTGGTGGCAACAAATGAGAGAGATGCCACACACGCAGGACTGTCACTGAAGCACAAATGTAAATATTAATCTCCCACTGATTTGATTTTTTTTTTTTTTTAAGGGAGACTTTAGGAAAAAAAAATAATAGAATAAAATGATTTTTTCAGGGAGAATTTAGAAAACAAATAAAACAAAAAAAGGCTTTCTATGGCCCACTGAGTGAGAGATGGCACACACAGGAGTCAAGAGTGGCACACAAGCCCTGAGGCCAATATTTTTCTCCCACTGATTGATGTAGTGTATTTTTCAGGTAGATTTTATAACCCAAATCAAGCAAAAAAATAAATAGGCTTTCTATGGCCCACTGAGTGAGAGATGACACAGACAGGGATGGCACTCTAGCAGAAATGTCAATCTTAATCTCCCACAAAAAAAAAAAAAAAAAACAGGGAGTGTCCTTCAATTACTATCTCCCTGCAGTAATCTCAGCCAGGTATGGCAGGCAGCAATAAGGAGTGGACTGATGCACAAATTAAATAAAAAGTGTGGACAAACCAAAAAGATAGCTGTGCAGAAAGGAAGGAACAAGAGGATTTGTGCTTTGAAAAAAGCAGTTGGTTTGCACAGCGGCGTACACACAGCAATGCAGCTATCAGGGAGCCTTCTAGGGCAGCCCAATGAGCTACAGCGCTGAGGGGGAAAAAAAAAAAAATGTAGCTTCCACTGTCCCTGCACACCGAAGGTGGTGTTGGGCAGTGGAAATCGCTACAGCACAAGCGGTTTGGTGGTTAATGGACCCTGCCTAACGCTATCCCTGCTTCTGACGAAGCGGCAGCAACCTCTCCCTAAGCTCAGATCAGCAGCAGTAACATGGCGGTCGGCGGGAACTCCCCTTTATAGCCCCTGTGACACCGCAGACAGCAAGCCAATCACTGCAATGCCCTTCTCTAAGATGGTGGGGACCAGGACCTATGTCATCACGCTGCCCACACTCTGCGTTTACCTTCATTGGCTGAGAAATGGCGCTTTTCGCGTCATTGAAACGCGACTTTGGCGCGAAAGTCGCGTACCGCATGGCCGACCCCGCACAGGGGTCGGATCGGGTTTCATGAAACCCGACTTTGCCAAAAGTCGGCGACTTTTGAAAATGAACGACCCGTTTCGCTCAACCCTAGCCTTTGGGCTTGTGTGCCAGTCCTAAGCGTGCCATCTCTCTCTCTCAGATAGTGGGCCATAGAAAGCCTATTTTTTTTTTTTTTTATTGGGTTTATAAATTTTCCCTGAAAAAAAAAAGTGGGAGATTAATATTGGCCTCTGGGCTTGTGTGCCAGTCCTGAGCGTGCCATCTCTCTCACAAACAGTGGGCCATAGAAAGCCAATTTATTTTATTTTTTTTGGTTTTATAAATTCTCCCTGAAAAAAAAAGGGAGATTAATATTGGCCTTTGGGCTTGTGTGCCAGTCCTAAGCGTGCCATCTCTCTCTCTCAGATAGTGGGCCATAGAAAGCCTATTTATTATTTTTTTTATTGGGTTTATAAATTTTCACTGAAAAAAAAAAAAAAGTGGGAGATTAATATTGGCCTCTGGGCTTGTGTGCCAGTCCTGAGCGTGCCATCTCTCTCACAAATAGTGGGCCATAGAAAGCCTATTTATTTATTTTTTTTTGGTTTTATAAATTCTCCCTGAAAAAAAAAAAAGGGAGATTAATATTGGCCTTTGGGCTTGTGTGCCAGTCCTAAGCGTGCCATCTCTCTCTCTCAGATAGTGGGCCATAGAAAGCCTATTTATTATTTTTTTTATTGGGTTTATAAATTTTCCCTGAAAAAAAAAAAAAAAAAGTGGGAGATTAATATTGGCCTCTGGGCTTGTGTGCCAGTCCTGAGCGTGCCATCTCTCTCACAAATAGTGGGCCATAGAAAGCCTATTTATTTATTTTTTTTTGGTTTTATAAATTCTCCCTTAACCCCTTTCTGCCATTAGACGTACTATTGCGTCCATGTGGGGTGGGCTTTACTTCCCAAGGACGCAATAGTACGTCATATGCGATCGGCAGCGCTCACGGGGGGAGCGCCGCCGATCGCGGCCGGGTGTCAGCTGTTTATCGCAGCTGACATCCGGCACTATGTGCCAGGAGCGGTCACGGACCGCCCCCGGCACATTAACCCCCGGCACACCGCGATCAAAGATGATCGCGATGTGCCGGCGGTACAGGGAAGCACCGCGCAGGGAGGGGGCTCCCTGCGGGCTTCCCTGAGCCCCCGCAGCAACGCGATGTGATCGCGTTGCTGCGAGGGTCTCACCTCCCTCCCTGCTCCCTCCAGCCCCGGATCCAAGATGGCCGCGGATCCGGGTCCTGCAGGGAGGGAGGTGGCTTCACAGAGCCTGCTCAGAGCAGGCACTGTGAAGCAGCCTGCACTCCTATCAGATCAGTGATCTGACAGAGTGCTGTGCAAACTGTCAGATCACTGATCTGTGATGTCCCCCCCTGGGACAAAGTAAAAAAGTAAAAAAAAAAATTTCAAATGTGTAAAAAAAAATTAAAAAAAATATTCCAAAATAATGAAAAAAAAATAAAAATATTATTCCCATAAATACATTTCTTTATCTAAATAAAAAAAACAAAACAATAAAAGTACACATATTTAGTATCGCCGCGTCCGTAACGGCCCGACCTATAAAACTGGCCCACTAGTTAACCCCTTCAGTAAACACCGTAAGAAAAAAAAAAAAAAAACGAGGCAAAAAACAACGCTTGATAATCATACCGCCGAACAAAAAGTGGAATAACACGCGATCAAAAAGACAGATATAACTAACCATGGTACCGCTGAAAACGTCATCTTGTCCCGCAAAAAACGAGCCGCCATACAGCATCATCAGCAAAAAAATAAAAAAGTTATAGTCCTGAGAATAAAGCGATGCAAAAATAATTATTTTTTCTATAAAATAGTTTTTATCGTATAAAAGCGCCAAAACATAAAAAAATGATATAAATGAGGTGTCATTTGTCATGTGTGAGGCTGTAATCGTACTGACCCGAAGAATAAAACTGCTTCATCAATTTTACCAAACGCGGAACGGTATAAACGCCTCCCCCAAAAGAAATTCATGAATAGCTGGTTTTTGGTCATTCTGCCTCACAAAAATCGGAATAAAAAGCGATCAAAAAATGTCACGTGCCCGAAAATGTTACCAATAAAAACATTAACTCGTCCCGCAAAAACCAAGACCTCACATGACTCTGTGGACCAGAATATAGAAAAATTATAGCTCTCAAAATGTGGTAACGCAAAAAATATTTTTTGCAATAAAAAGCGTCTTTCAGTGTGTGACGGCTGCCAATCATAAAAATCCGCTAAAAAACCCGCTATAAAAGTAAATCAAACCCCCCTTCATCACCCCCTTAGTTAGGGAAAAATTAAAAAAATGTATTTATTTCCATTTTCCCATTAGGGCTAGGGTTAGAGTTAGGGCTAGGGTTAGGGCTAGGGTTAGGGCTAGGGTTAGGGCTAGGGTTAGGGCTAGGGTTAGGGCTAGGGCTAGGGCTAGGGTTAGGGCTAGGGTTAGGGCTAGGGTTAGGGCTAGGGTTAGGGTTAGGGCTAGGGTTAGGGCTAGGGTTAGGGCTAAGGTTAGGGCTAGGGTTAGGGCTAGGGTTAGGGTTAGGGCTAGGGTTAGGGCTAGGGCTAGGGTTAGGGTTAGGGCTAGGGTTAGGGCTAGGGTTAGGGCTAGGGCTACAGTTTGGGTTGGGGCTAAAGTTACAGTTAGGGTTTAGATTACATTTACGGTTGGGAATAGGGTTGGGATTAGGGTTAGGGGTGTGTCAGGGTTAGAGGTGTGGTTAGGGTTACCATTGGGATTAGGGTTAGGGATGTGTTTGGATTAGGGTTTCAGTTATAATTGGGGGGTTTCCACTGTTTAGGCACATCAGGGGCTCTCCAAACGCGACATGGCGTCCGATCTCAATTCCAGCCAATTCTGCGTTGAAAAAGTAAAACAGTGCTTCTTCCCTTCCGAGCTCTCCCGTGTGCCCAAGCAGGGGTTTACCCCAACATATGGGGTATCAGCGTACTCAGGACAAATAGGACAACAACTTTTGGGGTCCAATTTCTCCTGCTACCCTTGGGAAAATACAAAACTCGGGGCTAAAACATATTTTTTGTGGGAAAAAAAAAGATTTTTTATTTTCACGGCTCTGCGTTATAAACTGTAGTGAAACACTTGGGGGTTCAAAGTTCTCACAACACATCTAGATTAGTTCCCTGGGGGGTCTAGTTTCCAATATGGGGTCACTTGTGGGGGGTTTCTACTGTTTAGGTACATTAGGGGTTCTGCAAACGCAATGTGACGTCTGCAGACCATTCCATCTAAGTCTGCATTCCAAATGGCGCTCCTTCTCTTCCGAGCTCTGCCATGCGCTCAAACATTGGTTTCCCCCAACATACGGGGTATCAGCGTACTCAGGACAAATTGGACAACAACATTTGGGGTCGAATTTCTCCTCTTACCCTCGGGAAAATACAAAACTGGGGGCTAAAAAATAATTTTGGGGGGAAAGATTTTTTTTTTTAATTTTCACGGCTCTGCGTTACAAACTGTAGTGAAACACTTGGGGGTTCAAAGCTATCACAACACATCTAGATGAGTTCCTTAGGGGGTCTAGTTTCCAAAATGGTGTCACTTGTGGGAGGTTTCTACTGTTTAGGTACATTAGGGGCTCTGCAAATGCAATGTGACACCTGCAGACCATTCCATCTAAGTCCTCATTCCAAATGGAGCTCCTTCCCTTCCGAGCCCTCCCATGCGCCCAAACAGTGGTTCCCCCCCACATATGGGGTATCAGCGCACTCAGGACAAATTGGACAACAAATTGTGGGGTCGAATTTCTCCTTTTACCCTCGGAAAAATACAAAACTGGGGGCTAAAAAATAATTTTTGTGGGAAAAAATTTTTGTTTTATTTTTACGGCTCTCCATTATAAACTTCTGTGAAGCCCTTGGTGGGTCAAAGCGCTCAGCACACATCTAGATAAGTTCCTAAGGGGGTCTACTTTCCAAAATGGTGTCACTTGTGGGGGGTTTCTACTGTTTAGGTACATTAGGGGCTCTGCAAACGCAATGTGACACCTGCAGACCATTCCATCTAAGTCTGCATTCAAATGGCACTCCTTCCCTTCTGAGCCCTCCCATGTGCCCAAACAGTGGTTCCCCCCACATATGGTGTATCATCGCACTCAGGACAAATTGGGCAACAAATTTTGGGGTCCAATTTCTCCTGTTACCCTCAGGAAAATACAAAACTGGGGGCTAAAAAAATAATTTTTGTGGGAAAAAAATTTTGTTTTATTTTTACGGCTCTGCATTATAAACTTCTGTGAAGCACTTGGTGGGTCAAAGTGCTCACCACACCTCTAGATAAGTTCCTTAGGGGGTCTACTTTCCAAAATGGTGTCATTTGTGGGGGGTTTCAATGTTTAGGCACATCAGTGGCTCTTCAAACGCAACATGGCGTCCCATCTCAATTCCTGTCAATTTTGCTTTGAAAAGTCAAACGGCGCTCCTTCCCTTCCGAGCTCTCCCATCCGCCCAAACAGTGGTTTACCCCCACATATGGGCTATCAGCGTACTCAGGACAAATTGTACAACAACTTTTGGGGTCCAATTTCTTCTCTTACCCTTGGGAAAATAAAAAATTGGGGGCGAAAAGATAATTTTTGTGAAAAAATATGATTTTTTATTTTTACGGTTCTACATTATAAACTTCTGTGAAGCACTTGTTGGGTCAAAGTGCTCACCACACCTCTAGATAAGTTCCTTAGGGGGTCTACTTTCCAAAATGGTGTCACTTGTGGGGGGTTTCAATGTTTAGCCACATCAGGGGCTCTCCAAACGAAACATGGCGTCCCATCTCAATTCCAGTCAATTTTGCATTGAAAAGTCAAATGGCACTCCTTCGCTTCCGAGCTCTGCCATGCGCCCAAACAGTGGTTTACCCCCACATGTGGGGTATTGGCATACTCAGGACAAATTGTACAACAATGTTTGGGGTCCATTTTCTCCTGTTACCCTTGGTAAAATAAAACAAATTGGAGCTGAATTACATTTTTTGTGAAAAAAAGTTAAATGTTCATTTTTATTTAAACATTCAAAAAATTCCTGTGAAGCACCAGAAGGGTTAATAAACTTCTTGAATATGGTTTTGAGCACCTTGAGAGGTGTAGTTTTTAGAATGGTGTCACACTTGGGTATTTTCTATCATATAGACCCCTCAAAATGACTTCAAATGAGATGTGGTCCCTAAAATAAAATGGTGTTGTAGAAATGAGAAATTGCTGGTCAACTTTTAACCCTTATAACTCCCTAACAAAAAAAAATTTTGGTTCCAAAATTGTGCTGATGTAAAGTAGACATGTGGGAAATGTTACTTATTAAGTATTTTGTGTGACATATCTCTGTGATTTAATTGCATAAAAATTCAAAGTTGGAAAATTGCGAAATTTTCATAATTTTCGTCAAATTTCCGTTTTTTTCACAAATAAACGCAGGTACTATCAAATAATTTTTACCATTGTCATGAAGTACAATATGTCACGAGAAAACAATGTCAGAATCACCAGGATCCATTGAAGCGTTCCAGAGTTATAACCTCATAAAGGGACAGTGGTCAGAATTGTAAAAATTGGCCCGGTCATTAACGTGCAAACCACCCTTGGGGGTAAAGGGGTTAAAAAAAAAGGGAGATTAATATTGGCCTTTGGGCTTGTGTGCCAGTCCTAAGCGTGCCATCTCTCTCTCTCAGATAGTGGGCCATAGAAAGCCTATTTATTATTTTTTTTATTGGGTTTATAAATTTTCCCTGAAAAAAAAAAAAAAAGTGGGAGATTAATATTGGCCTCTGGGCTTGTGTGCCACTCCTGACTCCTGTGTGTGCCATCCCTCAGTCAGTGGGCCATAGAAAGCCTATTTTTTGTTTTATTTGTTTTCTAAATTCTCCCTGAAAAAATCATTTTATTTTATTTGGTTTCTAAATTCTTCCTGAAAAAATCATTTTTTTTAATTATTTTTTTTTTCTAAAGTCTCCCTGAAAAAAAAAAAAAAATCAAATCAGTGGGAGATTAATATTGCCGTTTCTGCTTGTGTGCCAGTCTTGACTCCTGGGTGTGCCATCTCTCTCTCTCTCTCCAATTGTGGGCCATAGAAAGCCTATTATTTTTTTAGCTTGATTTGGGTTCCAAAATCTACCTGAAAAAATCACTACATCAATCATTGGGAGAACAATATTGGCCTCTGGGCTTGTGTGCCACTCCTGACTCCTGTGTGCGTCATCTCTCACTCAGTGGGCCATAGAAAGCCTATGTTTTGTTTTATTTGTTTTCTAAATTCTCCCTGAAGAAATCATTTTATTTTATTTGGTTTCTAAATTCTTCCTGAAAAAATCATTTTTTTTAATTTTTTTTTCTAAAGTCTCCCTGAAAAAAACAAAAAAAATCAAATCAGTGGGAGATTAATATTGCCGTTTCTGCTTGTGTGCCAGTCTTGACTCCTGGGTGTGCCATCTCTCTCTCTCTCTCCAATTGTGGGCCATAGAAAGCCTATTATTTTTTTAGCTTGATTTGGGTTCCAAAATCTACCTGAAAAAATTACTACATCAATCATTGGGAGAACAATATTGGCCTCTGGGCTTGTGTGCCACTCCTGACTCCTGTGTGCGTCATCTCTCACTCAGTGGGCCATAGAAAGCCTATTTTTTGTTTTATTTGTTTTCTAAATTCTCCGTGAAGAAATCATTTTATGTTATTTGGTTTCTAAATTCTTCCTGAAAAAATCATTTTATTTTATTTTGTTTCTAAAGTCTCCCTGAAAAAAAAATAAATAAATAAAAAAAACGGTGGGAGATTAATATTTACATTTGTGCTTCAGTGACAGTCCTGCGTGTGTGGCATCTCTCTCATTTGGTGCCACCAAAAACAGAGTGTGTAACATTGTGCCTGATTTTCGTTGTGGTCTCACCCACCTGTAAAGGGGTAGCTAAATCATACTGAAGTTATAGCTCACCGTGTAAGTTGTGTGACAGCAACAAATACCGTTAGTTTGGTTATATTTTTAAAACAATGAGGAAGTCTGGTGGAAGAGGTCGTGGCCGGGGGCGTTCATTGTCAGCTGGTAATGAGGGTAGTGGTAGTGGTGGAGCATCAGGTGGTCGTGGGAAAAAAAATATTGCACCTAAATCTGGAGCTGTGGAGCCACGTTCGTCGTCTGGCTACACAAGGCCTCGAACGCTCCCTTTTCTGGGAGTAGGAAAACCGCTTTTAAAGCCGGAGCAGCAAGAGCAAGTTTTGGCTTATCTTGCTGACTCAGCCTCTAGCTCTTTTGCCTCCTCTCGTGAAACTGGTAAATGTAAAAGAAGCGCGTCGTTAGTGGATGTTCACGGTCAGGGACAAGTCGCTTCCTTGTCCTCTTCAGCAAAAACAACAACAGAGAAGAATGCAGCAGGCGACACAACGGGTTACTCCATGGAGCTCTTTACACATACCGTCCCTGGCTTAGAAAGTGAAGCAGTTAACAGTCCATGCCCATTACAAGTTGAATCTGACATGGAGTGCACTGATGCACAGCCACCGCCAGACTACTATGCTGGTCCTTTGACTCAGACCACAACATTGCCCTCGCAGGGTAATGATCAAGAATCAGACCCTGATGAGACTATGTTGCCCCATCACGAACGCTATACCACCGACCGACACGGTGACACAGACGAAGTTGCACACGAGCTACAAGAAGAGGTAATAGATGACCCAGTTCTTGACCCCGATTGGCAGCCATTGGGGGAACAGGGTGCAGGCGGCAGCAGTTCTGAAGCGGAGGAGGAGGGGCCGCAGCAGGCATCAACATCGCAACAGGTTCCATCTGCCGGGCCCGTATCTTGCCCAAAACGGGTGGCAAAGCCAAAACCTGTTGGAGGACAGCGTGGCCATCCGGATAAATCTCAGTCTGCAATGCCTGAAAAGGTATCCGATGCTAGAAAGAGTGCAGTCTGGCATTTTTTTAAACAACATCCAATTGATCAGCGCAAAGTCATCTGTCAAAAATGTTCAACTACCTTAAGCAGAGGGCAGAATCTGAAAAGTCTCAATACAAGTTGCATGCATAGACATTTAACCACCATGCATTTGCAAGCTTGGACTAACTACCAAACGTCCCTTAAGGTTGTAGCACCCTCGGCCAATGAAGCTAGTCATCAACGCAACATCCCTTCCGGCAGTGTAGGGCCACCATTTTCCGCACCACCTGCAGTATCTGTGCAGGTTTCTTTGCCAGGCCAAAGCAGTCAGGGTCACGGAATCACCAGTTTCGTAGTAGGAAACACTGCATCTAGGGCACCGGCGGCAACAATACCATCTCCCACCGTCTCTCAGTCTGCCATGTCCACCGGCACCCCCGCTAGTTCCACGATCTCCAGCTCTCCAGTCCAGCTCACCCTACATGAGACTATGGTTAGAAAAAGGAAGTACTTAGCCTCGCATCCGCGTACACAGGGTTTGAAAGCCCACATAGCTAGACTAATCTCGTTAGAGATGATGCCCTAACGGTTAGTTGAAAGCGAAGCTTTCAAAGCCCTGATGGACTACGCTGTACCACGCTACGAGCTACCCAGTCGACACTTTTTTTCCAGAAAAGCCATCCCAGCCCTCCACCAGCATGTTAAAGAGCGCATCGTCCATGCACTCAGGCAATCTGTGAGCACAAAGGTGCACCTGACAACAGATGCATGGGCCAGTAGGCATGGCCAGGGACGTTACGTGTCCATCACGGCACACTGGGTGAATGTTGTGGATGCAGGGTCCACAGGGGACAGCAAGTTTGGGACAGTTCTGCCTAGCCCACGGTCTAGGAAACAGTTGGCTGTAGCCGTTCGCACCCCCTCCTCCTCCTCCTCGTCCTCCTGCAGAAGCGAGAGCTCGTCCACAGACCGCAGTCGCACAACCACTCCATCCGCAGCTGCCACTGTTGCACACCAGGTCTCCCATTATGGGGCAGCTACTGGCAAATGTCAGCAGGCTGTATTGGCTATGAAGTGTTTGGGCGATAACAGACACACCGCGGAAGTTCTGTCAGAGTTCTTGCAGAAAGAAACGCAGTCGTGGCTGGGCACTGTAGATCTTGAGGCAGGCAAGGTAGTGAGTGATAACGGATGGAATTTCATGGCTGTCATCTCCCTTTCCCAACTGAAACACATTCCTTGCCTGGCTCACACCTTAAACCTGGTGGTGCAGTGCTTCCTGAAAAGTTATCCGGGGTTATCCAACCTGCTCCTCAAAGTGCGTGGACTTTGCTCACATATCCGCCGTTCGCCCGTACACTCCAGCCGTATGCAGACCTATCAGCGTTCTTTGAACCTTCCCCAGCATCGCCTAATCATAGACGTTGCAACAAGGTGGAACTCAACACTGCACATGCTTCAGAGACTGTGCGAACAGAGGCGGGCTGTTATGTTTTTGTGGGAGGATACACATACACGGGCAGGCAGTAGGATGGCAGACATGGAGTTGTCAGGTGTGCAGTGGTCGAAGATTCAAGACATGTGTCAAGTCCTTCAGTGTTTTGAGGAATGCACACGGCTGGTTAGTGCAGACAACGCCATAATAAGCATGAGCATCCCCCTAATGCGTCTGCTGATGCAAAGTTTGACGCACATAAAGGATCAGGCGTCTGCAGCTGAGGAAGAGGAAAGCCTTGATGACAGTCAACCATTGTCTGGCCAGGGCAGTGTACAGGACGAGGTAGCGGGCGAAGAGGAGGAGGAGGACAAGGAGGATGATGGGGATGATTATATTTTTAATGAGGAAGCTTTTCCGGGGCCACTGGAAATTTTTGGCGCGGCAAGGCCGGGTTCTGGTTTTTGGAGGGACACAAGTGACGTGGATTTGCCTGAAACTGCCCCTCAACCAAGCACAACCGCAGATTTGAGAACTGGAACTTTGGCCCACATGGCGGATTATGCCTTACATATCCTCAAAAGGGACACACGCATTACTAAAATGATGAATGATGACGATTACTGGTTGGCCTGCCTCCTTGATCCTCGCTATAAAGGCAAATTGCAAAATATAATGCCACATGACAACTTGGAAATAATATTAGCAACCAAACAATCAACTCTTGTTGACCGTTTGCTTCTGGCATTCCCTGCACACAGCGCCCATGATCGTTCTCACACGAGCTGCAGGGGCCAGCAGACCAGAGGTGTTAGAGGGGCAGAAATCAGAAGTGGCGTTGGCCAGAGGGGTTTTCTTACCAGGTTGTGGAGTGATTTTGCTATGACCGCAGACAGGACAGGTACTGCAGCATGAATTCAAAGTGACAGGAGACAACATTTGTCCAGTATGGTTACAAACTATTTTTCATCCCTTATCGATGTTCTCCCTCAACCGTCATTCCCATTTGATTACTGGGCATCAAAATTAGACACCTGGCCAGAATTGGCAGAATATGCATTGCAGGAGCTTGCTTGCCCGGCAGCTAGTGTCCTATCAGAAAGAGTATTCAGTGCTGCAGGTTCAATACTAACAGAAAAATGGACTCGTCTGGCTACCCAAAATGTAGATGATCTAACCTTCATTAAAATGAACCACAACTGGATTTCGAAATCTTTTGCCCCACCTTGCCCGGCTGACACCTAGCTTTCCTATGAAAAGGTCTTGCCTATGGACTATTCTGAATGCCTTTTCCAATTTCGTAATTTTCTGCACCTGATTGTCCAGCATACGACAAGTTTACACCTCACTAAATGGCCAAACTCCCCACACGGGGCCGTGGTATCGCCACTTGGCGCCAGCACCCGTGAGAGTGCTGTTTGTCTGAAGAGGTGGGTGTGCCCGCTTTTGGTCGACGGCACTGCCACTGGGTCCCTAATAGTACAATAAAGTGTCTCTGGCGGTGGTGGTGCGCACCCAACATCAGACACACCGTTGTAATATGAGGGGCCCTGGGCCTGTACCGCCGGCCACAAGACAGTTCCCCCCCCCAGCTCAAACAGTGCTCTACCACTTGAAAAATTATCTCTCACAGCTCCACCAATGTTTAGTCTATGCGCTGACATCCCTCAATGCCTGGCACTGACAATACCATTGTATTGATATTTTTGTTATGTTAGGCCTTCGAAGCCTGTCTGCGGTCCCTCCTTCCACTAGGCCTCCACTGACCATTGTACTGCTGCCCGTGTACCCCTGGAACCAATTTTAAATTGCCAACAGCCCTGTTTTTTTATGTTAGGCCTTCGAAGCCTGTCTGCGGTCCCTCCTTCCACTAGGACTCCACTGACCATTATACTGCTGCCCTTGTACCACTGGAACCAATTTTAAATTGCCAACAGCCCTATTTTTTTATGTTAGGCCTTCGAAACCTGTCTGCGGTCCCTCCTTCCACTAGGCCTCCACTGACCACACCACTGCTGCCCGTGTACCCCTGGAACCAATTTAAAATTGCCGACAGCCAGCCCAATTTTATTATGTTAGGCCTTCGAAGCCTGTCTGCGGTCCGTTCTTTCTACTACTACTACACTGACCAGGCCACTGCTGCCCGTGTTCCACTGGGACCAATTTAAAATTGCCTACAGCCATGTGTTATTATGTTAGGCCTTCGATGCCTGTCTGCGGTCACTCCTTCCACTAGGCCTCCACTGACCACACCACTGCTGCCCGTGTACCCCTGGAACCAATTTAAAATTGCCTACAGGCAGCCCAATTTTATTATGTTAGGCCTTCGAAGCCTGTCTGCGGTCCGTTCTTTCTACTACTACTACACTGACCAGGCCACTGCTGCCCGTGTTCCACTGGAACCAATTTAAAATTGCCTACAGCCATGTGTTATTATGTTAGGCCTTCGATGCCTGTCTGCGGTCACTCCTTCCACTAGGCCTCCACTGACCACACCACTGCTGCCCGTGTACCCCTGGAACCAATTTAAAATTGCCTGCAGCCAGCCCAATTTTTTTACGTTAGGCCTTCGAAGCCTGTCTGCGGTCCGTTCTTTCTACTACTACTACACTGACCAGGCCAGTGCTGCCCGTGTTCCCCTGGAACCAATTTAAAATTGCCTACAGCCATGTGCTATTATGTTAGGCCTTCGATGCCTGTCTGCGGTCACTCCTTCCACTAGGCCTCCACTGACCACACCACTGCTGCCCGTGTACCCCTGGAACCAATTTAAAATTGCCTACAGCCAGCCCAATTTTTTTATGTTAGGCCTTCGAAGCCTGTCTGCGGTCCGTTCTTTCTACTACTACTACTACACTGACCAGGCCACTGCTGCCCGTGTTCCCCTGGAACCAATTTAAAATTCCCTACAGCCATGTGCTATTATGTTAGGCCTTCGATGCCTGTCTGCGGTCACTCCTTCCACTAGGCCTCCACTGACCACACCACTGCTGCCCGTGTACCCCTGGAACCAATTTAAAATTGCCTACAGCCAGTCCAATTTTATTATGTTAGGCCTTCGAAGCCTGTCTGCGGTCTGTTCTTTCTACTACTACTACACTGACCAGGCCACTGCTGCCCGTGTTCCCCTGGAACCAATTTAAAATTGCCTACAGCCATGTGTTATTATGTTAGGCCTTCGATGCCTGTCTGCGGTCACTCCTTCCACTAGGCCTCCACTGACCACACCACTGCTGCCCGTGTACCCCTGGAACCAATTTAAAGTTGCCTACAGCCAGCCCAATTTTATTATGTTAGGCCTTCGAAGCCTGTCTGCGGTCCGTTCTTTCTACTACTACTACACTGACCAGGCCACTGCTGCCCGTGTTCCCCTGGAACCAATTTAAAATTGCCTACAGCCATGTGTTATTATGTTAGGCCTTCGATGCCTGTCTGCGGTCACTCCTTCCACTAGGCCTCCACTGACCACACCACTGCTGCCCGTGTACCCCTGGAACCAATTTAAAATTGCCTACAGCCATCTGTTATTATGTTAGGCCTTCGAAGCCTGTCTGCGGTCCTTCCTTCCAATAGTTCTCCACTGACCAGACCAATGCTGGCCGTGTACCCCTGGAACCCAGCAAAAAGTGCATGTAGCCTCCTTTTTTTCTTTGTTTTATATTTAGAAAGCCCAGATGAACTACGCTGTGCAACGGTTCAAGCTACCCAGTCGACATTTCTTTTGCGAGAAAAGCCATCCCAGCCCTCCAGCGGCATGAAAAAGTCTGCATTGTCATAGCACTCAGGCAATCAAACAGTAGAAAGGTGCACCTGACAAGAGACGCATGGACCAGTAGGCATGTCCACAAAAAGTTACGTGTCCATTACGGCGCACTGGGTTAATGTGTTGGATGCATGGTCCACAGGGGACAGCCTACAAAGTCTGTCTGCAGTCCCTAATTCCAATTTTCCTCCGCTGACCACACCACTGCTGCCCGTGTACCCCTGGAACCAATTTTACAGTGTCTACAGCCTAATTTTGTTATGTTAGGCCACCTACGCCTGTCTGCGGTCCCTCCTTCCAATACTCGTCCACTGACCACACCACTGCTGCCCGTGGACCCCTGGAACCTATTTTTAATTGCATAGAGCATCCTTTTTTTAATAGTAGGCGTACAAAGTCTGTCTGCGGTCCACTATTGAAATTGTCCTCCACTGCCCAGAGCACTGCTGCTTGTGTACCCCTGTAACTTTTTTAAGCTGCAGTGAGCCACATTTTTGGTTTAAGTCCTACTACCTGTGTCTGTCTGCGCCACTCAATTCAGCTGTGTTCCTTTGAAAAAAGCTGAGCGTCAATAGTCTTGTTTTCAGCCTCTAGGAATTTTAAAACTGCATTGGGGGTACAACTTTGGTAGGGCCTACTAACGGTGTCTGCCTCCCCAAGGTGTGCCCCAGGTTTCCTCGCCATTGCTTCGATCTTAATGCTCTCGTTTAGTAGTTGTTGGAAACTACACTGCATTAGGCCTACAAATTGGGTATGGGGTGTAGAGAGATGGTGTGTTCCACTCCAAGGTGTTCCCCAGGTTTCCTCTCCATTGCTTCGATCTTCATGCTCTCGTTTAGTAGTTGTTGGAAACTACACTGCATTAGGCCTACAAATTGGGTATGGGGTGTAGAGAGATGGTGTGTTCCACTCCAAGGTGTTCCCCAGGTTTCCTCTCCATTGCTTCGATCTTCATGCTCTCGTTTAGTAGTTGTTGGAAACTACAGTGCATTAGGCCTACAAATTGGGTATGGGGTGTAGAGAGATGGTGTGTTCCACTCCAAGGTGTTCCCCAGGTTTCCTCTCCATTGCTTCGATCTTCATGCTCTCGTTTAGTAGTTGTTGGAAACTACACTGCATTAGGCCTACAAATTGGGTATGAGGTGTAGAGAGATGGTGTGTTACACTCCAAGGTGTTCCCCAGGTTTCCTCTCCATTGCTTCGATCTTCATGCTCTCGTTTAGTAGTTGTTGGAAACTACACTGCATTAGGCCTACAAATTGGGTATGGGGTGTAGAGAGATGGTGTGTTCCACTCCAAGGTGTTCCCCAGGTTTCCTCTCCATTGCTTCGATCTTCATGCTCTCGTTTAGTAGTTGTTGGAAACTACGCTGCATTAGGCCTACAAATTGGGTATGGGGTGTAGAGAGATGGTGTGTTACACTCCAAGGTGTTCTCCAGGTTGCCTTTCCTGAGCTTCGATCTTCTGGCTCTCGTTTAGTAGTTTTTGGAAACTACACTGCATTAGGCCTACAAATTGGGTATGGGGTGTAGAGAGATGGTGTGTTCCACTCCAAGGTGTTCCCTAGGTTTCCTCTCCATTGCTTCGATCTTCATACTCTCGTTTAGTAGTTGTTGGAAACTACACTGCATTAGGCCTCCAAATTGGGTATGGGGTGTAGAGAGATGGTGTGTTCCACTCCAAGGTGTTCCCCAGGTTTCCTCTCCATTGCTTCGATCTTCATGCTCTCGTTTAGTAGTTGTTTGAAACTACACTGCATTAGGCCTACAAATTGGGTATGGGGTGTAGAGAGATGGTGTGTTACACTCCAAGGTGTTCCCCAGGTTTCCTCTCCATTGCTTCGATCTTCATGCTCTCGTTTATTAGTTCTTGGAAACTACGCTGCATTAGGCCTACAAATTGGGTATGGGGTGTAGAGAGATGGTGTGTTACACTCCAAGGTGTTCTCCCGATTGCCTTTCCTGAGCTTCGATCTTCTGGCTCACGTTTAGTAGTTGTTGGAAACTACGCTGTATTAGGCCTACAAATTGGGTATGGGGTGTAGAGAGATGGTGTGTTCCACTCCATGGTGTTCCCCGGGTTTCCTCTCCATTGCTTCGATCTTCATGCTCTCGTTTAGTAGTTGTTGGAAACTACACTGCATTAGGCCTACAAATTGGGTATGGGGTGTAGAGAGATGTTGTGTTCCACTCCAAGGTGTTCCCCAGGTTTCCTCTCCATTGCTTCGATCTTCATGCTCTCGTTTAGTAGTTGTTGGAAACTACACTGCATTAGGCCTACAAATTGGGTATGGGGTGTAGAGAGATGGTGTGTTCCACTCCAAGGTGTTCCCCAGGTTTCCTCTCCATTGCTTCGATCTTCATGCTCTCGTTTAGTAGTTGTTGGAAACTACACTGCATTAGGCCTACAAATTGGGTATGGGGTGTAGAGAGATGGTGTGTTCCACTCCAAGGTGTTCCCCAGGTTTCGTCCACATTGCTTCGGTCTTCCGACTCTCGTTTAGTAGTTGTAGAAAACTACACTGCATTAGGCCAACAAATTGGGTATGGGGTGTAGAGAGACGGTGTGTTACACTCCAAGGTGTTCCCCAGGTTTCGTCCACATTGCTTCGATCTTCCGACTCTCGTTTAGTAGTTGTTGAAAACTACACTGCATTAGGCCTACAAATTGGGTATGGGGTGTAGAGAGATGGTGTGTTACACTCCAAGGTGTTCTCCAGGTTGCCTTTCCTGAACTTCTATCTTCAGGCTCTCATTAAATTGTGGTTAAATGGAGCAACTGCATTTGGCGTACTAGTTGGTTTGGGGCCTACTATCGGTGTCTGCCACTCCTTGCTGTTCTCCTGGTTTCCTGTCCTGAAATTCCATTTTCAGGCTCTCGTTAAGTAGTTGTTAATGTTAGACTGCATTTGGCCTACTAGTTGGGTTGGGGCCTACTATCGGTGTCTGCCACTCCTTGCTGTTCTCCTCCACTGAACAAAGCTGTGCCGCCTGTTTACTACGGTTGCCAATTTTGAACTGCATTTCGACTACTTACTGATTTGGGCCTACTCTCTGTGTCAGCCTCTCATTCCAGTTGTCCTCCACTGCAATGCCCCCTGGTTAGTCCTGTGTTACCAATTTTGAACTGCATTTAGCCAACTTTATTCTTTGGGCCTATATCTGTGTTTCCTCCTCATCCTGCCCATTGCCCAGCCAGTGATAGATGAGTCTGCTGGTACATTGACCCATAACGCAAAATTCCCCGTGCACGCTACACAGCTAGATTGTGACCCTGCTGAAAGTCAGGTTCCTCTTCCCGCATACCATACCACCTTACACGGGGACAAAGAGGAAGGTGCAGATGAAAGAGCAGGTTCCTTCATCAGGTGGGGGGAGGAATACTAGTTGGCGACGTCACTGGCACAGGGCCTCTCATAGTACGCAAAAGTGTTGCTGCAGGTGGGAGGCGCCCCCGCCGTGCAAACACACCGCTGTACTTTGAGGGGCCCTGTGCCAGTGCCAATGCCAACGAGTGGGCCCCCCCTGCTTGCTCAGGATCACAGCACTTGCAAAGTTGAAATACTTACCTCTCCCTGCTCCACTGCCGTGACGTGGTCCAGATTTACTGGGCCCACTAATTACTTGAACCAGCCCTACCCCCCACAACTTTAGCCAAATGACCCCCAATTTCAAATGCCTTCCAATTATTATAAGCTAAATTACGATTGACAAGCTTCTGTAACAAGAATGGATGTTTTTGCCATTAAAATGGGCAGTGTAGGTGTTTTCCTGGCCTCCACTCACTGCCGACTATGCTCCCCCATTGACTTGCATTGGGTTTCGTGTTTCGGGCGATACCCGACTTTTCGCCATAATCGGCCGATTCCACTCGACTCGACTTCTAAGATAGTCGGGTTTCGCGAAACACGACTCGACTCTACAAAGGTCAAGGTCGCTCAACCCTAGCGCTGATCATTTGGATGTTGTTTAAAAAAATGCCAGACTGTACTCTTTCCACTATCGGATACCTGGTTTTGGTTTTGCCACGCGTTTTTGGCCAGATATCGGCCTGGCAGATGGAACCTGTTGCGATGTTGATGCCTTCTGCGGCTCATCCTCCTCCGCTTCAGAGCTACTGCCGCCTGCACCCTGCTCCCCCAATGGCTGCCAATCGGGGTCAACAACTGGGTCATCTATGACCTCCTCTTCTATCTCATGTGCAACTTCGTCTGTGTCACCGTGTAAGCCGGTGGTATAGCGTTCGTGACGGGGCACCATAGTCTCATCAGGGTCTGATTCTGGATCAGTACACTGCGAGGGCAATGTTCTGGTCTGAGTCAAAGGAACAGCATAGTAATCTGGCTGTGGCTGTGCATCTGTGCACTCCATGTCCGATTCAACTTTTAATGGGTAAGGCCTGTTAACTGTTTCACTTTCTAAGCCAGGGACGGTATGTGTAAAGAGCTCCATGGAGTAACCCGTTGTGTCGCCTGACGCATCCTTCTCTGTTGTTCTTGGTGAAGAAGACAAGGAAGCGACTTGTCCCTGACCATGAACACATCCACTAACGACGCGCTGCTTTTACATTTAGCAGTTTCAGAAGAGGAGGCGAAAGAGCTAGAGGCTGAGTCAGCAAGGAAAGCCAAAACTTGTTCTTGCTGCTCCGGCTTTAAAAGCGGTTTTCCTACTCCCAGAAAAGGGAGCGTTCGAGGCCTTGTGTAGCCAGACGACGAACCTGGCTCAACAACTCGAGACTTAGGTGCTATATTGCTTTTCCCACGACCACCTGATGCTCCACCACTAGGGTTGAGCGAAACGGGTCGAAATTGTTCAAAAGTCGCCGACTTTTGGCAAGGTCGGGTTTCATGAAACCCGACCCGACCCCAGTGGGGGGTCGGCCATGAAGTCGGCGATCTTTTGAATCTGGAATCGGAATTCCGATCCCGATTCCCGATATGTTTAAGATATCGGGAATTGGTATCGGAATTCAGATTAAAGTGTAAAATATAGAATTAAAATAAAAAATATTGCAATACTTACCCTCTGACGCGCCCTGGTACTAACCGGCAGCCTTCCTCCTTCGAATCCGCGCTTCTAGGACCTTGCCGTGACATCGCGGTGACGTCGCGGCTTGTGATTGGCCGCGCGGCCGCCCATGTGACCGCTCGCGCGGCCAATCACAAGCCGCGACGTCACCCGCGACGTCACCGAAGGTCCTGGAAGGGCTGATTCTTAGGAAGGAAGGCTGTCGGAAGGAAGCAGGGCGCTTCCGAGGGTGAGTATATACCTAACAGGAATATACTCACCCTCGGAAGCGCCCTGCTTCCTTCCGACAGCCTTCCTTCCTAAGAATCAGCCCTTCCAGGACCTTCGGTGACGTCGCGGGTGACGTCGCGGCTTGTGATTGGCCGCACGAGCGGTCACATGGGCGGCCGCGCAGCCAATCACAAGCCGCGACCTCACCCGCGACGTCACCGAAGGTCCTGGAAGGCTGATTCTAAGGAAGGAAGGTTCCCGCTTAGTACCAGGGCGCGTCAGAGGGTAAGTATAAGGATATTTTTTATTTTAATTCTATATTTTACACTTAAATATGGATCCCAGGGCCTGAAGGAGAGTTTCCGCTCCTTCAGAACCTGGGAACCATGGAAACCCAATGCACTGCATTGGGTTTCGAGTTTCGGCCGACCCCGACCCCGACTTTTTTATAGGATCGGCCGATTTCACTCGACCCGACTTTTCCAAAAGTCGGGTTTTGTGAAACCCGACCCGATCCTATAAAAGTGAAGGTCGCTCAACCCTATCCACCACCACTAACATCATTACCAGCTGGCAATGACCGCCCACGGCCACGACCTCTTCCACCAGACTTCCTCATTGTTTGAAAAACATAACCAAACTAACGTTATTTGTTACTGTAAAACCAGTTACAAGGTGAACTCAAACCTCTGTTGGATTTATATATCCCTTTATAGGTGGGTGAGACTGCAGGGAAAATCAGGCCCAATGTATAACAGTACACAGCTTCAGTGGCAGACAGATATGCCACTAACAGGACTGACGCTGACAATATTGAAGAAATGTGGCCCACTCTTATACAGTATATGTTATGTGGCACAATATTAGAGACAGATGCCACACACAGCACTGGCACTGAGGCAGAATTGCCAATCTTTATCTCCCACTATTTGTTTTGTTTCCAGGGAGAATTTAAAAGAAATCTGGCCCAGTGTTACACACTAGGTTTAATGTGGCCCAAAATTAGAGACAGGTGGCGCCCACAGGACTGGCACCGAAGCAGAAATGCCAATCTTAATCTCCCACTTTTTTTTTTTTTTTCAGGGAGAATTGAAAAGAAATCTGCCCCAGTATTACACACTAGGTTTAATGTGTCGCAAAATTTGAGACAGGTGGCACACACAGCACTGGCAATGAGGCAGAAATGCCAATCTTAATCTCCCACTATTTTTATTTTTCCAGGGAGAATTGAAAATAAATCTGGCCCATTGTTACACACTAGGTTTAATGTGGCACACAATTTGAGACAGATGCCACACACAGCACTGGCACTGAGGCAAAATTGCAAATCTTAATCTCCCACTATTTTTTTTTATTTATGGGAGAATTGGCAAGAAATCAGGCCCACTGTTAGACTGTATGTTTTCTGTGCCAGAAAATGAGACACAGATGCCACACACAGGACTGCCACTGATACAGATTTGCCAATTTTAATCTGCACCTTTTTTTTTTTTTTTTCCTTCAGGGAGACTAGTGAATAAATCTGGGCCACTGTATTAGAGTATATTTTCTGTGGCAGAAAGTGGCTTGAAGAGATACGAAAACGAAACAAAAAAAAAAAAAAAAGGGACTGTCCTACAATTACTATCTCCCAGCAGTAATCTCAGCAATGTATGGCAGGCAGCAATAACAAGGAGTGGACTGCTGCACAAAAAAAGCCAAAAGTGTGGACAAACAAATAATAATAAATAATAATAATAATTTTTATTTATATAGCGCCAACATATTCCGCAGCGCTTTACAAATTATAGAGGGGACTTGTACAGACAATAGACATTACAGCATAACAGAAATCACAGTTCAAAATAGATACCAAGAGGAGTGAGGGCCCTGCTCGCAAGCTTACAAACTATAGGGAAAAGGGGAGACACGAAAGGTGGATGGTAACAATTGCTTTAGTTATTCGGACCAGCTATAGTGTAAGGCTCAGGTGTTCATGTAAAGCTGCATGAACCAGTTACCTGCCTAAGTATGTAGCAGTACAGACACAGAGGGCTAATACTGCATAAAGTGTATGAGAACATGATGCGAGGAACCTTTTTTTTTTTTTTTTTATTATAAATAGGCCACACAGGGATCGTTAGGTTAATGCATTGAGGCGGTAGGCCAGTCTGAACAAATGAGTTTTTAGGGCACGCTTAAAACTGTGGGGATTGGGGATTAATCGTATTAACCTAGGTAGTGCATTCCAAAGAATCGGCGCAGCACGTGTAAAGTCTTGGAGACGGGAGTGGGAGGTTCTGATTATTGAGGATGCTAACCTGAGGTCATTAGCGGAGCGGAGGGCACGGGTAGGGTGGTAGACTGATACCAGGGAGGAGATGTAGGGTGGTGCTGAGCCATGGAGTGCTCTGTGGATGAGGGTAGTAGTTTTGTACTGGATTCTGGAGTGGATGGGTAGCCAGTGTAATGACTGGCACAGGGTAGAGGCATCGGTGTAACGGTTGGTGAGGAATATGATCCTGGCAGCAGCATTCAGGACAGATTGGAGAGGGGAGAGTTTTGCAAGAGGGAGGCCGATTAGTAGAGAGTTACAATAGTCCAGACGAGAATGAATAAGTGAAACAGTCAGAGTTTTTGCAGAGTCGAAAGTAAGAAAAGGGCGAATTCTAGAAATGTTTTTGAGACAAACAAACAAGATAGCTGTGCAGAAAGGAAGGAGCAACAGGATTTGTGCTTTGAAAAAAGCAGTTGGTTTGCACAGCGGTGTACAAACAGCAATGCAGCTATTAGGGAGCCTTCTAGGGCAGCCCAATGAGCTACTGCGCTGAGGAAAAAAAATGTAGCCTCCACTGTCCCTGCAAATAAAAGGTGGTGTTGGACAGTGGAAATCGCTACAGCACAAGCGGTTTGGGGGTTAATGGACCCTGCCTAACGCTATCTCTGCTTCTGACGAAGCGGCAGCAACCTCTCCCTATGCTCAGATCAGCAGCAGTAAGATGGCGGTCGGTGGGAACGCCCCTTTATAGCCCCTGTGATGCCGCAGAAAGCAAACCAATCACTGCAATGCCCTTTTCTAAGATGGTGGGGACTGAGACCTATGTCATCACGCTGCCCACACTCTGCGTTTACCTTCATTGGCTGAGAAATGGCACTTTTCGCGTAATTGAAATGCGACTTTGGCGTGAAAGTCGCGTACCGCATGGCCGACCCCACACAGGGATCGGGTCGGGTTTCATGAAACCCGACTTTGCCAAAAGTCAGCGACTTATGAAAATTAACGACCCGGCATGGCTGGCCGCGACCAATCAGCGATATTGGCGCAGTATTTAAACATTGCTTCGGTCATTGGTCGTGCCCGGCCAGCCGCGACCAATCAGCGATATTGGCGCGGGATTTAAACACCACTTCAGTGATTGGTAGCTCACGGCCGGTCGCGACTGGCGCAGTCCGGTCGCGAATTGGTACCAGATTTGAACCACGCTTCGCTGATCTGCCAACCGGGGTGACCAATCAGCGATATTGGCGCAGAATTTAACCCCCACTCACAGCGTGACGTACATACATACATACATATTCTAGAATACCCGATGCGTTAGAATCGGGCCACCATCTAGATGGATGTAATAATTCTGCTTTACATACCGTCTAAGGACTTTGTGCCTCATGAAACTTTATAATTTTACTTATTTTATTGTTTTTTTTGCAATTTATTTTAAGCTCTGCTACTATTTAAACACGTTATTTAAAAAAAAAATCTCTATGTCACCCATAGAAATTCTGGATCCATTATTACACATTCACCTACTTTTATGGTTTAGAAAATCTATTTTTTTTTTCTATTGGTTTAACTGCTGTTGCGCCTTCGACTCAGTCCTGGCTGTGACTTTCTAAAGATACAGTGGGTATTAAAATTCAGCCAGGGAGATACATATTAACACAAATGACCGAGATGATCAGTCTGAGAAAATAACACACCATTATAACAACCATATGTTGGAGCGGAATATCACTAAAAATATCAATTTAGATGGGAGAAAAATAATGGTTAGACTCGATAGACAGATGGCTCTACTTCAACCATGACCAATCCTGATGTATATCATTTTCCATGATGGATTTGCTTCAAAATCAACATTCTGGAGCCATAAGAAAGATGCAGTGTCGTACCCTCACATGTAAAGGAAAAAAAAACATTAATAGATTGTCTTATGTGTTGAAATCATTGTAAAGCATAAATATTATATGAGCCTAATAGGATATCTGCAAAACTAAATATTATTTTAAAAAGATAAAAATATATTTAGAAAAAATTATAATAATAGTTATATAATATTTAATTTCTTTACGTTTTAATGCTGTGCAATATTCATAACCTTTAAGCAGTTTTGGATGCAGTTTTTGTGTTACTCACCTGTCCTGGATCCAGTGCTGGATGATGCCTCCTCCTTTTGCTTCCATCTCTTTCTGTTCATTAGTGCATCAGGATGACATGACAACCAGACACCCACCTGTGACATCATGTCCCCATGCCTTTTGTGCCTAGTCAGTTGTGTAAGTAGTTGGCTTCCATGCCTCTACTATGTACTGGCTTTCTGCGCGTTTAGGACCTCTCTATACCAACCCAGCTTTGTTACATTGCTGGGACTCTGCCCTCTACTACTGTGCCACTTCTAAGAGAACTCTGTGACAAACTGAGCTCTGCCACTGAGTTTTTGCTATTATACGGCACTTCTACTATTTCCTTGACTCTGTGACAACTGAGCTCTGCCACTGAGTTAACGCTGTTATACTGCACTTCTACTATTTCATTGACTCTGTGACAACTGAGCTCTGCCACTGAGTTAACGCTGTTATACTGCACTTCTACTATTTCATTGACTCTGTGACAAACTGAGCTCTGCCATTAAGTTAACGCTGTTATACTGCACTTCTACAATTTCCTTGACTCTGTGACAAACTGAGCTCTGCCACTGAGTTAACGCTGTTATACTGCACTTCTACTATTTCCTTGACTCTGTGACAAACTGAGCTCTGCCATTAAGTTAACGCTGTTATACTGCACTTCTACTTTTTCCTTGACTCTGTGACAAACTGATCTCTGCCACTGAGTTAACGCTGTTATACTGCACTTCTACTTTTTCCTTGACTCTGTGACAAACTGAGCTCTGCCACTGAGTTAACGCTGTTATACTGCACTTCTACTTTTTCCTTGACTCTGTGACAAACTGAGCTCTGCCACTGAGTTAACGCTGTTATACTGCACTTCTACTTTTTCCTTGACTCTGTGACAAACTAAGCTCTGCCACTGAGTTAATGCTGTTATACTGCACTTCTACTTTTTCCTTGACTCTGTGACAAACTCAGCTCTGCTTTTTAGTCAACTAACACCGCCAGTTCTTTCTGAACTCTGTCAACTTCATCTTTACCTCCTAGCCAACTCGGCTATACCACAGTGCCACTATACCACTCTTCTTCATCGGTTCCTTTGGTTTCAGTTCAGCCATATCACCCTTCGTTGTTACCTCCGTGTCACCTTACTGCACCAACGCCATCTGTCCGTATTGCATCACAGTTGCTGATCTGCACCCAAGAGCCTCAAGGAACCACCTCAGTAAAGGCAGACATAACATTTTAGCACATTACTTGAACAGTTTTTCCAGCTAGTTTAAATAAATAGCATAAAAGGTGCCCCCAAACTTCATGTCAGATTCCATCCTTAACCTCTTAATGACTAGGGATATTTCAGTTTTTGCATTTTTGTTTTTTGCTCCCCTTCTTCCCAGAGCCATAACTTTTATATTTTTTGGTCAAAATATCATGTGATGGCTTGTTTTTTGTGGTAAAAATTGTACTTTTGAATGACAGCATTGGTTTTAAAATATCATGCACTGGAAAATGGGAAAAAAAATTCCAAGTGTGGAGAAATAGCAAAAAAAAGTACAATTCCACAGTTGTTTGGGTTTTTTTTTAACTATGTTCACTAAATGTTAAAACTGACCTGCCATTATTATTCTTCAGGTCATTACGAGTTCAAAGACACCGAACATGTCTAGGTTCTTATTTATCTAAGTGGTGAAAAAAATGTCAACGTTTGTTAAAAAAAAAAAAATTGCACTAATTTCTGATACCCGTAGCGTCTCAAATTTTCACAGTCTGGGGATGGATGAGGGCTTATTTTTTGCGTGCCGAGCTGATGTTTTTAATGATACTACTTTTTTGCAGATAAAATGTTCTCATCGCCCATTATTGCATTTTAATATAACGTTGCGGTGACTCCAAAAAATTATTCTGTCGTTTTGACTTTTTTTTGTCATTACGCCATTTAACGCATGGGTTAATTACTTTTTCATATTGATAGATCGGGCGATTCCGAATGTGGCGATACCAAATATGTATATATTTGATTTTTTTTTATTGTTTTATTTTGAATGTGGCAAAAGGGGGGTGATTTGAATTTTTATTTTTTTTATTTTTGTAATATTTTTAAAAACTTTTTTTTACCTTTTGCATGCTTCAATAGTCTCCAAGGGAGACCAGAAGCTGCAGTTGGCTGATGGCCTCTGCTATATACTGGCGATGATCAGATCACCTGTGTGTAGCAGAAACGCTCACTTGCTATGAACGCTGACCACCGAGCGGCGCTCATAGCAATCTGGCTATGAGAACCATAGAGGTCTGCTGGAGACCTGTGGTTGTCATGTCGACCCATCGGTGACCTGCGATCATGTGACAGGGTCACTGATGGGCGGGATGTCCAATAGATTTCGGTAAGCACAAGTTAAATGCTGCTGTCAGAAATTAACTAGTTAACAGCCGCGGGTGGATCACGATTCGACCCGTGGCTGTTGAGGGCACATATCAGCTGTAGAGATCAACTGACATGTGCAAGGAAAGGTTCGGGCTCAGCGCCGGAGCCCGCACCAAACAGGGAAGTCCAACATGGGCGTATTATTGCATCCAACATTGGAAAGGGGTTAAAGAATTGTATTTCGTTCATCAAATGCTACAGTAGCCTAAAAAGCTTTCTTACATGAAGATTCAAGTCTATATTTACATGATCCGTTTACTACGTTTTTTTTGCTGCAATTTTCCAAAAGCACAGTAATTTCATCTAAGTTTTTGGAAATCATGACAAAAGAACTAATTTTAAATGCATTGTGTGAACACAACATTCACCAGGCTGAAAGTGGCCTGTTTTTTCCCTTCTTTTATTCCCACAGCTCCCTTGACAATTCTGTTTTGTTTTTTTCTAAATCAGGACCAGAGATATAGGTTGTTTTATTCAGTGATAATTTTTATAGTCTTCGTGATAATTTTTATAGTACCAAGGAGATGTTGCTTGCATGATCCTTTGGGGCGTGTCTTTAGACTGCTTTGAATTATTAACTTGTGTGCTATATCCCCTTGATAAGCCCATAAAACATTAGTACTAAATAAAAGGGCACCATATGGCATTTAAAAAAAAAAGCAAAACTGAAAACTCGGTGGACTAGTGGAAATCAAAGGGCAAAAACTAGCCACTTTTGACCTGGTGACTTTTTGGCTTTTGGGTAAAAACGTAATCACAAATTATATCTGTGAATCCAGTCTTAATCCATTTACCCATAAGGACCCATTCAACCATATCCAAAAATACATATTTACTCATAGCAACAAGACCCTGTTCGCTGATATCCATCCGGTCTAATTCAAACATATCTACAAGTCTACATTCACCCATATTCATAAGGCTCCTCTCACGACTCAGCTGTTGGGTGATCTGGGACTAGGGGCTCCTTCCCTGTCCCTAACACTAGGGGGTGCCCTAGCTCACCCTATTCCCTGGGATACTGCTGAGGCCGCCACTCTTGCCTTATCTCCTGAATTAGCCCTCTGACTGTTCTCTTCCCCCACCCAGGGAAGAGGGGCGCTACTGTGCACCACAGTACACCAACCCGACGAACAAGGAAACACAGACAAGGATAAACTGAAAATATCAAGCATATAAATATTAATTCACATATAACAGAGGAATGCATCAGGGAGTGGAGGATGGGAGAATCACCAAAGTAAGATGAGGGAAGGGAATTATCACACTAACAAACTACACAACAGTCACAGATAACTCCTTCAAAACTCCTCATATAAACACCTCTCCTCCAAGCCATGCAGCAAAAGCTAGCTCTGACATGGGTTTGAATCAGGACCAAGATTATAAAAGGGGATGAGAGTGGCTAACCGAGTTCAGCTGAGAGCTCAGACTCCCAGAGCTCCCAACATGCCCGATTAACCCCTGTTCGGCTGAAAGATATAAACACCATTTAAAAAGTAGACATGCTTCTTTTCGCGGTAGGAGTAGTAGCAATCAGATGCTGCGGCCTTCTGGCGCCACTTTGTTGCGATAACCCCGTGATATATATATTTTCCTTGGACTGTTATGGTAACCTATTTTGGAGGTATATGTGATTTTTTGTCAAGCATGTTTGTTATTTTAACATATTGGCTTATATTCATTTCATCATGGATTTTATCCCTGCCATGTCCATTTTTGCATAAGATTCTCTTGGGTATTGCAATACCAATAATATCGTAGGTTTGGTTCTAGGGGGTCTACCTCTTAATGGGGTTTTTTGTTTATTGTTTTTAAATGTTTTTATCTTTTTTTGTGTGTTTTGGACTCTAACAAATAAAATATTTAAAATATTAAGTGATATTTGTTACATACATTTTGGGTGTTCCCCATTTTGGGTATGTCTCTTTTTTCTTTCTTTTTTTGTCTAATTCATTCTTTGACATACCTTGGGTAGATCCCCTCATATTTCTAATTTATTACGGTTGGTGCCCTCCATCCCCGGTTTGTTTTTGATAACCCCGTGATAGCTCCATTCATTCATACCTATAAGGCCAAATTCACCAATAACCTAGGGCTCCATTCACCCGTAAGTCTCCATTCACCCATATTCATAGGGCCCAATTCATCCATATCCATATAGCCTGATTCTCCGATATCCATAGTGCCACATTCACCCATATGACTTTATTCACCCATACCTAAAAAGTTCCATTTTCCCATATCCCTACGGCCCCATTCTCCCATATCCATAAAGACCCATTGTCCCATGTCCATAAGACCCCCTTTCACCCATATCCATAAGGCCTCATTCTCCCATATCCATAAGGCCTCATTCACCCATATCCATAAGGCCCCATTCTCCCATATTCATAAGGTGACATTCACCCATATCCATAAGGTGACATTCACCCATATCCATAAGCATACCTCCCAACCGTCCCTCATTGTGCGGGACTGCCCCGGATTTGATGCTTGCCCCGTCTGTCCTGCCCGGGACGCAGAGCTTCCCGCAGACAGAACAGCTGATGCTGCTGTCACACGCCCCCTTTTGTTAGGCCACGCCCCTTCCCCGTCGGTGTGTTCCTGAGTCTTCAGTGTGCCTCACAGGTCAGAGAACGGACACCTGAGGTGTGTACATAACACAGCCGGACACAGCCTGGGTGCCGGCGGCAATGTAAGCAGCAGACCATGAGAGGACTGGAGGCTGCTAATGGGACAGATGCAGATCAGTGAGTAGTGGATGTCACAGAGATGACTCCTCCGTCCAGTGCATTGTGGAGGAGGAGCAGCTCCCTGGGAGAGAGTGACAACACTAATCAATGTGGCTGCTTTATTTCCCCAGGCATAAAAGTGCTAAGCCTAATCCCCTATGACAGTCACTGTATCATCATGTGCTAATTACAAGCTGCAGCTCCGCTCGGTGCACACACGCGGCTGAGTCGTGTGTAAGAGGTGTACGGAGCCATGTGTACGACGTGTACAGAGCACAGCCACGTGTGTACGGAGCGGAGAAACATGTGAAAGGTGTACGGAGCGGAGTCGTGTGTACGAGGTGTACGGAGCCGTGTGTACGAGGTGTACGGAGCACAGCCGCGTGTGTACGAGGTGTACGGAGCACAGCCGCGTGTGTACAGAGCGGAGCAGCATGTGAAAGGTGTACGGAGCGGAATCGTGTGTAAGAGGTATACGGAGCCATGTGTACGAGGTGTACAGAGCACAGCCACGTGTGTACGGAGCGGAGCAACATGTGAAAGGTGTACGGAGCGTAATCGTGTGTAAGAGGTGTACGGAGCCGTGTGTACGAGGTGTACGGAGCACAGCCGCGTGTGTACGAGGTGTATGGAGCACAGCCGCGTGTGTACGGAGCGGAGCAGCATGTGAAAGGTGTACGGAGCGGAATCGTGTGTAAGAGGTGTACGGAGCCATGTGTACGAGGTGTACGGAGCACAGCCGCGTGTGTACGAGGTGTACGGAGCACAGCCGCGTGTTTACGAGGTGTACGGAGCTGAGCCGGGTGTGTACGAGATGTACGGAGCGGAGCAGCATGTGAAAGGTGTACGGAGCGGAGTCGTGTGTGTAAGAGGTGTGCGGATCAGAGCAGAGTGTGAAAGGTGTATGGAGCGGAGCCACGTGTGTACGAGGTGTACAGTGCTGAGCCACGTGTGTATGAGGTGTACAGAGCAGAGCCATGCGTGCTCAAAGTATACGGAGCGTGTGCAATGTGTATAGAGCGGAGCCGTGTGTGTACGAGGTGTACGGAGTAGTGCCGTGTGTGTACGAGATGTATGGAGCGGAGCCGTGTGTGTAGGAGTAGCTATGTGTGGCCATTATATGGTACAAAGTATCATGTGCGGCCAATATACAGTATGGAGCATCATGTGCGGTCATTATACAGTATGGAGCATCATGTGCGGCCAATATACAGTATGGAGCATCATGTGCGGTCATTATACAGTATAGAGCATCATGTGCGGTCATTATACAGTATGGAGCATCATGTGCGGCCAATATACAGTATGGAGCATCATGTGTGGCTATTATACAGTATGGAGCATCATGTGCGGTCATTATACAGTATGGAGCATTGTGTGCGGCAATTATACAGTATGGAGCACTGTGTGGCCATATTTTTTTGTTTATAATTATTCTTTATGAACAGTTTGATCAGCAGTGCTAAATGGGTGTGGTTGGGACGTGGATATGGGTGTGACTAGTGAATGGGTGTGGTCAGAGGCGTGGCCTAAAATTTGCCACGACGCGCGATGCGCGCCGCAAACTGTGTCCCTCTTTCCCATCTTCAAAAGTTGGGAGGTATGCATAGGGTGACATTCTCCCATATCCATAAGGCCCCATTCTCCCATATCCATAAGGCCTCATTCTCCCATATTCATAAGGCCTCATTCACCCATATTTATAAGGTGACATTCTCCCATATCCATAAGGCCTCATTCTCCCATATTCATAAGGTGACATTCTCCCATATTCATAAGGCCTCATTCACCCATATTCATAAGGCATCATTCTCCCATATTCATAAGGTGACATTCTCCCATATCCATAAGGTGACATTCTCCCATATCCATAAGGTGACATTCACCCATATTCATAAGGTGACATTCACCCATATTCATAAGGTGACATTCTCCCATATCCATAAGGTGACATTCTCCCATATCCATAAGGCCTCATTCTCCCATATTCATAAGGTGACATTCACCCATATCCATAAGGTGACATTCTCCCATATCCATAAGGTGACATTCTCCCATATCCATAAGGTGACATTCACCCATATCCATATGGTGACATTCACCCATATTCATAAGGTGACATTCACCCATATCCATAAGGTGACATTCTCCCATATTCATAAGGCCTCATTCACCCATATTCATAAGGCCTCATTCTCCCATATTCATAAGGTGACATTCACCCATATCCATAAGGTGACATTCACCCATATCCATAAGGTGACATTCACCCATATTCATAAGGTGACATTCACCCATATCCATAAGGTGACATTCTCCCATATTCATAAGGCCTCATTCACCCATATTCATAAGGCCTCATTCTCCCATATTCATAAGGTGACATTCACCCATATTCATAAGGTGACATTCACCCATATTCATAAGGTGACATTCTCCCATATCCATAAGGCCTCATTCTCCCATATTCATAGTAACATAGTAACATAGTTAGTAAGGCCGAAAAAAGACATTTGTCCATCCAGTTCAGCCTATATTCCATCATAATAAATCCCCAGATCTACGTCCTTCTACAGAACCTAATTGTATGATACAATATCAGGCAAGCAATTCCAGATTCTCACTGCCCTAACAGTAAAGAATCCTCTTCTATGTTGGTGGAAAAACCTTCTCTCCTCCAGACGCAAAGAATGCCCCCTTGTGCCCATCACCTTCCTTGGTATAAACAGATCCTCAGCGAGATATTTGTATTGTCCCCTTATATACTTATACATGGTTATTAGATCGCCCCTCAGTCGTCTTTTTTCTAGACTAAATAATCCTAATTTCGCTAATCTATCTGGGTATTGTAGTTCTCCCATCCCCTTTATTAATTTTGTTGCCCTCCTTTGTACCCTCTCTAGTTCCATTATATCCTTCCTGAGCACCGGTGCCCAAAACTGGACACAGTACTCCATGTGCGGTCTAACTAGGGATTTGTACAGAGGCAGTATAATGCTCTCATCATGTGTATCCAGACCTCTTTTAATGCACCCCATGATCCTGTTTGCCTTGGCAGCTGCTGCCTGGCACTGGCTGCTCCAGGTAAGTTTATCATTAACTAGGATCCCCAAGTCCTTCTCCCTGTCAGATTTACCCAGTGGTTTCCCGTTCAGTGTGTAATGGTGACATTGATTCCTTCTTCCCATGTGTATAACCTTACATTTATCATTGTTAAACCTCATCTGCCACCTTTCAGCCCAAGTTTCCAACTTATCCAGATCCATCTGTAGCAGAATACTATCTTCTCTTGTATTAACTGCTTTACATAGTAACATAGTAACATAGTAACATAGTTAGTAAGGCCGAAAAAAGACATTTGTCCATCCAGTTCAGCCTATATTCCATCATAATAAATCCCCAGATCTACGTCCTTCTACAGAACCTAATAATTGTATGATACAATATTGTTCTGCTCCAGGAAGACATCCAGGCCTCTCTTGAACCCCTCGACTGAGTTCACCATCACCACCTCCTCAGGCAAGCAATTCCAGATTCTCACTGCCCTAACAGTAAAGAATCCTCTTCTATGTTGGTGGAAAAACCTTCTCTCCTCCAGACGCAAAGAATGCCCCCTTGTGCCCGTCACCTTCCTTGGTATAAACAGATCCTCAGCGAGATATTTGTATTGTCCCCTTATATACTTATACACGGTTATTAGATCGCCCCTCAGTCGTCTTTTTTCTAGACTAAATAATCCTAATTTCGCTAATCTATCTGGGTATTGTAGTTCTCCCATCCCCTTTATTAATTTTGTTGCCCTCCTTTGTACTCTCTCTAGTTCCATTATATCCTTCCTGAGCACCGGTGCCCAAAACTGGACACAGTACTCCATGTGCGGTCTAACTAGGGATTTGTACAGAGGCAGTATAATGCTCTCATCATGTGTATCCAGACCTCTTTTAATGCACCCCATGATCCTGTTTGCCTTGGCAGCTGCTGCCTGGCACTGGCTGCTCCAGGTAAGTTTATCATTAACTAGGATCCCCAAGTCCTTCTCCCTGTCAGATTTACCCAGTGGTTTCCCGTTCAGTGTGTAATGGTGACATTGATTCCTTCTTCCCATGTGTATAACCTTACATTTATCATTGTTAAACCTCATCTGCCACCTTTCAGCCCAAGTTTCCAACTTATCCAGATCCATCTGTAGCAGAATACTATCTTCTCTTGTATTAACTGCTTTACATAGTAACATAGTAACATAGTAACATAGTTAGTAAGGCCGAAAAAAGACATTTGTCCATCCAGTTCAGCCTATATTCCATCATAATAAATCCCCAGATCTACGTCCTTCTACAGAACCTAATAATTGTATGATACAATATTGTTCTGCTCCAGGAAGACATCCAGGCCTCTCTTGAACCCCTCGACTGATTTCACCATCACCACCTCCTCAGGCAAGCAATTCCAGATTCTCACTGCCCTAACAGTAAAGAATCCTCTTCTATGTTGGTGGAAAAACCTTCTCTCCTCCAGACGCAAAGAATGCCCCCTTGTGCCCGTCACCTTCCTTGGTATAAACAGATCCTCAGCGAGATATTTGTATTGTCCCCTTATATACTTATACACGGTTATTAGATCGCCCCTCAGTCGTCTTTTTTCTAGACTAAATAATCCTAATTTCGCTAATCTATCTGGGTATTGTAGTTCTCCCATCCCCTTTATTAATTTTGTTGCCCTCCTTTGTACTCTCTCTAGTTCCATTATATCCTTCCTGAGCACCGGTGCCCAAAACTGGACACAGTACTCCATGTGCGGTCTAACTAGGGATTTGTACAGAGGCAGTATAATGCTCTCATCATGTGTATCCAGACCTCTTTTAATGCACCCCATGATCCTGTTTGCCTTGGCAGCTGCTGCCTGGCACTGGCTGCTCCAGGTAAGTTTATCATTAACTAGGATCCCCAAGTCCTTCTCCCTGTCAGATTTACCCAGTGGTTTCCCGTTCAGTGTGTAATGGTGATATTGATTCCCTCTTCCCATGTGTATAACCTTACATTTATCATTGTTAAACCTCATCTGCCACCTTTCAGCCCAAGTTTCCAACTTATCCAGATCCATCTGTAGCAGAATACTATCTTCTCTTGTATTAACTGCTTTACATAGTTTTGTATCATCTGCAAATATCGATATTTTACTGTGTAAACCTACTACCAGATCATTAATGAATATGTTGAAGAGAACAGGTCCCAATACTGACCCCTGCGGTACCCCACTGGTCACAGCGACCCAGTTAGAGACTATACCATTTATAACCACCCTCTGCTTTCTATCACTAAGCCAGTTACTAACCCATTTACACACATTTTCCCCCAGACCAAGCATTCTCATTTTGTGTACCAACCTCTTGTGCGGCACGGTATCAAACGCTTTGGAAAAATCGAGATATACCACGTCCAATGACTCACCGTGGTCCAGCCTATAGCTTACCTCTTCATAAAAACTGATTAGATTGGTTTGACAGGAGCGATTTCTCATAAACCCATGCTGATATGGAGTTAAACAGTTATTCTCATTGAGATAATCCAGAATAACATCCCTCAGAAACCCTTCAAATATTTTACCAACAATAGAGGTTAGACTTACTGGCCTATAATTTCCAGGTTCACTTTTAGAGCCCTTTTTGAATATTGGCACCACATTTGCTATGCGCCAGTCCTGCGGAACAGACCCTGTCGCTATAGAGTCACTAAAAATAAGAAATAATGGTTTATCTATTACATTACTTAGTTCTCTTAGTACTCGTGGGTGTATGCCATCCGGACCCGGAGATTTATCTATTTTAATCTTATTTAGCCGGTTTCGCACCTCTTCTTGGGTTAGATTGGTGACCCTTAATATAGGGTTTTCATTGTTTCTTGGGATTTCACCTAGCATTTCATTTTCCACCGTGAATACCGTGGAGAAGAAGGTGTTTAATATGTTAGCTTTTTCCTCGTCATCTACAACCATTCTTTCCTCACTATTTTTTAAGGGGCCTACATTTTCAGTTTTTATTCTTTTACTATTGATATAGTTGAAGAACAGTTTGGGATTAGTTTTACTCTCCTTAGCAATGTGCTTCTCTGTTTCCTTTTTGGCAGCTTTAATTAGTTTTTGAGATAAAGTATTTTTCTCCCTATAGTTTTTTAGAGCTTCAATGGTGCCATCCTGCTTTAGTAGTGCAAATGCTTTCTTTTTACTGTTAATTGCCTGTCTTACTTCTTTGTTTAGCCACATTGGGTTTTTCCTATTTCTAGTCCTTTTATTCCCACAAGGTATAAACCGCTTACACTGCCTATTTAGGATGTTCTTAAACATTTCCCATTTATTATCTGTATTCTCATTTCTGAGGATATTGTCCCAGTCTACCAGATTAAGGGCATCTCTAAGCTGTTCAAACTTTGCCTTCCTAAAGTTCAATGTTTTTGTGACTCCCTGACAAGTCCCCCTAGTGAAAGACAGGTGAAACTGCACAATATTGTGGTCGCTATTTCCTAAATGCCCAACCACCTGCAGATTTGTTATTCTGTCAGGTCTATTAGATAGTATTAGGTCTAAAAGTGCTGCTCCTCTGGTTGGATTCTGCACCAATTGTGAAAGATAATTTTTCTTGGTTATTAGCAGAAACCTGTTGCCTTTATGGGTTTCACAGGTTTCTGTTTCCCAGTTAATATCCGGGTAGTTAAAGTCCCCCATAACCAGGACCTCATTATGGGTTGCAGCTTCATCTATCTGCTTTAGAAGTAGACTTTCCATGCTTTCTGTTATATTTGGGGGTTTGTAACAGACCCCAATGAGAATTTTGTTACCATTTTTCCCTCCATGAATTTCAACCCATATGGACTCGACATCCTCATTCCCTTCGCTAATATCCTCCCTTAAAGTGGACTTTAGACAAGACTTTACATAGAGACAAACCCCTCCTCCTCTCCGATTTTTACGATCCTTTCTAAACAGACTGTAACCCTGTAAGTTAACTGCCCAGTCATAGCTTTCATCTAACCATGTCTCGGTTATTCCCACTATGTCAAAGTTACCTGTAGATATTTCTGCTTCTAGTTCTTCCATCTTGTTTGTCAGGCTTCTGGCGTTTGCGAGCATGCAGTTTAGAGGATTTTGTTTTGTTCCAATCTCCTCACTGTGGATTGTTTTAGAAATGTTCTTACCTCCCTTCTGAGTATGTTTTCCTGGGTCGTCTTTGTTCGAGTCTAATGTTTTTCTTCCCGTCCCCTCTTCTTCTAGTTTAACGCCCTCCTGATGAGTGTAGCGAGTCTTCTGGCGAATGTGTGTTTCCCAGGTTTGTTGAGGTGTAGTCCGTCTCTGGCGAGGAGTCCATCGTACAAGTAATTCACACCGTGATCCAGGAATCCGAATCCTTGTTGTCTGCACCATCGTCTTAGCCAGTTGTTTGCATCAAGGATCCTGTTCCATCTCCTGGTGCCATGCCCATCTACTGGAAGGATAGAAGAAAAAACTACCTGCGCATCCAGTTCCTTTACTTTCTTCCCCAACTCTTCAAAGTCCTTGCAGATTGTCGGTAGGTCCTTCCTTGCCGTGTCATTGGTGCCAACATGTATCAGAAGAAATGGGTGGACGTCCTTGGAGCTGAAGAGCTTTGGTATCCTATCGGTCACATCCTTGATCATCGCACCTGGAAGGCAGCATACTTCTCTTGCAGTTATGTCCGGTCTGCAGATGGCTGCTTCTGTGCCTCTCAGTAGTGAGTCTCCCACCACCACCACTCTTCGTTGCTTCTTGGCTGTACTTTTTGCTGTCACTTGTTGCTGTGTGCCCTTTTCTTTTTTGCTTGCTGGTATTGCTTCATTCTTAGGTGTGCCATCTTCATCCTCTACAAAGATTTGATATCGGTTCTTCAGTTGTGTGGTTGGTGATTTCTCCATGGTCTTCTTGCTTCTTTTGGTCACATGCTTCCACTCATCTGCTTTTGGAGGTTCTCTGACACTTTTTGCACCTTCTGTGACCAGTAGAGATGCTTCTGTTCTGTCTAGAAAGTCTTCATTCTCTTTGATGAGTTTCAAAGTTGCTATTCTTTCTTCCAGACCCCGCACCTTTTCTTCTAAAAGGGCCACTAGTCTACACTTCTGACAGGTGAAATTGGATTCTTCTTCTGGTCGATCTGTGAACATGTAGCACATGCTGCAGCTCACCATGTAGGTTGTCACATCTGCCATGTTGCTCTTAGATCCTGCTGACTTGCTGTGTGTTTTCCTTCTTGTGTAATCTACTCAGCCAAGCTCTCTTGCAATAATGTCCTACAGGCAAAAATTCTTTGGTGATGCTTTCGAAGCAGCTGGTCCCGGCTGTACCCAACGATCTTCTAGCTTAGGGAGACTTCGCTTCTCCCAGAAGGCACCTGGAATATGCAAATTAGCCTCCTGAAGCTTGAATCCCTGGTTTGGTGATGCTTTCGAAGCAGCTGGTCCCGGCTGTACCCAACGATCTTCTAGCTTAGGGAGACTTCGCTTCTCCCAGAAGGCACCTGGAATATGCAAATTAGCCTCCTGAAGCTTGAATCCCTGGTTTGGTGATGCTTTCGAAGCAGCTGGTCCCGGCTGTACCCAACGATCTTCTAGCTTAGGGAGACTTCGCTTCTCCCAGAAGGCACCTGGAATATGCAAATTAGCCTCCTGAAGCTTGAATCCCTGGTTTGGTGATGCTTTCGAAGCAGCTGGTCCCGGCTGTACCCAACGATCTTCTAGCTTAGGGAGACTTCGCTTCTCCCAGAAGGCACCTGGAATATGCAAATTAGCCTCCTGAAGCTTGAATCCCTGGTTTTGTATCATCTGCAAATATCGATATTTTACTGTGTAAACCTTCTACCAGATCATTAATGAATATGTTGAAGAGAACAGGTCCCAATACTGACCCCTGCGGTACCCCACTGGTCACAGCGACCCAGTTAGAGACTATACCATTTATAACCACCCTCTGCTTTCTATCACTAAGCCAGTTATTCTGCCACCGATATACGTGGATGAGATGTGTCTGAGGGATGTGATCACAAATCGCTATATAAACAGTGGCAGGTAGCGTTACTCACTAACTGTGCCACCAGTCTCTATCAGCCGCGCGTGGTGATCCGGAAGGATGATGCAGTGATACATTCAACAGGTTTATTTACAGTACCTTGGTGAGAGTGAGGACTGTAGGTTAGAGCTGTTACAGAATCACCAGATAGAGATAATAGAAGCTTCAGGTTAGAGGTAACAAGAGAATCCTTTCTCCAGCTCTGCAGCACATGTGGGATCCAAGATGGCATGGAGTACAAAAACAGGAAGAGAAGGAAAAAGATAGGAGGAGCTAAAGACAGAAAGGTGTTGTGGGAAAATTCCATAACAAATATTACAGTGATATAGCAAACGGCCAGTAGATGGCAGCAAAGTATAACAAATGATAGAACCAGGCTTATTAGCACTACAAAAAGGTCCATGTATGGCTGAAAGTCTATCATAATAAACTGAGCAGCACACTCCCCGTCTGAAATCCTTGGATTTCACTATACCATAAGTCTCGAATTGGGAGTGTTCACCAGAAGTGCCTGGAGGGATACCTCAACCTGTAAGATAAAAACAATGCATGCAATGCAACAATAACATATTGAATAACAAGTCTAGAACGATTTCTTGAAGTAATCCAAAGGATAACCCATCTTCGGATTGGAGAAGCCGCGCTAGGCCAAACTGTCTCCAACCCATTTGTAATCCAAAGGTTGAAGTTCCTTGAAAGAGTTCCTACTGATTGGATGGATAATCAATCCTCAACCGGTATGAGTAAGATAATCTCTGATATAGGCCTAATGAAAGTTTTGGGGTCACCTTGCTTAGTAACTGTCACTTCTACCTTGCGTACCTTGCCATCGTCACTTGGAAAGGTTTTAGAGATAAGTCCCATGGGCCATGTGCTTCTTTCCTCCTTCTGGTCTTTCATGAGGATAATATCTCCTACTTGTAAATTTGGCTTTACGTGTTGCCATTTTCTTCGTTTTTGGAGAAGTGTCAGGTACTCCTTCTTCCATCTATTCCAGAAACAATTAGCCAGATGTTGCACATATTTCCACTGTCTCTGATATTTGTTACCGGACACAGAGTCTTCAGGCGGGTTAGGAACAGTTCCAAGTTTCTGGGTGAGGAGAGTTGCCGGAGTGAGAATTGTAGGAGATTCTGGATCCGTAGATATGGGTACAAGAGGTCTTGAGTTTACTATAGCAGAGACTTCTGCTAAGAAAGTGGTCAAGGTCTCGTGAGTGAGTCTTGAAAGATTTGAGTCCATCAGCATAGATTCCAGTTCCTTGTGAAAAACATTCTGCTGCACATTGCGTATCACAATGAGTTCACTCAGAGGAATGTCTTCTGCAGAGAGAGGCTTATGGCAGATATGCCCACTGTGACAATCAGTGTTACTGTCCTTATTGCGATAGCATTGTACAATGTGTACTAACCTTGCAATGGCACGAACCAGCCTCGTCCATCTTGAGAAGCGATCAAAACGCTGACAGTCCAAGCCAACCTTCTCCTTGAATTTGGTGATGAAGGTGCTGACATCAGGACGGATCTCTGGGTCGACATCTGGATCCTCAAGGCTGAAGCTGTCTTCAACGGCAGTCTCTTTGCACTGTTCGTTAAGGAACTCCGGTCCGGTCAACCAAGAAGAGCTTGCGAAGGCACCAATAGACAATGGTCTAGTAGCAAGGTCCGCAGGGTTAAGATGGGATGGGACGTGCTGCCATTGCTGGGGTTTGGAGGATTTCCTGATCCTTTCCACTCGGTTACTGACATAGACGTAGAAGCGTTTCGTCTGGTTGTATATGTAGCCCAGAACTACCTTACTGTCTGTGTAGAATTTTGTGTCATCCACGTGAATAGCTAGTTCGCTCTGTATGAAGTCTGCAATCTCTATGGCTAGTACAGCCCCACAGAGCTCGAGTCTGGGTATGGTGTGCTCGGGTTTAGGAGCCAGTTTAGCCTTTCCAAACAGAAATCCAACATGGGCTTCATTATTAGAGTCTACAACCTTCAAGTAAGCGACAGCGGCAATAGCTTCAGTGGAGGCATCAGCGAATACATGAATCTCCTTCCTTTGACTTGTAGTTAGGGATGCTGGAGTGTAACAACGTGGTATGTGGATCTTATCCAAGGCGCAAAGAGATTCTCTCCATGACTTCCACTTTAGTTGTTTGTCTGCAGGGAGTGGTATATCCCAGTCCTTAATGTACTCTGAGAGTTGTCTCAGCAGGAGCTTGCCTTGTATAGTCAGGGGTGCGACAAACCCAAGTGGATCATATAGACTGTTCACCACTGACAGAACCCCACGCTTAGTAAATGGTTTTTCTGCACCACTAACCTGAAAGCTGAAGGAGTCATTTAGCAAGTTCCACCTCAGGCCTAGACTTCTCTGTACTGGTGGATTGTCTGAGCCTAGGTTCAAGTCCCTAAATTCTGCGGCATGATCATTAGGGTGAAAGGCCTTCATGACAACAGCACTATTGGAGGCAATTTTATGCAATCTTAAATGAGCTTTAGAAAGCATATCTTGTGTCCGTTGGAGCAGATCTATGGCCTCCTCCACTGTAGGAAGGGATTTAAGACCGTCGTCCACGTAGAAGTCCTTTTCAACGAACTGTTGAGCATCCTTCCCGAACTCTGCTGCACCATCGGAGGCGGTCCTACGTAGGCCGTAGGTGGCGACTGCAGGAGAAGGACTGTTTCCGAAAACGTGCACCTTCATGCGGTATTCGATCATTTCCTTGTTGGTGTCGTTGTCTCGGTGCCATAGAAAACGGAGATAATTTCTGTGATCTTGTTGCACGATGAAACAATGGAACATTTGTTCGATGTCGGCGGTAATGGCGACCGGTTCCTTTCTGAATCTCATGAACACTCCCACCAGGTTATTAGTCAGGTTCGGACCAGTGAGGAGAACGTCATTCAGAGATACGCCGTCATGTTTGGCGCTTGAATCGAACACCACCTGATTTGTTTCGGCTTTCTTGGATGATACACTCCAAAGGAAGGTAGATACCAGCATTCTTCATCAGCTTGCAATGGTGGAGCTGGCTCTGCGTGATCATTGCGAAATATCTTGTCCATAAAAGCTATGAAATGTTCCTTCATTTCAGGCTTGTTCCTTAATGTTCTCTGCAGTGAGATGAATCTAGATAAGGCCTGTTCTCTGTTGTTAGGAAGCCTGGTCCTTGAAGCCTTGAAGGGTAAGGGAGCAACCCAGCGGTCAGATTCATTTTTGAAGAATCCACTGTCCATGATTTTAAGAAACTCCTTGTCTTCTATGGATAAGGCGACTTTGTTGTCATCTTTTGTTGTGTGAAACACTGTTCTCCCTAAGTCATCACCGTAGGGAGTGGGAATGATGTCAGGCTCCTGGATGGAATCAGAGAACCTCTCTTTCACTTCGTAGTGATGAAGGCATGCCTTAAAGTGAGTTGCGCGACCATTTTGGAGCACATACGTTTTACAGGCGTTGACTTCGGATGCCTTGTGACTCCTATCCAGACATACATCGCCCACGATTACCCAGCCTAGGTCGAGTCTTTGGGCGTATGGAGCATCATCTGGGCCGTTGCATTGTTGGCGTACCTTGTGGACCTTCAGAATGTCCCTTCCGAGTAGGATTAGAATATCAGCATTCATGTTCAGAGGAGGAATTTCATTAGTCAGGTGCCTCAAGTGGCGATGATAAAGTGCGGCTTCCGGAGTGGGAATCTCCTCCCTGTTATCAGGTATCTGGTCACATTCAATTAGGGTTGGCAAAGGTATATGCACGTTTCCCTTGATTGAAGAGACTATGTACCCAGAGGCTCTCCTGCCAGAAGTCTCAATACGACCAGAGCAGGTGTTGAGGGTGTATGGAGTCATTTGTCCCTTTATGTTGAAGATCTCAAAGAATTTGGGCCTTGCTAGAGATCGGTTACTTTGCTCATCTATTATGGCATACATTTTGGAGGCCTTGTCGGGTTGTCCTTCTGGATAGACCTTAATCAGACATACCTTGGCACAGCATTTAGGATCAGTCCCTTCTCCACATACCTCAGTACATGAGGAGGAAACAGCGGTTGCAGTTGGGTCAGGGACCTGTGGCTCCCCGCCATGCTTTTGAGCAGGGTTAGATGCTGCAGAAGGTTGTGAGTTGTATGGAGCTAGCGTGGGATGCATGGCTGTGACGTGTTTATCACTGCTGCATTCAGTGCACTTAATGGCGGCCTTACACTCCTTAGCGAGGTGGTCTGAGGAGGTGCAACACTTATAACATATCCCAAGCTCCTTGAGGGTATCTTTACGCTCCTGCAAATTCCTTGCTCTGAATCCACGGCATTCTTTAAGTGGGTGAGGCCTATTGTGGATAGGGCACATACGGTTATTGTCCATGACTTTAGGAGCAACATTATTTGTCTTAGTGAAGGCAGGTGTAGTAAGTGGAACGTCAGTCTTTCTCACAGATACTGTGTTCCTTGAATCTCTACGTTTGGCAATGTTATCATACCTTGTAGATGATGATGATGCTGGTGGAGTAGGCTCAGTGAAGTCGAAGCTGGGATCACTCTTCTTCCGAGCTTGGTCACTGATGAACCTGGAAAAATATGAAAAAGGGGGAAAGGACACATTATACTGCCTTTTATACCGTGAGCCGTGGTCTGCCCATTTATCCTGCATGCCGTGTGGCAACTTGGACACTATTGGATTAACGCCATGAGCAGTATCTAGGTAGCTCAGTCCTGAGAGACGTGGGTCTAATTTTGCCAATTCTATTTCCTTTAGCAGGTCGCTCAGATCTTGAAGTTTTCTATTGTCCTTGTTAGTTATCTTTGGGAAGGTTTGCAGTCTTTTAAATAAGGCACATTCCATAGCTTCTGAGCTGCCATAGGTTTGTTCCAGTCTCTCCCAGGCTGCAATAAGACCTGCATCTGAATAGTCCACATGAACTGCCAATAAGTCTTTATGCGCTCTGCTGATTCAGGGCCTAACCAGTTAACAAGCAAATCCAGTTGTTCCTTGCCGGTGAGATTAAGGTCCTGGATCACTGCTTGAAAGGTGGATTTCCAGGCTCTATAATTCTCAGCACGATCATCAAACTTTGAGAGACTAATGTTTATTAACTCCCGGCGAATCATGTATCTGGCGAAGTCAGACATATCCGATCTCCCGGTCATTGTTGCAGGATGAACTTGTGGTATCCGTAGGGAATGTAAGTTCTCTGGCTTATATGACTGCGACAAATCAGGACGAAATGATGCGGCATAAGGGTTAAACTGTGGTTTAGTCTCTATAGGTTCTGCTGGCTGTGGCCTAAATTGTGAGTTAGTGCTGGAAGTTACCTTGTCGGCAGTAGGTGGCGACATTTCTTGACTTGCGGGCGCATCCGTGTTAGAAACTGGAGGTGGTGCTGGTGCAGATGTTACATGTCTTAGCACGTAGTCTGAAGTTCGATCAGCTGAGTCCTCCATTTCTTCTGGAATAAGACAGTCCGAGTTGTCTTCTTGTCCCAATGCTTGTTCAAGGACCTTCAGTTTAGCAAGGGCTGTTGCTTCTTCCCTTTCTGCTTGGAGTATTTTTAATTTCCTTTGAGCTTCCATCTCATTTCTTTGAGCTTCCACTTTGTTTCTTTGAGCTTCCACTTCCACTTCAGCCTCCCTTTTAGCAAAGGAGCTTTTTACTCTAGCTTCCTCTGCAGCTGCACGGATCTCCAGTAGCTTGTCAGACAATGTTGACTTCCTGGAGTGAGATGATCTGGAAGACCGAGCTGTGATTTTGGTCGATGTTGTGCGATGTGACCTAACCTCTTGGAGGTGAGCGATGCGGAGTTCTGCTTTATCCTGGGCATCTCGTACTAATGAGGTCTTTTCTTGGAGAAGAGTTTCCCTTTCCGTTACTTCTGCTGGGGCATCTTCCATGTCACAGTTACTCAGGAATGTGATGTGCTTTGCAGACAGTCTCTGGTAACGATCATAGGCGGCAGATAAACTCTTCAATGTGGTGGTTAAACCTGCAGCGTCACTGTGATAGCGTGGAAGAGCTGCTAAATAGTGATCAACTCTGCCCCATAAATGTTCTAGGTTATCATGGAACTCGTCTCTAGTAGTCTCAAAGTTCTCTCTGGCCTTTTGTGTCGGCTTGGTTACATGTTTGGGTCGTACGTCCTGCTCTGCAGTAAGTGTGGACTCTGCTCCTGCAGCATCTATGGTGTCGGGAACCTGATGTGCTTCACTTGCAGATGGGTCCATGGTGCCCTTTGTGGACATGTTTTAGATAAGATGGCGGACGGTTAAGACTTGCTAGCAGACAATGCATATGCACACAGACACTGTTGACTTAGGTCTCTTGTTACTATTCTGCCACCGATAGACGTGGATGAGATGTGTCTGAGGGATGTGATCACAAATCGCTATATTAACAATGGCAGGTAGCGTTACTCACTAACTGTGCCACCAGTCTCTATCAGCCGCGCGTGGTGATCCGGAAGGATGATGCAGTGATACATTCAACAGGTTTATTTACAGTACCTTGGTGAGAGTGAGGACTGTAGGTTACAGCTGTTACAGAATCACCAGACAGAGATAATAGAAGCTTCAGGTTAGAGGTAACAAGAGAATCCTTTCTCCAGCTCTGCAGCACATGTGGGATCCAAGATGGCACGGAGTACAAAACAGGAAGAGAAGGAAAAAGGTAGGAGGAGCTAAATACAGAAAGGTGTTGTGGGAAAATTCCATAACAAATATTACAGTGATATAGCAAACGGCCAGTAGATGGCAGCAAAGTATAACAAATGATAGAACCAGGCTTATTAGCACTACATAAAGGTCCATGTATGGCTGAAAGTCTATCATAATAAACTGAGCAGCACACCAGTTACTAACCCATTTACACACATTTTCCCCCAGACCAAGCATTCTCATTTTGTGTACCAACCTCTTGTGCGGCACGGTATCAAACGCTTTGGAAAAATCGAGATATACCACGTCCAATGAATCACCGTGGTCCAGCCTATAGCTTACCTCTTCATAAAAACTGATTAGATTGGTTTGACAGGAGCGATTTCTCATAAACCCATGCTGATATGGAGTTAAACAGTTATTCTCATTGAGATAATCCAGAATAACATCCTTCAGAAACACTTCAAATATTTTACCAACAATAGAGGTTAGACTTACTGGCCTATAATTTCCAGGTTCACTTTTAGAGCCCTTTTTGAATATTGGCACCACATTTGCTATGCGCCAGTCCTGCGGAACAGAGCCTGTCGCTATAGAGTCCCTAAAAATAAGAAATAATGGTTTATCTATTACATTACTTAGTTCTCTTAGTACTCGTGGGTGTATGCCATCCGGACCCGGAGATTTATCTATTTTAATCTTATTTAGCCGGTTTCGCACCTCTTCTTGGGTTAGATTGGTGACCCTTAATATAGGGTTTTCATTGTTTCTTGGGATTTCACCTAGCATTTCATTTTCCACCGTGAATACCGTGGAGAAGAAGGTGTTTAATATGTTAGCTTTTTCCTCGTCATCTACAACCATTCTTTCCTCACTATTTTTTAAGGGGCCTACATTTTCAGTTTTTATTCTTTTACTATTGATATAGTTGAAGAACAGTTTGGGATTAGTTTTACTCTCCTTAGCAATGTGCTTCTCTGTTTCCTTTTTGGCAGCTTTAATTAGTTTTTTAGATAAAGTATTTTTCTCCCTATAGTTTTTTAGAGCTTCAATGGTGCCATCCTGCTTTAGTAGTGCAAATGCTTTCTTTTTACTGTTAATTGCCTGTCTTACTTCTTTGTTTAGCCACATTGGGTTTTTCCTATTTCTAGTCCTTTTATTCCCACAAGGTATAAACCGCTTACACTGCCTATTTAGGATGTTCTTAAACATTTCCCATTTATTATCTGTATTCTTATTTCTGAGGATATTGTCCCAGTCTACCAGATTAAGGGCATCTCTAAGCTGGTCAAACTTTGCCTTCCTAAAGTTCAGTGTTTTTGTGACTCCCTGACAAGTCCCCCTAGTGAAAGACAGGTGAAACTGTACAATATTGTGGTCGCTATTTCCTAGATGCCCGACCACCTGCAGATTTGTTATTCTGTCAGGTCTATTAGATAGTATTAGGTCTAAAAGTGCTGCTCCTCTGGTTGGATTCTGCACCAATTGTGAAAGATAATTTTTCTTGGTTATTAGCAGAAACCTGTTGCCTTTATGAGTTTCACAGGTTTCTGTTTCCCAGTTAATATCCGGGTAGTTAAAGTCCCCCATAACCAGGACCTCATTATGGGTTGCAGCTTCATCTATCTGCTTTAGAAGTAGACTTTCCATGGTTTCTGTTATATTTGGGGGTTTGTAACAGACCCCAATGAGAATTTTGTTACCATTTTTCCCTCCATGAATTTCGACCCATATGGACTCGACATCCTCATTTCCTTCGCTAATATCCTCCCTTAAAGTGGACTTTAGACAAGACTTTACATAGAGACAAACCCCTCCTCCTCTCCGATTTTTACGATCCTTTCTAAACAGACTGTAACCCTGTAAGTTAACTGCCCAGTCATAGCTTTCATCTAACCATGTCTCGGTTATTCCCACTATGTCAAAGTTACCTGTAGATATTTCTGCTTCTAGTTCTTCCATCTTGTTTGTCAGGCTTCTGGCGTTTGCGAGCATGCAGTTTAGAGGATTTTGTTTTGTTCCAATCTCCTCACTGTGGATTGTTTTAGAAATGTTCTTACCTCCCTTCTGAGTATGTTTTCCTGGGTCTTCTTTGTTCAAGTCTAATGTTTTTCTTCCCGTCCCCTCTTCTTCTAGTTTAACGCCCTCCTGATGAGTGTAGCGCGTCTTCTGGCGAATGTGTGTTTCCCAGGTTTGTTGAGGTGTAGTCCGTCTCTGGCGAGGAGTCCATCGTACAAGTAATTCACACCGTGGTCCAGGAATCCGAATCCTTGTTGTCTGCACCATCGTCTTAGCCAGTTGTTTGCATCAAGGATCCTGTTCCATCTCCTGGTGCCATGCCAGTCTACTGGAAGGATAGAAGAAAAAACTACCTGTGCATTCATAAGGCCCCATTCTCCCATATCCATAAGGCCTCATTCTCCCATATCCATAAGGCCCCATTCTCCCATATCCATAAGGCCTCATTCTCCCATATCCATAAGGCCTCATTCTCCCATATTCATAAGGCCCCATTCTCCCATATCCATAAGGCCCCATTCTCCCATATCCATAAGGCCTCATTCTCCCATATCCATAAGGCCCCATTCTCCCATATCCATAAGGCCTCATTCTCCCATATCCATAAGGCCTCATTCTCCCATATCCATAAGGCCTCATTCTCCCATATCCATAAGGCCCCATTCTCCCATATCCATAAGGCCCCATTTTCCCATAACCATAAGGCCTCATTCTCCCATATCCATAAGGCCCCATTCTCCCATATCCATAAGGCCTCATTCTCCCATATCCATAAGGCCTCATTCTCCCATATCCATAAGGCCTCATTCTCCCATATCCATAAGGCCCCATTCTCCCATATCCATAAGGCCCCATTCTCCCATATCCATAAGGCCCCATTCTCCCATATCCATAAGGCCTCATTCTCCCATATCCATAAGGCCCCATTCTCCCATATCCATAAGGCCCCATTCTCCCATATCCATAAGGCCCCATTCACCCATATCCATAAGGCCTCATTCTCCCATATCCATAAGGCCTCATTCTCCCATATCCATAAGGCCCCATTCTCCCATATCCATAAGGCCCCATTCTCCCATATCCATAAGGCCTCATTCTCCCATATCCATAAGGCCCCATTCTCCCATATCCATAAGTCTCCATTCCCCCATATCCATAAGGCCCCATTCTCCCATATCCATAAGGCCTCATTCTCCCATATCCATATGGCCTCATTCTCCCATATCCATAAGGCCCCATTCTCCCATATCCATAAGGCCTCATTCTCCCATATCCATAAGGCCTCATTCTCCCATATCCATAAGGCCTCATTCTCCCATATCCATAAGGCTCCATTCTCCCATATCCATAAGGCCCCATTCTCCCATATCCATAAGGCCCCATTCTCCCATATCCATATGGCCTCATTCTCCCATATCCATAAGGCCCCATTCTCCCATATCCATAAGGCCTCATTCTCCCATATCCATAAGGCCTCATTCTCCCATATCCATAAGGCCTCATTCTCCCATATCCATAAGGCTCCATTCTCCCATATCCATAAGGCCCCATTCTCCCATATCCATAAGGCCCCATTCTCCCATATCCATAAGGCCCCATTCCCCCATATCCATAAGGCCCCATTCTCCCATATCCATAAGGCCCCATTCACCCATATCCATAAGGCCTCATTCTCCCATATCCATAAGGCCTCATTCTCCCATATCCATAAGGCCCCATTCTCCCATATCCATAAGGCCCCATTCTCCCATATCCATAAGGCCTCATTCTCCCATATCCATAAGGCCTCATTCTCCCATATCCATAAGGCCTCATTCTCCCATATCCATAAGGCCCCATTCTCCCATATCCATAAGGCCCCATTCACCCATATCCATAAGGCCCCATTCTCCCATGTCCATAAGGCCCCATTCTCCCATATCCATAAGGCCCCATTCTCCCATATCCATAAGGCCTCATTCTCCCATATCCATAAGGCCTCATTCTCCCATATCCATAAGGCCTCATTCTCCCATATCCATAAGGCCCCATTCTCCCATATCCATAAGGCCTCATTCTCCCATATCCATAAGGCCTCATTCTCCCATATCCATAAGGCCCCATTCTCCCATATCCATAAGGCCCCATTCACCCATATCCATAAGGCCTCATTCTCCCATATCCATAAGGCCTCATTCTCCCATATCCATAAGGCCCCATTCTCCCATATCCATAAGGTCCCATTCTCCCATATCCATAAGGCCCCATTCACCCATATCCATAAGGCCTCATTCTCCCATATCCATAAGGCCTCATTCTCCCATATCCATAAGGCCCCATTCTCCCATATCCATAAGGCCCCATTCTCCCATATCCATAAGGCCTCATTCTCCCATATCCATAAGGCCCCATTCTCCCATATCCATAAGGCCTCATTCTCCCATATCCATAAGGCCCCATTCTCCCATATCCATAAGGCCCCATTCACCCATATCCATAAGGCCCCATTCTCCCATATCCATAAGGCCCCATTCTCCCATATCCATAAGGCCCCATTCTCCCATATCCATAAGGCCCCATTCTCCCATATCCATAAGGCCCCATTCTCCCATATCCATAAGGCCTCATTCTCCCATATCCATAAGGCCCCATTCTCCCATATCCATAAGGCCCCATTCTCCCATATCCATAAGGCCCCATTCTCCCATATCCATAAGGCCCCATTCTCCCATATCCATAAGGCCCCATTCTCCCATATCCATAAGGCCCCATTCTCCCATATCCATAAGGCCTCATTCTCCCATATCCATAAGGCCCCATTCTCCCATATCCATAAGGCCCCATTCTCCCATATCCATAAGGCCCCATTCTCCCATATCCATAAGGCCCCATTCTCCCATATCCATAAGGCCCCATTCTCCCATATCCATAAGGCCCCATTCTCCCATATCCATAAGGCCCCATTCTCCCATATCCATAAGGCCCCATTCTCCCATATCCATAAGGCCTCATTCTCCCATATCCATAAGGCCCCATTCTCCCATATCCATAAGGCCCCATTCTCCCATATCCATAAGGCCTCATTCTCCCATATCCATAAGGCCCCATTCTCCCATATTCATAAGGCCTCATTCACCCATATCCATAAGGCCCCATTCTCCCATATCCATAAGGCCTCATTCTCCCATATTTATAAGGCCCCATTCTCCCATATCCATAAGGCCTCATTCACCCATATCCATAAGGCCCCATTCTCCCATATCCATAAGGCCTCATTCTCCCATATCCATAAGGCCTCATTCTCCCATATTCATAAGGCCTCATTCTCCCATATCCATAAGGTCTCATTCTCCCATATTCATAAGGTGACATTCACCCATATCCATAAGGCCCCATTCTCCCATATCCATAAGGCCTCATTCACCCATATTTATAAGGTGACATTCTCCCATATCCATAAGGCCCCATTCTCCCATATCCATAAGGCCCCATTCTCCCATATCCATAAGGCCCCATTCTCCCATATCCATAAGGCCCCATTCCCCCATATCCATAAGGCCCCATTCTCCCATATCCATAAGGCCTCATTCTCCCATATCCATAAGGCCTCATTCTCCCATATCCATAAGGCCCCATTCTCCCATATCCATAAGGCCTCATTCTCCCATATCCATAAGGTCTCATTCTCCCATATTCATAAGGTGACATTCACCCATATCCATAAGGCCCCATTCTCCCATATCCATAAGGCCCCATTCTCCCATATTCATAAGGCCTCATTCTCCCATATCCATAAGGCCCCATTCTCCCATATCCATAAGGCCTCATTCTCCCATATCCATAAGGTCTCATTCTCCCATATTCATAAGGTGACATTCACCCATATCCATAAGGCCCCATTCTCCCATATCCATAAGGCCTCATTCACCCATATCCATAAGGCCCCATTCTCCCATATCCATAAGGCCTCATTCTCCCATATCCATAAGGCCTCATTCTCCCATATCCATAAGGCCTCATTCTCCCATATCCATAAGGTCTCATTCTCCCATATTCATAAGGTGACATTCACCCATATCCATAAGGCCCCATTCTCCCATATCCATAAGGCCTCATTCACCCATATCCATAAGGCCCCATTCTCCCATATCCATAAGGCCTCATTCTCCCATATCCATAAGGCCCCATTCTCCCATATCCATAAGGTCTCATTCTCCCATATTCATAAGGTGACATTCACCCATATCCATAAGGCCCCATTCTCCCATATCCATAAGGCCTCATTCTCCCATATCCATAAGGCCTCATTCTCCCATATCCATAAGGCCTTATTCTCCCATATCCATAAGGCCTCATTCTCCCATATCCATAAGGTCTCATTCTCCCATATTCATAAGGTGACATTCACCCATATCCATAAGGCCCCATTCTCCCATATCCATAAGGCCTCATTCACCCATATCCATAAGGCCCCATTCTCCCATATCCATAAGGCCTCATTCTCCCATATCCATAAGGCCCCATTCTCCCATATCCATAAGGCCCCATTCTCCCATATTCATAAGGCCTCATTCTCCCATATCCATAAGGCCCCATTCTCCCATATCCATAAGGCCTCATTCTCCCATATCCATAAGGTCTCATTCTCCCATATTCATAAGGTGACATTCACCCATATCCATAAGGCCTCATTCTCCCATATCCATAAGGCCTCATTCTCCCATATTCATAAGGCCTCATTCTCCCATATCCATAAGGTCTCATTCTCCCATATTCATAAGGTGACATTCACCCATATCCATAAGGCCCCATTCTCCCATATCCATAAGGCCTCATTCACCCATATCCATAAGGCCCCATTCTCCCATATCCATAAGGCCTCATTCTCCCATATCCATAAGGTCTCATTCTCCCATATTCATAAGGTGACATTCACCCATATCCATAAGGCCTCATTCTCCCATATCCATAAGGCCTCATTCTCCCATATTCATAAGGCCTCATTCTCCCATATCCATAAGGTCTCATTCTCCCATATTCATAAGGTGACATTCACCCATATCCATAAGGCCCCATTCTCCCATATCCATAAGGCCTCATTCACCCATATCCATAAGGCCCCATTCTCCCATATCCATAAGGCCTCATTCTCCCATATCCATAAGGCCTCATTCTCCCATATCCATAAGGCCTCATTCTCCCATATCCATAAGGCCTCATTCTCCCATATTCATAAGGCCTCATTCTCCCATATCCATAAGGCCCCATTCTCCCATATCCATAAGGCCCCATTCCCCCATATCCATAAGGCCCCATTCTCCCATATCCATAAGGCCTCATTCTCCCATATCCATAAGGCCTCATTCTCCCATATCCATAAGGCCTCATTCTCCCATATTCATAAGGCCTCATTCTCCCATATTCATAAGGTGACATTCACCCATATCCATAAGGCCCCATTCTCCCATATCCATAAGGCCTCATTCACCCATATACATAAGGCCCCATTCTCCCATATCCATAAGGCCTCATTCTCCCATATCCATAAGGCCTCATTCTCCCATATTCATAAGGCCTCATTCACCCATATCCATAAGTCTCCATTCCCCCATATTCATAAGGCCCCATTCTCCCATATCCATAAGGCCTCATTCTCCCATATCCATAAGGCCTCATTCTCCCATATCCATAAGGCCCCATTCCCCCATATTCATAAGGCCCCATACTCCCATATCCATAAGGCCTCATTCTCCCATATCCATAAGTCTCCATTCCCCCATATCCATAAGGCCTCATTCTCCCATATCCATAAGGCCCCATTCTCCCATATCCATAAGGCCCCATTCTCCCATATCCATAAGGCCTCATTCTCCCATATTTATAAGGTGACATTCTCCCATATCCATAAGGCCCCATTCTCCCATATCCATAAGGCCTCATTCTCCCATATTTATAAGGTGACATTCTCCCATATCCATAAGGCCCCATTCCCCCATATCCATAAGGCCCCATTCTCCCATATCCATAAGGCCCCATTCTCCCATATCCATAAGGCCCCATTCCCCCATATCCATAAGGCCCCATTCTCCCATATCCATAAGGCCTCATTCTCCCATATCCATAAGGCCTCATTCTCCCATATCCATAAGGCCTCATTCTCCCATATCCATAAGTCTCCATTCCCCCATATTCATAAGGCCCCACTCCCCCATATTCATAAGGCCCCATTCTCCCATATCCATAAGGCCTCATTCTCCCATATCCATAAGTCTCCATTCCCCCATATCCATAAGGCCCCATTCTCCCATATCCATAAGGCCTCATTCTCCCATATCCATAAGGCCTCATTCTCCCATATCCATAAGGCCCCATTCTCCCATATCCATAAGGCCTCATTCTCCCATATCCATAAGGTCTCATTCTCCCATATTCATAAGGTGACATTCACCCATATCCATAAGGCCCCATTCTCCCATATCCATAAGGCCTCATTCACCCATATTTATAAGGTGACATTCTCCCATATCCATAAGGCCCCATTCTCCCATATCCATAAGGCCCCATTCCCCCATATCCATAAGGCCCCATTCTCCCATATCCATAAGGCCCCATTCTCCCATATCCATAAGGCCCCATTCCCCCATATCCATAAGGCCCCATTCTCCCATATCCATAAGGCCTCATTCTCCCATATCCATAAGGCCTCATTCTCCCATATCCATAAGGCCTCATTCTCCCATATTCATAAGGCCTCATTCTCCCATATCCATAAGGTCTCATTCTCCCATATTCATAAGGTGACATTCACCCATATCCATAAGGCCCCATTCTCCCATATCCATAAGGCCTCATTCACCCATATCCATAAGGCCCCATTCTCCCATATCCATAAGGCCTCATTCTCCCATATCCATAAGGCCTCATTCTCCCATATCCATAAGGCCTCATTCTCCCATATCCATAAGGCCTCATTCTCCCATATTCATAAGGCCTCATTCTCCCATATCCATAAGGCCCCATTCTCCCATATCCATAAGGCCCCATTCCCCCATATCCATAAGGCCCCATTCTCCCATATCCATAAGGCCTCATTCTCCCATATCCATAAGGCCTCATTCTCCCATATCCATAAGGCCTCATTCTCCCATATTCATAAGGCCTCATTCTCCCATATTCATAAGGTGACATTCACCCATATCCATAAGGCCCCATTCTCCCATATCCATAAGGCCTCATTCACCCATATCCATAAGGCCCCATTCTCCCATATCCATAAGGCCTCATTCACCCATATCCATAAGGCCCCATTCTTCCATATCCATAAGGCCTCATTCTCCCATATCCATAAGGCCCCATTCTCCCATATCCATAAGGCCTCATTCACCCATATCCATAAGGCCCCATTCTCCCATATCCATAAGGCCTCATTCACCCATATCCATAAGGCCCCATTCTTCCATATCCATAAGGCCTCATTCTCCCATATCCATAAGGCCTCATTCTCCCATATTCATAAGGCCTCATTCACCCATATCCATAAGGCCCCATTCTCCCATATCCATAAGGCCCCATTCTCCCATATCCATAAGGCCCCATTCCCCCATATCCATAAGGCCCCATTCTCCCATATCCATAAGGCCTCATTCTCCCATATCCATAAGGCCCCATTCTCCCATATCCATAAGGCCTCATTCACCCATATCCATAAGGCCCCATTCTCCCATATCCATAAGGCCTCATTCACCCATATCCATAAGGCCCCATTCTTCCATATCCATAAGGCCTCATTCTCCCATATCCATAAGGCCTCATTCTCCCATATTCATAAGGCCTCATTCACCCATATCCATAAGGCCCCATTCTCCCATATCCATAAGGCCCCATTCTCCCATATCCATAAGGCCCCATTCCCCCATATCCATAAGGCCCCATTCTCCCATATCCATAAGGCCTCATTCTCCCATATCCATAAGGCCTCATTCTCCCATATCCATAAGGCCTCATTCTCCCATATCCATAAGGCCTCATTCTCCCATATTCATAAGGCCTCATTCTCCCATATCCATAAGGCCCCATTCTCCCATATCCATAAGGCCCCATTCCCCCATATCCATAAGGCCCCATTCTTCCATATCCATAAGGCCTCATTCTCCCATATCCATAAGGCCTCATTCTCCCATATTCATAAGGCCTCATTCACCCATATCCATAAGGCCCCATTCTCCCATATCCATAAGGCCCCATTCTCCCATATCCATAAGGCCCCATTCCCCCATATCCATAAGGCCTCATTCTCCCATATCCATAAGGCCTCATTCACCCATATCCATAAGTCTCCATTCCCCCATATTCATAAGGCCCCATTCTCCCATATCCATAAGGCCTCATTCACCCATATCCATAAGGCCCCATTCTCCCATATCCATAAGGCCCCATTCTCCCATATCCATAAGGCCCCATTCCCCCATATCCATAAGGCCCCATTCTCCCATATCCATAAGGCTCCATTCTCCCATATCCATAAGGCCCCATTCTCCCATATTCATAAGGCCCCATTCTCCCATATCCATAAGGCCTCATTCTCCCATATCCATAAGGCCTCATTCTCCCATATCCATAAGGCCCCATTCCCCCATATTCATAAGGCCCCATTCTCCCATATCCATAAGGCCTCATTCTCCCATATCCATAAGTCTCCATTCCCCCATATCCATAAGGCCTCATTCTCCCATATCCATAAGGCCCCATTCTCCCATATCCATAAGGCCCCATTCTCCCATATCCATAAGGCCTCATTCTCCCATATTTATAAGGTGACATTCTCCCATATCCATAAGGCCCCATTCTCCCATATCCATAAGGCCTCATTCTCCCATATTTATAAGGTGACATTCTCCCATATCCATAAGGCCCCATTCCCCCATATCCATAAGGCCCCATTCTCCCATATCCATAAGGCCCCATTCTCCCATATCCATAAGGCCCCATTCCCCCATATCCATAAGGCCCCATTCTCCCATATCCATAAGGCCTCATTCTCCCATATCCATAAGGCCTCATTCTCCCATATCCATAAGGCCTCATTCTCCCATATCCATAAGTCTCCATTCCCCCATATTCATAAGGCCCCATTCTCCCATATCCATAAGGCCTCATTCTCCCATATCCATAAGGCCCCATTCCCCCATATTCATAAGGCCCCATTCTCCCATATCCATAAGGCCTCATTCTCCCATATCCATAAGTCTCCATTCCCCCATATCCATAAGGCCTCATTCTCCCATATCCATAAGTCTCCATTCCCCCATATCCATAAGGCCCCATTCTCCCATATCCATAAGGCCTCATTCTCCCATATCCATAAGTCTCCATTCCCCCATATCCATAAGGCCTCATTCTCCCATATCCATAAGTCTCCATTCCCCCATATCCATAAGGCCTCATTCTCCCATATCCATAAGTCTCCATTCTCCCATATCCATAAGGCCCCATTCTCCCATATCCATAAGGCCTCATTCTCCCATATTTATAAGGTGACATTCTCCCATATCCATAAGGCCCCATTCCCCCATATCCATAAGGCCCCATTCCCCCATATCCATAAGGCCCCATTCTCCCATATCCATAAGGTGACATTCCCCCATCTCTCTATAAGGCCCCATTCACCCATATCCATGTCTCCATTCTCCCATGTCCATAAGGCACCATTCACTCATACCCATAGAGTCCTATGCATACTTTAGCTCCAATTCAAGCATACCTATAAAGTCCCATTCATTCATTGGCCCTACTCATCCATATCTTTAAGCTCCTATTTGTCTGGACAAAAAAAAGGCTTTTGTAATATGTTGAGTCGGAATACCTTTTTTCTGTAGTGACTAGTGTAGTAGAAGATCACATACAGCTAAAGTTAAAAAAGTATACTGCATTGTATTTTATCTTTTTTTCTTTTGTATGCTATTTTATGACTATTATTTGCCATACGTGACATCACAACCTTTATACAATAAGAATTCCTCCGGACGTGCGCCGAGCGGAAGGCTCAAACGTAGTTGTTTTTTTAAAATGTTTTTGATTCTATTTCACGCAGATCAAGAACTGCAGAACATGCTCCATTCTTCATTGGCAGCGATATTGACACGTCGATGGTATATTTCCAGCTCTGACCTCCCGAATGGTTCTAAAATATAGATAAAGTATGCTAAATACAATTATCTCAGGTGATCTCCCTGTAGTTCGGGAGAACATCTTATTGTGGTATTTATTTCTTTTCTCGCTGCGTTATTTGATTTGCAGAATTTACTGTCTCTTCTTGTTTTCGCTGCAGTCTTTTTGACACTACATGACAAGCTAAGACTGATTACAGCTCCGGAATGGGAAAAAAATGCTTCTCACGGATTCCTGACTATGAAAGTTACATCGAAGAATCATTTCAAGAGCATTTTCACCAAGGATCAGAAATGAACCAGTAAATAGAAGCTACAGAGTAATTCTGGGTCATTCGTGTTTGGAGCGCCTCCAAGGGCAGTGGGGTACTCGGATCCGGGCCCTTCGGTTCTCAGTGGGGATGTCACGGTGGCTGACCCGGTCCGTGGCCCTCGGGAGGTCTGTTGATGAAATAGGGGGATAGCTCTTTAACCCCTTAGCGACCGCCGATACACCTTTTAACGGTGGCCGCTAAGGGTACTTAAACCACAGCGCCGGCGCTGTGGAAAAAGTAAATAGCGCCCCCCTGAGGCCGATTTTCTCCGGGGTCTCGGCTGCCGGGGGTAGCCGAGAACCCAGAGAACATGATTCGGGGGTGTTTTAACCCACCCCGCATTTGCGATCGCCGGTAATTAACCGTTTACCGGCAATCGCAAAAAAAAAAAAAAAAAAAAAAAAGCGATCTCTTTTTAATTTCTCTGTCCTCCGATGTGATCGCACATCGGAGGACAGAGAAAAGGGGTCCCAGGTGGCCCCCCAATACTCACCTAGCTCCCCCGATGCTCCTCGTGGCTCCCGGTGGGCGCCGCCATCTTAAAAATGGCGGGCGCATGCGCAGTGCGCCCGCCGGCCGGCCCCGCTAGAATCTTTGGGGTCTCGGCTGCCGGGGGTAGCCGAGACCCCAAAGAGCATGATCGGGGTCGGTTTTACCCACCCCTGTTTTGCCTGATCGCCGGTAATTAACTGTTTACCGGCGACCGCAAAAAAAAAAAAAAAAAGTAAAGTGTAATTCTCTGTCCTCTGATGTGATCGCACATCAGAGGACAGATAAATAGGGGGATTCAGGGACCCTACAATACTCACCTTTGTCCCTGGATCCTCTTGCTGCTCCTCCTGGCCGCCTGCAGAAGAAAATGGCGGGCGCATGCGCAGTGCGCCCGCCATCTGTCTCCATCTGCCGGCCGGCAGGAGAATGGCAGTTGGGGCTAAAATTAGGGTTAGGGTTAGGAGTAGGGTTAGGGGTAGGGTTAGGGTTAGGGGTAGGGTTAGGGTTAGGGGTAGGGGTAGGGTTAGGGGTAGGGTTAGGGGTAGGGTTAGGGGTAGGGCTAGGGTTGGGGCTAAATTTAGGGTTAGGGTTGGGGCTAAATTTAGGGTTAGGCTTCTTTCACACTTACGTCGGTACAGGGCCGTCGCAATGCGTCGGCCCAACATACCGACGCACGTTGTGAAAATTGTGCACAACGTGGGCAGCAGCTGTAGTTTTTCAACGCATCTGCTGCCCAATCTATGTCCTGGGGAGGAGGGGGCGGAGTTACGGCCACGCATGCGCGGTCAGAAATGGCGGATGCGACGTACAAAAAAACGTTTCATTGAACTTTTTTGTGCTGACGGTCCGCCAAAACACAACTGATCCAGTGCATGACGGACGCGACGTGTGGCCATCCGTCACGATCCGTCGGCAATACAAGTCTGCGGGCACATTTGCAGGATCCGTTTCTTGTCCAAAACGACGGATTGCGACGGATGCCAAATGACGCAAGTGTGAAAGTAGCCTTAGGGCTAGGGATAGGGTTGGGGCTAAAGTTAGGGCTAGGGTTGGGGCTAAAGTTAGGGTTAGAGCTGGGATTAGGGTTAGGGTTTGGATTAGGGTTGGTGTTAGGGTTAGGGTTGGCATTAGGGTTATGCTTGGGATTAGGGTTAGGTTTGGGATTAGGGTTGAGATTAGGATTAGGGTTGTGTTGGATTTAGGGTTTTGATTAGGGTTATGGTTGACATTAGGGTTGTTTTGGGGTAAGGGTTGGGATTATCGTTAGGGTTAGTGATTAGGATTATGGATCAGGTTGGGATTAGGGTTAGGGGTGTGTTGGGGTTAGGGTTGGAGCTAGAATTGGGGGGTTTCCACTGTTTAGGTACATCAGGGGGTCTCCAAACACGACAGCCAATTTTGCGCTCAAAAAGTCAAATGGTGCTCCCTCCCTTCTGAGCTCTGCCGTGCGCCTAAACAGTGGGTTACCCCCACATATGGGGCATCAGCGTACTCGGGATAAATTGGACAACAACTTCTGGGGTCCAATTTCTCTTGTTACCCTTGTGAAAATAAAAACTTGGGGGCTACAATATCTTTTTTGTGAAAAAAAAAATATTTTTTATTTTCACAACTCTGCATTCTAAACTTCTGTGAAGCACTTGGGCATTCAAAGTTCTCACCACACATCTAGATAAGTTCCTTGGGGGGTCTAGTTTCCAAAATGGGGTCACTTGTGGGGGGTTACTACAGTTTAGGTACATCAGGGGCTCTGCAATCGCAACATAATGCCCACAGACCATTCTATCAAAGTCTGCATTCCAAAAAGGCGCTCCTTCCCTTCCGAGCTCTGCCGTGCGCCCAAACAGTGGTTTACCCCCACATATAGCACATCAGCGTACTTGGGATAAATTGGACAACAACTATTGCAGTCCAATTTCTCCTGTTACCCTTGTGAAAATAAAAACTTGGGGGCTACAATATCTTTTTTGTGGAAAAAAAAAATATTTTTTATTTTCACGACTCTGCATTCTAAATTTCTGTGAAGCACTTGGGCATTCAAAGTTCTCACCACATATCTAGATAAGTTCCATGGGGGGTCTAGTTTCCAAAATGGGGTCACTTGTGGAGGGTTTCTACTGGTTAGGTACATCAGGGGCTCTGCAAACGCAACATAATACCCGCAGACCATTCTATCAAAGTCTACATTCCAAAACGGCGCTCCTTCCTTCCGAGCTCTGCCGTGCGCCCAAACAGTGGTTTACCCCCACATATGGGGTACCAGCATACTCAGGACAAATTGGACAACAACTTTTGGGGTCCAATTTCTCTTGTTACCCTTGTGAAAATAAAAACTTGGGGGCTAAATATCTTTTTTGTGGAAAAAAAAAATATTTTTTATTTTCACGGCTCTACATTATAAACTTCTGTGAAGCACTTGGGCATTCAAGGTTCTCACCACACATCTAGATAAGTTCCATGGGGGGTCTAGTTTCCAAAATGGGGTCACTTGTGGGGGATTTCTACTGTTTAGGCACATCAGGGGCTCTCCAAACGCGACATGGCGTCCGATCTCAATTCCAGCCAATTCTACATTGAAAAAGTAAAACGGCACTCTTTCTCTTCCAAGCTCTGCGGTGCGCCCAAACAGTGGTTTACCCCCACATATTAGGTATCGACATACTCAGGAGAAATTGCACAACAACTTTAGTGGTCTAATTTCTCCTGTTACCCTTGTGAAAATAAAAATTTGTGGGCAAAAATATCATTTTTGTAGAAAAAATGCAATTTTTTTTTTCACGGCTCTACGTTATAAACTTCTGTGAAGCACATGGGGGTTCAAAGTGCTCGCCACACATCTAGATAAGTTCCTTAAGGGGTCTAGTTTCCAAAATGGTGTCATTTGTGGGGGATTTCCACTGTTTAGGCACATCAGGGGCTCTGCAAACGCGACATGGCGTACAATCTCAATTCCAGCCAATTCTACATTGAAAAAGTAAAACGGCACTCCTTCTCTTCCAAGCTCTGCAGTGCGCCCTAACAGTGGTTTACCCCCACATATTGGGTATCGACGTACTCAGGAGAAATTGCACAACAACTTTTGTGGTCTAATTGCTCCTGTTACCCTTGTGAAAATAAAAATTTGTGGGCAAAAAGATCATTTTTGTGTAAACAAAAGCGATTTTTTATTTTCACGGCTCTACGTTATAAACTTCTGTGAAGCACTTGGGGGTTCAAAGTGCTCACCACACATCTAGATAAGTTCCTTAAGGGGTCTAGTTTCCAAAATGGTGTCACTTGTGGGGAGTTTCCATTGTTTAGGCACATCAGGGGCTCTCTAAACGTGACATGGCGTCTGATCTCAATTCCAGCCAATTCTGCATTGAAAAAGTCAAACGGCGCTCCTTCACTTCTAAGTTCTGCGGTGCGCCCAAAAAGTGGTTTACCCCCACATATGGGGTATTGGCGTATTCAGGAGAAATTACATAACAAAATTTATGGTTACATTTCTGTTTTTACACTTGTGAAAATAAAAAAATGGTTCTGAATTAAGATGTTTGCAAAAAAAAGTTAAATGTTCATTTTTTCCTTCCACATTGTTTCAGTTCCTGTGAAGCACGTAAAGGGTTAATAAACTTCTTGAATGTGGTTTTGAGAACCTTGAGGGGTGTAGTTTTTAGAATGGTGTCACACTTCATTATTTTCTATCATATAGACCCCTCAAAATGACTTCAAATGTGATGTGGTCCCTAAAAAAAAATGGTGTTGTAAAAATGAGAAATTGCTGGTCAACTTTTAACCCTTATAACTCCCTAACAAAAAAAAATTTAGTTTCCAAAATTGTGCTGATGTAAAGTAGACATGTGGGAAATGTTATTTATTAACTATTTTTTGTGACATATCTCTCTGATTTAAGGGCATAAAAATACAAAGTTTGAAAATTGCAAAATTTTAAAAATTTCCACCATATTTCCGTTTTTTTCATAAATAATCGCAAGTAATATCGAAGAAATGTTACCACTAACATGAAGTACAATATGTCACGAAAAAACAATCTCAGAATCACCAGGATCCGTTGAAGCGTTCCAGAGTTATAACCTCATAAAGTGACAGTGGTCAGAATTGCAAAAATTGGCCTGGTCATTAAGTACCAAATTGGCTCTGTCACTAAGGGGTTAAAGGGATAATGTTCGTGATGCCACCTGTGGTATTCGGTCAGGATGACCGACGCTGCTTAGGAGTCCACTGGGGTGATGTTATGGCAGCTAGATGGTATACCTTCCCACAGGTGAAGTATGTCCCCAGGGCTTCCCAGTGTGTAGATGGTGGATGGTGGATGATGTAAGGTGCAGTGAATAACGAGGACACAAGGTTGCAGTCTCTTTACCTTTTCTGAAGGCTTCAGCGTCCACAGTCCAGGGTAGGGACCACAGGGTAGGCAGAGTCCGGCCGGTCTGAAGGCACATCCAGAGTCCCCTTATCCAGGTGGAATTCAATAGCCTTCCTCTAGCGCCTGGGCATTGTAGTACCTCCCTGCTGAGCAACTCGGTAAGGTCCTCACTTCTATTGTAGATGTTAAGTCTCTTCTCTCTGTCCCCCTGATGGATAGGACAAACCCGTATGACTGGTGGTCTGAGGCTTTTTATAGGGACCCTAGAGATGCCCTGGCCCCCACAATTTGCCACCGTGCCTCCTGGGTATATGGTCGGGCAGTCAACGTGGAATCAACTGTCCTGCCAGTATCTGAAGTAACGGCATAGAGATCCTTACTCCCTCGGTGTTCTGGCTACCGGTGGTGTGCTTCAGATGGAGGCAGCCTGCTTCTAGCTGGTCTCCCGCTGACGTTCCTCTCCTGTTGCTATGACTTCGTTGCTCACTCACTGCAACACAATTTCTTTTGTGTCCTTTCTTAGGATGCTGTCGCATGGGATGCAGGCGCAGCTCCGTGTACCTTCGTCTTCCACAGGCCGCAGTCTGGAGCTGGCTGGGACCCACTCCAACCAGCCTCTGCCAAACTTGGTCGGGACCCACTGACTACCTTCTACTCCCTCTAGTCAGCTTCTGTCTCACTTCCTAACCAACCCACCAGTTTTACCTAAGTGTGAGGAGTGCCCTAGTAGATAGAAGCATGGCTCCCCCTGGCGGACTGGAGTGTGAAGTGTGTTTTGTGGTTGTGATTAGAGTTGAGCGACCTTGACCTTTTTGGAGTCGAGCCGGGTTTCGCGAAACCCGACTATCTCAAAAGTCGGGTCGAGTGAAATCGGCCGATTATGACGTAAAGTCGGGATCGACCGAAACACGAAACCCAATGCAAGTCAATGGGGCAGCATAGTCGGCAGTGAGTGGGGGCCAGGAAAACACCTAGACTGCCCATTTTAATGTCAAAACCATCCATTCTTCTTAATGAAGCTTGTCAAGCGTAATTTACCTTATAATAATTGGAAGGCATTTGAAATTGGGGGTCATTTGGCTAAAGTTGTGGTGGGTAGGGCTGGTTCAAGTAATTAGTGGGCCCAGGAAATCTGGACCACGTCACGGCAGTGGAGCAGGGAGAGGTAAGTATTTCAACTTTGCAAGTGCTGTGAACCTGAGCAAGCAGGGGGGGCCCACTTGTTGGCATTGGCACTGGCACAGGGCCCCTCAAAGTACAGCGTTGTGTTTGCACGGCGGGGGCGCCTCCCACCGGCAGCAACACTTTTGCGTACCATGAGAGGCCCTGTGCCAGTGACGTCGCCAACTAGTATTCCTCCCCCCACCTGATGAAGGAACCTGCACTTTCATCTGCACCTTCCTGTTTGTCCCCGTGTAAGGTGGTATGGTATGCGGGAAGGGGGACCTGACTTTCAGCAGGGTCACAATCTTGCAGTGTAGCGTGCACGGGAAATGTTGCGTTATGGGTCAATGTACCAGCAGACTCATCTATCACTGGCTGGGCATGGGCAGGATGAGGAAGAAACACAGATATAGGCCCAAAGAATAAAGTGGGCTAAATGCAGTTCAAAATTGGTAACACAGGACTAATCAGGGGGCATTGCAGTGGAGGACAACTGGAATGAGAGGCTGACAGAGAGTAGGCCCAAATCAGTAAGTAGTCGAAATGCAGTTCAAAATTGGCAACAGTAGTAAACAGGCGGCACAGCTTTGTTCAGTGGAGGAGAACAGCAAGGAGTGGCAGACACCGATAGTAGGCCCCAACCCAACTAGTAGGCCAAATGCAGTCTAACATTAACAACTACTTAACGAGCGCCTGAAAACGGAATTTCAGGACAGGAAACCAGGAGAACAGCAAGGAGCGGCAGACACCGATAGTAGGCCCCAAACCAACTAGTACGCCAAATGCAGTTGTTCCGTTTAACCACAATTTAATGAGAGCCTGAAGATAGAAGTTCAGGAAAGGCAACCTGGAGAACACCTTGGAGTGGAACACACCATCTCTCTACACCCCATACCCAATTTGTAGGTCTAATGCAGCGTAGTTTCCAACAACTACTAAACGAGAGCCGGAAGATCGAAGCAATGGAGAGGAAACCTGGGGAACACCTTGGAGTGTAACACACCATCTCTCTACACCCCATACCCAATTTGTAGGCCTAATGCAGCGTAGTTTCCAACAACTACTAAACGAGAGCCGGAAGATCGAAGCAATGGAGAGGAAACCTGGGGAACACCTTGGAGTGTAACACACCATCTCTCTACAGTGGAACACACCATCTCTCTACACCCCATACCCAATTTGTAGGCCTAATGCAGCGTAGTTTCCAACAACTACTAAACGAGAGCATGATGATCGAAGCATTGGCGAGGAAACCTGGGGAACACATTGGAGTGGAACACACCATCTCTCTACAGTGGAACACACCATCTCTCTACACCCCATACCCAATTTGTAGGCCTAATGCAGCGTAGTTTCCAACAACTACTAAACGAGAGCCGGAAGATCGAAGCTCAGGAAAGGCAACCTGGAGAACACCTTGGAGTGGAACACACCATCTCTCTACACCCCATACCCAATTTGTAGGCCCAATGCAGCGTAGTTTCCAACAACTACTAAACGAGAGCCGGAAGATCGAAGCAATGGAGAGGAAACCTGGGGAACACCTTGGAGTGTAACACACCATCTCTCTACACCCCATACCCAATTTGTAGGCCTAATGCAGCGTAGTTTCCAACAACTACTAAACGAGAGCCGGAAGATCGAAGCAATGGAGAGGAAACCTGGGGAACACCTTGGAGTGTAACACACCATCTCTCTACACCCCATACCCAATTTGTAGGCCTAATGCAGCGTAGTTTCCAACAACTACTAAACGAGAGCATGAAGATCGAAGCAATGGAGAGGAAACCTGGGGAACACCTTGGAGTGGAACACACCATCTCTCTACACCCCATACCCAATTTGTAGGCCTAATGCAGCGTAGTTTCCAACAACTACTAAACGAGAGCATGATGATCGAAGCATTGGCGAGGAAACCTGGGGAACACCTTGGAGTGTAACACACCATCTCTCTACACCCCATACCCAATTTGTAGGCCTAATGCAGCGTAGTTTCCAACAACTACTAAACGAGAGCCGGAAGATCGAAGCAATGGAGAGGAAACCTGGGGAACACCTTGGAGTGTAACACACCATCTCTCTACAGTGGAACACACCATCTCTCTACACCCCATACCCAATTTGTAGGCCTAATGCAGCGTAGTTTCCAACAACTACTAAACGAGAGCATGATGATCGAAGCATTGGCGAGGAAACCTGGGGAACACCTTGGAGTGGAACACACCATCTCTCTACACCCCATACCCAATTTGTAGGCCTAATGCAGCGTAGTTTCCAACAACTACTAAACGAGAGCATGAAGATCGAAGCAATGGAGAGGAAACCTGGGGAACACCTTGGAGTGGAACACACCATCTCTCTACACCCCATACCCAATTTGTAGGCCTAATGCAGCGTAGTTTCCAACAACTACTAAACGAGAGCATGATGATCGAAGCATTGGCGAGGAAACCTGGGGAACACCTTGGAGTGTAACACACCATCTCTCTACACCCCATACCCAATTTGTAGGCCTAATGCAGCGTAGTTTCAAACAACTACTAAACGAGAGCCGGAAGATCGAAGCTCAGGAAAGGCAACCTGGAGAACACCTTGGAGTGGAACACACCATCTCTCTACACCCCATACCCAATTTGTAGGCCCAATGCAGCGTAGTTTCCAACAACTACTAAACGAGAGCCGGAAGATCGAAGCAATGGAGAGGAAACCTGGGGAACACCTTGGAGTGTAACACACCATCTCTCTACACCCCATACCCAATTTGTAGGCCTAATGCAGCGTAGTTTCCAACAACTACTAAATGAGAGCCGGAAGATCGAAGCAATGGAGAGGAAACCTGGGGAACAGCTTGGAGTGTAACACACCATCTCTCTACACCCCATACCCAATTTGTAGGCCTAATGCAGCGTAGTTTCCAACAACTACTAAACGAGAGCCGGAAGATCGAAGCAATGGAGAGGAAACCTGGGGAACACCTTGGAGTGTAACACACCATCTCTCTACACCCCATACCCAATTTGTAGGCCTAATGCAGCGTAGTTTCCAACAACTACTAAACGAGAGCATGAAGATCGAAGCAATGGAGAGGAAACCTGGGGAACACCTTGGAGTGGAACACACCATCTCTCTACACCCCATACCCAATTTGTAGGCCTAATGCAGCGTAGTTTCCAACAACTACTAAACGAGAGCATGATGATCGAAGCATTGGCGAGGAAACCTGGGGAACACCTTGGAGTGTAACACACCATCTCTCTACACCCCATACCCAATTTGTAGGCCTAATGCAGCGTAGTTTCCAACAACTACTAAACGAGAGCCGGAAGATCGAAGCAATGGAGAGGAAACCTGGGGAACACCTTGGAGTGTAACACACCATCTCTCTACAGTGGAACACGCCATCTCTCTACACCCCATACCCAATTTGTAGGCCTAATGCAGCGTAGTTTCCAACAACTACTAAACGAGAGCCGGAAGATCGAAGCAATGGAGAGGAAACCTGGGGAACACCTTGGAGTGTAACACACCATCTCTCTACACCCCATACCCAATTTGTAGGCCTAATGCAGCGTAGTTTCCAACAACTACTAAACGAGAGCCGGAAGATCGAAGCAATGGAGAGGAAACCTGGGGAACACCTTGGAGTGTAACACACCATCTCTCTACAGTGGAACACACCATCTCTCTACACCCCATACCCAATTTGTAGGCCTAATGCAGCGTAGTTTCCAACAACTACTAAACGAGAGCATGATGATCGAAGCATTGGCGAGGAAACCTGGGGAACACCTTGGAGTGGAACACACCATCTCTCTACAGTGGAACACACCATCTCTTTACACCCCATACCCAATTTGTAGGCCTAATGCAGCGTAGTTTCCAACAACTACTAAACGAGAGCCGGAAGATCGAAGCTCAGGAAAGGCAACCTGGAGAACACCTTGGAGTGGAACACACCATCTCTCTACACCCCATACCCAATTTGTAGGCCTAATGCAGCGTAGTTTCCAACAACTACTAAACGAGAGCCGGAAGATCGAAGCAATGGAGAGGAAACCTGGGGAACACCTTGGAGTGTAACACACCATCTTTCTACACCCCATACCCAATTTGTAGGCCTAATGCAGCGTAGTTTCCAACAACTACTAAACGAGAGCATGATGATCGAAGCATTGGCGAGGAAACCTGGGGAACACCTTGGAGTGGAACACACCATCTCTCTACAGTGGAACACACCATCTCTCTACACCCCATACCCAATTTGTAGGCCTAATGCAGCGTAGTTTCCAACAACTACTAAACGAGAGCCGGAAGATCGAAGCTCAGGAAAGGCAACCTGGGGAACACCTTGGAGTGGAACACACCATCTCTCTACACCCCATACCCAATTTGTAGGCCCAATGCAGCGTAGTTTCCAACAACTACTAAACGAGAGCCGGAAGATCGAAGCTCAGGAAAGGCAACCTGGGGAACACCTTGGAGTGTAACAAACCCTCTCTCTACACCACGGAAGGGCTGATTCTTAGGAAGGAAGGCTGTCGGAAAGAAGCAGGGCGCGTCCGAGGGTGATTATATTCTTATTAGGTATATACTCACCCTCGGACGCGCCCTGCTTCTTTATTTGTAATGAATGTTTATTTGCAATGTGGTTTTGACTTACTCTATTTTTTTGGTAAATAATGATTTTATTATTTTCATTGTTTTGCATCTTCTTGGCAATAATATAAAGAAGACGCAACAGGACAACACTCGGTGGATGCCATATCTGTGTTTAAAATTGAAAAAACCTTTCAGTTAACTACTTGCAGGAGAATGTTATTGTAGCTGGTGGCCATTTTTAGTACTGTACCAGATTTTTGTTGTATGTGTTTGTTTTTAATGTTAAAATGTCTGCATTTGATATCTCTCCAGTATTTTCTTTTTTATAAGCAAAATACTTATTTTTATATTTTCTGATGTTGGTTCCAGTGGTACACGGGCAGCAGTGGTGTGGTCAGTGGAGGCCTAGTGGAAGGAGTGACCGCAGACAGGCATCGAAGGCCTAAAATAATAACACATGGCTGTAGGCAATTTTAAATTGGTTCCAGGGGTACACGGGCAGCAGTGGTGTGGTCAGTGGAGGCCTAGTGGAAGGAGTGACCGCAGACAGGCATCGAAGGCCTAAAATAATAACACATGGCTGTAGGCAATTTTAAATTGGTTCCAGGGGTACACGGGCAGCAGTGGTGTGGTCAGTGGAGGCCTAGTGGAAGGAGTGACCGCAGACAGGCATCGAAGGCCTAAAATAATAACACATGGCTGTAGGCAATTTTAAATTGGTTACAGGGGTACACGGGCAGCAGTGGTGTGGTCAGTGGAGGCCTAGTGGAAGGAGTGACCGCAGACAGGCATCGAAGGCCTAAAATAATAACACATGGCTGTAGGCAATTTTAAATTGGTTACAGGGGTACACGGGCAGCAGTGGTGTGGTCAGTGGAGGCCTAGTGGAAGGAGTGACCGCAGACAGGCATCGAAGGCCTAAAATAATAACACATGGCTGTAGGCAATTTTAAATTGGTTCCAGGGGTACACGGGCAGCAGTGGTGTGGTCAGTGGAGGCCTAGTGGAAGGAGTGACCGCAGACAGGCATCGAAGGCCTAAAATAATAACACATGGCTGTAGGCAATTTTAAATTGGTTACAGGGGTACACGGGCAGCAGTGGTGTGGTCAGTGGAGGCCTAGTGGAAGGAGTGACCACAGACAGGCATCGAAGGCCTAACATAACAAAAATGTCAATACAATGGTATTGTCAGTGGCAGGCATTGAAGGATGTCAGCGCATAGACTAAACATTGGTGGAGCTGTGAGATAATTTTGCAAGTGGTAGAGCACTGTTTGAGCTGGGGTGGGGGGAAACTGTCTTGTGGCCGGCGGTACAGGCCCAGGGCCCCTCATATTACATTGGTGTGTCTGACGTTGGGTGCGCACCACCACCGCCAGAGACACTTTATTGTACTAGGAGGGACCCAGTGGCAGTGCCGTCGACCAAAAGCGGGCTCACCCACCTCTTCAGACAAACTGCACTCTCACGGGTGCTGTCGCCAAGTGTCGATACCACGGCCCCGTGTGGGGAGTTTGGCCATTTAGTGAGGTGTAAACATGTCGTATGCTGGACAATCAGGTGCAGAAAATTACGAGATTGGAAAAGGCATTCAGAATAGTCCACAGGCAAGACCTTTTCATAGGAAAGCTAGGTGTCAGCCGGGCAAGGTGGGGCAAAAGATTTCGAAATCCAGTTGTGGTTCATTTTAATGAAGGTTAGATCATCTACATTTTGGGTAGCCAGACGAGTCCTTTTTTCTGTTAGTATTGAACCTGCAGCACTGAATACTCTTTCTGATAGGACACTAGCTGCCGGGCAAGCAAGCTCCTGCAATGCATATTCTGCCAATTCTGGCCAGGTGTCTAATTTTGATGCCCAGTAATCAAATGGAAATGACGGTTGAGGGAGAACATCGATAAGGGATGAAAAATAGTTTGTAACCATACTGGACAAATGTTGTCTCCTGTCACTTTGAATTGATGCTGCAGTACCTGTCCTGTCTGCGGTCATATCAAAATCACTCCACAACCTGGTCAGAAAACCCCTCTGGCCAACGCCACTTCTGATTTCTGCCCCTCTAACTCCTCTGGTCTGCTGGCCCCTGCAGCTCGTGTGAGAACGATCACGGGCGCTGTGTGCAGGGAATGCCAGAAGCAAACGGTCAACAAGAGTTGATTGTTTGGTTGCTAATATTAGTTCCAAGTTCTCATGTGGCATTATATTTTGCAATTTGCCTTTATAGCGAGGATCAAGGAGTCAGGCCAACCAGTAATCGTCATCATTCATCATTTTAGTTATGCGTGTGTCCCTTTTGAGGATACGTAAGGCATAATCCGCCATGTGGGCCAAAGTTCCAGTTCTCAAATCTGCGGTTGTGCTTGGTTGAGGGGCAGTTTCAGGCAAATCCACGTCACTTGTGTCCCTCAAAAAACCAGAACCCGGCCTTGCCGCGCCACCAATTTCCAGTGGCCCCGGAAAAGCTTCCTCATTAAAAATATAATCATCCCCATCATCCTCCTCGTCCTCCTCCTCCTCTTCGCCCGCTACCTCGTCCTGTACACTGCCCTGGCCAGACAATGGCTGACTGTCATCAAGGCTTTCCTCTTCCTCAGCTGCAGACGCCATTTATGTGCGTCAAACTTTGCATCAGCAGACGCATTAGGGGGATGCTCATGCTTATTATGGCGTTGTCTGCACTAACCAGCCGTGTGCATTCCTCAAAACACTGAAGGACTTGACACATGTCTTGAATCTTCGACCACTGCACACCTGACAACTCCATGTCTGCCATCCTACTGCCTGCCCGTGTATGTGTATCCTCCCACAAAAACATAACAGCCCGCCTCTGTTCACACAGTCTCTGAAGCATGTGCAGTGTTGAGTTCCACCTTGTTGCAACGTCTATGATTAGGCGATGCTGGGGAAGGTTCAAAGAACGCTGATAGGTCTGCATACGGCTGGAGTGTACGGGCGAACGGCGGATATGTGAGCAAAGTCCACGCACTTTGAGGAGCAGGTCGGATAACCCCGAATAACTTTTCAGGAAGCACTGCACCACCAGGTTTAAGGTGTGAGCCAGGCAAGGAATGTGTTTCAGTTGGGAAAGGGAGATGGCAGCCATGAAATTCCTTCCATTATCACTCACTACCTTGCCTGCCTCAAGATCTACAGTGCCCAGCCACGACTGCGTTTCTTTCTGCAAGAACTCGGACAGAACTTCCGCGGTGTGTCTGTTGTCGCCCAAACACTTCATAGCCAATACAGCCTGCTGACGTTTGCCAGTAGCTGCCCCATAATGGGAGACCTGGTGTGCAACAGTGGCAGCTGCGGATGGAGTGGTTGTGCGACTGCGGTCTGTGGACGAGCTCTCGCTTCTGCAGGAGGACGAAGAGGAGGAGGAGGGGGTGCGAACGGCTACAGCCAATTGTTTCCTAGACCGTGGGCTAGGCAGAACTGTCCCAAACTTGCTGTCCCCTGTGGACCCTGCATCCACCACATTTACCCAGTGTGCCGTGATGGACACGTAACGTCCCTGGCCATGCCTACTGGTCCATGCATCTGTTGTCAGGTGCACCTTTGTGCTCACAGATTGCCTGAGTGCATGGACGATGCGCTCTTTAACATGCTGGTGGAGGGCTGGGATGGCTTTTCTGGAAAAAAAGTGTTGACTGGGTAGCTCGTAGCTTGGTACAGCGTAGTCCATCAGGGCTTTGAAAGCTTCGCTTTCAACTAACCGGTAGGGCATCATCTCTAACGAGATTAGTCTAGCTATGTGTGCGTTCAAACCCTGTGTACGCGGATGCGAGGCTAAGTACTTCCTTTTTCTAACCATAGTCTCATGTAGGGTGAGCTGGACTGGAGAGCTGGAGATCGTGGAACTAGCGGGGGTGCCGGTGGACATGGCAGACTGAGAGACGGTGGGAGATGGTATTGTTGCCACCGGTGCCCTAGATGCAGTGTTTCCTACTACGAAACTGGTGATTCCCTGACCCTGACTGCTTTGGCCTGGCAAAGAAACCTGCACAGATACTGCAGGTGGTGCGGAAAATGGTGGCCCTACACTGCCGGAAGGGATGTTGCGTTGCTGACTAGCTTCATTGGCCGAGGGTGCTACAACCTTAAGGGACGTTTGGTAGTTAGTCCAGGCTTGCAAATGCATGGTGGTTAAATGTCTATGCATGCAACTTGTATTTAGACTTTTCAGATTCTGTCCTCTGCTTAAGGTAGTTGAACATTTTTGACAGATGACTTTGCGCTGATCAATTGGATGTTGTTTAAAAAAATGCCAGACTGCACTCTTTCTAGCATCGGATACCTTTTCAGGCATTGCAGACTGAGCTTTAACCGGATGGCCACGCTGTCCTCCAACAGGTTTTGGCTTTGCCACGCATTTTGGGCAAGATACGGGCCCGGCAGATGGAACCTGTTGCAATGTTGATGCCTGCTGCGGCCCCTCCTCCTCCGCTTCAGAACTGCTGCCGCCTGCACCCTGTTCCCCCAATGGCTGCCAATCGGGGTCAAGAACTGGGTCATCTATTACCTCTTCTTGTAGCTCGTGTGCAACTTCGTCTGTGTCACCGTGTCGGTCGGTGGTATAGCGTTCGTGATGGGGCAACATAGTCTCATCAGGGTCTGATTCTTGATCAGCACCCTGCGAGGGCAATGTTGTGGTCTGAGTCAAAGGACCAGCATAGTAGTCTGGCTGTGGCTGTGCATCAGTGCACTCCATGTCAGATTCAACTTGTAATGGGCATGGACTGTTAACTGCTTCACTTTCTAAGCCAGGGACGGTATGTGTAAAGAGCTCCATGGAGTAACCCGTTGTGTCGCCTGCTGCATTCTTCTCTGTTGTTGTTTTTGCTGAAGAGGACAAGGAAGCGACTTGTCCCTGACCGTGAACATCCACTAACGACGCGCTGCTTTGACATTTACCAGTTTCACGAGAGGAGGCAAAAGAGCTAGAGGCTGAGTCAGCAAGATAAGCCAAAACTTGCTCTTGCTGCTCCGGCTTTAAAAGCGGTTTTCCTACTCCCAGAAAAGGGAGCGTTCGAGGCCTTGTGTAGCCAGACGACGAACCTGGCTCCACAGCTCCAGACTTAGGTGCAATATTTTTTTTCCCACGACCAGCTGATGCTCCACCACTACCACTACCCTCATTACCAGCTGACAATGAACGCCCCCGGCCACGACCTCTTCCACCATACTTCCTCATTGTTTTAAAAATGTAAACAAACTAACGGTATTTGTTGCTGTCACACAAATTACACGGTGAGCTATAACTTCAGTATGATTTAGCTACCCCTTTACAGGTGAGTGAGACCACAACGAAAATCAGGCACAATGTTACACACTCTGTTGTTGGTGGCAACAAATGAGAGAGATGCCACACACGCAGGACTGTCACTGAAGCACAAATGTAAATATTAATCTCCCACTGATTTGATTTTTTTTTTTTTTAAGGGAGACTTTAGGAAAAAAAAATAATAGAATAAAATGATTTTTTCAGGAAGAATTTAGAAACCAAATAAAATAAAATGATTTTTTCAGGGAGAATTTAGAAAACAAATAAAACAAAAAAAGGCTTTCTATGGCCCACTGAGTGAGAGATGACGCACACAGGAGTCAGGAGTGGCACACAAGCCCAGAGGCCAATATTTATCTCCCACTGATTGATGTAGTGATTTTTTCAGGTAGATTTTGGAACCCAAATCAAGCTAAAAAAAATAATAGGCTTTCTATGGCCCACAATTGGAGAGAGAGAGAGAGATGGCACACCCAGGAGTCAAGACTGGCACACAAGCAGAAAGGGCAATATTAATCTCCCACTGATTTGTTTTTTTTGTTTTTTTTTCAGGGAGACTTTAGGAAAAAAAAAATAGAATAAAATGATTTTTTCAGGAAGAATTTAGAAACCAAATAAAATAAAATGATTTTTTCAGGGAGAATTTAGAAAACAAATAAAACAAAAAAAGGCATTCTATGGCCCACTGAGTGAGAGATGACGCACACAGGAGTCAGGAGTGGCACACAAGCCCAGAGGCCAATATTTATCTCCCACTTTTTTTTTTTTGTTCCAGGGAAAATTTATAAACCCAATAAAAAAAATAATAAATAGGCTTTCTATGGCCCACTATCTGAGAGACAGAGAGAGATGGCACGCTTAGGACTGGCACACAAGCCCAAAGGCCAATATTAATCTCCCTTTTTTTTTTAAGGGAGAATTTATAAAACCAAAACAAAATAAATAAATAGGCTTTCTATGGCCCACTATTTGTGAGAGAGATGGCACGCTCAGGACTGGCACACAAGCCCAGAGGCCAATATTAATCTCCCACTTTTTTTTTTTTTTTCCAGGGAAAATTTATAAACCCAATAAAAAAAAAATAAAATAAATAGGCTTTCTATGGCCCACTATCTGAGAGAGAGAGATGGCACGCTTAGGACTGGCACACAAGCCCAAAGGCCAATATTAATCTCCCACTGATTGATTTATTGATTTTTTCTGGTAGAATTTAGAACCCAAATAAAGCAAAAAAAAAAAAAAAATGGGCTTTCTATGGCCCACTGAGTGAGTGATGATGCACACAGGAGTCAAGAGTGGCACACAAGCCCTGAGGCCAATATTTTTCTCCCACTGATTGATGTAGTGATTTTTTCAGGTAGATTTTAGAACCAAAATCAAGCAAAAAAATAAATAGGCTTTCTATGGCCCACTGAGTGAGAGATGACACAGACAGGGATGGCACTCTAGCAGAAATGTCAATCTTAATCTCCCACAAAAAAAAAAAAAAAACAGGGAGTGTCCTTCAATTACTATCTCCCTGCAGTAATCTCAGCCAGGTATGGCAGGCAGCAATAAGGAGTGGACTGATGCACAAATTAAATAAAAAGTGTGGACAAACCAAAAAGATAGCTGTGCAGAAAGGAAGGAACAAGAGGATTTGTGCTTTGAAAAAAGCAGTTGGTTTGCACAGCGGCGTACACACAGCAATGCAGCTATCAGGGAGCCTTCTAGGGCAGCCCAATGAGCTACAGCGCTGAGGGGGAAAAAAAAAAAAAATGTAGCTTCCACTGTCCCTGCACACCGAAGGTGGTGTTGGGCAGTGGAAATCGCTACAGCACAAGCGGTTTTGTGGTTAATGGACCCTGCCTAACGCTATCCCTGCTTCTGACGAAGCGGCAGCAACCTCTCCCTAAGCTCAGATCAGCAGCAGTAACATGGCGGTCGGCGAGAACGCCCCTTTATAGCCCCTGTGACGCCGCAGACAGCAAGCCAATCACTGCAATGCCCTTCTCTAAGATGGTGGGGACCAGGACCTATGTCATCACGCTGCACACACTCTGCGTTTACCTTCATTGGCTGAGAAATGGCGCTTTTCGCATCATTGAAACGCGACTTTGGCGCGAACGTCGCGTACCGCATGGCCGACCCCGCACAGGGGTCGGATCGGGTTTCATGAAACCCGACTTTGCCAAAAGTCGGCGACTTTTGAAAATGAACGACCCGTTTCGCTCAACCCTAGTTGTGATACCTGGACAGAAGATCTCCTTCATTGCCTTCAGACGTAACATCACTCCTCCTGGTGGAAGAATAACATTACTGCAACGACCAGGACTCTGGGGCGCTGCAGTATTCATCGGACATTTTTTGTTTTTACTTAGAATTACAGTCTTCTCTGTAAGTTTTCCAAAAAGTGCAGAAGGTGTGTCACTATCGAAAGGGATGTCACCGGCCCGTATGGCTTGGACATCCAAGCCTACACTTTATGGTTAAAACTATTTGGAAGCATTATTTAGTAAACTGTCTGGAAGTTTTAGATAGGCACCACATGGCAGTAGGATTTGAGCACTAGACAGTACACAACATACCATACACTGCGCCACCGTTTGGCAATCTTTGATTTATTTGTCAGCTTAGTTATGCTTTGATATATTTTTTGTCCCTATATAACAATATTTTTTTGATCACCAAGCCACTCAGTAATTCCTGGTAAAGGAACTAAAAAAAAGGGTAAAAATAAAAAAAAAATAAAAAAATGCCCTAAAAAAAGCCAAAGAAAAGCCCTCTCTTGCATACAGAGTCTTTTATTATTGGGGGAGAGGGTTTGGAATTTAAACATTAAAAAAACAACAACATATAATTGGTATTGCTGATAAAATGAAAATATTTGTGACACTGGCAGCACGGCAGCAGGACTCACCCACCCTCAACAGACCAGCCATGGCTACAGGTACAGCATGGTAACATATTACTGTTTTCTTTACCTGTTGTGCTAGCGGTCTTAACTAGCCAGTCACCTTGGTGTACATGATAGACCATATCACCTTAGTCTTTTTATATTAGGTCTGAACGCTTCCTTTTAGGTCCACTATGACCTAATTAACCATGGCTGTTTAAACATATGGCATCCCAGATAGGGGCCTTCTTATATATATCTACTGCGGTGTGGCTGTTCCCTGCGTTTTTGTTGCCTGGCACAAATTTTTTGTTTTCTGTTTTTGTGTCTGCTAATGGGTTTTCCTCACAGATTTATTATTTATATATTGTTACTGTCTACTATGATATTTAAATAAAACTTGGTATATTTGTAAACTTTGGCGTTTTGCTTCCATTATGGTATATAGTCCCTAGAAATAAATTTTGAGCATTTTGAGGATTTGGACTGTATTCTTATAGGTTTTCATGCTTTTTGTCTCTCCGGGAGCATACATTTATTTGGGAAGAAAATTTATAGGTTGTGCTGTTCTCTTCTGTAGAGTGTAACCTCTTATGGTCAGCGGGGTCTTCTCTCTCCTGTAGAGTATAAGCTCTTATGGTCAGTGGGGTCCTCTCTCTCCTGTAGAGTGTAAGCTCTTATGGTCAGTGGAGTTCTCTCTCTCCTGTAGAGTGTAAGCTCTTATGGTCAGCGGGGTCCTCTCTCTCCTGTAAAGTGTAAGCTCTTATGGTCAGTGGGGTCCTCTCTCTCCTGTAGAGTGTAAGCTCTTATGGTCAGTGGAGTCCTCTCTCTCCTGTAGAGTGTAAGCTCTTATGGTCAGTGGGATCCTCTTTCTCTCCTGTAGAGTGTAAGCTCTTATGGTCAGTGGGGTCCTCTCTCTCCTGTAGAGTGTAAGCTCTTATGGTCAGTGTGGTCCTCTCTCTCCTGTAGAGTGTAAGCTCTTATGGTCAGTGGAGTCCTCTCTCCTGTAGAGTGTAAGTTCTTATGGTCAGTGGAGTTCTCTCTCTCCTGTAGAGTGTAAGCTTTTATGGTCAATGGGGTCCTCTCTCTCCTGTAGAGTGTAAGTTCTTATGGTCAGTGGAGTTCTCTCTCTCCTGTAGAGTGTAAGCTCTTATGGTCAGCGGGGTCCTCTCTCTCCTGTAGAGTGTAAGTTCTTATGGTCAGTGGAGTTCTCTCTCTCCTGTAGAGTGTAAGCTCTTATGGTCAGCGGGGTCCTCTCTCTCCTGTAAAGTGTAAGCTCTTATGGTCAGTGGGGTCCTCTCTCTCCTGTAGAGTGTAAGCTCTTATGGTCAGTGGAGTCCTCTCTCTCCTGTAGAGTGTAAGCTCTTATGGTCAGTGGGATCCTCTTTCTCTCCTGTAGAGTGTAAGCTCTTATGGTCAGTGGGGTCCTCTCTCTCCTGTAGAGTGTAAGCTCTTATGGTCAGTGTGGTCCTCTCTCTCCTGTAGAGTGTAAGCTCTTATGGTCAGTGGAGTCCTCTCTCCTGTAGAGTGTAAGTTCTTATGGTCAGTGGAGTTCTCTCTCTCCTGTAGAGTGTAAGCTTTTATGGTCAATGGGGTCCTCTCTCTCCTGTAGAGTGTAAGCTCTTATGGTCAGTGAGGTCCTCTCTCTCCTGTAGAGTGTAAGCTCTTATGGTCAGTGGAGTCCTCTCTCCTGTAGAGTGTAAGTTCTTATGGTCAGTGGAGTTCTCTCTCTCCTGTAGAGTGTAAGCTTTTATGGTCAATGGGGTCTTCTCTCTCCTGTAGAGTGTAAGCTCTTATGGTCAGTGGGGTCCTCTCTCTCCTGTAGAGTATAAGCTCTTATGGTCAGTGGGGTCCTCTCTCTCCTGTAGAGTGTAAGCTCTTATGGTCAGTGGGGCCCTCTCTCTCCTGTAGAGTATAAGCTCTTATGGTCAGTGGAGTCCTCTCTCTCCTGTAGAGTGTAAGCTCTTATGGTCAGTGGGATCCTCTTTCTCTCCTGTAGAGTGTAAGCTCTTATGGTCAGTGGGGTCCTCTCTCTCCTGTAGAGTGTAAGCTCTTATGGTCAGTGTGGTCCTCTCTCTCCTGTAGAGTGTAAGCTCTTATGGTCAGTGGAGTCCTCTCTCCTGTAGAGTGTAAGTTCTTATGGTCAGTGGAGTTCTCTCTCTCCTGTAGAGTGTAAGCTTTTATGGTCAATGGGGTCCTCTCTCTCCTGTAGAGTGTAAGCTCTTATGGTCAGTGAGGTCCTCTCTCTCCTGTAGAGTGTAAGCTCTTATGGTCAGTGGGGTCTTCTCTCTCCTGTAGAGTGTAAGCTCTTATGGTCAGCGGGGTCCTCTCTCTCCTGTAGAGTGTAAGCTCTTATGGTCAGTGGGGTCTTCTCTCTCCTGTAGAGTGTAAGCTCTTATGGTCAGTGGGGTCCTCTCTCTCCTGTAGAATGTAAGCTCTTATGGTCAGTGGGGTCTTCTCTCTCCTGTAGAGTGTAAGCTCTTATGGTCAGTGGGGTCCTCTCTCTCTTCTGTAGAGTGTAAGCTCTTATGGTCAGCGGGGTCCTCTCTCTCCTGTAGAGTGTAAGCTCTTATGGTCAGTGGGGTCCTCTCTCTCTTCTGTAGAGTGTAAGCTCTTATGGTCAGTGGGGTCTTCTCTCTCCTGTAGAGTGTAAGCTCTTATGGTCAGTGGGGTCCTCTCTCTCTTCTGTAGAGTGTAAGCTCTAATGGTCAGCGGGGTCCTCTCTCTCCTGTAGAGTGTAAGCTCTTATGGTCAGTGGGGTCTTCTCTCTCCTGTAGAGTGTAAGCTCTTATGGTCAGCGGGGTCCTCTCTCTCCTGTAGAGTGTAAGCTCTTATGGTCAGTGGGGTCCTCTCTCTCCTGTAGAGTGTAAGCTCTTATGGTCAGTGGGGTCTTCTCTCTCCTGTAGAGTGTAAGCTCTTATGGTCAGCGGGGTCCTCTCTCTCCTGTAGAGTGTAAGCTCTTATTGTCAGTGGGGTTCTCTCTCTCTTCTGTAGAGTGTAAGCTCTTATGGTCAGCGGGGTCCTCTCTCTCCTGTAGAGTGTAAGCTCTTATGGTCAGTGGGGTCTTCTCTCTCCTGTAGAGTGTAAGCTCTTATGGTCAGCGGGGTCCTCTCTCTCCTGTAGAGTGTAAGCTCTTATGGTCAGTGGGGTCCTCTCTCTCTTCTGTAGAGTGTAAGCTCTTATGGTCAGCGGGGTCCTCTCTCTCCTGTAGAGTGTAAGCTCTTATGGTCAGTGGGGTCTTCTTTCTCCTGTAGAGTGTAAGCTCTTATGGTCAGCGGGGTCCTCTCTCTCCTGTAGAGTGTAAGCTCTTATGGTCAGTGGGGTCTTCTCTCTCCTGTAGAGTGTAAGCTCTTATGGTCAGCGGGGTCCTCTCTCTCCTGTAGAGTGTAAGCTCTTATGGTCAGTGGGGTCCTCTCTCTCTTCTATAGAGTGTAAGCTCTTATGATCAGTGGGATTCTCTCTCTCCTGTAGAGTGTAAGCTCTTATGGTCAGTGGGGTCCTCTCTCTCCTGTAGAGTGTAAGCTCTTATGGTCAGTGGGTTTCTCTCTCCTGTAGAGTGTAAGCTCTTATGGTCAGTGGGGTCCTCTCTCTCTCCTGTGGAGAGTAAGCTCTTATGGTCAGTGGGGTCCTCTCTCTCCTGTAGAGTGTAAGCTCTTATGGTCAGTGGGGTCCTCTCTCTCTCCTGTAGAGTGTAAGCTCTTATGGTCAGTGGGGTCCTCTCTCTCCTGTAGAGTGTAAGCTCTTATGGTCAGTGGGGTCCTCTCTCTCTCCTGTAGAGTGTAAGCTCTTATGGTCAGTGGGGTCCTCTCTCTCCTGTATAGTGTAAGCTCTTATGGTCAGTGAGGTCTTGTCTCCTGTAGAGTGTAAGCTCTTATGGTCAGTGGGGTCCTCTCTCTCATCTGTAGAGTGTAAGCTCTTATGGTCAGTGGGATCCTCTCTCTCCTGTAGAGTGTAAGCTCTTATGGTCAGTGGGGTCCTCTCTCTCTTCTGTAGAGTGTAAGCTCTTATGGTCAGTGGGGTCCTCTCTCTCCTGTAGAGTGTTAGCTCTTATGGTCAGTGGGGTTCTCTCTCTCCTGTATAGTGTAAGCTCTTATGGTCAGTGGGGTCCTCTCTCTCCTGTAGAGTGTAAGCTCTTATGGTCAGTGGGGTCCTCTCTCTCCTGTAGAGTGTAAGCTCTTATGGTCAGTGGGGTCCTCTCTCTCCTGTAGAGTGTAAGTTCTTATGGTCAGTGGGGTCCTCTCTCTCCTGTAGAGTGTAAGCTCTTATGGTCAGTGGGGTCCTCTCTCTCCTGTAGAGTGTAAGCTCTTATGGTCAGCGGGGTCCTCTCTCTCCTGTAGAGTGTAAGCTCTTATGGTCAGCGGGGTCCTCTCTCTCCTGTAGAGTGTAAGCTCTTATGGTCAGCGGGGTCCTCTCTCTCCTGTAGAGTGTAAGCTCTTATGGTCAGCGGGGTCCTCTCTCTCCTGTAGAGTGTAAGCTCTTATGGTCAGCGGGGTCCTCTCTATCTGTAGAGTGTAAGCTCTTATGGTCAGTGGGGTCCTCTCTCTCTCCTGTAGAGTGTAAGTTCTTATGGTCAGCGGGGTCCTCTCTCTCCTGTAGAGTGTAAGCTCTTATGGTCAGCGGGGTCCTCTCTCTCTCTGTAGAGTGTAAGCTCTTATGGTCAGTGGGGTCCTCTCTCTCTCCTGTAGAGTGTAAGTTCTTATGGTCAGCGGGGTCCTCTCTCTCCTGTAGAGTGTAAGCTCTTATGGTCAGCGGGGTCCTCTCTCTCCTGCAGAGAGTAAGCTCTTATGGTCAGTGGGGTCCTCTCTCTCTCCTGTAGAGTGTAAGCTCTTATGGTCAGTGGGGTCTTCTCTCTCCTGTAGAGTGTAAGCTCTTATGGTCAGCAGGGTCCTCTCTCTCTTGTAGAGTGTAAGCTTTTATGGTCTGTAACCTCTTCTTTCTCCGGTATTGTGTAAGTTCTTATGGACAGTGGAGTTTGTTCTCTTCTGGAAAGTGTCAACGAGGTTCTCTCTTCCTCCCCTTTCGTATTTTCCAAGCAATCACTAGCTTTCCAGTATTAAGATTTGCTCAAATGTACTATCTGGAAATCTAATTTTTGGGGAAAATGTTACAAAACTAGCAAATTCTAATTTAAAAAAAATCTGTTAATCTCTAGATATAGGCCTCAAGATGGTATCCGTAAAAAAATAAATCTCATCACAGGCACAGCTAGGTTACTGATGGAAAATATTAAGGATTTTTGAAGATGTCTGATTCTTGTGTACGAGTGCTCTGTGGTTTTCATGGATAGCATTCCTACATAGGATAGTCTATGGGGATATTCACACGTCTGATATTTTCCTTGGAATGAGTGGTCTGGAGAAAATATCGGAGACGTCCAATTTTGATCCGATGGTCAGATCAAAATCAGCAAAGCAAGTCAATGGTTACGTGAAAAAATCGGACCATTCTCTGATGACATCTGAGTGTAGTCTGATTTTCACACACTGTCAGGATGGAAAGATGGTGAAATTTTGATTTTAATTCCTCCATGCACAAGACAATCGTATGATACTCGTACCACACTCTGATCACACTCTGATTCAACTTTGATCAGAGTCTGATCAAAATAATAGTTTTCTTGTACGTCAAAAAATCGGACATCTGAATGAGCACTAATGTGATGAGTTTCAAAGCCTTAAATTATTTAGCAAAAAGTGTATTTATTGGGCAAAAGTAGAAAGACTAAAATACTCTACAAGTGTTTTTTTGTAAGTTTCCCTGTAATTAAAACCACCTGAAAAGTAGTTCTAATGTCATTTATACCACAAAGTGCATAAAAGTTACGCAGTACATTATACACTAACTAAAAGTTATGTCTTTCAGAATATGTAAAGGAAAAAATAAATATGACAAAAAATTGTGTTTGTCTTAATCCCTTAGCGCTGATTGCGACATTTTAACCTATTGGATGCTGCTGTCAATCTTACAGCAGCATTTAAAGCAAACCTGTTAGCAGGATTTTGGTAAGTAAACTAAAGGCATTGTCAGGTTGGCACTGTTATACTGTTTAAAATGACACCTGGTGTGAAAAAATCCGTCTTGTGGTTCTTGTGCAATCAGTGTTAGAAGTTTTCACTTAATGAGATGCCCATGCTCCGGGGCGGGACTGTAGGCAGAGTCTTATGTTCCTGCTCTAGGCCAGAGAAACCAAGGAAAGACCAAGGAGAGACCTGCCCACAAGTCGACCCAAAGTTCGAACAGTCTGTCTCTATGATGAGGAACATGTTTGTGCTTCGGGGTGGTCTGTGGGCAGGTCTTTCCTTGGTTTCTCTGGTTTAAAGGAGGAAGATGAGACTCTGCCTACAGTCCCGCCCCGAAGCACGAACATCTTATTAACTGATGACTTCTAATACTGATTACACAAGAACCACAAGACGGATTTCTTCAGCCCAGGTACCATTTTAATCAGTTTAACAGCAGCAACCTGACAATGCCTTTAGTTTACTCAGCAAAAACCTGCTGAGAGGCTCACTTTAGGAGATTAGAGATGGGATATTTATTGCATATGGTGAGTGAAAAATTGGAAGAAGTGTCAGTATCATCAGATTGTTCTCATAAATTTATACTGGAAAGTTCTATGATTTTAGTATTATTATACTAGTATTATTTTAGTGATATGATATTAGGCGTCTTTACTTTCCACACTTATTCTCTCACAGACACATTATTAAAAATGTATTTGATATTATTAAACAAGCAAACCAATTTTTTAATTAGTTCATACGAACTTGGTTACTTCAGCCTCAGATTTATTATTAAATGCTTCTTCGGTTTCAATTAACTGGCAAATGGGTGCTCAATTCAATATGCTAATTACTTGCTTCTACTATTATAAATACCAGGCTTGTTAAAAAGGCAAACATTTTTTTAACACATTATTAAGCTGAGGACAGATATTAAAAATTTCCATTGTCTCCATATTAGTTTTGTACAACAAGGAAACATTTCACTCATGAACCATCGGAGTTAAAGGAGAACTCCAAACAAAATGGATGTGTCATGGCAAGAGCATTAAAAAAACTGGTGTCATGCCCCTTCACTCTCTCGGGCCATGAACTGGTATCAGTTTTGTCTTTAAACAAACTTTAAAATATGAAGAGCCTAGATAACCAACTGATTAAACGCTGATTAAATCCTACATTGCTTTTTATTTTCAAAACTACTTTCGAACACTGGGAATGGACAGACATTTTTTTAATAAAACTAGGAAAGGATGGTGTTGACAAGAATTGACTTTCCTCCTGCTTTTTGGAGGAGAGTGATAATTGGACAGTGTAACTAACATATTGGTTGCGTCCAAGCCAGTTAGGTAGAACCTGAGCACCAAGGGCATGAAGCTCTGGAAAATTCAATGAAGTTTACTACCAAAGTGGTTGTCCCAGAATCACAATGTATGACCTATCTACAGAATAGATCATTATTGACTTCTGGAGCTCCTACCACTGGGACATCTTTCTCATAGTTCATGTCTACAGGACTGATGATAATTGCCAAGAGATTTACTTGGCTATTGCTATTAATCTTATAGACCTTGACCAGAGGGTCGATGGCCATGCTTAATTGCTGTTCCATGTAAGCTGGGCACTCTTGTTCTCCTGATCAGTTGGAGAACCTACAGTTATCTGCAACTCTTCCCCGACCTTATAATTAGTGATGAGTTGTGATGGTTGGACAAGCCCTCTAAAATTGAAGTTGCACATAGACTTTGCCTCAACTTTTTTGACTGCCTCGATCTCTAAATTTTGATTTTAAAGACAATCTGCCACTCAATACATGGGCCCAAAACACCTTTAGCATGAATCAGAGCCATGATTGCAGTCAGGTGTAATACATCTTAAATTTCTCTGGCATTTCAGAAAAAAGATTGTTTGAAGAGCAGAGCTAATGGATAGACGAGTCCAGTGAGACCCTGGTGGAATTATCTCCCACCACTCCAGATCATTGCCAGGTTGTTCTCATATGCATTCATGGGGAGAGATTTGTCAATCACCTGTATCGGGGAGGTGGAGGAGAATCAGGCCGAGGAACTCATTGCTCTCATCTTGTCTATCTCTATGGTTTCGGACTGGCTCTTTGAACTATGCTTTCTTTGAAATGCTGGAGCGTCCGTCTACTGATTCACGGTTAAGGGAGCTGGCATCAAGTGAAAGGTTTCCTGCTCATTAAACACCCAAAAATGCTCACTGTTGGATGGGTTTACAAAGATATTTTTGCTTTAAATGAGCGCCTGCAAGTATGACGAGTCTGAACGTTTCCACTGCTGCGCTTGTAATTCAGAAGGTGTTATTCGAGCTATTTGTGGAGGTTTTTTTTACATATTTTTTCTTGTACTCCTGATTTTTCCTTAGATTCTTTGCAATCAGCATTCATTTATCTCACTGCCTTGTTACTGTTCCCAGAGGAAGTTACGCAGAGTTGACTAAGTGCCACTTCTTCTCTAAGTCAGCAGCTGTAGATGGCTTCAGTAGTGTGTTGCCATAAGACCATAACCTTAAAGAAACACAAAATAGAAGATAAGATTAACAGAAACCGTTAACTCAAAAAGGCTGGCTCAGACAGACTGGGCAGGAGCTCCTTCCATCAGGCAGATCCCACTGGAAACCCTTGTCTTCACCATTTAAGCCCTGTACAGGGATCTGAACTTACTATGGGGTCTCATTAGTTGCTCTTACAGAGTGGCTGGTAACTAGAGGAGCGGGCCTGAGCCAAGAGAAGTCTAGCTAGATGGGTAAGTGACTGGATTGATAAGGCAAGGCACAGAAACAAAAAAGCCTAAGTCAGAGGAAAAGCTGAGATCAGATGCCAAGGAATATGTCAGAGAGTAAGTAATTAGGCCTAGGTCAGGATAGGGGGGATAGCCTATTCAGATGAAGTCAGGGTACAAGCCAGGTCTATAACAAGAATAAGATAACAAACAAGACACCAGAGTCCAGGAAGCTCACGGGTACATTATCTGGCAACTAACTTCAGGAGAAAGCTGGGAATTTAAATAGAAAGTGGCACTGCCCCATCAGGGAAGTGATTATATCTGATGGGCAGCTGGACAGAACACACATATTTGAAAGAAGCCTTTGCACACAAGCGAGTACTAGGTGAATTATTTTAATATTCATCCAATTTAGTGCAGCAATGTAAACGCTTCGGTCATGTTACTCTGACCTTCCTCAGCGTACCGACTGCTCATATCCCATGGGTAGAATACTGATATGAACCTGTTCACGTCCCAGTGCAGTTAAGTAGATTGTATAGTGGACGCTATGTAATCGGTCTTTTCCTTAGTCGGTTTGTCGTATGTGCGTGCTTGCTTGCTCTCATCGGACGAGGTATCCACCCTTTGTCCTTGGGGACACATATTAGCCTGGCTGAGAAAAATCTCAGATCTTTACCAAACCAATCCCCAGCTGGAGAGCATCTAGGTATCTATAATCTGCAACATAACTAGAGTCCTATGGGTCTTGGTGCAAAATTTGGACCTGGACTCCTACCAGCATGTTGGTCTAACGAGCTCCTGGAATAATGTCCCTCGTTCTGGTCATTATCCTGCAATAATGTCACCAGTCTTGGACACTATCCTATAATATTGTCCCCTGTCCTAGTCACTATGCTATAATATTGTCCCTGGTCCTGGTTACTATCCTATAATATTGTACCTGGTCTTGGTTACTATCCTATAATATTGTACCTGGTCCTCGTTACTATCCTAAAATAATGTCCTCATCTGTAATAATCTCCCCATCCTGTAATAATGTCCCTCATTCTGGCTCCGTATTATGTTCTGTCTTGGGTCTCCATTCTCTAATATTGTCCCTTCTCCTGAGATCCTTTCTCTAATAATACCCCTTGTCCTGGCGCTATTCTCCAACGCATTAAAAAATATATTCCTACCTCTTACCTGTCCACACTACGAAGGTGAGGAGCAACTTCTTCCTTCTCCATAAGAAGTGAATGTGCAGCACATGTCAGTGATGTCATGCGCAGCCATGACGGGCAAGCCAACGTCTGCTACAAGCCCTTGATCGTCTAGTGGTGTGAACAGGTGCAGAGAGCTGGCAATACATTTCAGCTGAAAAGTGACAAACATTAAGCTGAGAATCGCACTTGTGTTGAGGACCCCCCGACTGTTTTGGGTTTGGTCACAGCTGCACCCCCCTGCGAATGCTATCGTTACATACCGGGCTATAATATTTATCCCCAGTACTGCTTGCCAAGTGAATACGGTAGCACCTGGTGACTAGTGTTGAGCGATACCGTCCGATACTTGAAAGTATCGGTATCGGATAGTATCGGCCGATACCCGAAAAATATCGGATATCGCCGATACCGATATCCGATACCAATACAAGTCAATGGGACATCAAGTATCGGAATGTATCCTCATGGATCCCAGGGTCTGAAGGAGAGGAAACTCTCCTTCAGGCCCTGGGATCCATATTAAAGTGTAAAATAAAGAATTAAAATAAAAAATATTGTTATATTCACCTCTCCGGCGGCCCCTGGACATCAGCGGGAGGATCCGGCGTCCGGCACGGCTTCTTTCTTCAAAATGCGCGCCTTCAGGACCTGTGGAATGACGTCCCGGCTTCTGATTGGTCGCGTGCCGCCCATGTGACCGCCACGCGACCAATCAGAAGCCGCGACGTCATTCCTCAGGTCCTAGAAGGCGCTCATTCTAGGACTTTAGCTGAGGAATGACGTCGCGGCTTCTGATTGGTCGCGTGGCGGTCACATGGGCGGCACGCGACCAATCAGAAGCCGGGACGTCATTCCACAGGTCCTGAAGGCGCGCATTTTGAAGAAAGAAGCCGTGCCGGACGCCGGATCCTCCCGCTGATGTCCAGGGGCCGCCGGAGAGGTGAATATAACAATATTTTTTATTTTAATTCTTTATTTTACACTTCCGATACCGATACCCGATATCACAAAAATATCGGATCTCGTATCGGAATTCCGATACCGCAAGTATCGGCCGATACCCGATACTTGCGGTATCGGAATGCTCAACACTACTGGTGACTGAAGCTGATGTGCAGTAAAAGTAAATAATTGGTAAAAGTAACCAGAAGATAAAGTTGTTCCCTAGTAATAAAGAAGCTGTAGAATTTTTTTTCTGTAAAACATTATATTTTATTTTCCATCACTTTCCTCTTGTTCCCATGTCTAAGGACGTCTGCTACAGCCCCATAGACCTTACACTTTTGAATAACAAACACAGCTGTCGTAACAGGAACATTGAGCTGGTTGAAGATGTCTTATAGCCTTTAATGTTATCCAAGTAGTACCGTTTCTCCTTTCGGGGAGTGACATGCTAAGCATAACGAGATGAGGAGACTTAAAGCCGCAATGCTCCTCTGGGAAATATGCAAATAGTTTCTTCAGAGAGGAAGAGAACTAGAACTCTAGTGCCATCTATTGGAAGCAGCAATTCTAACAGTCAATATAAACCCTTTAACGAGCCTTGTCCCATGACTTAGGATAAAAGCCAAACCAGAATCTCAATTTGTCTGCAAATTGAACTTCTGGTTTGTCTTTTATCCTAAGTCATGGGACAAGGCTCGTTAAAAGGTCGACATTGACTTTTAGGATTGCTACTTCCAATAGATGGCACTAGAGTTCTAGTTCTCAGCCTTTAACATTAACATGTTTATTCGTCAAAATTGTTTAATCTCCTGAATAGTGTTGAGCATTCCGATACTGCAAGTATAGGGTATCGGCCGATACTTGCTGTATCGGAATTCCGATACTGAGTTCCGATATTTTTGTGATATCGGAAATCAGTATCAGAGTGTACGGTGCGTATGGTTCCAAGGGTCTGGAGGAGAGGAAACTCTCCTTCAGGCCCTGGGATCCATATTAATGTAAAAAATAAAGAATAAAAATAAAAAATATGGATATACTCACCCCTCCGAAGAACCCTGGCTGTCACCGTTGCGAGCGTCCGCCTCCGTTCCTGAGAATGTAGTGAGTGAAGGACCTTCGATGATGTCGCGGTCAGGTGAGCGGTCACGTGAGCGGTCAGGTGACCGTGACGTCATTGAAGGTCCTTCACTCTCTGCAATTCTCAGGAACGGAGGCGGACACTTGCAGCGGTGACAGCCAGGGTCCTTCGGAGGGGTGAGTATAGCCATATTTTTTATTTTTATTCTTTATTTTTTACATTAATATGGATCCCAGGGCCTGAAGGAAAGTTTCTTCTCCTTCAGACCCTGGGAACCATCGAGGATACATTCCGATATTTGTGTCCCATTGACTTGTATTGGTATCGGGTATCGGTATCGGCCGATACCATCCGATACCGATACTTTCAAATATCGGAAGGTATCGCTCAACACTACTCCTGAAACAACTCTGTCCTCACCTTACTTTGCTCCATGTTCAGTGTGGTACACACCATGATAACAAACAGCACAATAACTACTTTTCACCTTCTAAAAAAGGCAAATGCACTGATTAAAAGTTTCTAGACATCAGTAATACTAATTAAAAGGACACATTTTAGGTTAATATGTCCCTATGGTCAAGTTATTATCAATCTTGTCTAGAGGTACAATCATTTTTGTTCAGGATATTTACATTATTTTTTTACGTTATGGTTAAGCTACAATTCAAATGTAACATCTCATCATGTTTCGGTGATATTCAGGAAATTGAAATTGAACATTTTGTCAGTTGCAAGTTATTTTAGTGACCATCGTGGGTTTTTCTTAATTTACCAGAAAGGCACCAACAACTATATCCAATTGTGTATATTAGTTTTAATAGCAATATCAGATTAAATTGAATTGAAAAAATAATAAATTATTCATTAGAATTAGGGTATTAAGTTATTTTTTGAAAATGTCGTTCACTTCTTCTTTAAGAAACTTCCAAGCCAGGATGATATTTTTTTTCTGGGTGGGAATTGGATATTGTTTTCTGAGTGAAATAATATACAATAACCACACACAAAGCAGTTGACTTTACACAAGTCTATAATCTACTGGAAGAAACAAAACATTTATAGATCTTATACGTTTTTTTGTCATCCGGTAAATTTAATGCTTTCATGGCTTCCTTGGTAGAGAAAAGAGAATCATTCAGACTAATAAACTCTGACATGTGATTTGTTAGGAGCTGACAAAATTAACAGTGTTTTTGTTGTAAATAAACATTCAGGAATATAATTGGCTGATTACACAAGATAAATTGTTCCGCAGAAGTGTTGGTGCGATAATGTAATCTTTCTCTTGACATGTGTGCAAAATAATGTATCATCTATTCTATTAAATTAGAGATGTTCTGTATCAATAAGATATGTCGGTTAGATCAGAAAATGCCAAATTATTATACATAGGGGCAGCATTATATTAATTATATTCTAGTATATAGGGAGCAGTATTATAGTAGTTATATTCTTGTACATAGGGGCAGCATTATATTAATTATATTCTAGTATATAGGGAGCAGTATTATAGTAGTTATATTCTTGTACATAGCGGCAGTATTGTAGTAGCTATATTCTTGTACATAGCGGCAGTATTGTAGTAGCTATATTCTTGTACATAGCGGCAGTATTATAGTAGTTATATTCTTGTACATAGGGGCAGTATTATAGTAGTTATATTCTTGTACATAGGAGCAGTATTATAGTAGCTATATTCTTGTACATAGGGGCAGTATTATAGTAATTATATTCTAGTACATAGGGGACAGTATTATAGTAGTTATATTCTTGTATATAGGGGCAGTAATATAGTAGTTATATTCTTGTACATATGGGCAGTAATATAGTAGTTATATTCTTGTATATAGGGAACAGTATTATAGTAGTTAAATTCTTGTATACAGGGGCAGTATTATAGTAGTTATATTCTTGTACATAGGAGCAGTATTATAGTAATTATATTCTAGTACATAGGGAGCAGTATTATAGTAGTTATATTCTTGTATATAGGGGCAGTAATATAGTAGTTATATTCTTGTAAATAGGGTGCAGTATTATAGTAGTTATATTCTTGTACATAGGGGCAGTATTATAGTAGTTATATTCTTGTGCATAGGGGCAGTATTATAGTAGTTATATTCTTGTACATAGGGGCAGTATTATAATAGTTATATTCTTGTACACATGGGCAGTATTATAGTAGTTATATTCTTGTACATAGGAGCAGTATTATAGTAGTTATATTCTTTACATAGGGAGCAGTATTATAGTAGTTATATTCCTGTACATAGGGGTAGTATTATAGTAGTTGTATTCTTGTACATAGGGGCAATTTTTATTATAAAAACCAAACATAAATACAATTATAATAAAAACAAAAATCACCCAGAATTACAAGAATTACAAAACACAATTCACTTTGGTCATATATACACAAGTACTAAATAATCAAATCATATTGATACATAAATTAAAGTGTCCACACCTGGAGGTAGAAGAAAATTAAACAAAAAAGCAAAAAAAAAAAAAAAAAGTCATATCATATTTTCTAACTAAATTTTACATTCCTCCATAACTTAATATTTCTCGGACTCCTTCCAACTTCTAGTGATTTTATCCACCGGAGTTCTGACATTACCTGACCAGCCGCAGCGGTGTGATCGAACAGCTCATTGTGCAGTGACACCCGGGTTCTCATGTGCCAATGATAGTATTTAATGACGCTTATTATAATGTACATTGTCTCTCTGTCGATGTTACTAACAGTGGAGGGGACACCATAGATTATGTCAGAATACTTTAGAGTCCGCAGTCTGGGGATTTTTAGATTTGCGGACACTTCCTCCCAGATCTTCCTCCCTCCCCAGCAATCACATATAAAGTGCTCCATAGTCTCCTCCTGCTGACAGCCAAGGGGACAATTCCGATCAGAGAGACTCAGATGTTTCAGGTTCTCCCTGACAAAGAGCCGACTATGCAGTGAAAGCCAAGTGACATCAAACAGTTTAGGAGGAAATCGTTTCCCGTTTAGGAACCTAAGGCTTTCCTGCAGGGTGGTGGTGACACAATCTCTCAGGGCCAGTGGAGAGTAGAAGAAAGTCCTACATACATGAGCATATAGGTCTCTTCTCGTACTGCTCTCAATGTAAGACTTATCCAGTCCCCACCTTCTAACACACTTCAGACCGTAGTCCAGATACTGGGGGAGGTGGTCACCTGTCCATCTCCTCCTCTTGAGACTGCCGCCTCGCACCCAAGATTCTGCAAAAGGCAATATCCAGTACCTGATACTATTTACCCACAGGGAGCTACTGTTTGAGTCCATGTTCCCAAAATTTACCTTTAGAAACAAGGAGTCAAAGAAAACCCTTGGATTCAACATATCCAGCCCACCCTCTCTCCGCCGTAGGTACGTTATTCCCCTCTTTATTAGGTTCAACCTATTCCCCCACAAGAGCTGGAAGAACAGGCTGAAGAGCCTGGCTGAGAAAGATTCTGGCAAAGGGAAAATGACAGAGACATACAAGAAAACAGGGACCAGATAAGTCTTCAACATTGCGACCCTTTCTCTTTAGGTCAGCCTCCAGTTCTTCCATCGCTGAACCTTTGCATTCCCGGCTTCCAATTTCTCCTCCCAATTTAGGGTGGCATTATCATCCCTCCCAAATTTAACCCCTAGGATCTTAATATGGGTGGAGGCTTTAGCAAACTGCCGCAGATCAAAGCTGGGATCAGTATCTAATGTCCACAGAGCTTGACTCTTCTCAAGGTTGACCAGAGACCCGGAGGCCTCTGAGTAACTTCTGATAGACGCAGATAACATCTGCACCTCTCGAGGATTAGAGATCACCAACGTCACATCACCCGCATAGGCAACAACATTCAGAGGCAGGCAATGGGGGACCGGTACCCCCTGAAAATCACACTCCTGCAGTGACCTCAGAAACGGTTCTAGGGCAAAAACATACAGGAGCGGACTCAGTGGGCAACCCTGTCTCACCCCTGCCCCAACTCCAAAATTGTCACCCTGCCAACCATTAATCAGAGGAAAGCTCACTGCCTCTCTGTACAATGTCTTCAGCCAATCCACAAATTTTCCCGGAATACCGTACTTTGACAAAGTGGCCCACAGATAGTCATGATCAACCCTGTCAAAGGCTTTAGCCTGGTCCAGACTAACAATATATTTCCCACACCGCAGGGCTTTACATCTCTCAAACATCTCCCGTATCGAGATGACTGCTCCAGAGATGTTCCGCCCTTTTACTGTGCCAAACTGAGAGCCTGCCAACAGTGCTGGGGACAAACAGACTAATCTAGAAAACAGGATCTTTGCTAGAATCTTCCTGTCCACATTCAAGAGGGCAATCGGCCTCCAGTTCTTGATGTCGCTTGGCTCTTTACCTTTAGACAGCAGAATCAACGAGGACACTCTCATGGATGGAGGCATCAGGTGATTTTCTACACAACTTTTATACACATCCATGAGGATTGGAGCCAGGAGGTCTCTGAATTTCCTATAAAATTCTGCTGTTATGCCATCTGGACATGGTGCCTTCTTCAGATGTACTTTATCAATAGCCTCCTTAACTTCCTCCACCGTTAACTCTGCTGTCAAAGGAGAAAAGTCCAGATCATTAGTATCAGGCGCAGGAGTTGCCTCCAAGAATTGAGCCATCTTATCTTTATCCAAAACTTTCCTCTGAAACAAGTCAGCATAGTAAGATCTCACCACCTCCAGGATACCCTCCCGTGAATCCTGCAATACACCCTGGAAGTCAGTGAGACCCGTGACCATTTTTTTTACTACCCTCTCCCTGCAATTCTCAAAGGGATCAGGGGCCCCTAAGGACCCATAATCCCGTTCAAGAACCAGGGAGGTATACCTACTATACTGATACTGCCTTATCTCAGATTTCAGTTGGTCGATCTTCACTTTGTCATCCCCGCCCGCCGAATATAGTGACTCCAATTCTTTATGCAGCTTTAGGTACTTGCTGTACTTATTCCTCCCTTTATTAACTGACAGTCTCTTTAAGAAGGATCTGATATCCTCCTTGACGTCCTCACACCAGTCGGTCATGTTGTCATAGAAGTCAACCCTATCTAGATGAAGCTGGATAAGGGAGTAGACACGACTCTGAATATAAGCATCATCCAGGAGACTGGAATTGAGCTTCCACAACCCTCTACCGATCTCCGGACGGTTAGAGGTCCACAGACAGAAGCACAAGGCAAGGTGATCAGAGTAAGGGACGACCTTCTCACTCAGGGTGTCGACAGCCTCAGTAGGACTCACAAAAGCAAAATCTATCCTACTGCTCCTGTTGGAACATGAATATGTGAATTTTGGCTGTCGACCTCCCTGTGCGAAAACGTCAGTCAGTCCAGCCTGCATTATAATGTTATGTAGGACCTTACCATCCTTTGTCACTGTCCTGCCCGAGGAACTGTCACCCTATGTCAGTATGGCATTAAAGTCCCCTGCCATCACCACCGGAAGAGAAGTGAAGAGGTATGGCTTAACGTTATTAAATAGCTGAATCCTGTCAGTCACTGTCTGTGGCCCATAGATGTTAATAAGCCGGAGTCGCCTCCCATGAATAGTGACTTCCAGGACCAAACATCTTCCCATGACCACCTCCGTCATCCTATGCACAGTCACATCATTGGCGTAAGGCTCCACAGCCAGTGACCAGAAAGAAGGACCGCACCGCCATTCCCTCTCAGCCTCTCTCATAAGCCCCAGAGATGTCAGTCGTGTCTCCTGCAGGAAAATGACATCGGTGTCCAGATGAGTGAGATGTTCATACACCACATGTCTCGTCCTCCTTGCCTTAATGCTATTGACATTACTTGATGTTAGTGTTAATGAGAACCCCGCCATCACAACACAATAGAGAAGGAGCACAGTAACTGCCATCATCATGAGTCAGGGATGTCCTGTCCACCACCGGTGTCCATGTCAGACTCTACCTGAGGGTCCACAGATAAAGGCTTCCGCTTTGACGGAGGATGGTCCTCTATGTCCCTGTCACACTCTGCATCAACTTTTCTCAACTCTGTCTCATAATCATCATCATTAGACTCCGATAAAACTCCATACTTGTTGGACACAACCATCACTCCTGCAGAATGCTGAACCTTCCTGGTAGCACTCTGACCGGTGTCATGTTCTGCCTCAGGTTTACGGGAGGACGTGCTCTTTTTCTTCCTTTTATTGTGATTAACGCTCCAGTCATCAGATTCAGACAGTAATGCTGAAGGGGGGGCTTCCTGAGACTGCTGGACCCGAGGAGCGACCTCCAAGTTCCCCTCTGCACCCTCTATACCCTGTGTTCTGTCTCCGCCATCTAATATTGTTACCCTGATTATTTGCTTGCATAATTGCAGTTTCCTCAGTATACAGTATTGATATATTCATGCCTTTATTCATCTGTGATGCTTTGGCTCCCTCTAGCGGTCAGAGTTATGTTAGCAGTTCAATCTTGTTTTTGTATTATCCATGTCTGATTCTCCTCCTCCTTTGCAATGCATTATGGTAGCTCAGCCTCCATTTCCCTCCATTTTTCCTTTCACTTTCTTCAGTTTGCCTTCAAGGAAAGACGCTTCACTTCATCCCCCTTGCGATTGCATTGCCGGTATGTCTTTATGCTTCATATAGATATTCCTGCTCTATATTAGCTTAGTTTAACCAGTTGTACTCCCAGTTTAGTTATTAGCTTCTAAATGTTATGCATAATGTATATCATGTGTAGTATGTATCTGTTCTATACCATGCACTGATTCTATGTATATCATTGTTCACAGTTTCACCGCATCAATATACCACTACGTTTAATAAAGCACAGACTCAACCACAGTCTCCTTATTGGACCCCGGTATAGCGGTTTAGCTGACTGTATAGCTACGTATGAGCCTGCCTCAGCTAGTGAGGACAGAACAGTGAAACGGCAATCATCCAACTAGTGGGATTCATTAGTGAAACGGCAGCCATCCAACTAGTGGGATTCAAGTCACCGGCTACACAGAGACTGAATACAGCTGCAGCAATCTCTGCACAGCCAAGCACTTTCCCAAGACACCATGTCTCACAAATCACATAGGACAAGATCTGTTACTTCCGTCTCCTCAAAGACAACATCCATCAGCAGCGCGGTCGCCATTGCCCGCGCAAATGCTGAAGCCGCCAAAATACGAGCGAGCTTTGCTGACCAAGAGATGCAACTTAAATTAGAAAAAGCACGCCTAGATGACGAAGAGAGAAGGTCACTCTTAGAGAGAGACGAGCAAGAGAGAAGGTCGCGCTTAGAGAGAGACGAGCAAGAGAGAAGGTCACGCTTAGAGAGAGCCGACCAAGAGAGAAGAACGCAGTTAGAGAAGGCACGCATGGATGCCGCCTTAAAAAGCCTAGCAGCAAAAAGGGAAGCTGCCGCAGCCCTCGCCGAAGCAGAATCGCTAGAAGCCGCGCAAAATCCCAAGCTGCATAGCCAAAGCAGTACGTCGAGTCTGGAGTTTCCACTGCAAGACTCACCACAACGCACCTCTCAGTATGTTAATGAACTTCCTGATCCAAACTATAACCCTGAACCAGTACCAAAACCAGAATACGACACCTCCAGCGAAGTGAGCGAGAGTCGTCACGAGGCTCAGGACAGAAACAAACCCTTGGGTTTCGCAGCTCCTGTTACTATACAAGGCAAGGCCCTACTAAGAGACTTAACTAGGGAAACATCTGACTGGGATGCACCTCTGCCACCTGATAAGAGGATCCAGTGGGAAGAGTGGAAGAACTCGTTAGCAGCACTCTCCAACCTGCATGTGCCAAGACCATACACCCCTGTGCCATCTACTGAGATACAGAGCCAAAGACTGTACATATTTGCAGATGCTTCTGTCAAAGCAATTGCTGCTGTTGCCTACCTCAAAACTGTAGACTCCAAATGTCAGTGCCACATTGGTTTCGTCATGGGAAAGGCCAAACTCGCACCACAACCAGAGCACACTATACCCAGGTTAGAGCTTTGTGCCGCAGTCTTAGCCGTTGAGTTAGCAGAGTTCATCGCATCCGAAACGGATATCGACCTGACACAGGCCAAGTTCTACTCAGACAGCAAAGTAGTCCTGGGATATATCCACAATGAAACCAGGCGATTTTACGTTTATGTCAATAACAGAGTGCTACGAATCAGGAGATCAGTTCACCCACAGCAGTGGCATTACATACCCACAGACCAGAATCCCGCAGATCATGCAACTAGAGCAGTTGACGCAAGTCGACTAGGAAGCACAACGTGGCTCTCTGGACCAAAACTATTGTACATTGAGGAATGTTTTCCAGACACCTTCGAACTTGTAGGAGAGGACTCAGATGCTGAAATCCGCCCTTAGGTGTCTACACTACATACAATGACCTCTGTTACCCAGCTTGGATCTTGCAGGTTCGACAGATTCTCAAGTTGGAAGTCACTTACTCGAGCCATTACCTGCCTGACTCATATAGCTCGCTCATTCGGGACCACCAGAACTCGTGACATGGAAAAATCTAAAGGAGCAGCGAGGCTTACCCACGAAAGCCTAATCACCTTCATGGCTGAAGCTGCAGCTATAATCAATGCAAGACTCCTGGTTCCAGTTCCTAACGACCCTGAGGAGCCCTTGTTATTGACTCCAGCTACTTTACTTACCCAGAAAACAGGACTGTCCAGTACCCCTCCAGGAGGATTCGACGCGAAGGACCTCTACAAGCGCCAATGGAGACAGGTACAAAGTTTTGCAAATACTTTCTGGGACAGGTGGCGCAAACAATATTTGTCTACCCTGCAGCCACGGACGAAGTGGCAATCTACTAAACCTAATCTGAACATAGGTGACCTTGTTCTTGCGAAAGACTGTCAGATTCACCGGAACCAGTGGCCACTTGGTCTAGTTACCGCAACGTTCCCGAGCAAGGATGGCAACGTCCGCAAAGTTGAGCTAAGGATGACCAAAGGGAATGAACCTAAGACATTTTCCAGACCGGTATCTGAACTGGTCATATTGTTGCCTTCGGAAGAAAGGAGTAGTGACATCCGTTGATGCTAGACGGGGAGTGTTCTGTCTCCGCCATCTAATATTGTTACCCTGATTATTTGCTTGCATAATTGCAGTTTCCTCAGTATACAGTATTGATATATTCATGCCTTTATTCATCTGTGATGCTTTGGCTCCCTCTAGCGGTCAGAGTTATGTTGGCAGTTCAATTATCCATGTCTGATTCTCCTCCTCCTTTGCAATGCATTATGGTAGCTCAGCCTCCATTTCCCTCCATTTTTCCTTTCACTTTCTTCAGTTTGCCTTCAAGGAAAGACGCTTCACTTCATCCCCCTTGCGATTGCATTGCCGGTATGTCTTTATGCTTCATATAGATATTCCTGCTCTATATTAGCTTAGTTTAACCAGTTGTACTCCCAGTTTAGTTATTAGCTTCTAAATGTTATGCATAATGTATATCATGTGTAGTATGTATCTGTTCTATACCATGCACTGATTCTATGTATATCATTGTTCACAGTTTCACCGCATCAATATACCACTACGTTTAATAAAGCACAGACTCAACCACAGTCTCCTTATTGGACCCCGGTATAGCGGTTTAGCTGACTGTATAGCTACGTATGAGCCTGCCTCAGCTAGTGAGGACAGAACACCCTGCTTCCCTGGTGTTACAGGAGTGGACTCCTGTTGTGCATCTGGGTTGGTCACCATCTCTCCTGACATTAAATCCTCCCTCTCATGCGCCCCTGCCACCACATCCTCATCCTCCTGAGCCTCTGCCCCTGCCAGTACAGCCTCATCAGGGAAGACTCTGCAGATATTATGCCAGGCGTCTGGACAGTCTCTGTGAGGGTGGCCCATCTTACCGCAGAGGTTGCACATAACATCCCGGCAATCCGCAGCGACATGGCCGATATCCCCACACAAGCTGCACTTCACCACAGTACAGGCGTTGGCCAGATGACCTTTCTCAACACATTTGATGCACTTTCTGGGCTGCCCGGGGTAATAACATCTTCCCTTCTCCCTCCCAATGAAGAAGGAGTTGGGTAAATGAGCAGTGATGTTATTAAATTGCCGCAGTTTCACCACAGCTTTCCACCCCATTGTCCAAATACCATCCTCATCTCTGACCTTGGAGAGTCCAGAGGCGAGGTCACAGTGTCTCCGGAGCCACACCTCGATGTCCTGTGGGGGAACGGCCTCATTCCAGAAGGTGATATTTACCGTGACAGTGTCCGGCCTGGAGATAGGAACCAATATAAACTTATTCCAGCCTTCAGCATCTCTGAACCTGGGGTAATTGGACCAGAACCTGTCCAGGTCTGTCCAGAAGATTAGACACCGCCAGTATCTTGTTTACCACAAACCCCATCTGGCCGCATAGCAGCTCTCTCACCACATACCTGCGCTGTGGCAGATCCTCCTTGGCACCTATGTACTTAAACCGCACCACATTAATGCGCTTAAATGTCTGGCCGGTATATCTGGCGCTGGAAGTGAAGGATGGGGCGCCGAGGCTTCAGGCATTCCTGGGGGGCACCTGCCGGGTCATACTGGGCCGACTGACAGGGAGAGGGTCTGCAGCAGGGGGGGCTGCCACACCTTGTGGACTAGATGGTAAAGGGGGACAGTCACACATATCATACACATTATTATCAGCAGTATCATCATCTTCATCATCAGACAGTGCCACGTCCAAGACAGAACGTGAAACCTCCCCAACCCCCGACCCCATGGGCACAACATCACCAGCCCCAGTCTGTGCCTCGGCCTCGGCCTCATCAGCACAAACAGTCTCATATATAATGTCCTGCTCCTGCATGGGGCATTCTGGGACCTGTGGTGCCTCTGCTGGAGTCTGAAGTGTATGATCTTGTTCACACTCAGCTGCCTCAGCAGCACAAACAGTCTCACAAATACAGTCCGGCTCCTGCGTGGGGCATTCTGGGACCTGTGGTGCCTCTGTTGGAGTCTGAAGTGCAAGCTCCTGTTCACACTCAGCTGCTTGCTGCTGCAGTTTTTTCCCTTCCTGGAAGCAGAAGCGGGCAGCCTGTAACACTGGCCGTGCCCGGGGGGTCCCGTCCTGAACATCAGGGGTCCTGATCTCTACAGCACAGTCCTGCTTATAGGAGGCGAACCGCTCCCGGTTCCTGTAGGTCCTCGCCAGGGGTCCCATGCCCTCTAGCACAGATTCAATGTCCTGCACCACACTTGCCAGCTGCACCCCCAGTGTGTTCAGTCTCAGGTCATACACATCATTACTGGCAGGGTTAGTGGTCTTTAGACTATAGATGAAGTCTACTTCCATTTGCAGCGCTTTTTTTTGCTGCTGTAACTCACCCAGTTTTCTGACAAGTCCCGGTATCTCGTCCGCTAGCTGCAGCTCGGGTGCACGCGCCGGCTGCACAGGTTTTGTCTTCACCACGGGTACAGGGGTTTTGAATACAGACATGTGCGGTTCCACCACAGATGGCTTTGTGGCTCCTCGGCTGGATGCCGGCTCCAGGGCCACCATCAGGGCATGACAGCCGTGACTGGCGTATGGGGCCCGGTGAGCAGAGGGGGCCCGCATTGGGCCCCGTCTCATCTGGTCACCGGGCCCCCCCTGCAGGCGCTGCGGCAGCGGCACACTATTGACGTGCGGGCTCGCGCCTGCACGTCAATAGTTAACAGCCGCCAGCCAGTCTGAGGCTGGCAGCTGAATAGGGCCGCAGTGCGCACTCGCCGGCGTCGCCGGCGTCTGACGTCATTGTCAGCCGCCGGGCCCGGCGAGTGCGTCTCTGTGGAGCCTGGGGGGGATCTTCGCCAGGCGCAGGAGCATGGCCAGGTAAGAAGTCGTGTTTTGTTTTTTTTCTTTGAGAGCTGCGATGCAGGGGGGCCCGGGGGGCAGGATGATGGACACACAGGGGCAGAAATGCTGGACACAGTGGGGCAGAAATGCTGGACACAGTGGGGCAGAATGGTGGACACACAGGGGCAGAAATGCTGGACACAGTGGGGCAGAATGGTGGACACACAGGGGCAGAAATGCTGGACACAGTGGGACAGAATGCTGGACACAAAGGGGCAGAATGGTGGACACAAAGGGGCAGAAATGCTGGACACAGTGGGGCAGAATGGTAGACACACAGGGGAAGAAATGCTGGACACAGTGGGACAGAATGCTGGACACAGTGGGGCAGAATGGTGGACACACAGGGGCAGAAATGCTGGACACAGTGGGGCAGAAATGCTGGACACAGTGGGGCAGAATGGTGGACACACAGGGGCAGAAATGCTGGACACAGTTGGGCAGAATGGAGGACACAAAGTGGGGCAGAATGCTGGACACACAGGGGCAGAATGGTGGACACAGTGGGGCAGAATGCTGGACACAGTGGGGCAGAATGCTGGACACAGTGGGGCAGAATGGTGGACACACACAGGGGCAGAAATGCTGGACACACAGGGGCAGAAATGCTGAACACAGTGGGGCAGAATGCTGGACACAGTGGGGCAGAAATGCTGGACACAGTGGGGCAGAATGGTGGACACACAGGGGCAGAAATGCTGGACACAGTGGGACAGAATGGTAGACACACAGGGGCAGAAATGCTGGACACAGTGGGGCAGAATGCTGGACACACAGGGGCAGAAATGCTGGACACAGTGGGACAGAATGGTGGACACAGTGGGGCAGAAATGCTGGACACAGTGGGACAGAATGGTAGACACACAGGGGCAGAAATGCTGGACACAGTGGGGCAGAATGCTGGACACACAGGGGCAGAAATGCTGGACACAGTGGGGCAGAATGGTAGACACAGTGGGGCAGAAATACTGGACACAGTGGGGCAGAATGCTGGACACACAGGGGCAGAAATGCTGGACACAGTGGGGCAGAATGGTGGACACGCAGGGGCAGAAATGCTGGACACAGTGGGGCAGAATGCTGGACACAGTGGGGCAGAATGCTGGACACACAGGGGCAGAAATGCTGGACACAGTGGGGCAGAATGCTGGACACACAGGGGCAGAAATGCTGGACACAGTGGGACAGAATGCTGGACACAGTGGGACAGAATGGTGGACACAGTGGGGCAGAATGCTGGACACACAGGGGCAGAAATGCTGGACACAGTGGGACAGAATGGTGGACACAGTGGGGCAGAATGCTGGACACAGTGGGGCAGAAATGCTGGACACAGTGGGGCAGAATGGTGGACACAGTGGGGCAGAATGCTGGACACAGTGGGGCAGAAATGCTGGACACAGTGGGGCAGAATGGTGGACACACAGGGGCAGAAATGCTGGACACAGTGGGACAGAATGGTGGACACACGGGCAGAAATGCTGGACACAGTGGGGCAGAATGCTGGACACAGTGGGGCAGAATGGTGGACACACAGGGGCAGAAATGCTGGACACAGTGGGACAGAATGGTGGACACAGTGGGGCAGAATGCTGGACACAGTGGGGCAGAAATGCTGGACACAGTGGGGCAGAATGGTGGACACACAGGGGCAGAAATGCTGGACACAGTGGGACAGAATGGTGGACACAGTGGGGCAGAAATGCTGGACACAGTGGGACAGTATGGTGGACACAGTGGGGCAGAATGCTGGACACAGTTGGGCAGAAATGCTGGCACAGTGGGGCAGAATGGTGGACACACAGGGGCAGAAATGCTGGACACAGTGGGACAGAATGGTGGACACACAGGGGCAGAAATGCTGGACACAGTGGGGCAGAATGCTGGACACAGTGGGGCAGAATGCTGGACACAGTGGGGCAGAATGCTGGACACAGTGGGGCAGAATGCTGGACACACAGGGGCAGAAATGCTGGACACAGTGGGGCAGAAATGCTGGACACAGTGGGGCAGAAATGCTGGACACAGTGGGGCAGAATGGTGGACACACAGTGGGGCAGAATGCTGGACACACAGTGGGGCAGAATGCTGGACACACAGTGGGGCAGAATGCTGGACACACAGTGGGGCAGAATGCTGGACACACAGTGGGGCAGAATGCTGGACACACAGTGGGGCAGAATGCTGGAAACAGTGGGGCAGAATGCTGGACACAGTGACAGGGGCAGAAATGCTGGACACAGTGACAGGGGCAGAATGCTGGACACAGTGACAGGGGCAGAATGCTGGACACAGGGGCAGAATGCTGGACATTGGGGCAGAATGCGAGACACAGTGGGGCAGAATGCTGGACACAGTGGGGCAGAATGCTGGACACAGTGGGGCAGAATGCTGGACACACAGTGGGGCAGAATGCTGGAGACAGTGGGGCAGAATGCTGGAGACAGTGGGGCAGAATGCTGGACACAGTGGGGCAGAAATGCTGGACACAGTGACAGGGGCAGAATGCTGGACACAGTGACAGGGGCAGAATGCTGGACACAGGGGCAGACTGTGAGACCCAGGGGCAGAATGCTGGACATTGGGGCAGAATGCGAGATACGGGGCATGATTGGAGACACGGGGCAGGATGAAAGACATGGGGGCATGACTGGAGACAGATGGGGCAGGATTGGAGACAGATGGGGCAGAATGGAGACACAGGGGGCATGATTGGAGACAAGTGTCAGGATTGCAGACATGGGGGCATGGTTGGAGACATAGGGGGCAGAATGGAGACATGGGGCATGATTGGAGACACTGGGGGCAGAATTGGAGACAGATCATGCAGGATCATGGGGCAGGATGGATATGATGGAGACAGATGGGGCAGGATGGAGAGATCACATGGGGCGATCATATGGGGCAGGATGGGGAGATCATATGGGGCAGAATGGATACTCATGAGGGCAGGATGGGAGAACATCTGGCTGACGCCAGGAATGAGACACACGGGGCCAGGCTGGGGGACATTATTAATACCATAGGGGCTAATTTAGGGATATTATTACTGCAGTGATGTATTTATTTTATTTTTTGAGTATACTGTTTTAAATGGGGGGCGGTCCTGTTACTGTATAGAGTGATACTATGTCGCCTTCTTCATGTGGTGTAATGTAGAAGTTGTGAAAAATTAAGTAATGTGTTCTGCAAGCGGAGCTCGAGATAACAGTGTTATTTCCTGCAGAGAGAAGTCCTGGCTGGATGAAATGATGGCGGTCTGTGCTGGATGAAAGATGAAGGACTTCACCTAGAGACGTCACTGGTGAGTCAGTGTGTTACCTATACACTGACACTATACACTGTATACAGAGCTCCTGTGTATAATTTCACTAGTGATCACTATATTATCTGTACACAGACACTGCATACTAAGTACAGATCTCCTGTGTATAATGGCACTTATGGTGATAGTATGGTGCTTTTTTTAAATTACTGATCAGAATTGTAGCATTCAGTCACTATGTGGTGGTAATATGTGGTCTGGTAATGGTGTTGTGGTATTTGTTCCTTGTATGTGATATTATTCGATCACTGTGGTGGTAATATGTCATCTGGTCATGGTGTTGTGGTATTTGTTCCTTCTATGTGATATTATTGGTCATTTTAAAAATTGAAAAATAAATAAAAATATACCTAAATTGTATTGCATATTTTAACAAATATTTAATAGGATACAGTAGAGTAGGGCCTGGCCAAAAGTGTCTACCGTGTTATGGTGGCGGCTTAAAAAATCTTTTGGCCAAAACAAAAGCTGCCGGCTATATGTGTGATCTGGTGATGGGAACTGTTAATGTGTGATTGGTGAGAAGTGGAGTTTTTCCAAGAGAGAGCGGTGGGACTGTGGACAGTTCGAGGGGTGGAGCCTGGAGGCGGGGCTGGGGTGGAGCCTGGACGGAGTCTCAAGGGGGCCCCGAAAATTTTGCCAGTATGGGGCCCCGAAATTTCTAGTGGCAGCCCTGGCCAGCTCTGCAGCAGGTTTATCGCTGCCACCTGACTGTGACCGGGTGCGTCCTGACAGCGCCACACTGCCATGTTGCTGCAAGTTCTCCTGGATGGTCTGTCTTTCCAAAGACGTCCGTCTCTGCCTGGAGGCAGGAGAGGTGATTGGTACAGCTGAGACCGATCTCACCTGTGCCTCAGGCAGGGGCTGCTGACTGACCGGGGAGTTACAGGACTTCATACTGTGCTGTGGAACATCACTCACCAACACTTTACCTTCTGGCTTCTTTGCTGGACTTGGAGCAGATTTTCCTCCCAAAACTTTACTCACTGGTTTTTCTTCCTTCACAGAACTGCTGCAGCTTTGGCTCGCTGCATTCACCGGTCTCACAGGGGCTTTGGGATTAATATTCCCATTCAGAGAGGTCTGGGAGCCTTGTCCCAGTGTAGGCCGAGAAGCCTGGGCCTTGCCTGGGGAGCTTCCCCGCCCAGGGTGGCCCCTCCCTGGGCTTGCTCCAGACATCAGGAGAGCTACAGACACACAACCTCACAGCTAGGAGGCAGTATTATAGTAGTTATATTCTTGTGCATAGGGGCAGTATTATAGTAGTTATATTCTTGTACATAGGGGCAGTATTATAATTGTTATATTCTTGTACATATTGTCGGGATCACACTCAGTCGGAGCAGCCTTTGGAAGTGGGGAATCACCAGAAATAATACACAAGACACGTCTTGTATAGTGTATCACTGGGAAGTCTCTGAAGCACGCCTGCCTTCAAGGTGCTATCCCTTCTTTATATAGTTGTTTCAGTAGGTTTAGTGGTTATACAAGTTTTGCATGTTTAAACAAAGAGACAAAACAGGAAAGAAAGAAAAGAAAAGAAAACAGTTTCGTGGGCGGCAGTTTCACAACAAACAGTACAAAGGCAATTCCACAGACAAGAAAAACAGGATTTCATACTATAGCTAAAATGTCCTTGAATGGACAGGTCAATATTTATCACAAATTCTTTTTTTTATTTTTGTTCATTGAGGTAATCATTTTTGTTCTGCTCTTCACAATCCCCCCTTTGACATATTCCATTCAAAACCTTGTCGATCATTTTAGTCATTCTTTTTGTGATATTACAAAAAAAACTTTATGTTCTCGCATCCATTACACAAAATTTATTTGTGCATACCGAGATACCCTTGAGTACAACCTTGAATAATACATATATAATTACAATAACCATAACTGTATGTATTAGGCTTTGCATAATCCCGGTAACCCACCCACCGATCCCTCTGAACCAATTGGCCGGGTTAAGAAAAGAAAAGGTATCTGACCACCAGCTATCCTTATTTTGGTCATTGTCTTTGTCATACTGATCCCTGAGTTGTTGTACGTCTTTTAATTTAAATCTCATACTCATAGTACTATTCGGGTCTATATAATGACAGCAGGTGGGTCTGATGATTTGACACATACCCCCTTGTGAGGCAGTTAGGTAATCCAATACCAGGGTATGTTGGTTAGTGACTATTATAAGCTGATTCTGTACAGCTATACTAGTATTTAATATGTCCAATATATCCCAAATCTGATCATCTAGATAATCCGTGGCTCTAACTAATTTATCCCACATTTGTGTTAACATAGGATAAATAAAAATGGTACTAGCAATTTTGTTGGGAATTCCCATTTGTACTATATGCGGCCTCCCCGAGGGACGTGGTGAGTTATCTGCAGCTCTTTTATACAGTGTGTGCTTGGGCACGGCTTGCATATTCACTTGTTTATTTGAAATTATGAAAGTAGCCGGGGTTAGGCGTCCTAATGTACAAGTACCCTTTATACCTACGGGAAGCCATTTATATGCTCCTTCTCCGCATATCCAAAATGTACCCTCAGGCAGATCCCACAAAGCTGAGTGCTGCAATACCAATCTGTGAGCCAAATCCACAAAACTAGATACATTCTGAAGCATACACCAAGAGGGTTTTTGTCCCAAGGGGCTACAGTACCCGGCTGCGGGATTCCCACATACAGGCATTCCGTTGACATACTCATTGGATTCATTACAAACCAGGTTCCCCGGCTTACTTGTACAACTGTCTGCATCACCTTGGGGGAACAACTCAGAATGTTCCCATTTTCTATTATGTATGTATCTTTCCAATACTGTAGGTTTGAAAGCATCAGAGGAAGGGGTGGTTGTACTGAAACTGAGCTGTAGATTTTCAGTGGGGACCTGTCCTAAATCAGTTAATCCAGTCTTATTCCTAGGTACCCATTTTCCTCCCTTGAATGCTAAATATTGTAAGTTGTCTATTTTTCCTGTAAGATTGCCCTGCCACCAAGGAAATTCTACACATCCCACAATTGGTATGGCGATTGTAGTATTCCATAGCCTAGTATTGCCAGGTTGGTTGTTGGCCAGGTTGTCTGAACAATTAGGCCAAGCGAATATCTCTTCAGCTGACACGGGAACTGCTAGAAAAGGTATACTTGTGGCTGATACTGGTGAATGGGTACAGATCCAACAATCTGCCAGGGGTTGCGTATTATTTAACAAGTCATGCACTAATTTTCTATGATGTTGTACGAATCTATTGTTCACAGGGGCTAGAGAATTCAGTCTTTCCCATGCCTCCGTTGAGGTTAACATTATTAATATCAATATCATGAGTCTTATACTGCTTTTTTGCAATGGCTTGCATGTATCCATGATGCCTTTCCTTCAAGCTTGACTGCTGTTGGAGTTGTTAACAGGACTTGGAAAGGTCCGTCAAATCTCGGTTCCAGAGTCTTTCTGGTGTGTCTTTTCACGTAGACTTGATCACTAGGTTCCAACTTGTGGCCTCCTTCGAGATTTTCTGGATCTGGAAGGGAAGCAAAAACTTGCGAATGCACTTTAGTTAAACGTTTTTGTAATTCTTGTACATAAGCAGTTAAAGTCTCAGTATTCAACATCAGTTGTTGTGGAAAATAACAACCCAAATATGCTGCTCTACCAAAAAGAATCTCATGTGGTGACAGCTTAGCCTTCCCCCTTGGGGTGTTTCGGATGGAATACAGGGCAAGTGGTAGACACTCGGTCCAAGGCTTTCCTGTTTCTGCCATGGCCTTCTGGATTTTTAATTTTATTGTCCCATTTAATCTTTCCACTTTAACTGAACTCTGTGGATGATATGGAGTGTGAAACTGGTTTTCTACTCCCAACATTTTCATAACATTCTGGAATATTTCCCCAGTAAAATGGGTACCCCTATCTGACTCGATCACCTCAGGCATGCCGTAACGGGGTATCAGTTCATGTGCTATTTTAATGGCAGTAGTTTTTGCTGAGGCTTTACGAACTGGATAAGCCTCTGGCCACCCTGAGAACATGTCCACACACACAAGCACATATTCGTATCCATTGTACCTAGGAAGTTGGATGTAGTCGATCTGGAGTCTTTGAAAGGGATACAGTGGTCTTACATGATGCTTGGTTGGGGTTTTAATGGCCTGACCTGGATTGTGTGCCAGGCATATAGCGCATGCAGCACACATGTTCCGAGCAAAATTACCAAAACCTGGAGCCAACCACCTTTCTTTTACCTTGAGCGTCATACCATTTGCCGACACATGCGTGGGTAGGTGGAGGTCACTTGCCACTGCGGGGTACCAGGCTCTGGGTAAACACAACAAAGTTCCTTTTTTCCATAATCCTTGCTGATCTTCTGCCCCTTTTTTCTGCCACTGCCCTCGTTCTTCATCGTCTACCTGTTTCTGAGCTTCCTTCAATCTTTCCTCATCATCTTCAGAGCTATCTAGTGTGTGGGCATGATGTAAGGGTTTACGTGCTGCCTGTTTTGCTGCCTTATCGGCTTTATTGTTACCCCTGGCTTCCTCGGTGTCGAGTCTCACATGTGCAGCTACCTTTATCACCGCTATTTCTTTAGTTTCTTGTGCTGCCTCCAGAATCTGTCTAATGAGGGAGGCATGTTTAACAGGTTGGCCTGAAGCAGTCATATAACCTCTGGCTCTCCATATTACGCCAAAATCGAAAATAATGCCATGTGCATATCTAGAATCAGTGTATATGTTTGCTGTCTGATCTTTGGCTATTTTTAGAGCTTCAACTAATGCCGTAAGTTCTGCTTCTTGTGCAGACTGATTAGCAGGGAGAGGTTCTGCTTTCAGCACCTCATGCTGAGTTACTACCGCATAACCTGTATGAAATTGTCCATTCATATCTGCATATCTACTGCCATCTATGAAAAGTTCAAATGTAGCATTACAGAGTGGCTTGTCACTTACATTACATAAGCCCTGAGTCTCTTGTTCCATTAATTGTACACAATCATGCATTGACTTTGATGGGTCAAAGGAGTTGGAGAGTGCAGTTTCCTCAGGTATGGTACCCCCCTCAGACTCTAAAGGGAGCAAAGACGCGAGATTAAGAGTCTGAATCCTGGCAAAGGAAATGTTGGGCGGCAGTAGTAGGGAACATTGGAGACGGAGGTGTCTGGCCATTGAAATATGTTTAGGTTGGACCTGGTTAAGAATGCCATGTACATCATGAGTGGTCTGAACTAGAAGTGGGTGATCAAGAACAATCTCAGAAGCTTTATCTAATAACAGTGAAATTGCGGCTACTACTCTTACACAAGAAGGTGCGGCTCTAGCTACAGGGTCCAGATGAGCTGATATGTATGCCACAGGTCTCGGTTTGTTTCCATGTTTTTGTGTGAGCACCCCTGTAGCATGTGAGGATATCTCAGCTGCCATCAATTGAAAAGGTTTAGTGTAGTCTGGGAGTCCCAAAGCCGGAGCTGATACCAGTGCTGTTTTCAAAGAGGAAAATGACTGTTTAGCCTCTTCACTGAGTGAATATGGTGTGTTGGCAATACAGTCATATAAAGGCTGCATGAGTTGACTTGCATGTATGATCCACTGTCTACAGTGTGAAACAATACCTAGGAAAGCACGCAGCTGTTTGTGATTCCTGGGTTCAAGCATGTTACGTATGGCTTCCGTACGTTGAGGTGTGAGGTGTCTGATGCCCTGTGATATGCAGTGACCTAAAAACACGACTGTTTGTTGACAAGCCTGGAGTTTCTGTCTATTTACTTTACAGCCTTCTTGCGCTAGGAAAATTAAGAAATTAACAGTTGAGGTAACTGCCGTCTGCTCATCAGGGCAACAAATAAGTAAGTCATCTACATACTGTAGAATGACTACTCCTGGTTCTGGGATGAAATTTTTTAGCACGGTCTGCATTGCTTCAGAGTACAAAGTTGGTGAGTGTACCATACCTTGTGGCAATCTTGTCCATGCTAATTGTTTACCCTTGAATGTAAAGGCAAACAAATGCCAACAGTTCTTATGTAGTGGCACAGAAAAAAATGCGTTTGATAAGTCAATTACCGTAAAATATGCAGCAGTGCTGGGAATTTGAGACAGTAAGGTATGAGGATTCGGTACCACAGGGGTGACCGGTGCCAAAACCTTATTGATTTCCCGTAAGTCGTGCACCATGCGATATTTCACCATAGTTTCTTTGGAGGACACTTTCTTTTTAACAGGATATAAGGGTGTATTGGCGGGTGACCTGATTTCTACCAAAACACCTTGTAACACATAATCCTGAATTTGTTGAGAAATCGCCTGTTCTTGCTGGGCGCTGATGGGGTATTGCCTAAGCTGAGGTAATATGGTTCCCGGGGCAGTTTCTAACAGTATAGGAGCTACTGATAAAAATCTTACATCAGTGTCTCCTTTTGCCCATAGGCTGTCAGGAACCCGAGACAAGTCAATTTTTGCTTGTTGAGTGTAAATTTCGGGAAAATCCTCCATTGCCTGTATTCTAACATATGGTTCCAGAGTTTCTGCATCTTCAAGGATGGTCAGCATAACTGTGCCATCTTCTCTAAAATGGATGTTTGCATGCATTTTACTTAAGACATCAGTACCCAACAAGCAGGTAGGTGCACCTTTAGCAAATAAAAATTTGGATACAAAAGTTTTAGGGCCAAAGCTCACATTTAAAGGTTTTGTAAAGGGCAACGCCTGAATTTTACCATCATACCCTTCTGCATATGTAACCTTTGAGGATATATTGTCAGGATATGGTAAAAAGTCCTGATTTAAAATGGAGGATGTTGCTCCCGTATCTATCAGAAAAGGTACATTTTTACCCTCAACTTCAACTTGTATTATTGGTCTTCTAGAAGGAAGAGAGACCTGCATAACTTTCAGTCATTCTGAGCTGTCTGTTTGATCAGGCACTGGGTTATTTATCCTATTTTTGGGTACAAAGGTTCCTGAATCTATATCTGTTTTTCTCTTCCTACATTCCCTTTGGAAATGTCCTGGCTTCTTACAGTAATGACAAGTAAACTTTTGATTAGCAGAGCCAGTATTAGCCTGTGCAATTCTTACTGGCTTAGAATTTTCTCTTAAGTCCATTTCTATCCCTACAGCTTTCTGTCTAGCCAGGTGTGGGTCTTCCAAGGTTCTCCAATCAGGGGTTGCGGCCTTAAGCTTTTCCTTCACTTTTGGAGACAATCCATCTATAAAGGTTTTTGTAACTAACCTCATCATTCCTGGAGCGGTTAGATCCATGCCTTCATCTCTGAAATTATTTTCTACACTTAGATAATATTCGTCTACTGATTGTCCAGATTTCTGAGCCACCACTCCCGTTGTTCCTCTCTGCCTCTGTCTCTCCCTCATGAAAACCATTAAGTGATCTACAAATTGTGTACCTGATTCTATCGTTTGTAAGGCACCATCTCCTGCTTGGGGCCTATGTACCTGTAGATTTGCTAATAGCTCCTGGAAGAGTCCAGGAGTCATTTTCATTCTACATAATTCTTCTCCATCTGCCCAAACTCCAGCGTGAGTCTGCATAATTTGCTGTATATATTGTGCAAATCTAACTGGACACTGGGTGGGATCTGGTGCGTTATGCAAGAGAGACATGCCTTCAGCGGGGGACCAAGGGAAATACTGTCGAGTTTGGTGATATCTAGTTCCCATTACTCCATCAGCACCAGGTTCCCTAAAGGGTCTTGGTACTACCCTAACAGGGGCAAGTACAGCGCCATGTCTAGGTGTACCACAGGCTAGGCAATCATTTCTCCAGTCTGGATTTTGTTGTCCACAGTGCGGACATACCCATCCTCCTGGTCCGGCTAAACTTTGAGGTGGTGTTTGGAGAAAAGATGGGGCATGTGGGTTAAGGTATGGGGGTGGGGTATTTTTAGATTCCACATTTTGTTTTTCTCCACAGCCTGTGGGTCTAATAAACCACTTTTTACTCTGTTGATTATATGTCCATCCCTCATTTTCTGCTACCCTAGAGACATCAATCAATGCTTGGATCTGATCTATCCATTTCTTGTCTCTGATTATGCCTTTTTTCCTTTCCTGAATTCCTTCCCATAGTTTTCTACTAAAAGCTTCTGCCCTAGTAACTCCAAACTTACTAAAAATCTTTTTTCAGCCCCTTAGTGGCATCTTCACCACTTCTCTCCTTTATGATAGTATAGATATCTAATTCTTCTGGTTCCGACTTTGTTTGCTTATTCCCCATTTTCTTATCCTGAGCTTTCTTGCCCTAGGTGGCGTTTGGGTATGAGAATACCTCGTTACCTTCTTCCTAAGGAGCTAGGATGTTTAAACTGTGTTGATGTAAGAAAATCCTGATTCCTACACCTATAGCAAACAACACAAATGCAACCAGACAGAAAAAGAAAAAGAACATACAACGTATCTTGTCCCAGGCTAATTTATCTGTCCTGGGCTTATACTATCACATACAACGTATTCTTGTCCCAGGCTAATTTATCTGTCCTGGGCTCATACTATCATACACTTATCCGTCACCAGGTTTTTGTCAAAGACAGGATCAGAGATTGAACATAGGCGCGGAGGTCTCCCCGAAAGGACGCAACCACGTTGCCCAGTGGGACAGTCACTTCTTCTGTTTCAACCCCCTGGGCGGCTTATAGGGCTATTCCCAACTTCCACACACCTTCTATTCACATTCACTCTCATTCAATGCCGTACTCCGTGAGGTGATCAATTCCTAAATAGTTCAAGAACCCGAGCTATAGGTATCCTCCTCTACTAGAACTACCCGCTAAAGAACACGACACAGAAAATCTTACGGACAGTGCAGGGCAGATATAAGAGATCTAACAGTGTCTCTTACCTGGCCAGGTTTTTGTTCATCTGCCGTCCATTATCCCAGATTCTCTTTTCGTTCGTATTCTGCCGGTGTTCTTGAAGGAATACACAGACCTCGGGTCCCTGTTCAGGCGCCAGGAAATGTCGGGATCACACTCAGTCGGAGCAGCCTTTGGAAGTGGGGAATCACCAGAAATAATACACAAGACACGTCTTGTATAGTGTATCACTGGGAAGTCTCTGAAGCACGCCTGCCTTCAAGGTGCTATCCCTTCTTTATATAGTTGTTTCAGTAGGTTTAGTGGTTATACAAGTTTTGCATGTTTAAACAAAGAGACAAAACAGGAAAGAAAGAAAAGAAAAGAAAACAGTTTCGTGGGCGGCAGTTTCACAACAAACAGTACAAAGGCAATTCCACAGACAAGAAAAACAGGATTTCATACTATAGCTAAAATGTCCTTGAATGGACAGGTCAATATTTATCACAAATTCTTTTTTTTATTTTTGTTCATTGAGGTAATCATTTTTGTTCTGCTCTTCACAATATGGGCAGTATTATAGTAGTTATATTCTTTACATAGGGAGCAGTATTATAGTAGTTATATTCTTGTACATAGGGGCAGTATTATAGTAGTTATATTCTTGTACATAGGGGCAGTATTATAATAGTTATATTCTTGTACATATGGGCATTATTATAGTAGTTATATTCTTGTACATAGGGGCAGTATTATAGTAGTTATATTCTTGTACATAGGAGCAGTATTATAGTAGTTATATTCTTGTACATAGGGTGCAGTATTATAGTAGTTATATTCTTACACATAGGGGCAGTATTATAATAGTTATATTCTTGTACATATGGGCAGTATTATAGTAGTTATATTCTTACACATAGGGGCAGTATTATAGTAGTTATATTCCTGTACATAGGGACAGTATTATAGCAGTTATATTCTTGTACATAGGGGCAGTATTATAGCAGTTATATTCTTGTACATAGGGGCAGTATTATAGTAGTTATATTCTTGTACATAGGGGCATAATTATAGTAGTTTCATTCCTGAACATAGGAGCAGTATTATAGTAGTTATATTCCTGTACATAGGGGCAGCAATAAAGTAGTTATATTCCTGTATATAGGAGCAGTATTATAGTAGTTATATTCTTGTACATTGGAGTAGTATTGTAGTAGTTATATTCTTGTACATAGGGGCAGTATTATAGTAGTTATATTCTTGTACATAGGGGCAGTATTATAGTAGTTATATACCTGTACACATAGGAGCAGTATTATAGTAGTTATATTCTTGTACATAGGGGCATTATTATAGTAGTTATATTCTTGTACATAGGGGCAGTATTATAGTAGTTATATTCTTGTACATAGGAGCAGTATTATAGTAGTTATATTCTTGTACATAGGGTGCAGTATTATAGTAGTTATATTCTTGTACATAGGAGCAGTATTATAGTAATTATATTCTATAACATAGGGGCAGTATTACAGTAGTTATATTCTTTTACATAGGGGCATAATTATAGTAGTTTTATTCCTGTACATAGGAGCAGTATTACAGTAGTTATATTCTTGTACATAGGGGCAGTATTACAGTAGTTATATTCTTTTACCTAGGGGGATTAATTATAGTAGTTATATTCTTGTACAAAGGAGCAGTATTATAGTAGTTATATTCTTGTATATAGGGACAGTATTATAGTAATTATATTCTAGTACATAGGGAGCAGTATTATAGTAGTTATATTCTTGTATATAGGGACAGTATTATAGTAGTTATATTCTTGTACATAGGAGCAGTATTATAGTAGTTATATTCTTGTATATAGGGACAGTATTATAGTAATTATATTCTAGTACATAGGGAGCAGTATTATAGTAGTTATATTCTTGTAGATAGTGGCAGTAATATAGTAGTTATATTCTTGTACATAGGGGCAATTTTTTTTTATAAAAACCAAACATAAATACAATTATAATAAAAACAAAAATCACCCAGAATTACAAGAATTACAAAACACAATTCACTTTGGTCATATATACACAAGTACTAAATAATCAGATCATATTGATACATAAATTAAAGTGTCCACACCTGGAGGTAAAAGAAAATTTAAAAAAAAAAAAAAAAAAAGTCATAGCATATTTTCTAACTGAATTTTACATTCCTCCATAGCTTAATATTTCTCGGACTCCTTCCAACTTCTAGCGATTTTATCCACCGGAGTTCTGACATTACCTGACCAGCCGCAGCGATGTGATCAAACAGCTCATTGTGCAGTGACACCCGGGTTCTCATGTGCCAACGATAGTATTTAATGACACTTATTATAATGTACATCATCTCTCTGTCGATGTTACTAACAGTGGAGGGGACACCATAGATTATGTCAGAATACTTTAGAGTCCGCAGTCTGGGGATTTTTAGATTAGCGGACACTTCCTCCCTCCCCAGCAATCACTTATAAAGTGCTCCATAGTCTCCTCCTGCTGACAACCAAGGGGACAATTCCGATCAGAGATACTCAGATGTTTCAGGTTTCCCCTGACAAAGAGCCGACCATGCAGTGAAAGCCAAGTGATATCAAACAGTTTAGGAGGAAGTCGTTTCCCGTTTAGGAACCTAAGGCTTTCCTGCAGGGTGGTGGTGACACAATCTCTCAGGGCCAGTGGAGAGTAGAAGAAAGTCCTACATACATGAGCATACAGGTCTCTTCTCGTACTGCTCTCAATGTAAGACTTCTCCAGTCCCCACCTCCTAACACACTTCAGACCGTAGTCCAGATACTGGAGGAGGTGGTCACCTGTCCATCTCCTCCTCTTGAGACTGCCGCCTCGCACCCAAGATTCTGCAAAAGGCAATATCCAGTACCTGATACTATTTACCCACAGGGAGCTACTGTTTGAGTCCATGTTCCCAAAATTTACCTTTAGAAACAAGGAGTCAAAGAAAACCCTTGGATTCAACATATCCAGCCCACCCTCTCTCCGCCGTAGGTACGTTATTCCCCTCTTTATTAGGTTCAACCTATTCCCCCACAAGAGCTGGAAGAACAGGCTGAAGAGCCTCGCTGAGAAAGATTCTGGCAAAGGGAAAATGACAGAGACATACAAGAAAACAGGGACCAGATAAGTCTTCAACATTGCGACCCTTTCTCTGTAGGTCAGCCTCCAGTTCTTCCATCGCTGAACCTTTGCATTTCCGGCTTCCAATTTCTCCTCCCAATTTAGCGTGGCATTATCATCCCTCCCAAATTTAACCCCTAGGATCTTAATATGGGTGGAGGCTTTAGCAAACTGCCGCAGATCAAAGCTGGGATCAGTATCTAATGTCCACAGAGCCTGACTCTTCTCAAGGTTGACCAGAGACCCGGAGGCCTCTGAGTAACTTCTGATAGACGCAGATAACATCTGCACCTCTCGAGGATTAGAGATCACCAACGTCACATCATCCGCATAGGCAACAACATTCAGAGGCAGGCAATGGGGGACCGGCACCCCCTGAAAATCACACTCCTGCAGTGACCTCAGAAACGGGTCTAGGGCAAAAACATACAGGTGAGGACTCAGTGGGCAACCCTGTCTCACCCCTGCCCCAACTCCAAAAGTGTCACCCTGCCAACCATTAATCAGAGGAAAGCTCACTGCCTCTCTGTACAATGTCTTCAGCCAATCCACAAATTTTCCCGGAATACCGTACTTTGACAAAGTGGCCCACAGATAGTCATGATCAACCCTGTCAAAGGCTTTAGCCTGGTCCAGACTAACAATATATTTCCCACACCGCAGGGCTTTACATCTCTCAAACATCTCCCGTATCGAGATGACTGCTCCAGAGATGTTCCGCCCTTTTACTGTGCCAAACTGAGAGCCTGCCAACAGTGCTGGGGACAAACAGACTAATCTAGAAAACAGGATCTTTGCTAGAATCTTCCTGTCCACATTCAAGAGGGCAATCGGCCTCCAGTTCTTGATGTCGCTTGGCTCTTTACCTTTAGACAGCAGAATCAACGAGGACACTCTCATGGATGGAGGCATCAGGTGATTTTCTACACAACTTTTATACACATCCACGAGGATTGGAGCCAGGAGGTCTCTGAATTTCCTATAACATTCTGCTGTTATGCCATCTGGACCTGGTGCCTTCTTCAGATGTAATTTATCAATAGCCTCCTTAACTTCCTCCACCGTTAACTCTGCTGTCAAAGGAGAAAAGTCCAGATCATTAGTATCAGGCGCAGGAGTTGCCTCCAAGAATTGAGCCATCTTATCTTTATCCAAAACTTTCCTCTGAAACAAGTCAGCATAGTAAGATCTCACCACCTCCAGGATACCCTCCCGCGAATCCTGCAATACACCCTGGAAGTCAGTGAGACCCGTGACCAGAGGCGTAGCTAGAGCTTTTGCCGCCCGGGGCTGTTCCCGAGTTTGGCGCCCCCGCCCCCCCCCCCCGGCTCAATACACACAAAGGTTACCAAAAATGGTTTTCCTGTTTTGTAGAACTTAAACTGGGCCTAATGGTGTCACCCCCACATGCCACACCTGTGACTTAATACCACCACACCATGACCAGGCCACATAGTGACCGAATAATACTACATACAAGGGACAAATACCACAACACCATTTCCAGACCACATATTACCACCACATAGTGACTGAATACTACAATACTGATCAGTAATAAAAAAAAACCACAATACTATCACCATAAGTGCCAGTATTCACAGGAGATCTGTACTTAGTATGCAGTGTCTGTGTAGAGGTAATACAGAGATCACTGGTGACATTATACACAAGACCTCTATATAGTATACAGTGTATAGTGTCAGTGTATAGGTAACACTGACTCACCAGTGACGTCTCTAGGTGAAGTCCTTCATCTTTCATCCAGCACAGACCGCCATCATTCCTTCCAGCCAGGACTCGTTTCTGCAGGAAATAACACAGTTATCTCGAGCTCCGCTTGCAGAACACATTACTTAATTTTTCACAACTTCTACATTACATCACATGAAGAAAAAAAGGTGATATAGTGTCACTCTGCACAGTAACAGGACCGCCCCCCCATTTAAAACAGTATACTCAAAAAATAAAATAAATACATCACTGCAGTAATAATATCCCTTAATTATCCCCTATGGTAACACTATTCCCCACCCTGGCCCCGTTTTCTCTCATTCCTGGCTCCAGCCATATGTTCTCGCATCCTGCCCTCATGAGTATCCATTCTACCCCATATGATCTCCCCATCCTGCCCCACCAGCCTCCATCGTATCCATCCTGCCCCATGATCCAATCCTGCCCCGTGTCTCCAATCATGCCCCGTGTCTACATTCTGCCCATGCCTCAAGTCCTGCCCCCAGTGTGTCCAGCATATTACCCCCATGTTGTCCAGCAATCTGCCACAGTGTGTCCAGCATATTACCCCCATGTTGTCCAGCAATCTGCCCCAGTGTGTCCAGCATATTACCCCCAGTGTGTCCAGCAATCTGCCCCAGTATGTCCAGCACTGCCCCCAGTGTGTCCAGCAATCTGCCCCAGTGTCCAGCCTTTCCCCAGTGTGTCCAGCAGTCTGCCCCAGTGTGTCCAGCATATTACCCCCAGTGTCCAGCATTGCCCCAGTATGTCCAGCATATTACCCCCAGTGTGTCCAGCAATCTGCCCCAGTGTCCAGCATTGCCCCAGTGTGTCCAGAAGTCTGCCCCAGGGTCTCCAGCATTGCCTCAATGTGTCCAGAAATCTGCCCCAGGGTTTCCAGTATTGCCCCAGTGTGTCCAGCAATCTGCCCCATGGTCTCCTGTATTGCCCCAGTGTGTCCAGCATTCTGCCCCATGGTCTCCAGTATTGCCCCGGTGTGTCCAGCAATCTGCCCCATGGTCTCCTGTATTGCCCCAGTATGTCCAGAAGTCTGCCCCAGGGTCTCCAGCATTGCCTCAATGTGTCCTGAAATCTGCCCCATGGTCTCCAGTATTCAGTGTGTCCAGCAATCTGCCCCATAGTCTCCTGTATTGCCCCAGTGTGTCCAGCATTCTGCCCCATGGTCTCCAGTATTGCCCCAGTGTGTCCAGCATTCTGCCCCATGGTCTCCAGTATTGCCACAGTGTGTCCAGCAATCTGCCCCATGGTCTCCAGTATTGCCCCAGTATGTCCAGAAGTCTGCCCCAGGGTCTCCAGCATTTCCTCAATGTGTCCTGAAATCTGCCCCATGGTCTCCAGTATTCAGTGTGTCCAGCATTCTGCCCCGTGGTCTCCAGTAATGCCCCAGTGTGTCCAGCATTCTGCCCCATGGTCTCCAGTATTGCCCCAGTGTGTCCAGCAATCTGCCCCATGGTCTCCAGTATTGCCCCAGTATGTCCAGAAGTCTGCCCCAGGGTCTCCAGCATTGCCTCAATGTGTCCTGAAATCTGCCCCATGGTCTCCAGTATTCAGTGTGTCCAGCATTCTGCCCCATGGTCTCCAGTATTGCCCCAGTGTGTCCAGCATTCTGCCCCATGGTCTCCAGTATTGCCCCAGTGTGTCCAGCAATCTGCCCCATGGTCTCCAGTATTGCCCCAGTGTGTCCAGCATTCTGCCCCATGGTCTCCTGTATTGCCCCAGTGTGTCCAGCAGTCTGCCCCATGGTCTCCAGTATTGCCCCAGTGTGTCCAGCAATCTGCCCCATGGTCTCCAGTATTGCCCCAGTGTGTCCAGCATTCTGCCCCATGGTCTCCTGTATTGCCCCAGTGTGTCCAGCATTCTGCCCCATGGTCTCCTGTATTGCCCCAGTGTGTCCAGCATTCTGCCCCATGGTCTCCAGTATTGCCCCAGTGTGTCCAGCATTCTGCCCCAGGGTCTCCAGTATTGGCCCAGTGTGTCCAGCATTCTGCCCCATGGTCTCCAGTATTGCCCCAGTGTGTCCAGCAATCTGCCCCATGCTCTCCAGTATTGCCCCAGTGTGTCCAGCATTGCTCCCAGACAGTCAGACATAAAGAAAAAAAAAAAGTTAAATCCTCACCTCTCCCGTTCCTAGCGCAGGTCCGGTGCGGTGCAGCCAGTCAGCGTCTCTCCGGCTCTGCGACGCTCAGGACAGAGAGGCAGAGCGGCGCGCACAGTAGTGACGTCATCGCGCCCTCTGCTCTGAGACGTCGCAGAGTCAGAGGACGCTGAAGCCGCAGGAACCAGGAGAGGTGAGTATTAGAGCGGGGGGCGGGGGCGGGGGTGGGGGGAGCTGGTCGTGGCGGCAGACGGCGCCGCCCGAAGATTTAAAGGGGCGTCTTTTTTTTTTTTTTTCTTCTCCTGCAGCGCCGGCCGCCCCCCGCATTGTGCGTCCCGGGGCGGACCGCCCCCCCCGCACCCCCTTCCTACGCCACTGCCCGTGACCATTTTTTTTTACTACCCTCCCTGCAATTCTCAAAGGGATCAGGGGCCCCTAAGGACCCATAATCCCGTTCAAGAACCAGGGAGGTATACCTACTATACTGATACTGCCTTATCTCAGATTTCAGTCGGTCTATCTTCACTTTGTCATCCCCGCCCGCCGAATATAGTGATTCCAATTCTTTACCCAGCTTTAGGTACTGGCTGTACTTATTCCTCCCTTTATTAACTGACAGTCTCTTTAAGAGGGATCTGATATCCTCCTTGACGTCCTCCCACCAGTCGGTCATGTTGTCATAGAAGTCAACCCTATCTAGATGAAGCTGGATAAGGGAGTAGACACGACTCTGAACATAAGCATCATCCAGGAGACTGGAATTGAGCTTCCACAACCCTCTACCGATCTCCGGACGGTTAGAGGTCCACAGACAGAAGCACAAGGCAAGGTGATCAGAGTAAGGGACGACCTTCTCACTCAGGGTGTCGACAGCCTCAGTAGGACTCACAAAAGCAAAATCTATCCTACTGCTCCTGTTGGAACATGAATATGTGAATTTTGGCTGTCGACCTTCCTGTGCGAAAACGTCAGTCAGTCCAGCCTGCATTATAATGTTATGTAGGACCTTACCGTCACTGTCCTGCCCGAGGAACTGTCACCTGACGTCAGTATGGCGTTAAAGTCCCCTGCCATCACCACCGGAAGAGAAGTGAAGAGGTATGGCTTAACGTTATTAAATAGCTGAATCCTGTCAGTCACTGTCTGTGGCCCATAGATGTTAATAAGCCGGAGTCGCCTCCCATGAATAGTGACTTCCAGGACCAAACATCTTCCCATGACCACCTCCGTCATCCTATGCACAGTCACATAATTGGTGTTAAACAGGACAGCGACTCCGGCGTAAGGCTCCACAGCCAGTGAACAGAAAGAAGGACCGCACCGCCATTCCCTCTCAGCCTCTCTCATAAGCCCCTGAGATGTCAGTCGTGTCTCCTGCAGGAAAATGACATCGGTGTCCAGATGTGTGAGATGTTCATACACCACATGTCTCGTCCTCCTTGCCTTAATGCTATTGACATTACTTGATGTTAGTGTTAATGAGAACCCCGCCATCACAACACAATAGAGAAGGAGCACAGTAACTGCCATCATCATGAGTCAGGGATGTCCTGTCCACCACCGGTGTCCATGTCAGACTCTACCTGAGGGTCCACAGATAAAGGCTTCCGCTTTGACGGAGGGTGGTCCTCTACGTCCCTGTCACACTCTGCATCAACTTTTCTCAACTCTGTCTCATAATCGTCATCATTAGACTCAGATAAAACTCCATACTTGTTGGACACAACCATCACTCCTGCAGAATTCTGAACCTTCCTGGTAGCACTCTGACCGGTGTCATATTCTGCCTCAGGTTTATGGGAGGACGTGCTCTTTTTCTTCCTTTTATTGTGATTAACGCTCCAGTCATCAGATTCAGACAGTGATGCTGAAGGGGGGGCTACCTGAGGCCGCTGGACCTGAGGAGCGACCTCCATGTTCCCCTCTGCACCCTCTATACCCTGCTTCTCTGGTGTTACATGACTGGACTCCTGTTGGGCATCTGGGTTGGTCACCATCTCTCCTGACATTAAATCCTCCCTCTCATGCACCCCTGCCACCACATCCTCATCCTCCTGAGCCTCTGCCCCTGCCAGTACAGCCTCATCAGGGAAGACTCTGCAGATATTATGCCAGGCGTCTGGACAGTCCCTGTGAGGGTGGCCCATCTTACCGCAGAGGTTGCACCTAACATCCCGGCAATCCACAGCGACATGACCGATATCCCCACACAGGCTGCACTTCACCACAGTACAGGCGTTGGCCAGATGACCTTTCCCACTGCATTTGAAGCACTTTCTGGGCTGTCCGGGGTAATAACATCTTCCCTTCTCCCTCCCAATGAAGAAGGAGTTGGGTAAATGGGCAGTAATGTTATTAAATTGCCGCAGTTTCACCACAGCTTTCCACCCCATTGTCCAGATACCATCCTCATCTCTGACCTTGGAGAGTCCAGAGGCGAGGTCACAGTGTCTCCGGAGCCACACCTCGATGTCCTGTGGGGGAACGGCCTCATTCCAGAAGGTGATATTCACTGTGACAGTGTCCGGCCTGGAGATAGGAACTAATATAAATTTATCCCAGCCTTCAGCGTCTCTGAACCTGGGGTAATTGGCCCAGAACCTGTCCAGGTCACACTGCAGCTTGAAGCTGACCTCGTAGCCCTGTCTGTCCAGAAGATTAGACACCGCCAGTATCTCGTTTGCCACAAACCCCATCTGGCCGCAGAGCAGCTCTCTCACCACATACCTGCGCTGTGGCAGATCCTCCTTGGCACCTGTGTACTTAAACCGCACCACATTAATGCGCTTAAACGTCTGGCCGGTATATCTGGCGCTGGAAGTGAAGGATGGGGCGCCGCGGCTTCAGGCATTCCTGGGGGGCACCTGCCGGGTCACACTGGGCCGACTGACAGGGAGAGGGTCTGCAGCAGGAGGGGCTGTCACACCTTGTGGACTAGATGGTAATGGGGGATAGTCACACATATCATGCACATTATCATTAGCGGCATCATTATCATCAGACAGTGCCACGTCCATGACAGAATGTGAAACCTCCCCAACCCCCGACCCCATGGACACAACATCACCAGCCCCAGTCTGTGCCTCAGCCTCAGCCTCGGCCTCATCAGCACAAACAGTCTCATATATAATGTCCTGCTCCTGCATGGGGCATTCTGGGACCTGTGGTGCCTCTGTTGGAGTCTGAAGTGCATGCTCCTGTTCACACTCAGCTGCTTGCTGCTGCAGTTTTTTCCCTTCCTGGAAGCAGAAGCGGGCAGCCTGTAACACTGGCCGTGTCCGGGGGGTCCCGGTCTCTACAGCACAGTCCTGCTTATAGGAGGCGAACCGCTCCCAGTTCCTGTAGGTCTCCGCCAGGGGCGCCATGCCCTCCAGCACAGACTCAATGTCCTGCACCACACTTGCCAGCTGCACCCCCAGTGTGTTCAGTCTCAGGTCATACACATCATTACTGGCAGGGTTAGTGGTCTTTAGACTATAGATAAAGTCTACCTCCATTTGCAGCGCTTTTTTTTGCTGCTGTAACTCACCCAGTTTTCTGACAAGTCCCGGTATCTCGTCCGCTAGCTGCAGCTCGGGTGCATGCGCCGGCTGCACAGGTTTTGCCTTCACCACGGGTACAGGGGTTTTGAATACAGACTTGTGCGGTTCCACCACAGACGGCTTTGTGGCTCCTCGGCTGGATGCCGGCTCCGCAGCAGGTTTATCGCTGCCACCTGACTGTGACCGGGTGCGTCCTGACAGCGCCACACTGCCATGTTGCTGCAAGTTCTCCTGGATGGTCTGTCTTTCCAAAGACGTCCGTCTCTGCCTGGATGCAGGAGAGGTGATTGGTACAGCTGAGGCCGATCTCACCTGTGCCTCAGGCAGGGGCTGCTGACTGACCGGGGAGTTACAGGGCTTCATACTGTGCTGTGGAACATCACTCACCAACACTTTACCTTCTGGCTTATTTGCTGGACTTGGAGTAGATTTTCCTCCCAAAACTTTACTCACAGGTTTTTCTTCCTTCACAGAACTGCTGCAGCTTTGGCCGCTGCATTCACTGGTCTCACAGTGGCTTTGGGATTAATATTCCCATTCAGAGAGGTCTGGGAGCCTTGTCCCAGTGTAGGCCGAGAAGCCTGGGCCTTGCCTGGGGAGCTTCCCCGCCCAGGGTGGCCCCTCCCTGGGCTTGCTCCAGACATGAGGAGAACTACAGACACACAACCTCACAGCAAGGAGGCAGTATTATAGTAGTTATATTCTTGTACATAGGGGCAGTATTATAGTAGTTATATTCTTGTACATAGGGACAGTATTATAGTAGTTATATTCCTGTACATAGGAGCAGAATTATAGTAGTTATATTCTTGTACATAGGGGGCAGTATTATGGTAGTTATATTCTTGAACATAGGGGCAGTATTATAGTAGTTATATTCCTGTACATAGGGACAGTATTATAGTTGTTATATTCTTGTACATTGGAGCAGTATTATAGTAGTTATATTCTTGTACATAGGGGGACAGTATTATGGTAGTTATATTCTTGAACATAGGGGCAGTATTATAGTAGTTATATTCCTGTACATAGGGACAGTATTATAGTTGTTATATTCTTGTACATTGGAGCAGTATTATAGTAGTTATATTCTTGTACATAGGGGGACAGTATTATGGTAGTTATATTCTTGAACATAGGAGCAGTATTATAGTAGTTATATTCTTGTATATAGGGAGCAGTATTATAGAAGTTATATTCTTGTACATAGGAGCAGTATTATAGTAGTTATATTCTTGTACATAGGGAGCAGTATTATAGTAGTTATATTCTTGTACATAGGGGCAGTATTATAGAAGTTATATTCTTGTACATAGGGGGCAGTATTATAGCAGTTATATTCTTGTACATAGCGGCAGTATTATAGTAGTTATATTCTTGTACATAGGCAGCAGTATTATAGTAGTTATATTCTTGTACATAGCGGCAGTATTATAGTAGTTGTATTCCTGTACATAGGGGGCAGTATTATAGTAGTGATATTCTTGTACATAGGGGCAGTATTATAGTAGTTATATTCTTGTACATAGGAGCAGTATTATAGTAATTATATTCTAGTACATAGGGAGCAGTATTCTAGTAGTTATATTCTTGTATATAGGGGCAGTAATATAGTAGTTATATTCTTGTACATAGGGTGCAGTATTATAGTAGTTATATTCTTGTACATAGGGGCAGTATTATAGTAGTTATATTCTTATGCATAGGGGCAGTATTATATTAGGTACATTCTTGAACATAGGGTGCAGTATTATAGTAGTTATATTCTTGTACATAGGAGCAGTATTACAGTAGTTATATTCTTGTACATAGGAGCAGTAATACAGTAGTTATATTCTTGTACATAGGGGCAGTATTACAGTAGTTATATTCCTGTACATAGGGACAATATTATAGTAGTTATATTCTTGTACATAGGAGCAGAATTATAGTAGTTATATTCCTGTACATAGGGACAATATTATAGTAGTTATATTCTTGTACATTGGAGCAGTACTATGGTAGTTATATTCTTGAACATAAGAGCAGTAATATAGTAGTTATATTTTTGTACATAGGGGCAGTATTATAGTAGTTATATTCTTGAACATAGGAGCAGTATTATAGTAGTTATATTCTTGTATATAGGGAGCAGTATTATAGTAGTTATATAATTGCCTAGAATACTACTTCCTGCAATTTGTGCCAACTTCCTGTCCGGAGCTAATGTCCGGAGCTAATGTCCGGAGATAAGTGACGTCAACAGTGTCCAGTGTCTGATTGGTTGCCGCCTGCTGCGAGCGACCAATCAGAAACGTGCCGTACTGTGACACACTCCGCCCGCCATTTTGGTGTGATTTTTGAATTTTTACCTCACAGCAAGTTTCTACTGCGTGGAGGCGGGCCCAGTGACGTTGCTCTTCAAGCTCCTGCCGAATTTCGTCAAAAAAATGATAATACCATTTACCAAAACTATATATATTTAGTTGTGAAGTGGTTCAGTGACATTTTCACACCAATTTTGAACTTTTGTTTGGTGTTTTCTCCATATACTGCCTATTATTTTTGTTCTTTCTTACTATTATTTATTAATTATATTATTCTTACATTTGAATAAATAAAGTATATATGGATTCTAGACTCCCGATTCTTTAGAATCGGGCTGCCATCTAGTAGTAGTTATATTCTTGTATATAGGGAGCAGTATTATAGTAGTTATATTCTTGTACATAGGGGCAGTATTATAGTAGTTATATTCTTGTACACAGGAGCAGTATTATAGTAATTATATTCTAGTGCATAGGGAGCAGTATTATAGTAGTTATATTCTTGTATATAGGGGCAGTAATATAGTAGTTATATTCTTGTACATAGGGGCAGTATTATAATAGTTATATTCTTGTACATATGGGCAGTATTATAGTAGTTATATTCTTACACATAGGGGCAGTAATATAGTAGTTATATTCTTGTACATAGGGTGCAGTATTATAGTAGTTATATTCTTGTGCATAGGGGCAGTATTATAGTAGTTATATTCTTGTACATAGGGGCAGTATTATAGTAGTTATATTCTTGTGCATAGGGGCAGTATTATAGTAGTTATATTCTTGTACATAGGGTGCAGTATTATAGTAGTTATATTCTTGTACATAGGAGCAGTATTATAGTAATTATATTCTTTTACATAGGGGCAGTATTACAGTAGTTATATTCTTTTACATAAGGGCATAATTATAGTAGTTGTATTCCTGTACATAGGAGCAGTATTACAGTAGTTATATTCTTGTACATAGGAGCAGTAATACAGTAGTTATATTCTTGTACATAGGGGCAGTATTACAGTAGTTATATTCTTTTACATAGGGGGATTAATTATAGTAGTTTTATTCCTGTACATAGGAGCAGAATTATAGTAGTTATATTCTTGTACATTGGAGCAGTATTATAGTAGTTATATTCTTGTACATTGCAGCAGTAATATGGTAGTTATATTCTTGAACATAGGAGCAGAATTATAGTAGTTATATTCCTGTACATAGGGGCAGTATTATAGTAGTTATATTCTTGAACATAGGAGCAGTATTATAGTAGTTATATTCTTGTACATAGGGGCAGTATTATAGTAGTTATATTCTTGAACATAGGAGCAGTATTATAGTAGTTATATTCTTGTATATAGGGAACAGTACTATAGTAGTTATATTCTTGTATATTGGGAGCAGTATTATAGTAGTTATATTCTTGTACATAGGGGCAGTATTATAGTAGTTATATTCTTGTACATAGGAGCAGTATTATAGTAGTTATATTCTAGTACATAGGGAGCAGTATTATAGTAGTTATATTCTTGTATATAGGGGCAGTAATATAGTAGTTATATTCTAGTACATAGGGGCAGTATTATAGTAGTTATATTCTTGTATATAGGGGCAGTAATATAGTAGTTATATTCTAGTACATAGGGGCAGTATTATAGTAGTTATATTCTTGTACATAGGAGCAGTATTATAGTAGTTATATTCTTGTACATAGGGGCAGTATTATAGCAGTTATATTCTTGTATATAGGGAACAGTATTATAGTAGTTATATTCTTGCATATAGGGAGCAGTATTATAGTAGTTATATTCTTGTACATAGGGGCAGTATTATAGTAGTTATATTCTTGTACACAGGAGCAGTATTATAGTAATTATATTCTAGTACATAGGGAGCAGTATTATAGTAGTTATATTCTTGTATATAGGGGCAGTAATATAGTAGTTATATTCTAGTACATAGGGGCAGTATTATAGTAGTTATATTCTTGTACATAGGAGCAGTATTATAGTAGTTATATTCTTGTACATAGGAGCAGTATTATAGTAGTTATATTCTTGTACATAGGGGCAGTATTATAGCAGTTATATTCTTGTATATAGGGAACAGTATTATAGTAGTTATATTCTTGCATATAGGGAGCAGTATTATAGTAGTTATATTCTTGTACATAGGGGCAGTATTATAGTAGTTATATTCTTGTACACAGGAGCAGTATTATAGTAATTATATTCTAGTACATAGGGAGCAGTATTATAGTAGTTATATTCTTGTATATAGGGGCAGTAATATAGTAGTTATATTCTTGTACATAGGGGCAGTATTATAATAGTTATATTCTTGTACATATGGGCAGTATTATAGTAGTTATATTCTTACACATAGGGGCAGTATTATAGTAGTTATATTCTTTACATAGGGAGCAGTATTATAGTAGTTATATTCCTGTACATAGGGGTAGTATTATAGTAGTTGTATTCTTGTACATGGGGGCAGTATTATAGTAGTTATATTATTGTACATAGGAGCAGTATTATAGTAGATATATTCCTGTACATAGGGACAGTATTATAGCAGTTATATTCTTGTACATAGGGGCAGTATTATAGCAGTTATATTCTTGTACATAGGAGCAGTATTATAGTAGTTATATTCTTTTACATAGGGGTATAATTATAGTAGTTTTATTCCTGAACATAAGAGCAGTATTATAGTAGTTATATTCCTGTATATAGGAGCAGTTTTATAGTAATTATATTCTTGTACACATAGGGGCAGTATTATAGTAGTTATATTCTTGTATATAGGAGCAGTATTATAGTAGTTATATTCTTGTACATAGGAGCAGTATTATAGTAGTTATATTCTTGTACATAGGAGCAGTATTATAGTAGTTATATTCTTGTACATAGGAGCAGTATTATGGTAGTTATATTCTTGTATATAGGAGCAGTATTATAGTAGTTATATTCTTGTACATAGGAGCAGTATTATAGTAGTTATATTGTTGTACATATGAGCAGTATTACAGTAGTTATATTCTTTTGCATATGGGGCACTATTATAGTAATTATGAAAAAAGTTGCATATGGAAATGGCTGCTCTTAGGTTGCACCTGTGCACACCAGTTTTCTGTTTGGAAGTGAGGGTCAGTCTTTTGATATTTGTATTTTAGCTCACTGACCGAGCACTCTGGCAATCAGCATGTGGCGGTTTTGATTACAGCAGGATCCTACCCATATAATGTAGGCATCAACCTAGGAAAGGATTCATATTAGGTACGTCCCCAGCAAAATGAGATCACTTTGTCAATGCCTGCTGGTCATGTATGAATTGGCCAATTTGTGTGCTAAGCATCTTAATTTTTTCCTATTATCTAGAGCAGTGGTCCCCAACTCCAGGCCTCGAGGGCCGCCAACAATGCAGGTTTTCAGGATTTCCTTAGTATTGCACTGGGGTTGGAATCATCACCTGTGCAGATGATCACATTACCACCGATGCAATACTAAAGAAATCCTGAAAACCTGCACTGTTGGCGGCCCTTGAGGCCTGGAGTTGGGGACCCCTGATCTAGAGCATTAATGCTATTCATATTTTTCATGTTTACATGCTTGAGCACTACAGAGTGCAATATTATGTTTTAATCATAAAACCCTTCTCATTTGAGCATCAAAATGGATATCCTATAGAAATTAATTGGAAGAGTTTTCTAAGAGTTTTTAAAGAAGTTTTTGATTGGGAGTTTGGAGAGGTGTGAAAATATCTAAATGAGAAAATATCCAAAAATTGCTTCCCTCCACAATAAACACTGGTGATTTGTGGCAATCCTAAGTTAAATTTGTGCTCTAAAGTTTACATACCTGGCAGAAGTTTTGCTTTCTTGGCCTTTTTTCAGAGAATATGAAAACTTTTCTCCACTCATGGTTAGTGGTTGGGTGAAGCCATTTATTGTCAAACTACTGTGTTTTCTCTTTGTAAATCATAATGACAACACAAAACATCGAAATGACCCTGATGAAAAGTTCACATCCCCTGGTGATTTTGGCCTGATAACATGCACAGAAGTTGACACAAATGGGTTTGAATGGCTACGAAAGGTAACATCCTCACCTGTGACCTGTTAGCTTTTATGCACACACACACTGATTACAAGCAGAGTGAGATTCTGGGATCCAGACAGACTCTTACATCTTTCATCCAGCCACCGACATTTCTGGATTGTGAGTCATGGGGAAAACAAATAAATTGTCAACGGATCTACAGGAAAAGGTAGATGAACTGTATAAAACAGGAAAGGGATGCAAAAAGATATCTAAGGAATTGATAATGCCAGTCAGCAGTGTTCAAACTGTGATTACAGGGGCTCTGTAAAACCAAAACCACGGTCAGGTAGACCAAAAAAAATTTAGCCCACAATTGGCAGGAAAATTGTTTGGGATGCAAAGAAAAACTCACAAATAGCATCAGCTGAAATACAGGACTCTCTGAAAACTAGAGGTGTGGCTGTTTCAAGATGCACAATAAGGAGGCACTTGAAGAAAAATGGGTGCATGGTCGACTCACCAGAAGAAAGCCATTACTGTGCAAATGCCACAAAGGATCGCTGATGTTTTGGGGATGTGTGAGCTACAAAGGCACAGGGAACTTGGTCAAAGTTGAAGGAAAGATGAATGCAGCACATAGGCAAATTTACAATTATCAACCCGGAAGCTGCGGATGGAACGTACTTGGATGTTACAATATGACAATGATCCAAAGCACAAGGTCAAGTCAACCTGTCATTGGCTGCAGCAGAACAAAGTGAAAGATCTGGAGTGGCCATCTCAGTCTCCTGACCTCAATATCATTGAGCCACTCTGGGGAGATCTCAAGTGCGCAGATCATGCTAGATAGACCAGGAATTTTCAGGAACTGGAAGCTTTATGCCAAGAAGAGTGGGCAGCTTTACCATCTGAGAAAATAAAGAACCTCATGCACAACTACCACAAAAGATTTCAAGCTGTCATTGATGTTAGAGGGGGCAGTACACGGTATCAAGAAATGGGCTATGTGAACTTTTGATCAGGGTCATTTGGATGTTTTGGGTTGTCATTATGATTTCAAAAGAGAAAACACAGTAGTTTTACAATAAATGGCTTCACCCAACCACTAACCATGGGTGGAGGAAAAGTTTTGGCGTTATCATTCATATTCTCTAAAAAAGGCCAAGAAAGTAAAAAATTCTGCCTGGGTATGTAAACTCTTGAGCACAACTGTATATGGGTATTATCGCAGTAACCAGAGGTGGGGCCCCCTCTTTGTTCAGATTTCTGTACCCACTTTGATCCTGCATTGTCTTGGTTGCATCATGATGTTTGCATGTTACTCTGTATCACAGACAGATGTTCATGAATATAAGTGATAAATATAATGGGCATACAGAAAAATTCCATAATCTTGTGTCTCATTCGCTAAATGTATATTTATGAACCTCCTTAAAGGCCAATTATTTATTGCTCTAAGTATTGTCCTAGAGAGATCCCTCCCGAAAGTCTTCTGTGACCGCGGAAGCATCAAAGAACAATTTATTCACTTTGCGGCATTTCAGTATATGAAATCTAAACAAATGTCAATAGGCAGAGAAAGGTTGTCGGCTGAATTTCTTATTATCAGTTAATATTTGTGAGGATACGGGGGGATGAAGGAGAGCGGTGGGTGAGCGTTTCCCACATACTTCTCCCAAGGTCCTTTAAGCTTTATAAATCTAAAGTAGCTCCAGGGCGGAAGCAAAGAGCAGCAGAACTCGGCCTCAGATAAGCCCAGGGTTACATTCCCAAAGACAGCCAAGTTCTGCTTTATGGCACTTTTTCTTACCTGCAATGAATATTTCTTTATAGACTGCATCTACACCAATATTAGTAATGTTACTAGTCAAAAGTTACTTTTTGTTTTTCGCTCGGTGTCAGTAGCTCTGCAGTATATATCCAGGCCATTTGCCCAAAGACACAAGTCTACATTAAATTGAATTCTAAATTTTAATACAGTCATTCATTAGCAGCATTGTTTTATTGTCACCATGTGGCGGTACAACTTAGTCAAGCTACAATGAGATTATGATATCACTGTATGGTTATATTTATCTGTTGCTGTATTCATGCCCGTATTTGCCACTAGGCATCGGAGGTCCGGCGCGTAGGGTGGTGGGGCACTAGGCTCAGGATTTTAAAAAAGTATGTATATTTTTAAAAATCTTCCCTCGTATTCATTTGTTTTAGCATCTTTATGACGCTAATACGTATAAAAACTCCATGCGCACCTGACCCTTCCGGATCAGTGGAGCTTCGATCAGCTTCTGGACCCGGCATGTGCATGTTTGCGCATTCTCCTGATGTCACGGCAGCGCGATCAGTTTATCTCATCACGCTGCTGACGTTACTGCAAACTGCCAGAGACGGGAGCAGCCAGATAAGCGTTCATTGAACCGAAACTATGAGGGGCAACCTGGAGTGTGAGGCTTAATGTACAGAAGTGGCAACCCAGCATGGTTGGCCGCATAAGGTGGGATGTCTCTGGAAAAAGGGGCAGCGTGGCATCACAATGAAGAAGGGGGCAGTGTTTGGTGGGATGTCTATGGAAAAGGGGCAGTGTGGGGTGAGATCACTATAGAAAAGGAGCAGCGTAAGATGGGATCACTGCCCCTTTTTCAGTCATTCCACCCCACGCTGTCCATTAGAAAAAATGGACAGCGTGGGGTGGAATGACTGAAAAAGGGGCAGCGTGGGGTGGGATGACTATGGAAAAGGGGCGGTGTGGGGTGGGATGACAATGGAAAAGGGGCAGTGTGGGGTGGGATGACTATGGAAAAGGGGCGGTGTGGGGTGGGATGACAATGGAAAAGGGGCAGTGTGGGGTGGGATGACTATGGAAACACAAGCAGCATGGGGTGAGATCACTTAAGAAAAGTGGGCAGCATTGGGTGGGATCACTATGGAAAAGGGGAAGTGTGGGGTTGGATCAATATTCAGAAGGGGTCAGTGTGGAGAGGGAACACTATGTTGAAGGGGCAGCATGGCATCACTATGGAGAAGGGAAAGAATGGACTGGGATCACTATAGAAAAAGGGGGCAGCATGGGGGGGCATCACTATGGAGAAAGGGGAAGCCTAGAGTGGCATGGCTATGGAGAAGGGGCAGCGTGAGGTGGGATCAGTATGTAGGAGTAGTATAGGGGGTTCAGTATGTGAAAATGGGCTCAGTATGGAAAAGGCTAATGTGAGGGAGACAGTTCAAAGAGGAGGCAGCATGGAGTGGGGACAGTGTAGATATTGTAGTTCATAAGTGAGGAGTATTGATGGGTAGAATTCATAAAGGGGGATGGCGTGGTGATCATAGTAAATAAAGAGAGGACAGCGTGGTGCTCAAGTATATATAGGAGATGGTGTGGTGGTCATAGTATAGAAACGGGGATAGTGTGGTGGTCATAGTATAGAAAAGGGGGATGGTGTGGTGGTCATAGTATATAAAAGGGGGATGGTGTGGTGGTCATAGTATAGAAAAGGGGGATGGTGTGGTGGTCATAGTATAGAAAGGGGGATGTTGTGGTGGTCATAGTATAGAAAGGGGGATGGTGTGGTGGTCATAGTATAGAAAGGGGGATGGTGTGGTGGTCATAGTATAGAAAGGGGGCTGTGTGGTGGTCATAGTATAGAAAGGGGGATAGTGTGGTGGTCATAGTAATAATAATAATAATCTTTATTTTTATATAGCGCTAACATATTCCGCAGCGCTTTACAGTTTTGCACACTTTATCATCACTGTCCCCGATGGGGCTCACAATCTATAGTATAGAAAAGGGGGATGGTGTGGTGGTCATAGTATATAAAAGGGGGATGGTGTGGTGGTCATAGTATAGAAAGGGGGATGTTGTGGTGGTCATAGTATAGAAAGGGGGATGGTGTGGTGGTCATAGTATATAAAAGGGGGATGGTGTGGTGGTCATAGTATAGAAAGGGGGATGGTGTGGTGGTCATAGTATAGAAAGGGGGCTGTGTGGTGGTCATAGTATAGAAAGGGGGATGTGTGGTGGTCATAGTATAGAAAGGGGGATGGTGTGGTGGTCATAGTATAGAAAGGGGGATGGTGTGGTGGTCATAGTATAGAAAGGGGGATGGTGTGGTGGTCATAGTATATAAAGGGGATGTTGTGGTGGTCATAGTATAGAAAGGGTAGTGCTGTGGTGGTCACATCATAAAATTTAAGAGGGAGCGGTGTGGTGGGAATATTTTATAGGAAAGGACAGTGTGGAGGTCATGTACCATAAGAGAGACAGTGTGGAGTAATAATTTTGTGCAGGGATCACAGCAAGAGGCATTTTTTATTTGAGGGCACAGCATTGGGTTTATTTAAGGCACAGCATGTGTTGTTCTTTTTATTCAGGAGCATTATAATGACACTGTTATTTTTAAAGGCACAGTGTCTGGATGTGCTGCCCAAGACCGGAGAAGAGGGAGGTCTGCAGAGATGAGTTGTGGATGGGAAAAGTCATCAGGGCACCAGGACCCGCGGGGTACCTAGATCTAAGAACGGCTAAATATATCAGCTAAATGACCGCTGATCTGCTATATGAAACAGATTGCCAGTCGTTTAGCAGCTTGTTTAGACAGTCTGTGACTGCACTTTCATGTGCACAGGACGATCTTTACGTGATCGTCCTGTGCACATAGAATTGCATTGTTCTTGGCAGCATGTGATCACAGGATAATGTGCTGCCAAGAAAGATGATATTTAAAGGGAATCTGTGACCCCCCAAATGACAATTAAATTACATAAACATATGTTACTAGGCATATACAGTTTAATATATTCACAGTATTTTTAGCTCAATATTCTCAATGTCCTCCCCATCTGGGGAACTTAGTACCTCCACAATCATTATATCACAAAAGGCTTGATCACATAGTATGAGAAAATAAGTGACCTAGACTGTGGTACTGATAAAAACTAACAGTTTATTGAAATCATTAAAAACAGTATGTAAATATTACAAAAAGAAAGGTATTGGACCTAAAAGGAGGGACACAAAAAAGCCATAGGCTGCATCCAAGTCGTGGATCAACTTAACATAAATGCATAATAAATACACCCATATGATCTATACCCTATGTGCATAATAGCATGTGGTGAAAAATCATCCACAGGAATGTGCTTATATGGTCTGTGTCTTTCAGAGGCAAGCTATACTTATCCTCTAGTGTGACACATAGTTATCAATATCAGGTATAGGATCTTGTATTGGAATAGGTTTGTTACCTTAAAGTCAGCCATGTGGATGAAAGCCCCGGCGTCCCTCTGCCCCGATGCGCGTTTCGCACTGCTTCTTCGGGAGGCGCCTCCTTCTTTTTGTAATATTTACATACTGTTTTTAATGATTTCAATAAACTGTTAGTTTTTATCAGTACCACAGTCTAGGTCACTTATTTTCTCATACTAGGTGATCAAACCTTTTGTGATATATATATATATATATATATATATATATATATATATATATATATATATATATATATATATATATATATATACAGTTTAATCTAGTAATGCAAAATCTTCTGTATGCAAATATTAGAGCACATCAGTGCACCAAAGCATAGACCACGCCAAGGGTGCACTGAAGCGCCCTACTTTGCACATTAAATACCGTAAATATGTATTTTTCAGCAAATGTTAGGTTAAACACTGCACCTGGTATGATTTTTGTTTGGGCCATGATACCTATTATAAATGTTTATGCAGTTTAATTGGCATTTTGTGGGTAACAGTCTCCCTTTTACATAACTTAAAAATTTCACCCCACGAACAAATTTTTTGCTCCTGCATCTGAAGATTGACAAACTGGTTTGTTAGACTGATAATCGGCTGTCGTAGAAATGCACCTTACAGAGTAAACGTTTCAGAGATTATTTTATCTGTTTTAGGATGGGGAACATTATCCCGATTCCCCCACCAAGCGGTCAAAAGATCTTAGAAAAGCGCAGCTCATGAGACAGGAGAGCACACAGAGCAGAATGGATGCAGGAGAAAGTCATAGTCCTGTCTCCTGAGCTGTGCCCTTCTATGAGCGATCGATGGGGGTCTTAGCACACATTGCTGCACCAACCTGCTCACAATTAATGGACCTAAAACATATAAGATATCTCCCAAAAGTTAGCGGAGTGGTCCGAAAGCAAAGTAATTTTCATTCTAAATCACTACCTATTTAATGCCATATCTAAACTATTTTATTAATATACTTGTATTAAAGTAAGTCCTTCCCTAACTACGCTAACTAATTCCTTTTCTTTCTTTTTGTATAATTCCTTTTTGATGATGCATCATTTTGAGAATCCCAGTGCATTCTGATCTACTCAAACAAAGCCACATCAATCAATACCTCAGCCTTTCCCCCTCCCTGAAATGAAGTGTCATCAGTGACGCTCATTTCATGGTCTGGGCTAGTCCCTGCGCGATGTGCACAATGACAGTGCACTTCTGTTGCCGGCTCAGATCAGTGGTAATGAGTCGGCAACAGAGCGGTGTCACAATACCCGGCTTGCAGATGCCAGTGATGTCACTTGCGAGGGCGGTTTCCTTCTTCAGCTGTCTGCCTAGTCGTCTGTGCAGCTCTCTGTGGCCTCTTCATTACTTCTAAATGGCATGTGACGTTCTCTTCCACCCGTGGGGTTTACTTTAACAGATATACTCCTGGCAGGGAGAAAATATAAGAAACAGCATAAATGAATAAGGGGTTTGGAACTCAGGTTAATCAGGTGTAGGGGATAGGATAGAAAGTTCAAGTATGGCAAAACTTATCAGTCCAATGACTTTAGAATGCAGTTTCCGATCGGTGTACGTTGGCGCCAAGGCCCTGGGCTCAGTGTAGTCCTGGAGAAGATGGCATCCTGGATCCTGGCTGCAGCGGTGAATCCTTGTGGCATGGTTCACGATCGGCAGGTCTAGAAGCGGTGAGCAGGAAGGAACACAGTGCTTTGTCTTGTCAGAGTCCGGGGCAGTAGCTGGTTGGAAGCAGGTCCAAAAACTTCTCACAGCGGGTGTCCCAACTTCCCCGAAGATAAGTGCGTGCGTCTACGCCCTGACTACGGGGCTTGTCCCTCATGATCGGTGCTGTCAGAGAGGACCGGATACGTCCATGTCAGTGTCTAGTCACGGCTTGCAGACTCGTCTATCTGTGGTCGGCTTTGTCTGGAGGTCCAACAGTAAGAGCCCTGACACTGCCCTCCTGTGCGCTGTGCATTCCCACTCTGACTGACTGCTCTCCCGCGCGCTGCAGCTCTTTTAACTTAGCCGTGCCCCCTACACACGGGTGCAAAGGTCAGTCCAGGGCCTTATGTTTTCCCCCATGCAACCTGGGTGACAGGCCCAACAGTTCCGAGTCACGGAGTAGGTACGCCTGATCCGGGTCTTCTCCTTACAAACACATCATGACATCAAGACGTGTGTTGTTAGGTCTGACGTGCTAAGCCCTGTCGCAGAGTGAAGAGGAGGAAGAGGATGTCACATGCGGTGGAGAGGTAAAGAAGAGGCGAAAGGAAGCTGCTCAGGAGACCGGACGGACGGCTTGGACAACAGGAAATACTTCCGGTGAAGTGAGTATTTTTTGTTATTTTTTCCACACTAACTTTATGCTCTTTTTAGTTCTCAGATCATAACAAGGCACTTTTCAATTTTCACTGAATAAATTCGATGCAATTCTAATTTTCAGGAACAAATCTGCCGAGTTTGAATTTTGATTTTGTTCTGTAACAGTATGGTGGTAATTTTTTGGTTATTATTAGTGTTGAGCGATACCTTCCGATATCGGAAAGTATCGGTATCGGTTTGGATCGGCCGATATTCAAAAAATATCGGATATCGCCGATACCGATACCCGATCCCAATGCAAGTCAATGGGACCAAAATATCGGAATTAAAATAAACCCTTTCTTTCCTTGTAGGTTCATTGTACATGAAGGAAAACAACTAAGAATAATGCCGGATGTATTTGGGGAGGTGGCGGAGACATTAAAGTCATAGAGGTTTATCCCAATCAAATAGAATAGCATGTTTTTTGTTTTTTTTTAAGACGTTCGGAGTGACAAAGATATTGACTATGTAAATTTTTTTTTTATTTTGTCAGATATTGATGTTTCACTATTCCACGCCCTTCCCCTTCTTTTTTTTCTTTTTTTTTTTCTTTTCCCACACTTTCATCTTCATCATCATCAGCATCTTTGACATCAACTTCTTCACCTTATTCATCTTCTTCTTCATCTTCTACCTATTTTTTTTTTTTTATTACATTCTTCATATTCATTTTATTCAACTATTATTATTCTTCTTATTCTACATATTCTTTTTATTCCACTGTTATTATTCTTCCTATTCTACTTCTTCATCATATTCTCATTTGTGACAGGCATTCCCGTAGTTGTTATCTATAAAAGTTTGAAGATTACACCTTCCGTTCTGCCAGTCACAAAAGTTACATTTGTCCGCGTTCAGTTTGGCCTGCAGCATCAGGCTTTATCCAGGGGCACCACGAGGAGGAACGGACTCACCCCCATACACTGCTTAGTCTTCTTCTGCATATAATTTAGATAATATCTTTTGCTCTGATATTAAGTCTTATGCTTAATGTTCTTCTGCTCTTTGTTCTGCAGCCTCTTGTTCTTCTGCTTCTCGGTCTTCCATGTTGTCGTCTCCAGGGTCGTCGTCTCCAGTGTCGTCATCTCCGCCGTCGTCGTCTCCGCCGTCGTCGTCGTCGTCATCGGGGTGGTCTTCCGTGTCGTCGTCATCGTGGTGGTCTTCCGGGTCGTCGACGTTAGGGTCTTCAACTTGGAAATGTAGCAGAAGGTACAAGAAGGCTGAGAAAATGCCAAGAACCAGCTGATGGAACTGGAACTCGGATGGCTACCCGAAGGTTCAAGAGCCTATGGAACTACCGAGGACCAGCTGACGTTACTGGAACCCGGTTACTAAGCAGGAGGTACCCGTGCTAAAAAGCACTACCAAGGACCGCCTGACGTTGACGGAACTCGGATACCCAGAAGGAGGCACCTAAGCCAAAGGCTCTGCCCGGAACCAGCTGACGTTACTGGAACCAGGATGGGGAGCAGAAGGTACAAGAGCAAAAGACACTGCCGAGAACCAGCTGACGGTACTGGAACCCGGATGGGTAGCCGAAGGTCCAAGAGCCAATGGAACTACCGAGGACCAGCTGACGTTACTGGAACCCGGTTACTAAGCAGGAGGTACCCGTGCCTGAAAGCACTACCAAGGACCACCTGACGTTGGTGGAACTTGGATACCCAGAAGGAGGCACCTAAGCCAAAGGCTCTGCCCGGAACCAGCTGACGGTACTGGAACCAGGATGGGGAGCAGAAGGTACAAGAGCAAAAGACACTGCCGAGAACCAGCTGACGGTGCTGGAACCAGGTGGTGGACCCGAAGGTCCACAGGAGAGGAGAGAACAGCTAGGCCGCGAGGCAGCCGCAGTTACCGAATCCCACCAGTCCTACAGGGGGAGCTGGGCCTACTGGCACTACAGAACCAGCCTTGACTACCAGTTCACGCAGCCCACATAGGAAGCTCCTAAACTGGAGGCACCCTGGAGTTGGCTAACCCGACCGCACCACGACGAGGCAAGCATAGGTGTCTCAGTGAGCTTGACACAACCCGGAAACAGCTGACGGTGCTGAAACCAGGCTTGGCACGAGGGAGTACCTGTGACAAAAACACTGCCGAGAACCAGCTGGCGGTGCTGGAACCCGGATGCGTTGCCCCAGTGTGCAAGAGCCAATGGCACGACCGAGGACCAGCTGACGGTGCTGGAACCCGGTTACTAAGCTGTAGGTGCCCGCGCTTAAAAGCACTACCAAGGACCGCCTGGCGTTGGCGGAACTCGGATACCCAGGAGGAGGCACCTAAGCCAAAGGCTCGGCCCGGAACCAGCTGACGGTGCTGGAACCAGGTGGTGGACCCCAAGGTCCACAGGAGAGGAGAGAACAGCTAGGCCGCGAGGCAGCCGCAGTTACCGAACCCCAACAGTCCTACAGGGGGAGCTGGGCCTACTGGCACTACAGAACCAGCCTTGACTACCAGTTCACGCAGCCCACATAGGAAGCTCCTAAACTGGAGGCACCCTGGAGTTGGCTAACCCGACCGCACCACGACGAGGCAAGCATAGGTGTCTCAGTGAGCTTGACACAACCCGGAAACAGCTGACGGTGCTGAAACCAGGCTTGGCACGAGGGAGTACCTGTGACAAAAACACTGCCGAGAACCAGCTGGCGGTGCTGGAACCCGGATGCGTTGCCCCAGTGTGCAAGAGCCAATGGCACGACCGAGGACCAGCTGACGGTGCTGGAACCCGGTTACTAAGCTGTAGGTGCCCGCGCTTAAAAGCACTACCAAGGACCGCCTGGCGTTGGCGGAACTCGGATACCCAGGAGGAGGCACCTAAGCCAAAGGCTCGGCCCGGAACCAGCTGACGGTGCTGGAACCAGGTGGTGGACCCCAAGGTCCACAGGAGAGGAGAGAACAGCTAGGCCGCGAGGCAGCCGCAGTTACCGAACCCCAACAGTCCTACAGGGGGAGCTGGGCCTACTGGCACTACAGAACCAGCCTTGACTACCAGTTCACGCAGCCCACATAGGAAGCTCCTAAACTGGAGGCACCCTGGAGTTGGCTAACCCGACCGCACCACGACGAGGCAAGCATAGGTGTCTCAGTGAGCTTGACACAACCCGGAAACAGCTGACGGTGCTGAAACCAGGCTTGGCACGAGGGAGTACCTGTGACAAAAACACTGCCGAGAACCAGCTGGCGGTGCTGGAACCCGGATGCGTTGCCCCAGTGTGCAAGAGCCAATGGCACGACCGAGGACCAGCTGACGGTGCTGGAACCCGGTTACTAAGCTGTAGGTGCCCGCGCTTAAAAGCACTACCAAGGACCGCCTGGCGTTGGCGGAACTCGGATACCCAGGAGGAGGCACCTAAGCCAAAGGCTCGGCCCGGAACCAGCTGACGGTGCTGGAACCAGGTGGTGGACCCCAAGGTCCACAGGAGAGGAGAGAACAGCTAGGCCGCGAGGCAGCCGCAGTTACCGAACCCCAACAGTCCTACAGGGGGAGCTGGGCCTACTGGCACTACAGAACCAGCCTTGACTACCAGTTCACGCAGCCCACATAGGAAGCTCCTAAACTGGAGGCACCCTGGAGTTGGCTAACCCGACCGCACCACGACGAGGCAAGCATAGGTGTCTCAGTGAGCTTGACACAACCCGGAAACAGCTGACGGTGCTGAAACCAGGCTTGGCACGAGGGAGTACCTGTGACAAAAACACTGCCGAGAACCAGCTGGCGGTGCTGGAACCCGGATGCGTTGCCCCAGTGTGCAAGAGCCAATGGCACGACCGAGGACCAGCTGACGGTGCTGGAACCCGGTTACTAAGCTGTAGGTGCCCGCGCTTAAAAGCACTACCAAGGACCGCCTGGCGTTGGCGGAACTCGGATACCCAGGAGGAGGCACCTAAGCCAAAGGCTCGGCCCGGAACCAGCTGACGGTGCTGGAACCAGGTGGTGGACCCCAAGGTCCACAGGAGAGGAGAGAACAGCTTGGCCGCGAGGCAGCCGCAGTTACCGAACCCCAACAGTCCTACAGGGGGAGCTGGGCCTACTGGCACTACAGAACCAGCCTTGACTACCAGTTCACGCAGCCCACATAGGAAGCTCCTAAACTGGAGGCACCCTGGAGTTGGCTAACCCGACCGCACCACGACGAGGCAAGCATAGGTGTCTCAGTGAGCTTGACACAACCCGGAAACAGCTGACGGTGCTGAAACCAGGCTTGGCACGAGGGAGTACCTGTGACAAAAACACTGCCGAGAACCAGCTGGCGGTGCTGGAACCCGGATGCGTTGCCCCAGTGTGCAAGAGCCAATGGCATGACCGAGGACCAGCTGACGGTGCTGGAACCCGGTTACTAAGCTGTAGGTGCCCGCGCTTAAAAGCACTACCAAGGACCGCCTGGCGTTGGCGGAACTCGGATACCCAGGAGGAGGCACCTAAGCCAAAGGCTCGGCCCGGAACCAGCTGACGGTGCTGGAACCAGGTGGTGGACCCCAAGGTCCACAGGAGAGGAGAGAACAGCTAGGCCGCGAGGCAGCCGCAGTTACCGAACCCCAACAGTCCTACAGGGGGAGCTGGGCCTACTGGCACTACAGAACCAGCCTTGACTACCAGTTCACGCAGCCCACATAGGAAGCTCCTAAACTGGAGGCACCCTGGAGTTGGCTAACCCGACCGCACCACGACGAGGCAAGCATAGGTGTCTCAGTGAGCTTGACACAACCCGGAAACAGCTGACGGTGCTGAAACCAGGCTTGGCACGAGGGAGTACCTGTGACAAAAACACTGCCGAGAACCAGCTGGCGGTGCTGGAACCCGGATGCGTTGCCCCAGTGTGCAAGAGCCAATGGCACGACCGAGGACCAGCTGACGGTGCTGGAACCCGGTTACTAAGCTGTAGGTGCCCGCGCTTAAAAGCACTACCAAGGACCGCCTGGCGTTGGCGGAACTCGGATACCCAGGAGGAGGCACCTAAGCCAAAGGCTCGGCCCGGAACCAGCTGACGGTGCTGGAACCAGGTGGTGGACCCCAAGGTCCACAGGAGAGGAGAGAACAGCTAGGCCGCGAGGCAGCCGCAGTTACCGAACCCCAACAGTCCTACAGGGGGAGCTGGGCCTACTGGCACTACAGAACCAGCCTTGACTACCAGTTCACGCAGCCCACATAGGAAGCTCCTAAACTGGAGGCACCCTGGAGTTGGCTAACCCGACCGCACCACGACGAGGCAAGCATAGGTGTCTCAGTGAGCTTGACACAACCCGGAAACAGCTGACGGTGCTGAAACCAGGCTTGGCACGAGGGAGTACCTGTGACAAAAACACTGCCGAGAACCAGCTGGCGGTGCTGGAACCCGGATGCGTTGCCCCAGTGTGCAAGAGCCAATGGCACGACCGAGGACCAGCTGACGGTGCTGGAACCCGGTTACTAAGCTGTAGGTGCCCGCGCTTAAAAGCACTACCAAGGACCGCCTGGCGTTGGCGGAACTCGGATACCCAGGAGGAGGCACCTAAGCCAAAGGCTCGGCCCGGAACCAGCTGACGGTGCTGGAACCAGGTGGTGGACCCCAAGGTCCACAGGAGAGGAGAGAACAGCTAGGCCGCGAGGCAGCCGCAGTTACCGAACCCCAACAGTCCTACAGGGGGAGCTGGGCCTACTGGCACTACAGAACCAGCCTTGACTACCAGTTCACGCAGCCCACATAGGAAGCTCCTAAACTGGAGGCACCCTGGAGTTGGCTAACCCGACCGCACCACGACGAGGCAAGCATAGGTGTCTCAGTGAGCTTGACACAACCCGGAAACAGCTGACGGTGCTGAAACCAGGCTTGGCACGAGGGAGTACCTGTGACAAAAACACTGCCGAGAACCAGCTGGCGGTGCTGGAACCCGGATGCGTTGCCCCAGTGTGCAAGAGCCAATGGCACGACCGAGGACCAGCTGACGGTGCTGGAACCCGGTTACTAAGCTGTAGGTGCCCGCGCTTAAAAGCACTACCAAGGACCGCCTGGCGTTGGCGGAACTCGGATACCCAGGAGGAGGCACCTAAGCCAAAGGCTCGGCCCGGAACCAGCTGACGGTGCTGGAACCAGGTGGTGGACCCCAAGGTCCACAGGAGAGGAGAGAACAGCTAGGCCGCGAGGCAGCCGCAGTTACCGAACCCCAACAGTCCTACAGGGGGAGCTGGGCCTACTGGCACTACAGAACCAGCCTTGACTACCAGTTCACGCAGCCCACATAGGAAGCTCCTAAACTGGAGGCACCCTGGAGTTGGCTAACCCGACCGCACCACGACGAGGCAAGCATAGGTGTCTCAGTGAGCTTGACACAACCCGGAAACAGCTGACGGTGCTGAAACCAGGCTTGGCACGAGGGAGTACCTGTGACAAAAACACTGCCGAGAACCAGCTGGCGGTGCTGGAACCCGGATGCGTTGCCCCAGTGTGCAAGAGCCAATGGCACGACCGAGGACCAGCTGACGGTGCTGGAACCCGGTTACTAAGCTGTAGGTGCCCGCGCTTAAAAGCACTACCAAGGACCGCCTGGCGTTGGCGGAACTCGGATACCCAGGAGGAGGCACCTAAGCCAAAGGCTCGGCCCGGAACCAGCTGACGGTGCTGGAACCAGGTGGTGGACCCCAAGGCCCACAGGAGAGGAGAGAACAGCTAGGCCGCGAGGCAGCCGCAGTTACCGAACCCCAACAGTCCTACAGGGGGAGCTGGGCCTACTGGCACTACAGAACCAGCCTTGACTACCAGTTCACGCAGCCCACATAGGAAGCTCCTAAACTGGAGGCACCCTGGAGTTGGCTAACTCGACCGCACCACGACGGGGCAAGCATAGGCGTCTCAGTGAAGTTGACACAACCCGGAAACAGCTGACGGTGCTGAAACCAGGCTTGGCACGAGGGAGTACCTGTGACAAGAACACTGCCGAGAACCAGCTGGCGGTGCTGGAACCCGGATGCGTTGCCTTGCCTATTAAAGATTGTCTTCCTAGAGCCCCAACTAGCGGTGTTGGAGCAAAGGGTAAGCAGGGGGAGATGAGTGTAGGCCGAAGCCTGCACTGGAGGCAGCTTTGTGTCTGCGTTGCGTTTGCAGGACACTTTGCCGGCTACACACTGGGGGAACAGCTGGCGTTGCTGAACCCCACTAACACAATGGCGTGTGTTTTTCTCTGTGCAGCTAGCACTTGCGGGCAAAAACTAGCGATGTTAGAGCCCGTGTTGAAGCAGGAGGAGGAGGAGAGGAGCAGAGTGTAGGCCGAAGCTTAGTTGAACCAATTTCAAAGGAAACCTTTAACCCCCCCCTCAGGTGTTACAAAGTACAAGAGACACACCTTGTGCAGTATTAATGCTGCACAAGTGAAAGGTTGCTCTATTAATTTGTCTACTTGCACACGCTGAATGAAAGACATACACAATTTACCCCATTCTACAGTCAAACTGTAGTGGATGCGTGACTTGGTTTTTTGATGAGACGCAGCACAGGTGTCCAAAATAACGCCTTGGTGCTTGGAGCAGCTTCCTGAGCGTTGTTATTTGCTGTACAGGAGTCTGCGCTCTTGTGTTATCCCTTGGCAATGCCCTGTTAGCGCTGCCCATCTTATGACATCATTTCATGTTGGCCGGTGCGGTTAACGATGGCCATAAATCCCAGACCCACAGTGTCTTTTCATAAAGCCACACTGCGGTGCTGGGATTCGTGGCCTTGAGCAGTAAATATTTTGGCCGCTCACACACGTCCTTACACCTGCTTCAGACTGGGCGGCCTCTGCTGATCCCTTCTCGCATGCCGCGGCCATGAGGCTGCACAGTCTGAAGAAGGCTGAAGGAGATGAGTTAAGACAGGCGAAGATATGCACTGCTCGTGCCCATCAATCACACCCTCGCAGTCAAAATAATTAAGACAACGAGGAGCATTTTATTCAGGCAGGGCGGACGAACAGGCGCAAGTAGCCAACCAATGATGTCAGAAGACGGGAAGCGCTACCAAGGGGGGTGCTGCGTATCATTAGAAAGGAAAGTCACACCTCAGGGACAGTGGAATGGTCTCAAAGAGACACATTTTGTACGTGTTGAGTTCCACGTGGGCAAGGAGAAAACATCAGCCACCTTGTACAAATGCAGCAGTACTGCTGTACAAGGTGGCTGTTATACATAGAAACACCTGGGGGTGGGGGCCAGGCTCCCTTCAATTTCAGTTCATGTGCCTGCGTGGCGTTTGCAGGTCACGTTGCAAGCTGCACAGCAGGGGAACAGCTGGCGGTGCTGAACCCCACTAACACATTGGCTGGTGTTTTTCTCTGTGCAGCTAGCATTTCCGGGCAAAAACTAGCGGTGTTTGAGCCCAGGGTCAGCAGGAGGAGGAGGAGAGGAGCAAAGTGTAGGCCGAAGCCTGCACTGGTGGCAGCTTTTGGTCGGTTGTGCCAGCGTGGCTTGTGCTGGACACGATGCCGGCTACACAGCGGGGGAACAGCTGGCGTTGCTGAACCCCACTAACACATTGGCTGGTGTTTTTCTCTGTGCAGCTAGCATTTCCGGGCAAAAACTAGCGTTGTTAGAGCCCAGGGTCAGCAGGAGGAGGAGAGGAGCAGAGTGTAGGCCGAAGCCTAGTTGAACCAATTTCAAAGGTTACCTTTAACCCCCCCTCAGGTGTTACAAAGAACAAGAGCCACTCCTTCTGCAGCATTAATGCTGCACAAGTAAAAGGTTGCTCTATTAATTTGTCTACTTGCACAAGCTGAATGCAACACGTAGACTATTTAGCCCATTATACTGTTTAACAGTAGTGGAGGCGTGACTTGTCTTTTTAAAGAAAAGCAGCACAGGTGTCGAAAACAACACCTTTTTGCATGGGCGCAGCTTCCTGAGCGTTGTTAGTTGCTGTACAGGAGTCTGCGCTCTTGTGATCCTTTGGCCATGCGCTGTGAGCGCTTCCTGTCTTATGACCTCATTTCATGTTGGCCGTTGCGGTTAGCGATGGACATGAATCCCAGACCCACAGTGTGTTTTTAAAAAATCACACTGCGGTGCTGGGATTCGTGCCCTGGTGCAGTAAATATGTTTGCCGCTCACACATGTCCTTACACCTGCTTCAGACTGGACGGCCTCATCTGATCCCTTATCGCCTGCCGAGGCCATGAGGACACCCAGTCTGAAGAAGGCGGAAGGAGATGAGTGAACACAGGCAAACATATGCACTGCACATGCCCATCAATCACACCCTCGCTGTCCAAAAAAATAAGACACCGAGGGCCGTTGTTTCGAGCAGGGGAGATGCACAGGCGCAGCCAGCTAACCAATGATGTCAAAAGACGGGCAGCGCTAACAAGGGTGGTGCTGCGTGTCATTACAAAGGAAAGTCACACCTCAGGGACATTGTAATGGTCTCTAATGAGACACATTTTGTACGTGTTGAGTTCCACGTGGGCAAGGAGAAAAAGTCAGCCACCTCGTACAAATGCAGCAGTACTGCTGTACAAGGTGGCTGTTATACATAGAAACACCTGTGGGTGGGGGGCAGGCTCCCTTCAATTTCAGTTCATGTGCCTGCGTGGCGTTTGCAGGTCACGTTGCAAGCTACACAGCAGGGGAACAGCTGGCGTTGCTGAACCCCACTGACACATTGACTGGTGTTTTTCTCTGTGCAGATTGCATGTCCGGGCAAAAACTAGCGGTGTTAGAGCCCAGGGTCAGCAGGAGGAGGAGGAGAGGAGCAAAGTGTAGGCCGAAGCCTGCACTGGTGGCAGCTTTTGGTCGGTTGTGCCAGCGTGGCTTGTGCTGGACACGATGCCGGCTACACAGCGGGGGAACAGCTGGCGGTGCTGAACCCCACTAACACATTGGCTGGTGTTTTTCTCTGTGCAGCTAGCATTTCCGGGCAAAAACTAGCGTTGTTTGAGCCCAGGGTCAGCAGGAGGAGTAGAGGAGCAGAGTGTAGGCCGAAGCCTAGTTGAACCAATTTCAAAGGTTACCTTTAACCCCCCCCCTCAGGTGTTGCAAGGTACAAGAGCCACACCTTGAACAGCATTAATGATGCACAAGTCAAAGGTTGCTCTATTTAATTTTGCTCCTTGCACACGCTGAATTAAACACGTACACTATTTAGCCCATTATACTGTCAAACAGTTGTGGAGGCGTGACTTGTCTTTTTAACGAGACGCAGCACAGGTGTCAAAATTTGCACCTAGGTACTGGGCGCAGATTCCTGAGCGTTGTTATTTGCTGTACAGGAGTCTGCGCTATTGTGTTATCCCTTGGCAATACCCTGTTAGTGCAGGCCGTCTCATGACCTCATTTCATGTTGGCCGGTGCGGTTAACGATGGCCATAAATCCCAGACCCATAGTGGCTTTTCCTAAAGTCACACTGCGGTGCTGGGATTCGTGGCCTTGTGCAGTAAATATGTTCGCCGCTCACACATGTCCTTACACCTGCTTCAGACTGGGCGGCCTCAGCTGATCCCTTATCGCATGCCGCGGCCATGAGGCCGCACAGTCAGAAGAAGGCGGAAGGAGGGGAGTGAAAACAGGGGAACATATGCACTGCTCGTGCCCATCAATCACACCCTCGCAGTCAAAATATATGAGACAACGGGGGGCGTTGTGTCGGACAGGGGGGACGCACAGGCACAGCCAGCCAACCAATGATGTCAGGAGACGGGCAGCGCTAACAATGGGGGTGCTGCGTGTCATTAAAAAGGAAAGTCACACCTCAGGGACATTGTAATGGTCTGTAATGAGACACATTTTGTACTTGTTGAGTTCCACGTGTGCAAGGAGAAAAAGTCAGCCACCTTGTACAAATGCAGCAGTACTGCTGTACAAGGTGGCTGTTATACATAGAAACACCTGTGGGTGGGGGGCAGGCTCCCTTCAATTTCAGTTCATGTGCCTGCGTGGCGTTTGCAGGTCACGTTGCAAGCTACACAGCAGGGGAACAGCTGGCGTTGCTGAACCCCACTGACACATTGACTGGTGTTTTTCTCTGTGCAGATTGCATGTCCGGGCAAAAACTAGCGGTGTTAGAGCCCAGGGTCAGCAGGAGGAGGAGGAGAGGAGCAAAGTGTAGGCCGCAGCCTGCACTGGTGGCAGCTTTTGTTCTGTTGTGCCAGCGTGGCTTGTGCTGGACACGTTGCCGACTACACAGCAGGGGAACAGCTGGCGGTGCTGAACCCCACTAACACATTGGCTGGTGTTTTTCTCTGTGCAGCTAGCATTTCCGGGCAGAAACTGGCGTTGTTTGAGCCCAGGGTCAGCAGGAGGAGTAGAGGAGCAGAGTGTAGGCCGAAGCCTAGTTGAACCAATTTCAAAGGTTACCTTTAACCCCCCCCTCAGGTGTTGCAAGGTACAAGAGCCACACCTTGAACAGCATTAATGATGCACAAGTCAAAGGTTGCTCTATTTAATTTTGCTCCTTGCACACGCTGAATTAAACACGTACACTATTTAGCCCATTATACTGTCAAACAGTTGTGGAGGCGTGACTTGTCTTTTTAACGAGACGCAGCACAGGTGTCAAAATTTGCACCTAGGTACTGGGCGCAGATTCCTGAGCGTTGTTATTTGCTGTACAGGAGTCTGCGCTCTTGTGTTATCCCTTGGCAATACCCTGTTAGTGCAGGCCGTCTCATGACCTCATTTCATGTTGGCCGGTGCGGTTAACGATGGCCATAAATCCCAGACCCACAGTGGCTTTTCCTAAAGTCACACTGCGGTGCTGGGATTCGTGGCCTTGTGCAGTAAATATGATCGCCGCTCACACATGTCCTTACACCTGCTTCAGACTGGGCGGCCTCAGCTGATCCCTTATCGCATGCCGCGGCCATGAGGCCGCACAGTCAGAAGAAGGCGGAAGGAGGGGAGTGAAAACAGGGGAACATATGCACTGCTCGTGCCCATCAATCACACCCTCGCAGTCAAAATATATGAGACAACGGGGGGCGTTGTGTCGGACAGGGGGGACGCACAGGCACAGCCAGCCAACCAATGATGTCAGGAGACGGGCAGCGCTAACAATGGGGGTGCTGCGTGTCATTAAAAAGGAAAGTCACACCTCAGGGACATTGTAATGGTCTGTAATGAGACACATTTTGTACTTGTTGAGTTCCACGTGTGCAAGGAGAAAAAGTCAGCCACCTTGTACAAATGCAGCAGTACTGCTGTACAAGGTGGCTGTTATACATAGAAACACCTGTGGGTGGGGGGCAGGCTCCCTTCAATTTCAGTTCATGTGCCTGCGTGGCGTTTGCAGGTCACGTTGCAAGCTACACAGCAGGGGAACAGCTGGCGTTGCTGAACCCCACTGACACATTGACTGGTGTTTTTCTCTGTGCAGATTGCATGTCCGGGCAAAAACTAGCGGTGTTAGAGCCCAGGGTCAGCAGGAGGAGGAGGAGAGGAGCAAAGTGTAGGCCGCAGCCTGCACTGGTGGCAGCTTTTGTTCTGTTGTGCCAGCGTGGCTTGTGCTGGACACGTTGCCGACTACACAGCAGGGGAACAGCTGGCGGTGCTGAACCCCACTAACACATTGGCTGGTGTTTTTCTCTGTGCAGCTAGCATTTCCGGGCAGAAACTGGCGTTGTTTGAGCCCAGGGTCAGCAGGAGGAGTAGAGGAGCAGAGTGTAGGCCGAAGCCTAGTTGAACCAATTTCAAAGGTTACCTTTAACCCCCCCCTCAGGTGTTGCAAGGTACAAGAGCCACACCTTGAACAGCATTAATGATGCACAAGTCAAAGGTTGCTCTATTTAATTTTGCTCCTTGCACACGCTGAATTAAACACGTACACTATTTAGCCCATTATACTGTCAAACAGTTGTGGAGGCGTGACTTGTCTTTTTAACGAGACGCAGCACAGGTGTCAAAATTTGCACCTAGGTACTGGGCGCAGATTCCTGAGCGTTGTTATTTGCTGTACAGGAGTCTGCGCTCTTGTGTTATCCCTTGGCAATACCCTGTTAGTGCAGGCCGTCTCATGACCTCATTTCATGTTGGCCGGTGCGGTTAACGATGGCCATAAATCCCAGACCCACAGTGGCTTTTCCTAAAGTCACACTGCGGTGCTGGGATTCGTGGCCTTGTGCAGTAAATATGATCGCCGCTCACACATGTCCTTACACCTGCTTCAGACTGGGCGGCCTCAGCTGATCCCTTATCGCATGCCGCGGCCATGAGGCCGCACAGTCAGAAGAAGGCGGAAGGAGGGGAGTGAAAACAGGGGAACATATGCACTGCTCGTGCCCATCAATCACACCCTCGCAGTCAAAATATATGAGACAACGGGGGGCGTTGTGTCGGGCAGGGGGGACGCACAGGCACAGCCAGCCAACCAATGATGTCAGGAGACGGGCAGCGCTAACAATGGGGGTGCTGCGTGTCATTACAAAGGAAAGTCACACCTCAGGGACATTGTAATGGTCTCTAATGAGACACATTTTGTACGTGTTGAGTTCCACGTGGGCAAGGAGAAAAAGTCAGCCACCTCGTACAAATGCAGCAGTACTGCTGTACAAGGTGGCTGATATACATAGAAACACCTGTGGGTGGGGGGCAGGCTCCCTTCAATTTCAGTTCATGTGCCTGCGTGGCGTTTGCAGGTCACGTTGCAAGCTACACAGCAGGGGAACAGCTGGCGTTGCTGAACCCCACTAACACATTGGCTGGTGTTTTTCTCTGTGCAGCTAGCATGTCCGGGCAGAAACTGGCGTTGTTTGAGCCCAGGGTCAGCAGGAGGAGGAGAGGAGCAAAGTGTAGGCCGAAGCCTGCACTGGTGGCAGCTTTTGGTCGGTTGTGCCAGCGTGGCTTGTGCTGGACACGTTGCCGACTACACAGCAGGGGAACAGCTGGCGGTGCTGAACCCCACTAACACATTGGCTGGTGTTTTTCTCTGTGCAGCTAGCATTTCCGGGCAAAAACTAGCGGTGTTTGAGCCCAGGGTCAGCAGGAGGAGTAGAGGAGCAGAGTGTAGGCCGAAGCCTAGTTGAACCAATTTCAAAGGTTACCTTTAACCCCCCCCTCAGGTGTTGCAAGGTACAAGAGCCACACCTTGTGCAGCATTAATGCTGCACAAGTAAAAGGTTGCTCTATTTGTTTTGCTCCTTGCACACGCTGACTAAAACACGTACACTATTTAGCCCATTATACTGTCAAACAGTTGTGGAGGCGTGACTTGTCTTTTTAACGAGACGGAGCACAGGTGTCAAAATTTGCACCTAGGTACTGGGCGCAGATTCCTGAGCGTTCTTATTTGCTGTACAGGAGTCTGCGCTATTGTGATCCCTTGGCCATGCGCTGTGAGCGCTTCCTGTCTTCTGACCTCATTTCATGTCGGCCGTTGCGGTTAGCGATGGACATGAATCCCAGACCCACAGTGTGTTTTTAAAAAATCACACTGCGGTGCTGGGATTCGTGCCCTGGTGCACTAAATATGTTTGCCGCTCACACATGTCCTTACACCTGCTTCAGACTGGGCGGCCTCATCTGATCCCTTATCGCCTGCCGCGGCCATGAGGACACCCAGTCTGAAGAAGGCGGAAGGAGATGAGTGAACACAGGCAAACATATGCACTGCACATGCCCATCAATCACACCCTCGCTGTCCAAAAAAATAAGACACCGAGGGCCGTTGTTTCGAGCAGGGGAGATGCACAGGCGCAGCCAGCTAACCAATGATGTCAAAAGACGGGCAGCGCTAACAAGGGTGGTGCTGCGTGTCATTACAAAGGAAAGTCACACCTCAGGGACATTGTAATGGTCTCTAATGAGACACATTTTGTACGTGTTGAGTTCCACGTGGGCAAGGAGAAACAGTCAGCCACCTCGTACAAATGCAGCAGTACTGCTGTACAAGGTGGCTGATATACATAGAAACACCTGTGGGTGGGGGGCAGGCTCCCTTCAATTTCAGTTCATGTGCCTGCGTGGCGTTTGCAGGTCACGTTGCAAGCTACACAGCAGGGGAACAGCTGGCGTTGCTGAACCCCACTGACACATTGACTGGTGTTTTTCTCTGTGCAGATTGCATGTCCGGGCAAAAACTAGCGGTGTTAGAGCCCAGGGTCAGCAGGAGGAGGAGGAGAGGAGCAAAGTGTAGGCCGAAGCCTGCACTGGTGGCAGCTTTTGGTCGGTTGTGCCAGCGTGGCTTGTGCTGGACACGATGCCGGCTACACAGCGGGGGAACAGCAGGCGGTGCTGAACCCCACTAACACATTGGCTGGTGTTTTTCTCTGTGCAGCTAGCATGTCCGGGCAGAAACTGGCGTTGTTTGAGCCCAGGGTCAGCAGGAGGAGGAGAGGAGCAAAGTGTAGGCCGAAGCCTGCACTGGTGGCAGCTTTTGGTCGGTTGTGCCAGCGTGGCTTGTGCTGGACACGTTGCCGACTACACAGCAGGGGAACAGCTGGCGGTGCTGAACCCCACTAACACATTGGCTGGTGTTTTTCTCTGTGCAGCTAGCATTTCCGGGCAAAAACTAGCGGTGTTTGAGCCCAGGGTCAGCAGGAGGAGTAGAGAAGCAGAGTGTAGGCCGAAGCCTAGTTGAACCAATTTCAAAGGTTACCTTTAACCCCCCCCTCAGGTGTTGCAAGGTACAAGAGCCACACCTTGTGCAGCATTAATGCTGCACAAGTAAAAGGTTGCTCTATTTGTTTTGCTCCTTGCACACGCTGACTAAAACACGTACACTATTTAGCCCATTATACTGTCAAACAGTTGTGGAGGCGTGACTTGTCTTTTTAACGAGACGCAGCACAGGTGTAAAAATTTGCACCTAGGTACTGGGCGCAGATTCCTGAGCGTTGTTATTTGCTGTACAGGAGTCTGCGCTATTGTGATCCCTTGGCCATGCGCTGTGAGCGCTTCCTGTCTTCTGACCTCATTTCATGTCGGCCGTTGCGGTTAGCGATGGACATGAATCCCAGACCCACAGTGTGTTTTCAAAAAATCACACTGCGTGGCTGGGATTCGTGGCCTTGTGCAGTAAATAGGTTGGCCGCTTACACATGTCCTTACACCTGCTCCAGACTGGGCGGCCTCAGCTGATCCCTTATCGCCTACCACGGCCAGGAGGCCGCACAGTCTGAAGAAGGCGGAAGGAGATGAGTTAAGACAGGCGAACATATGCACTGCTCGTGCCCATAAACCACACCCTCGCTGACAAAATAAATATGACAACGAGGGGCGTTGTTTCTAGCAGGGCGGATGCACAGGCGCAGCCAGCTAACCATGATGACAAAAGACGGGAAACGCTACCAAGGGGGGTGCTGCGTATCATTACAAAGGAAAGTCACACCTCAGGGACAGTGGAATGGTCTCAATGAGACACATTTTGTACGTGTTGAGTTCCACGTGGGCAAGGAGAAAAAGTCAGCCACCTTGTACAAATGCAGCAGTACTGCTGTACTAGGTGGCTGTTATACATAGAAACACCTGGGGGGGTGGGGCCAGGTTCCCTTTTAATTTCAGTTCCTGTGCCTGCATGGCGTTTGCAGGTCACGTTGCCGGCTACACAGCAGGGGAACAGCTGGCGTTGCTGAACCCCACTAACACATTGGCTGGTGTTTTTCTCTGTGCAGCTAGCACTTCCGGGCAAAAACTAGCGGTGTTTGAGCCCAGGGTCAGCAGGAGGAGGAGAGGAGCAGAGTGTAGGCCGAAGCCTGCACTGGTGGCAGCTTTTGTTCTGTTGTGCCAGCGTGGCTTGTGCTGGACACGTTGCCGACTACACAGCAGGGGAACAGCTGGCGGTGCTGAACCCCACTGACACATCACCTAGTGTTTTTTTCTGTGTAGACAACACTTCCAGGTGGCAACTGACAGTGTTGAAACCCAGGGAATCAAAGAGGAGCAGAGTGTAGGCCGAAGCCTGCAGTGGAGCAAGTTGAAAGGGAACCTTTAACCCCCCCCCCCAGGCATTTGTTGCTGAAAGAGCCATCTTGTACAGCAGTAATACTGCACATGGAAAATGGTGGCTCCGAAAATTATGCTCCTTGCAAACGCTGAAGTACACACTCATATAATGTGTCCCCTCACACCGTCAAACCATCCCGGAAGTGGGACTTTCCTTTGTAATGTGACACAGCACAGCCGTCATTCCAACCCCCTTGGTGCCGGGCACCACCTCCTCAACGTTGTTTGGTTCTGTCACGGAGCCCGCACTGTAATGTTATCCCTTGGCCATGCACAGTTAGCGGTGCCCGTCTTCTGACATCATGTAGGTGTCAGGCTGGCAGTGCCTGTGCGTCCAAGCTGCCCGAGATCCAACCTTGCAGTGTCATCTAATGTAGTCCCACTGCGGGCCAGGGATCCATGGGCATGCGCAGTGCATATCATCGCCTCTCACTCACCTCCTTCCTGCTTCTTCAGACTGTGCGGCGTCACGGCCGTGGCATGCTATTAGGGATCAGCTGACGCCGCCTAGTCTGAAGAAGCGTGAAGAAGGGGAGTGAGAGGCTAGTATATGCACTGCGCATGGCCATGGATACCAGGCCCACTGTGGGATCACATTAGACGACACTGCGAGGTGTGATTTCGGGCAGCGTGGACGCACAGGCGCAGCCAGGACGACAACAAATGATGTCAGAGGACGGGCAGCGCAAACTGTGCATGGCCAAGGGATAACATAACAGCGCAGGGTCCATGACGGAATCAAACAACGCTAAGGAGGCAGCGCACGGTGCCAAGGGGGTAGCAATGACGGCTGTGCTGTGTCACATTACAAAGGAAAGTCCCACCTCCGGGACGGTTGGACGGTGTGAGGGGACACATTACATGAGTGTGTAGTTCAGCGTTTGCAAGGAGCATAATTTCAAGAGCGACCTTTCCCTTGTGCAGTATTAGTGCTGCACATGGTGGCTCTTTCAGTAACAAACGCCTAGGGGGGGGGGGGGGACAGGTCCCCTTACATTTTAGTTGTGCCAGCGTGGCGGTCGCATGACACGTTGCCGGATACACAGCTGGGGATCAGCTGACGTTACTGAACCCCAATAACAGAGGAGCGACTGTTGACTGTGCACACAGCACTTCCAGGCACCAACTGGCGGTGTTAGAGCCCAGGGACAGCAGGAGGAGCAGATTGGAGGTATTGCCGCACACACAGCTGGGGATCAGCTGACGTTACTGAACCCCAATAACAGAGGAGCGACTGTTGACTGTGCACACAGCACTTCCAGGCACCAACTGGCGGTGTTAGAGCCCAGGGACAGCAGGAGGAGCAGAGGAACAGAGTGTAGGCCGAAGCCTGATTGGAGCAAGTTGAAAGGAAACCTTTAACCCCCCCCCCCAAGACGTTTGTAGCTGAAAGAGCCATGTTGTGCAGCACTAAGGATGCAAAAGGAAAAGGTTGCTCTTTTAATTATGCTCCTTGCAAACACCGAAGTAAACACTAAAAATGTGTCCCTTTATACCGTTAAACCGTTCCGGAGGTGCGAATTTCCTTCGTAATGGGACACAGCACAGCTGTCATTCCTATCCCCTTGATGCCGTGCGCTGCCTCCTCAGCGTTGTTTTAAGCTGCCACGGAGCCTGCGCTGTTCTGTTAACCCTTGGCCATGCCCAATTAGCGCTGCCTGTCTTCTGACATAATTTGGTGTCAGGCTGTCAGTGCCTGTGCGTCCACGCTGCTCCAGATCCCACCTCGCAGTCTCATCTAACGTAATCCCACTGCGGGCCTTGGAACCATGGGCATGCACAGTGCATAACCTCGACTCTCACTCCCCTCCTTCCCTCTTCTTCAGACTGTGCGGTGTCACGGCCGTGGCATGCTAGGGATCAGCTGACGGCGCACAGTCTAAAGAAGGCGGAGGGAAATGAGCGAGAGCCCGAGGGGAAGATATGCACTGCGCATGCCCATGGATCCCAGGCCCGCAGTGTGACTCAATCAGAAGACACTGCGAGGCGGGATCTCGGGCAGCGCGGCCGCACAGGCGCAGCCAGCCTGACACCAAATTATGTCAGAAGACAGGCAGCGCAAATAGGGCATGCCCAAGGGATAACAGAACAGCGCAGGCTCCGTGACAGCTTAAAACAACGCTGAGGAGGCAGCGCATGGCACCAAGGGGGTAGGAATGACGGCTGTGCTGCGTCACATTACGAAGGAAAGTCCCAGCTCCGGGACGGTATAACGGTATCAGTGAACACATTTTATAAGTGTTAAGTTCTGCGTGTGCAAAGAGCTAAAAAAAAAGAGCTACCTTTTCCTTGTGCAGCATTACTGCTGCACAAGATGGCTCTTTCAGTAACAAACGACGGGGGGGGGGGGGACAGGTTCCCTTACATTTAGGTTGTTGTGCCAGCGTGGCGGTCGCAGGACACATTGCCGGCTACACAGCTGGGGATCAGCTGACGTTACTGAAACCCAATAACACTGGGTCGTATGTTTTTACTGTGCAGCCTGCACTTCTGAGCCGCAACTGGCGGTGTTGGAGCCCAGGAATAGCAGTTCAGGTGGTAGAAAGATGAACACAGCAGGAGACCTGGATGACACCCAATTACTTAATCAGGCAGAGGAGTGGCAAATTCCTGCGAGATCCTGGCCTGGTTCATTTTCAGGAAAGTAAGCCGGTCAACGTTATCGGAGGATAGTCGCATGCGACGGTCTGTTAGTACACCACCTGCGGCACTAAAGACACGTTCCGATAAGACACTAGCCGCAGGGCAAGCCAGCACCTCCAATGCATACTGGCTTAGCTCTGGCCATGTATCCAGCTTAGAGACCCAAAACTTGAACGGGGAAGAGCCGTCTGGGAGTACAGTAAGAGGGCAAGCCATGTAGTCTGTCACCATCTGACGGAACCGTTGCCTCCTGCTGACTGGAGCCGCCGGTGATGGTGTAGACATTTGGGGCGGGCACACAAAAGTGTGCCAGAGTTGTGCCATACTGGGCTTGCCTTGGGCAGAGGCACTGCTTCTGCTCCCTCTTTGGGCAGAGCCTCCCCCACTGCCTCGACGCACTGAGCTGCTTTGTAAAGCACTAGCAGCACTCCTCTCAGTTGGACAGGAGAAGATGATGGAATTCACCAGTGTGTCGTGGTACTCCCGCAATTTACGCTCCCGGGTCAACGCAGGGATGAGGTTTTGGACGTTGTCCCGGTAGCGAGGATCGAGGAGGGTGAACACCCAATAATCAGGCATGTTGAGAATGTGGTCGATGCGGCGGTCGTTTCTCAGGCACTGCAGCATGAAATCCACCATGTGCTGCAGAGTGCCAACCGGCCCAGAAACGCTGTCCCCTGCTTGAGACATGATCTCTGCCCGCTCGTCATCACCCCACCCTCGCTGTACACACTGACCACTGGACAATTGTGTCGCTCCCTCCTCTGGACGGAGCTCTTCCTCCTCCATTGACTCCTCCTCATCCTCCTCACAAATTGGCCCCTGCGTACCCCTTTGTGAGGAACCACGTGGCGCTGACTCTCCAGAAGCTGATGGAAAAGGTGACTCCTCATCCTCCACCTCTTCCACCACATCATCCCTTAACCCTTGCAAAGTTTGCTGAAGCAGGCAGATAAGGGGGACAGTCATGCTGACTAGTGCATCATCTGCACTTGCCATCCGCGTGGAATAATCAAAAGGACGCAAAACCTGGCAGACGTCCTTCATAGTGGCCCACTCTGTGGTTGTGAAGTCTGATCGGCGCTGACTGCGACTTCTTTGCGCCTGATGCAGCTGGTACTCCATAACTGCTTGCTGCTGCTCACACAACCGCTCCAACATATGTAACGTGGAATTCCACCGGGTAGGTAGGTCACATATGATGCGGTGTTCCGGAAGGCGGAATCGGCGCTGCAGAGCAGCAATGCGGGATCTGGCCAAGCTGGAACGCCGCAAGTGAGCACACTCTAGGCGGACCTTGTGCAGCAGGGCATCAAGATCCGGATAGTCCCTCAGAAAACTCTGCACAACCAAATTGAGCACATGTGCCAGACATGGGATGTGAGTGAGGTTGCCAAGGGCCAAAGCTGCCACCAGATTTCGGCCATTGTCACACACTACCATGCCTGGCTGGAGATTCGCTGGCAGTAACCACACATCGCTCTCCTGCTTTATGGCATTCCAGAGCTCCTGCGCTGTGTGGCTTCGATGCCCCAATGAAACTAGTTTCAAGACGGCCTGCTGACGTTTGGCCACGGCTGTGCTCATGTCGGTCATAGGTAAACGTTCACGGGTCCATGTGGGGGTGGACTGTGACGGATCCTGCAGAGAGGAATCAGAGGAACTGGTGTAAGAGGAGGAGTCGATGCGTACAGACTGGATTCCTGCAATCCTTGGAGTGGGCAGGACACGTCCTGCGCCACTCGCACGATCTGTACCTGGCTCAACAACATTAACCCAATGGGCAGTGAGGGAAACATATCGCCCCTGTCCATGCTGACTGGTCCACGCATCGGTGGTGAGGTGGACCTTGCTACTGACGGCGTTCAGTAGCGCATGTTTTATGTTTGCCTCAACATGCCTGTGCAGGGCAGGGACAGCCTGCCTGCTGAAGTAAAAGCGGCTGGGCACCTTGTACTGTGGGACTGCCAATGCCATCAAGTCACGGAAGCTGTCAGTCTCCACCAGCCTGAACGAGAGCATTTCCAGGGACAACAGTTTGGCAATGCCTGCATTCAGAGCCTGTGCTCGGGGGTGGTTGGCCGAGAATGCCCGCCTTTTCTCCCATGCCTGTACTACCGATGGCTGTAGAGTAGACTGGGAGTGTGAGGATGACTGGGAAGGTGGTGCTGTGGGTGGAATTACACAAGGTCTCTGGGAGGAAGCCAAACCAGCTGTGCGTGAGCTGGAGGAAGAGGCAACACGAGCTGAAGAGGTGGTAGCTGCCGCTGTTGGTTGGCCTACATCTTCAGTGTGTTTCTGTAACTCCACCGCGTGCCTGGTCCGCACATGTTTCCACATATTTGTGGTATTGAGGTTGCTGACATTTTTCCCTCTTTTTACTTTATGATGACACAGCTTGCATTTGACAAAACAAATGTCATCTGCAACTGTGTCAAAAAAGGACCAGGCACTGCAAGTCTTGGGAGCGCCCTTTTTGGCTTTGGAAAGAGACAGGCTCCTAACGGGTGCCAAAGTGGAGGCTACAGGCTCCGCAGTCTTCCCCCTCCCTCTCCCTCTTTGGCCCGTAAGAGGAAGCTCTTCCTCTGAGCTGCTCCCACCACCTTCCTGTTCCTCACGCCACGATGGGTCAAGGACCTCATCATCTCCACTACCCTCTGCCACCAACTGCTCCTCCTGGGTAGTCTCAGCAGCACAGTACGCACGAGAAAGCGGCACCTGAGTTTCATCATCAGATGCGTACTGCGCTGTGGTCACCGGAGGCACTGGCCCACCTGCCTCTTCAGAGTCAGAGAGATAAAGCTTTTGGGCATCACTGCACACTGCCTCTTCTTCCATTTCTCCAATGCTGCTTGGCTGGCCCCCTGTTTCCAAGCCAAGAGATTCAGAGAACAGAAGTAGAGACGGCTCCTGTCCTGGGCTCTCTGACTGCCTGGCCAATTTGGCAGGTGGTGAAGAGACAGATGGCTGCTCTCCAGTGCTCTGTGCCTGAGAGGATGTGGCACTAACTGAAGTCGATGCCGAGGCGTTAGCTGCCATCCACCCGACAACGGCTTCAATTTGGTCTTCACGCAGCAGCGGTGCACGGCGCTCTCCGACAAAGCTGCGCATGAAGGACTGTTCCCTGCTGAAACTGAGTGACGACGAGTCACCGGCGCCCGCAGCAGGCACAGAATCACCACGTCCTCTCCCTGCTCCTCTCCCTGCTCCGCGCCCACGCCCACGTGCCTTACTCCCTGCCCTCTTCATCTTGGTTGACAGATAAAGATAAGCAGAAAAGTACTAAGGCCTTAGTGTGCTTATTCCTGTAATGCTCCTCCTAACAGGTGTAAGAAACACTAATGTTGTAAATTGTGGACTAAACTTTATTATTTTTCAAATGTGGCCTACACAAGTGTAAGTTGTGTTTGGTGAACTTAACCTTTTTTTTGGTGCAGATCGGGCTACAGAGCTAGTTTAAATCACACGGAGACCGTGCAGACAGCCGTAAACGGCGCTGCAAGGCCAAGAAACCCTCCTCTAGGTTATCCTATATAGTGTTTTTCCACTATTTAGCTGGATACAAGTGGAAAGACACTAATAGGAATTTTTTTTTTCAAATTTTAAACTGGCTGCACTATTTGAAAAAAAGGAAATTGTTTTTCAAGGTATGAGGCAGTAACGCACCCTGAGCTGAATCCAACCGGCTATGGCTGCACACAGACTACAGGGCGAGCTGGGCTCACACGGAGACCGTGCAGACAGCCGTAAACGGCGCTGCAAGGCCAAAAAACCCTCCTCTAGGTTATCCTATATAGTGTTTTTCCACTATTTAGCTGGATACGAGTGGAAAGACACTAATAGGAATTTTTTTTTTCAAATTTTAAACAGGCTGCACTATTTGAAAAAAAGGAAAATTTTTCTCAAGGTATGAGCCAGTAACGAACCCTGAGCTGAATCCAACCGGCTATGGCTGCACACAGACTACAGGGCGAGCTGGGCTCACACGGAGACCGTGCAGACAGCCGTAAACGGCGCTGCAAGGCCAAAAAACCCTCCTCTAGGTTATCCTATATAGTGTTTTTCCACTATTTAGCTGGATACGAGTGGAAAGACACTAATAGGAATTTTTTTTTTCAAATTTTAAACAGGCTGCACTATTTGAAAAAAAGGAAAATTTTTCTCAAGGTATGAGCCAGTAACGAACCCTGAGCTGAATCCAACCGGCTATGGCTGCACACAGACTACAGGGCGAGCTGGGCTCACACGGAGACCGTGCAGACAGCCGTAAACGGCGCTGCAAGGCCAAAAAACCCTCCTCTAGGTTATCCTATATAGTGTTTTTCCACTATTTAGCTGGATACGAGTGGAAAGACACTAATAGGAATTTTTTTTTTCAAATTTTAAACAGGCTGCACTATTTGAAAAAAAGGAAAATTTTTCTCAAGGTATGAGCCAGTAACGAACCCTGAGCTGAATCCAACCGGCTATGGCTGCACACAGACTACAGGGCGAGCTGGGCTCACACGGAGACCGTGCAGACAGCCGTAAACGGCGCTGCAAGGCCCAAAAACCCCCCTCTAGGTTATCCTATGTAGTGTTTTTCCACAATAGAGCTGGAGACTGGTGGAAAAACACTAATAGGAAATTTGAGAAAAAATGTGCAGCAGGCTGCACTAAGAGCAAAAAAGAACAACTGTGTGAGGCAGTGTGAACCCCCCCTGAGCTGAATACAACCGGGTATATGGCTGCACACAGACTACAGAGTGAGCTGCACACACACACACACACAGAGACCTTGCAGAACGCTGTTAAAACAGCGCTGCAAGGCAAGAGCAAGGTGAACAGTGAAGAACACACAGCGTTTTGCTAAATTAGCCTTTGGAAAGGAAAATAAAGCAATTAGCTAGCTCAACTGGCCCTCAGTTAGAACACAGCGTCCTGTCCCTAACTGAAATCACAGCAGAGTGAGCGCAAAATGGCGGCAGCGCTTTTTTATAGTGCAGAGTGACATCATTTCAGCAGCCAATCCAAGCCTTGCCAGTACTTACATGCCCACCATGCTAAACAGGATGTGCCCACACTTTCATTCATTCCTCATTGGCTGCTGCGTTCAATTTGAATTCTGGGAACTTCCGATTCCGGTATCCGATACGCGGGAAGTATCGGAATTCGGTATCGGAATTCCGATACCGCAAATATCGGCCGATACCCGATACTTGCGGTATCGGAATGCTCAACACTAGTTATTATGGAACTTTTAGTCCTGTATTGTGTAATATTTGAGGTTTGATGTTAACATTGTATCACTGGGATATCATTTTGTCCTTGTCTATATTATTTGGTCATATTTAGCTGTAGATTATTAAGGGGGGAAGGCTTGTACATGGGGAAAGCCAATACATGGCCCAATCTCACAGTTCCGAAGGTCTTCAGAGCTAAAGGATTTGGCACAGATGTATCAAAGCTAATTTTTCTCAGGACATCGGTGGCACCATCTTGCCTCTATATTGCGCACGCTCCTGCATGTTACATGTGATCGGTATAGACGGCGTGTTTGCTGATTCCATCGCACTCAATAGAGGTGCCACTTATATATCCACAGAGTTTCCCGCTTGCCCATTCAGTTAGCCGCCTTTACACGCTGAATCCAAATGAAGCAAAGCTGGTTTGTAAGCAATGCTGAAAGGCGATTATTATTTCCCTTCTGCCATGAGGTATAATCCGTGTAATCCAGAGCTGGATTGAAAAGGATTAAATTTCCCCTTATTGCTTGTCATAATAAAGGCAGGAAACCCAAAAAAAATCTACTGTTTAATTATATCATCTGCATTCAAATCAAAGAATTAGAGGAAATCTATTAAAACGAGTTATTAAAAGGATTTACAAAAAAGGTAATATTAAAGTGTAATCTCCCGAAATGTTATGGAACGTAGGCATGGTTTAATATTTTCACCCCATGTTTAGAAGGTCCTTTAATAAAAGTTGTGTTTTTTATTTAATTTTTTAATTCTTTTTTTTTTTTTAAATAAAGCTAGAGTTGTGAGATTTTTTTTCAGGGATATCAATTATGTTAACTTTTGTCTTAGGCGCTCTTCACTCGTCCGTATAAAACCGATACCAGAAAAAAAACAGTACCATTGTCATCAGTGTTTTCAATCAGTGCGCCATCAGTATTTTACCCGGTATGCATAAAGAAAGAATTAAAAGACATAGCATTTTTGTGGCCATTGTTATCTGGAAAGAACTTGCCAGAAGAAAACGGACGTGTGTCTGTGTGGTTCACAAACACGGACATGTACATAGCAAGAGGTGTAACGACAGGTCAGGGGCCGCCGATGTCTGCAGAAACGTCAACTGGATGTTCGTCTTCGGACACTGAACTGCAGTGTATTGCCCCGCACAGACCCATTGAGTACATGCGCAACAGTACACGCTGCCGAACAATCAGAAGCCATCAGCTAACGTCGGCATGCATGTGACGGGGCACATAACAGTGGCGTCATGCGCTCCTGTCACACACAGGTCAAGTGCCGGCTTCACAAGAGGAAGCTGAGTGGCGGCGGAGCGAAGGGAAGGTGAGTGTTTTTTTTTTTTAAATCAGTGTCCAGACTATTACTACATGGATGACTATGGTGTGCATTATACTTTATGGAGGACTATGGGGGTACATTATACTTTATGAATGACTACTATGGGTGTGCATTATGTTTTATTGATGACTATGGGGGTACATTATACAGTATTTCATGGATGACTATGGGGGTGATTTATACTGTATGGATGACGATGGGGGTACATTATACTTTATGAATGACTATGGGGGTACATTATACAGTACTTCATGGATGACTATGGGGGTGCATTATACTGTATGGATGACTATGGGGGTACATTATACTTTATGAATGACTATGAGGGTGCATTATACTTTATAGATGACTATGAGGGTGCATTATACTTTATGAATGACTACTATGAGGTGCATTATGTTTTATTGATGACTATGGGGGTACATTATACTTTATGGATGACTATGAGGGTACATTATACTTTATGAATGACTACTATGGGGTGCATTATGTTATATTGATGACTATGGGTGTGCATTATACTTTATGGAGTACTATGGGTGTGCATTATACCTTATGGATGACTATGAGAGTGCACTATACTGTATGGATGACGATGGGGGTACAGTATACTTTATGGATGACTATGAGGGTGTATTATACTTTATGGATGACAATGGGGGTGTATTATACTTTATGGATGACTATGGGGGTACATTATACTTTATGGATGACTATGGGGGTACATTATACTTTATGGATGACTATGGGCTGTACATAATATTACATGGATGACTATTTACAGATTTAGTTTATTATACTTCTTTTGTTTCTTTGGAGCCCCATGACTTCTATCTATGCCCCTGGTGAGTATAATGGTTTATTTTCTTCTATACATTAAGAGCCATCGCCAGAACGGAAGAAATATACCAAGATGGGGGATATATACTGTATATACCAGGCAGGCCCAGCTTCAGGTTTTTATGGGCCCTGGGCGAACGAGTCCCGGTGGGCCCCTGTAACACATATCACAATTCATAATGCACGGATACAGCAGAGAAATATAGGTAAAGTACAATGCCAAAGATTTCACTTACTTCTTACATTACATGACTGATATCTATTGTGAATTCTACATTAGCTCAGAAACCGGACAGTATAGTCCTCTATACAGAATAATGAGCCCCATATATTGCTCCAAACAGAATAATGAGCCTCATATAATGCTCCATACAGTATAATGGGCACCACAGAGTTCTCCATACAGAATGAGCCACTTATAATTCTCCATACAGTATATGATGGGCCCCATCTATTGCTCCATATTTAATGGGCCTCATGTAATGCTCCATACAGTATATGATCGACCCCATACAGTATACTGAGTCCCATATATTGCTCCATACAGAATGGGCCCCATATGATGCTCCAAAAATAATTGGCCCCATAAGATGCTCTATGTATAATTGGCCATATAAAATGCTCCATATATAATTGGCCATATAAAATGCTCCATATATAATTGGCCATATAATGCTCCATATGTAATTGGCCATATAAAATGCTCCATATATAATTGGCCATATAATGCTCCATATGTAATTGGCCATATAAAATGCTCCATATATAATTAGTCCCATAAGATGATTCATATATTATTGGTCCCATACACTGCTCCATATGTAATTGGCCCCATAAGATACTCCATATAGAATTAGCCCCATATATTGCTCCAAAAATTAAAAAAAATGAAATACTCACCTCTCGTTGCGTGTCGCTGTTCTGCTCTGGACTCCTCACCGTCAGCGTCTTCCTGCTCTCTGTGCTGCGACTGCTCAGGCAGAGGGCGCGCACTGGTGATGTCATCGCGCCCTCTGACCTGAACGTCACAGTCAGAGGATGGAAGACGCTGCAGCGCTGGAACCGGGAGAGGTAAGTATCGCAAGTGCCGGGGTCCGGAGCAGGCGGGGGTCCACGACGGCGAGTGGGCCTCCTGCCTGCTCAGGGCCCCGGCACTTGCCCGGGTGCGCTGGGTGCTGACGCTGGCCCTGATACCAGGATGAGGGACATATATAAAAGCATACTGTTCCAAATAACATCTTACTAGCCCAGCTCTGCTGCAGCAATGGCTCCGGTCAGTCCGTTGTCTACTCAGCTGCTCTTGATTGATAATCATCACACATCCAGCTCTTCTACAGCAAGATACTAAATTGTCTATTATTATTATTTATAATTTATTATTATTTGTCTATTCAGCTCTGTAGTTTCTGAGCGCTGCCCGTACTTCCAGCGCTGCTGAACAAAGCGCCAGCCTACTCCTCTCTGCTGCTTAAAGGTGCTCTCTGCACATTCATCTCTGCTACATTAAGGTACTTATTTTACTAATTGTCTCTACTGATACAAGTTTCTATCTGCACACACAACTTTGCTGCATCAAGGTTCCTGCCGGCCTACTCGTCTCTGCTGTTCCAGGTGCTCTCAGAGTTCTTGATTCTGCTGTATCTCCTCTCCTCCTATCCATATTTGTTGCTTCATATCCAGCTCTGCGAGTTCTTGATGTTACACATAATAATCCTCCACAGATTCTATTTGTCATTTTTGTCTCACCTAACCTCTTTGATAGAGACCTGAAATAAGATCTTTCTTCATTATTCAATACTTGAAAATTCTTTTTTTTTTTCAAACTAAACAATTATCTTAAATAAAAACATCCAAAAACAAATATAAAAAAAGTCTTTTAAAATGAGGGTAACCCTTGTTCTCATAGTATTTATTCTTCATAAATTGTCACAATAGGTCTTTACTTAATTGTTTTTACATATTTCTGTGACATGATGTATGCTGATGAACGCTGCTGCTTCGCCCTCCCACTGCGCTTGTCTCATCCATATACTGATGACAGGGATCTGATTCCTCGCTGTAATTATTTATAACGTCTGAGAGTTTCCCACTGATTGACGAATCCTAGAATGCCGGACTTGGAAGGGACCTCCAGGGTTACTGATCAATGTTTAAGCTGGAATTGCTGAGCCAAGCCCGGTCCCAGGCCCTGTCCCATGCATCCATGGTGCCCAATTATACTCTTTTTAATCTCGGTCAATTCATGCCACTTTTCCTTGTGTCTGCCCTTAATCTGAGCTGTTTGTGAACAGACCACCACATCACCACAGACGGCGGGGGGAACGCCGTACATCACACACAGTGGGGACTTCTATCAATCTATTTGGATCTTCTATATATACTTCCTCTATTCCTAAGTGAGGTTTGACAAAGACCTGGTTAGGGTCAACCTTGTCTCCACTAATTTTTGCTTTCTGTGGTGATTTCTGCTGTACATGTAAATAAACACAGAAACTTTTTGCAATTTCACAAAATTTATTGAGTGCGCCTGCTTTCCTCTCCTGCCTCCTATATTTCTGTGAGAGACACACAGAGCTCACATCCAGCCTGTATTACTGGGAGAGACGCACAGAGCTCATATCCAGCCTGTATTACTGGGAGAGACACACAGAGTTCACATCCAGCCTGTATTACTGGGAGAGACACACAGAGCTCACATCCAGCCTGTATTACTGGGAGAGACGCACAGAGCTCAGATCCAGCCTGTATTACTGGGAGAGACACACAGAGTTCACATCCAGCCTGTATTACTGGGAGAGATGCACAGAGCTCACATCCAGCCTATATTACTGGGAGAGACACACAGAGTTCACATCCAGCCTGTATTACTGGGAGAGACACACAGAGTTCACATCCAGCCTGTATTACTGGGAGAGACGCACAGAGCTCACATCCAGCCTATATTACTGGGAGAGACACACAGAGTTCACATCCAGCCTGTATTACTGGGAGAGACACACAGAGCTCACATCCAGCCTGTATTACTGGGAGAGACGCACAGAGCTCACATCCAGCCTGTATTACTGGGAGAGACACACAGAGTTCACATCCAGCCTGTATTACTGGGAGAGACGCACAGAGCTCACATCCAGCCTATATTACTGGGAGAGACGCACAGAGTTCACATCCAGCCTATATTACTGGGAGAATAACAAGTGACTGGCACACTCCGGACGTGTTGTGATGCAAAATTGGGGGTTTATTATACATACAGTAAACACAAACGTTTCGGTCGTAACTGGACCTTCATCAGTGTGCTAGATTACTAGTATGTTGGAGGAGCCCCAAAAGTTAGAACTAAGATGCATCGGAAGCCTGAAGCTATATAGAATTCAGGTTGTAGAAGCAGTCCATAGACGCAGGGGAGTATGTCCCAGGTGGCGCTATCAGAAGAAAGCCTGAAGCTATATAGATCCCAGGTTGTAGAAGCAATCTGCAGATGCAGGGTAGTGTGTCACAGGTGACACTATCTGCCCAGTAACTATGTAGCCACGCGGTGTCACCGCGTGCTCCCTCCATTCATCAGGCTGATAGCGTGCACTTCCCTCTTAGCCCTTAACAGCGGTGACACCGCGTGGCTACATAGTTACTGGGCAGATAGTGTCACCTGTGACACACTACCCTGCATCTGCAGATTGCTTCTACAACCTGGGATCTATATAGCTTCAGGCTTTCTTCTGATAGCGCCACCTGGGACATACTCCCCTGCGTCTATGGACTGCTTCTACAACCTGAATTCTATATAGCTTCAGGCTTCCGATGCATCTTAGTTCTAACTTTTGGGGCTCCTCCAACATACTAGTAATCTAGCACACTGATGAAGGTCCAGTTACGACCGAAACGTTTGTGTTTACTGTATGTATAATAAACCCCCAATTTTGCATCACAACACGTCCGGAGTGTACCAGTCACTTGTTATTTACACATTGAGGCTTGGGAACCTATGAACGTGCACCTCCTCCCTTCGGCTGTGCTGAACATTTTCTATATTACCAGTATTACTGGGAGAGACACTGAGCTCACATTCAGCCTGTATTACTGAGAGATACACAGAGCTCACATCCAGCCTGTATTACTGGGAGAGACACACGGAGCTCACATCCAGCCTGTATTACTGGGAGAGACACACAGACCTCACATCCAGCCTATATTACTGGGAGAGACACAGAGCTCATATCCCACCTATATTACTGGGAGAGATATCTTTTTGCCCTCTCTGCGTGGTTGTTTGTAGGGTTTTGTGTTGACCGCAAAGCAATCTTTCCTATCTTCGGTCTGTTCAGTAAGTTGGGCCTCACTTTGCTAAATCTATTTCATCTCTGCGTTTGTATTTTCATCTCAACTCACAGTCATTATATGTGGGGGGCTGCCTTTTCCTTTGGGGTATTTCTCTGAGGCAAGCTAGGCTTATTTTTCTTTCTTAGGGCTAGCTAGTTTCTCAGGCTGTGCTCGAGGCGCATAGGTCTGGTCAGGAGCGCTCCACGGCTACCTCTAGTGTGGTTGGATAGGATTAGGGATTGCGGTCAGCAGAGTTCCCACGTCTCAGAGCTCGTCCTATGTTTTTGGTATTTGTCAGGTCACTTTGTGTGCTCTGAACTTCAAGGTCCATTGTGGTTCTGAATTACCTGTTCATAACAGCTCACATCCAGCCTATATTACTGGGAGAGACACACAGAGCTCATATCCAGGCTACATTACTGTGAGAGACACACAGAGCTCATATCCAGCCTATATTACTGGGAGAGACACACAGAGCTCATATCCAGGCTACATTACTGTGCGAGACACACAGAGCTCATATCCAGCCTATATTACTGGGAGAGACACACAGAGCTCACATCCAGCCTGTATTACTGAGAGAGACACAGAGCTCACATCCAGCCTATATTACTGGGAGAGACACACAGAGCTCACATCCAGCCTATATTACTGGGAGACACACACAGACCTCACATCCAGCCTATATTACTGGGAGAGACACACAGACCTCACATCCAGCCTATATTACTGTGAGGGACACACAGAGCTCACATCCAACCTATATTACTGGGAGACAAACACGGAGCTCACATCCAGTCTATATTACTGGGAGAAATACACACGGCTCACACACAGCTTTTGCTACTGGGAAAGATATTTCCCTAAGAGAAAATTCTGAAACTTGGATCAGGCTGCAAATTGCATATAAAAGGGACTGTAAATTAATGAATGTATAATGCAGACTGAAGCTTCGTACAATTTTATTAACTCAAAGTAATTAGTAAAATATATAAAAATGATTTTTTTTGTCCATGCCATGTGTATAACCTCTAAGCAGAGAGAAGCCAGGAATAGTTGTCATGCTTTTATACAAATGCATGTAATCAGTTTTGCTATGCTTTGTATTGAACTGTGGTGTATTGTGATAACTTATCCAACAGCGCAATATATTGACAATGTTCTTATTACAGTTTACTTTCTGTTTCATTGCTTACTGTGCAATTTAATCTTTAAGGCTCGTCAAGGCTTCCGTAGCTTCCCATCAGTCTCTGCATTAGCCTTGCCCCCTTCTTCTCCAGCAGCCATTTTGGCCTCATGGATACTGAGTAGAGTTGAGCGACCTTGACCTTTTTAGAGTCGAGCCGGGTTTCGCGAAACCCGACTATCTCAAAAGTCGGGTCGAGTGAAATCGGCCGATTATGACGTAAAGTCGGGATCGACCGAAACACGAAACCCAATGCAAGTCAATGGAGCAGCATAGTCGGCAGTGAGTGGGGGCCAGGAAAACACCTAGAGTGCCCATTTTAATGTGAAAACCATCCATTCTTCTTAATGAAGCTTGTCAAGCGTAATTTACCTTATAATAATTGGAAGGCATTTGAAATTGGGGGTCATTTGGCTAAAGTTGTGTGGGGTAGGGCTGGTTCAAGTAATTAGTGGGCCCAGGAAATCTGGACCACGTCACGGCAGTGGAGCAGGGAGAGGTAAGTATTTCAACTTTGCAAGTGCTGTGATCCTGAGCAAGCAGGGGGGGCCCACTTGTTGGCATTGGCACTGGCACAGGGCCCCTCAAAGTACAGCGGTGTGTTTGCACGGCGGGGGCGCCTCCCACCGGCAGCAACACTTTTGCGTACTATGAGAGGCCCTGTGCCAGTGACGTCGCCAACTAGTATTCCTCCCCCCACCTGATGAAGGAACCTGCACTTTCATCTGCACCTTCCTCTTTGTCCCCGTGTAAGGTGGTATGGTATGCGGGAAGAGCAACCTGACTTTCAGCAGGGTCACAATGTTGTTGTGTAGCATGCACGGGGAATGTTGCGTTATGGGTCAATGTACCAGCAGACTCATCTATCACTGGCTGGGCAATGGGCACGATGAAGTGGAAACACAGATATAGGCCCAAAGAATAAAGTGGGCTAAATGCAGTTCAAAATTGGTAACACAGGAATAACCAGGGGGCATTGCAGTGGAGGACAACTGGAATGAGAGGCTGACACAGAGAGTAGGGCCAAATCAGTAAGTAGTCGAAATGCAGTTCAAAATTGGCAACCGTAGTAAACAGGCGGCACAGCTTTGTTCAATGGAGGAGAACAGCAAGGAGTGGCAGACACCGATAGTAGGCCCCAACCCAACTAGTAGGCCAAATGCAGTCTAACATTAACAACTACTTAACGAGAGCCTGAAAATGGAATTTCAGGACAGGAAACCAGGAGAACAGCAAGGAGTGGCAGACACCGATAGTAGGCCCCAAACCAACTAGTACGCCAAATGCAGTTGTTCCATTTAACCACAATTTAATGAGAGCCTGAAGATAGAAGCTCAGGAAAGGCAACCTGGGGAACACCTTGGAGTGTAACACACCATCTCTCTCCACCCCATACCCATTTTGTAGGCCTAATGCAGTGTACTTTTCTACAACTACTAAACGAGAGTCGGAAGACCGAAGCAATGGCAAGGAAACCTGGGGAACACCTTGGAGTGTAACACACCATCTCTCTCCACCCCATACCCAATTTGTAGGCCTAATGCAGTGTAGTTTCCAAGAACTACTAAACGAGAGCCGGAAGATCGAAGCTCAGGAAAGGCAACTTGGGGAACACCTTGGAGTGTAACACACCCTCTCTCTACACCCCATACCCAATTTGAAGGCCTAATGCAGTGTAGTTTCCAAGAACTACTAAACGAGAGCCGGAAGATTGAAGCTCAGGAAAGGCAACCTGGGGAACACCTTGGAGTGGAACACACCATCTCTCTACACCCCATACCCAATTTGAAGGCCTAATGCAGCGTAGTTTCCAACAACTACTAAACGAGAGCCGGAAGATCGAAGCTCAGGAAAGGCAACCTGGGGAACACCTTGGAGTGTAACACAATGTCTCTCTACACCACGGAAGGGCTGATTCTTAGGAAGGAAGGCTGTTGGAAATAAGCATTGCGCGTCCGAGGGTGATTATATTCTTATTAGGTATATACTCACCCTCGGACGCGCCCTGCTTCTTTATTTGGAATGAATGTTTATTTGCAATGTGGTGTTGACTTTCTCTATTATTTTGGTAATTAATGATTTTATTATTTTCATTGTTTTGCATCTTCTCGGCAATAATATAAAGAAGACGCGACAGGACAACACTCGTTGGATGCCATATCTGTGTTTTCAATTTAAAAAACCTTTCAGTTAACTACTTGCAGGAGAAAGTAATTGTAGCTGGTGGCCATTTTTAGTACTGTACCAGATTTTAGTTGTGTGTTTGTTTTTAATGTTAAAATGTCTGCATTTGATATCTCACCAGTATTTTCTTTTTTATAAGCAAAATACTTTTTTTTTTATTTTATGATGTTGGTTCAAGGGGTACACGGGCAGCAGTAGACAGGTCAGTGGAGGCATAGTGGAAGGAGGGACCGCAGACAGGCTTCGAAGCCCTAACATAATAAATTGGGCTGCCTGTAGGCAATTTAAAATTGGTTCCAGGGGAACACGGGCAGCAGTAGACAGGTCAGTGGAGGCCTAGAGGAAGGAGGGACCGCAGATGCGCCAATGTTTCCCCCATACCAAATTTGTAGGCCTAATGCAGTGTAGTTTCCAACAACTACTAAACGAGAGCCGGAATATCGAAGCTCAGGAAAGGCAACCTGGGGAACACCTTGGAGTGTAACACACCCTCTCTCTACACCCCATACCCAATTTGAAGGCCTAATGCAGTGTAGTTTCCAAGAACTACTAAACGAGAGCCGGAAGATCGAAGCTCAGGAAAGGCAACCTGGGGAACACCTTGGAGTGTAACACACCCTCTCTCTACACCCCATACCCAATTTGAAGGCCTAATGCAGCGTAGTTTCCAAAAACTACTAAACGAGAGCCGGAAGATCGAAGCTCAGGAAAGGCAACCTGGGGAACACCTTGGAGTGTAACAAACCCTCTCTCTACACCCCATACCCAATTTGTAGGCCTAATGCAGCGTAGTTTCCGACAACTACTAAACGAGAGCATGAAGATCGAAGCTCAGGAAAGGTAACCTGGGGAACACCTTGGAGTGTAACACACCCTCTCTCTACACCCCATACCCAATTTGAAGGCCTAATGCAGTGTAGTTTCCAAGAACTACTAAACGAGAGCCGGAAGATCGAAGCTCAGGACAGGCAACCTGGGGAACACCTTGGAGTGGAACACACCATCTCTATACACCCCATACCCAATTTGAAGGCCTAATGCAGCGTAGTTTCCAACAACTACTAAACGAGAGCCGGAAGATCGAAGCTCAGGAAAGGCAACCTGGGGAACACCTTGGAGTGTAACACAACGTCTCTCTACACCACGGAAGGGCTGATTCTTAGGAAGGAAGGCTGTTGGAAATAAGCATTGCACGTCCGAGGGTGATTATATTCTTATTAGGTATATACTCACCCTCGGACGCGCCCTGCTTCTTTATTTGGAATGAATGTTTATTTGCAATGTGGTGTTGACTTTCTCTATTATTTTGGTAATTAATGATTTTATTATTTTCATTGTTTTGCATCTTCTCGGCAATAATATAAAGAAGAAGCGACAGGACAACACTCGGTGGATGCCATATCTGTGTTTTCAATTTAAAAAACCTTTCAGTTAACTACTTGCAGGAGAAAGTAATTGTAGCTGGTGGCCATTTTTAGTACTGTACCAGATTTTAGTTGTGTGTTTGTTTTTAATGTTAAAATGTCTGCATTTGATATCTCTCCAGTATTTTCTTTTTTATAAGCAAAATACTTATTTTTATATTTTCTGATGTTGGTTCCAGGGGTACACGGGCAGCAGTGGTGTGGTCAGTGGAGGCCTAGTGGAAGGAGTGACCGCAGACAGGCATCGAAGGCCTAAAATAATAACACATGGCTGTAGGCAATTTTAAATTGGTTCCAGGGGTACACGGGCAGCAGTGCCCTGGTCAGTGTAGTAGTAGTTGAAAGAATGGACCGCAGACAGGCATCGAAGGCCTAAAATAAAAAAATTGGGCTGGCTGTAGGCAATTTTAAATTGGTTCCAGGGGTACACGGGCAGCAGTGGTGTGGTCAGTGGAGGCCTAGTGGAAGGAGTGACCACAGACAGGCATCGAAGGCCTAAAATAATAACACATGGCTGTAGGCAATTTTAAATTGGTTCCAGGGGTACACGGGCAGCAGTGCCCTGTTCAGTGTAGTAGTAGTTGAAAGAATGGACCGCAGACAGGCATCGAAGGCCTAAAATAATAACACATGGCTGTAGGCAATTTTAAATTGGTTCCAGGGGTACACGGGCAGCAGTGGTGTGGTCAGTGGAGGCCTAGTGGAAGGAGTGACCGCAGACAGGCATCGAAGGCCTAAAATAATAACACATGGCTGTAGGCAATTTTAAATTGGTTCCAGGGGTACACGGGCAGCAGTGCCCTGGTCAGTGTAGTAGTAGTTGAAAGAATGGACCACAGACAGGCATCGAAGGCCTAAAATAAAAAAATTGGGCTGGCTGTAGGCAATTTTAAATTGGTTCCAGGGGTACACGGGCAGCAGTGGTGTGGTCAGTAGAGGCCTAGTGGAAGGAGTGACCGCAGACAGGCATCGAAGGCCTAAAATAATAACACATGGCTGTAGGCAATTTTAAATTGGTTCCAGGGGTACACGGGCAGCAGTGCCCTGGTCAGTGTAGTAGTAGTTGAAAGAATGGACCGCAGACAGGCATCGAAGGCCTAAAATAAAAAAATTGGGCTGGCTGTAGGCAATTTTAAATTGGTTCCAGGGGTACACGGGCAGCAGTGGTGTGGTCAGTAGAGGCCTAGTGGAAGGAGTGACCGCAGACAGGCATCGAAGGCCTAAAATAATAACACATGGCTGTAGGCAATTTTAAATTGGTTCCAGGGGTACACGGGCAGCAGTGGTGTGGTCAGTGGAGGCCTAGTGGAAGGAGTGACCGCAGACAGGCATCGAAGGCCTAAAATAATAACACATGGCTGTAGGCAATTTTAAATTGGTTCCAGGGGTACACGGGCAGCAGTGGTGTGGTCAGTGGAGGCCTAGTGGAAGGAGTGACCGCAGACAGGCATCGAAGGCCTAAAATAATAAGACATGGCTGTAGGCAATTTTAAATTGGTTCCAGGGGTACACGGGCAGCAGTGCCCTGGTCAGTGTAGTAGTAGTTGAAAGAATGGACCGCAGACAGGCATCGAAGGCCTAAAATAAAAAAATTGGGCTGGCTGTAGGCAATTTTAAATTGGTTCCAGGGGTACACGGGCAGCAGTGGTGTGGTCAGTAGAGGCCTAGTGGAAGGAGTGACCGCAGACAGGCATCGAAGGCCTAAAATAATAACACATGGCTGTAGGCAATTTTAAATTGGGTCCAGGGGTACACGGGCAGCAGTGCCCTGGTCAGTGTAGTAGTAGTTGAAAGAATGGACCGCAGACAGGCATCGAAGGCCTAAAATAAAAAAATTGGGCTGGCTGTAGGCAATTTTAAATTGGTTCCAGGGGTACACGGGCAGCAGTGGTGTGGTCAGTAGAGGCCTAGTGGAAGGAGTGACCGCAGACAGGCATCGAAGGCCTAAAATAATAACACATGGCTGTAGGCAATTTTAAATTGGTTCCAGGGGTACACAGGCAGCAGTGGTGTGGTCAGTGGAGGCCTAGTGGAAGGAGTGACCGCAGACAGGCATCGAAGGCCTAAAATAATAACACATGGCTGTAGGCAATTTTAAATTGGGTCCAGGGGTACACGGGCAGCAGTGCCCTGGTCAGTGTAGTAGTAGTTGAAAGAATGGACCGCAGACAGGCATCGAAGGCCTAAAATAAAAAAATTGGGCTGGCTGTAGGCAATTTTAAATTGGTTCCAGGGGTACACGGGCAGCAGTGGTGTGGTCAGTAGAGGCCTAGTGGAAGGAGTGACCGCAGACAGGCATCGAAGGCCTAAAATAATAACACATGGCTGTAGGCAATTTTAAATTGGTTCCAGGGGTACACAGGCAGCAGTGGTGTGGTCAGTGGAGGCCTAGTGGAAGGAGTGACCGCAGACAGGCATCGAAGGCCTAAAATAATAACACATGGCTGTAGGCAATTTTAAATTGGTGCCAGGGGTACACGGGCAGCAGTGGTGTGGTCAGTGGAGGCCTAGTGGAAGGAGTGACCACAGACAGGCATCGAAGGCCTAACATAACAAAAATGTCAATACAATGGTATTGTCAGTGGCAGGCATTGAAGGATGTCAGCGCATAGACTAAACATTGGTGGAGCTGTGAGATAATTTTTCAAGTGGTAGAGCACTGTTTGAGCTGGGGTGGGGGGAAACTGTCTTGTGGCCGGCGGTACTGGCCCAGGGCCCCTCATATTACAACGGTGTGTCTGACGTTGGGTGCGCACCACCACCGCCAGAGACACTTTATTGTACTAGGAGGGACCCAGTGGCAGTGCCGTCGACCAAAAGCGGGCTCACCCACCTCTTCAGACAAACTGCACTCTCACGGGTGCTGTCGCCAAGTGTCGATACCACGGCCCCGTGTGGGGAGTTTGGCCATTTAGTGAGGTGTAAACATGTCGTATGCTGGACAATCAGGTGCTGAAAATTACGAGATTGGAAAAGGCATTCAGAATAGTCCACAGGCAAGACCTTTTCATAGGAAAGCTAGGTGTCAGCCGGGCAAGGTGGGGCAAAAGATTTCGAAATCCAGTTGTGGTTCATTTTAATGAAGGTTAGATCATCTACATTTTGGGTAGCCAGACGAGTCCTTTTTTCTGTTAGTATTGAACCTGCAGCACTGAATACTCTTTCTGATAGGACACTAGCTGCCGGGCAAGCAAGCTCCTGCAATGCATATTCTGCCAATTCTGGCCAGGTGTCTAATTTTGATGCCCAGTAATCAAATGGGAATGACGGTTGAGGGAGAACATCGATAAGGGATGAAAAATAGTTTGTAACCATACTGGACAAATGTTGTCTCCTGTCACTTTGAATTGATGCTGCAGTACCTGTCCTGTCTGCGGTCATAGCAAAATCACTCCACAACCTGGTCAGAAAACCCCTCTGGCCAACGCCACTTCTGATTTCTGCCCCTCTAACTCCTCTGGTCTGCTGGCCCCTGCAGCTCGTGTGAGAACGATCACGGGCGCTGTGTGCAGGGAATGCCAGAAGCAAACGGTCAACAAGAGTTGATTGGTTGCTAATATTAGTTCCAAGTTCTCATGTGGCATTATATTTTGCAATTTGCCTTTATAGCGAGGATCAAGGAGGCAGGCCAACCAGTAATCGTCATCATTCATCATTTTAGTTATGCGTGTGTCCCTTTTGAGGATACGTAAGGCATAATCCGCCATGTGGGCCAAAGTTCCAGTTCTCAAATCTGCGGTTGTGCTTGGTTGAGGGGCGGTTTCAGGCAAATCAACGTCACTTGTGTCCCTCAAAAAACCAGAACCCGGCCTTGCCGCGCCACCAATTTCCAGTGGCCCCGGAAAAGCTTCCTCATTAAAAATATAATCATCCCCATCATCCTCCTCGTCCTCCTCCTCCTCTTCGCCCGCTACCTCGTCCTGTACACTGCCCTGGCCAGACAATGGCTGACTGTCATCAAGGCTTTCCTCTTCCTCAGCTGCAGACGCCTGATCCTTTATGTGCGTCAAACTTTGCATCAGCAGACGCATTAGGGGGATGCTCATGCTTATTATGGCGTTGTCTGCACTAACCAGCCGTGTGCATTCCTCAAAACACTGAAGGACTTGACACATGTCTTGAATCTTCGACCACTGCACACCTGACAACTCCATGTCTGCCATCCTACTGCCTGCCCGTGTATGTGTATCCTCCCACAAAAACATAACAGCCCGCCTCTGTTCACACAGTCTCTGAAGCATGTGCAGTGTTGAGTTCCACCTTGTTGCAACGTCTATGATTAGGCGCTGCTGGGGAAGGTTCAAAGAATGCTGATAGGTCTGCATACGGCTGGAGTGTACGGGCGAACGGCGGATATGTGAGCAAAGTCCACGCACTTTGAGGAGCAGGTCGGATAACCCCGGATAACTTTTCAGGAAGCACTGCACCACCAGGTTTAAGGTGTGAGCCAGGCAAGGAATGTGTTTCAGTTGGGAAAGGGAGATGGCAGCCATGAAATTCCTTCCGTTATCACTCACTACCTTGCCTGCCTCAAGATCTACAGTGCCCAGCCACGACTGCGTTTCTTTCTGCAAGAACTCGGACAGAACTTCCGTGGTGTGTCTGTTGTCGCCCAAACACTTCATAGCCAATACAGCCTGCTGACGTTTGCCAGTAGCTGCCCCATAATGAGAGACCTGGTGTGCAACAGTGGCAGCTGCGGATGGAGTGGTTGTGCGACTGCGGTCTGTGGACGAGCTCTCGCTTCTGCAGGAGGACGAAGAGGAGGAGGAGGGGGTGCGAACGGCTACAGCCAATTGTTTCCTAGACCGTGGGCTAGGCAGAACTGTCCCAAACTTGCTGTCCCCTGTGGACCCTGCATCCACCACATTTACCCAGTGTGCCGTGATGGACACGTAACGTCCCTGGCCATGCCTACTGGTCCATGCATCTGTTGTCAGGTGCACCTTTGTGCTCACAGATTGCCTGAGTGCATGGACGATGCGCTCTTTAACATGCTGGTGGAGGGCTGGGATGGCTTTTCTGGAAAAAAGTGTCGACTGGGTAGCTCGTAGCGTGGTACAGCGTAGTCCATCAGGGCTTTGAAAGCTTCGCTTTCAACTAACCGGTAGGGCATCATCTCTAACGAGATTAGTCTAGCTATGTGTGCGTTCAAACCCTGTGTACGCGGATGCGAGGCTAAGTACTTCCTTTTTCTAACCATAGTCTCATGTAGGGTGAGCTGGACTGGAGAGCTGGAGATCGTGGAACTAGCGGGGGTGCCAGTGGACATGGCAGACTGAGAGACGGTGGGAGATGGTATTGTTGCCACCGGTGCCCTAGATGCAGTGTTTCCTACTACGAAACTGGTGATTCCCTGACCCTGACGGCTTTGGCCTGGCAAAGAAACCTGCACAGATACTGCAGGTGGTGCGGAAAATGGTGGCCCTACACTGCCGGAAGGGATGTTGCGTTGCTGACTAGCTTCATTGGCCGAGGGTGCTACAACCTTAAGGGACGTTTGGTAGTTAGTCCAGGCTTGCAAATGCATGGTGGTTAAATGTCTATGCATGCAACTTGTATTGAGACTTTTCAGATTCTGTCCTCTGCTTAAGGTAGTTGAACATTTTTGACAGATGACTTTGCGCTGATCAATTGGATGTTGTTTAAAAAAATGCCAGACTGCACTCTTTCTAGCATCGGATACCTTTTCAGGCATTGCAGACTGAGCTTTAACCGGATGGCCACGCTGTCCTCCAACAGGTTTTAGCTTTGCCACGCGTTTTGGGCAAGATACGGGCCCGGCAGATGGAACCTGTTGCGATGTTGATGCCTGCTGCGGCCCCTCCTCCTCCGCTTCAGAACTGCTGCCGCCTGCACCCTGTTCCCCCAATGGCTGCCAATCGGGGTCAAGAACTGGGTCATCTATTACCTCTTCTTGTAGCTCGTGTGCAACTTCGTCTGTGTCACCGTGTCGGTCGGTGGTATAGCGTTCGTGATGGGGCAACATAGTCTCATCAGGGTCTGATTCTTGATCAGCACCCTGCGAGGGCAATGTTGTGGTCTGAGTCAAAGGACCAGGATGGTAGTCTGGCTGTGGCTGTGCATCAGTGCACTCCATGTCAGATTCAACTTGTAATGGGCATGGACTGTTAACTGCTTCACTTTCTAAGCCAGGGACGGTATGTGTAAAGAGCTCCATGGAGTAACCCGTTGTGTCGCCTGCTGCATTCTTCTCTGTTGTTGTTTTTGCTGAAGAGGACAAGGAAGCGACTTGTCCCTGACCGTGAACATCCACTAACGACGCGCTGCTTTGACATTTACCAGTTTCACGAGAGGAGGCAAAAGAGCTAGAGGCTGAGTCAGCAAGATAAGCCAAAACTTGCTCTTGCTGCTCCGGCTTTAAAAGCGGTTTTCCTACTCCCAGAAAAGGGAGCGTTCGAGGCCTTGTGTAGCCAGACGACGAACCTGGCTCCACAGCTCCAGACTTAGGTGCAATATTTTTTTTCCCACGACCAGCTGATGCTCCACCACTACCACTACCCTCATTACCAGCTGACAATGAACGCCCCCGGCCACGACCTTTTCCACCAGACTTCCTCATTGTTTTAAAAACGTTACCAAACGAACGGTATTTGTTGCTGTCACACAACTTACACGGTGAGCTATAACTTCAGTATGATTTAGCTACCCCTTTACAGGTGGGTGAGACCACAACGAAAATCAGCCACAATGTTACACACTCTGTTGTTGTTGGCAACAAATGAGATGGCACACACGCAGGACTGTCACTGAAGCGCAAATGTAAATATTTATCTCCCACTGATTTGTGTTTGTTTTTTTTAAAAGGGAGACTTCAGAAAAAAAAAAAATTAAAAAAAATATATTTTTTACAGAAGAATTTATAAAACAAATAAAATGAAATGATTGTTTCAGGGAGAATTTAGGAAAAAAAAAAAAGGCTTTGTAGGGCCCACTGAGTGAGAGAGGACGCACACAGGAGTCAGGAGTGGCACACAAGCCCAGAGGCCAATAATAATCTCCCACTGATTGATTTAGTGATTTTTTTTGGTAGATTTTGGAACCCAAATCAAGCAAAAAAATTAATAGGCTTTCTATGGCCCACAATTGGGGAGAGAGAGAGATGGCACACCCAGGAGTCAAGACTGGCACACAAGCAGAAGGGGCAATATGAATCTCCCACAGATTTTTTTTTTTTTTTTTTTTTTTTCAGGGAGACTTGAGAGAAAAAAAAATACAAAAAAAATGATTTTTTTCAGGAATAATTTAGAAACCAAAGAAAATAAAAAGATTGTTTCAGGGAGAATTTAGAAAACAAATAAAACAAAAAATAGGCTTTCTAGGGCCCACTGAGTGACAGATGATGCACACAGGAGTCAGGAGTGGCACACAAGCCCAGAGGCCAATATTAATCTCCCACTGATTGATTTAGTGATTTTTTTTGGTAGATTTTGGAACCCAAATCAAGCAAAAAAATTAATAGGCTTTCTATGGCCCACTATTTGTGAGAGAGATGGCACGCTCAGGACTGGCACACAAGCCCAGAGGCCAATATTAATCTCCCATTTTTTTTTTTTTCCAGGGAAAATTTATAAACCCAATAAAAAAAAAAAAAATAAATAGGCTTTCTATGGCCCACTATCTGAGAGAGAGAGATGGCACGCTTAGGACTGGCACACAAGCCCAAAGCCCAATATTAATCTCCCACTGATTGATTGATTGATTTTTTCAGGTAGAATTATGAACCCAAATCAACCAAAAAAATAAATAGGCTTTCTATGGCCCACTATTTGTGAGAGCGATGGCACGCTTAGGACTGGCACACAAGCCCAAAGGCCAATATTAATCTCCCACTGATTGATTTAATGATTTTTTCAGGTAGAATTTAGAACCCAAATCAAGCAAAAAAATTAATAGGCTTTCTATGGCCCACTGAGTGAGAGATGGCACACACAGGAGTAAGGAGTGGCACACAAGCCCTGAGGCCAATATTTTTCTCCCACTGATTGATTGATTGATTTTTTCAGGTAGAATTAGGAACCCAAATCAACCAAAAAAATAAATAGGCTTTCTATGGCCCACTATTTGTGAGAGAGATGGCACGCTCAGGACTGGCACACAAGCCCAGAGGCCAATATTAATCTCCCATTTTTTTTTTTTCCAGGGAAAATTTATAAACCCAATAAAAAAAATAATAATAAATAGGCTTTCTATGGCCCACTATCTGAGAGAGAGAGATGGCACGCTTAGGACTGGCACACAAGCCCAAAGGCCAATATTAATCTCCCACTGATTGATTGATTGATTTTTTCAGGTAGAATTATGAACCCAAATCAACCAAAAAAATAAATAGGCTTTCTATGGCCCACTATTTGTGAGAGAGATGGCACGCTCAGGACTGGCACACAAGCCCAGAGGCCAATATTAATCTCCCACTTTTTTTTTCCAGGGAAAATTTATAAACCCAATAAAATAATAAAAAAATAGGCTTTCTATGGCCCACTATCTGAGAGAGAGAGAGATGGCACGCTTAGGACTGGCACACAAGCCCAAAGGCCAATATTAATCTCCCACTGATTGATTTATTGATTTTTTCAGGTAGAATTTAGAACCCAAATCAAGCAAAAAAATTAATAGGCTTTCTATGGCCCACTGAGTGAGAGATGGCACACACAGGAGTAAGGAGTGGCACACAAGCCCTGAGGCCAATATTTTTCTCCCACTGATTGATGTTGTGATTTTTTCTGGTAGATTTTGGAACCCAAATCAAGCAAAAAAATAAATAGGCTTTCTATGGCCCACTGAGTGAGAGATGACACAGACAGAGATGGCACTCTAGCAGAAATGTCAATCTTAATCTCCCGCAAAAAAAAAAAAAAAAAAAAAAAGGAACTGTCCTTCAATTACTATCTCCCTGCAGTAATCTCAGCCAGGTATGGCAGGCAGCAATAAGGAGTGGACTGATGCACAAATTAAATAAAAAGTGTTGGCAAACAAACAAGATAGCTGTGCAGAAAGGAAGGAACAAGAGGATTTGTGCTTTGAAAAAAGCAGTTGGTTTGCACAGCGGCGTACACACAGCAATGCAGCTATCAGGGAGCCTTCTAGGGCAGCCCAATGAGCTACAGCGCTGAGGAAAAAAAAAAAAAAGGAGCTTCCACTGTCCCTGCACACCGGAGGTGGTGTTGGGCAGTGGAAATCGCTACAGCACAAGCGGTTTGGTGGTTAATGGACCCTGCCTAACGCTATCCCTGCTTCTGACGAAGCGGCAGCAACCTCTCCCTAAGCTCAGATCAGCAGCAGTAACATGGCGGTCGGCGGGAACTCCCCTTTATAGCCCCTGTGACGCCGCAGACAGCAAGCCAATCACTGCAATGCCCTTCTCTAAGATGGTGGGGACCAGGACCTATGTCATCACGCTGCCCACACTCTGCGTTTACCTTCATTGGCTGAGAAATGGCACTTTTCACGTCATTGAAACGCGACTTTGGCGCGAAAGTCGCGCACCGCATGGCCGACCACGCACAGGGGTCGGATCGGGTTTCATGAAACTCGACTTCGCCAAAAGTCGGCGACTTTTGAAAATGTTCGACCCGTTTCGCTCAACCCTAATACTGAGTATTTTCATTTTTCTTGTAGTTTTACACTATCCTATTAACCCTGCAGTTGTCTTCGGTCTGGGGAGACCTATTTTGAACTTTGGTATTTTTTGGGGATGTTCAAGATGCGGTTCTGAAACGTGTGATTTATTGACTTAAATGAGGATGGGTCGGTCGGCCACGGGTTTCAGAGCCGCATCTTGAATATTTTAAAGAATATTGAAGTTCAAGGTCGGTCGTTTTTGACCGAAGACAACAGCAGGGTTAATAAAAGTTATAAAGGACCCCCTGCGTCTACCTCAATGCATCGATAGGAAAGAGTTTAGCTGTCTGTCAACTTTCTTTTCTTAAGCACAAAGTTGAGGGTGCCAGGACAATAGTGTCTCTGAGAAACCCAACATGTCCCTGTATTACACATTGAGCACATCGATTCCATCAGGAAATGTGTAATGCCTAATTTGTCCTGCGTGGCCAAAATGTAACATTACAAATAGAGCTGTATAAACCGTGGGATCCTACGAAGACTTATCTCTATTAGTGATGAGTGAGTGTACTCGTTGCTCGGGTTTTCTCTGAGTATTTGTAACAGCTCGGAGATTTAGTTTTCATAGCGGCAGCTGCAAGATTTACAGCTGATAGACAGCTTCAATACATGTGGGGATTCCCGAGCAACCAGGCAACCCCCACATGTACTCAGGCTGGCTTGTAGCCGTAAATCATGCAGCAGCGTCAACAAAAACTAAATCTCCAAGCAGTTACAAATACTTGGAGACCACCCGAGCGTGCTCGAGAAAACCCGAGCAACGAGTATGGAGCACCCCCAGACACAGGGCCACAGGTTACTCAGTACCGGTCCTTTCTGTCTCAGTTCTGGGGTTGTCACGGTGGCGGGACCCGGTCCGTGACCCTGCTAAGGGGCATTCAATAAAAGGGGTGATGATAGTTTGTCAAGGTTTCGTGACGCCACCTGTGGTGTTCGGTCAGGGCGACCGACGCTGCTTGGGGTCCACTGGGGTGATGTGATGGCAGCTAGATGGTATACCTTCCCACAGGTGAAGTATATCCCCAGGGCTTCCCAGTAGGGTGGATGGTGATGGTGTGAGGTGCAGACAATAACGAGGACACAAGGTTGCAGTCTCTTTACTGAAGACTTCAGGATCCGCAGTCCAGAGCACTGTTAACAGGGCTGGCTGAGTCCGGTCGGTCCGAAGGCACATCCAGAGTTCCCTTTGCAGGTGGAAATCGTTGCCTACCACTAGCGCCTGTGTGTTGTAGTCCTACCCTGCTGAGCATTCGGGATAGTCCTCACAACTTCTATTCTCATTCTTTCTAATTTGTTACAGTTCTTTCTAGTTCTCCGTCCCCCAGGTTTGTTATGGCTAGGACGCACCCGTTTGACGGGAAGGCTCGGAGCTATTCCGGGACCCTAGAGACGCCCCTCTCCACGCGTTGCCCCCTATGTCTGCTTAGGTGATGTAAGGTAGACACTTAGCCAACCTATAATTAACTGTCCTGCGGAGTTTGAAGTAAGGCATAGAGTCAGTTACTTCCTCAGTGTTCCGACCACCGGCTACGTGCCTCAGTAGGATGTTGCCGTTCTCCGGGCACGACTCCTACTGGCTCGCCTTTGTGCTTGATCTCGTTTCTCACTGTTCACAATGTGTGTGGAGTGGCCCAATGAATAAAGCCTTTTGCTCCCCCTTGTGGCCGGAGTGTGAAGTGTAATGTGTGCTGGTGATACCTGGTCAGAAGAACTCCTTTAGTGCCATCAGACGTACCATCACTCCCCTTAGTGGCAGAGTGTCATCCTGCAACGACTAGATCTCTGGGGCGCTGCAAGTACAGTCACTCTTCACTAATCTCTATACCCGTTGTCACTATCTGCTGGTAACATGGACGTGAATTATTCATTGTAGTCATTGTGGTCACAGCTTAATAATGTAACAGGGGTTCTCCACTAAGGAAAGTGAGAAACTTTGGGTACAAGAGAAAAAGGAAGTAAATATTGGAACCTACATTCTGAGAAAAGAGGAACAGAAACATTGGATGAAGATCATGAATATTTGAAAGTCGTGATAAAGTGGGGAACCGTTCCAAGTACTTCTAAGAAACTCCATTATTTCCTGTTGTTCTGGATAAGACGCCTTTATTTCAGCTGATATCCAATAATGTAACAAAAGTCCCTAAATACTTCCCCAAAGACATCCCTCCCTTTCACATTCACATGGCATATTGATGCAGAGCAAATAACACAATTCTGCACCGAAAAGTTACTGAAGAAATCCCTAAAGAATAATATACTACTTGCAAAACTCCAAACTCTGACCTTCCAGGCGGCTCCGGTGCGAGTCTGCTCTCTGCAGATATCGAATGAATGTATTGTTCATCATATTGAATCATTTAAATAATGTTCTTCCCGGAGCTGACAGCTAATTGCGCCTTATTTAATGGCGGAGTTAATGAATTACAGAGTCTTTGATTAGTGCGGTATTTTTCGCACCGCCATACAATTTTGCATTTACTTATTTACCGATGTGGCAGTGCTGAATCTGTCATTGAACTATTTCTTTTAGGCACCAGGGTAACTCACTCAGATAAAAGAATTCAGCAGATGCTTCTACAGATATATTAATATTATAGGACTTTATAATTCAATTATATTATCGAGCCGTACCAGCACAACCCTTGACAAGCTGAAATTCACATTAAAACCACTGGGTGGCCACATACTGTATAGTCACATGTACCATAGGTATCTCTAGGCAGAGTATCACAAAATCATTCTTATTTCCAATGTTGATAATCTTATGTCACTTATCTCAGGATATGTTGGCACAAAGGGACAGGTAAGGAAGCACACGTCTACAGTGGCTTGTGAAGATATTCACCCCCTTGACATTTTCCGTGTTTTGCTACCTCACATCCGTAAATCTCACTGTTTTTTTTCAAGGCTTGCATCACTTCATATAAAGAGCATGCCAACAACTGTGAACATTTGATTTTCTTTTCATTGTGAAGCAAACAACAAATAGGACAAAATAACTGAAAACTTCAGTGTGCATAACTAATCATCATTCCCCTAAAGTCAGTACTTTGTGGAGCCTCCTTTTGCATCAATTACAGCTGCCAGTCCCTTTGGATAAGTCTCTATAAGCTTTCCACATCTGGCCACTGGGACTTTTGCACATTCCTCAAGGCAAAACTGCTCCAGCTCCTTCTAGTTAGATGTTTCCTCTGGTGAACAGCGATCTTCACAGCTGACCACAGATTCTCCATTGGATTAAGGTTTTGGCTTTGACTAGGCCACACCAAAACATTTACACATTTCCCCATAAACCATTTGAGTGATGCTTTAGCAGTATGCTTTGGGTCATTGTCTTGTTGGAAGGTGAACCTTTGTCCCAGTCTGAAATCACTGTCAGAGTGAAACATGTTTTGCTCAAGAATATCCCTGTATTTCTCACCATCCACCTTTCCCTCAACTCGGATCATTTTTCCTGTCCCTGCTGACGAAAAACATCCTCACACCATGATGCTGCCACCACCATGTTCCACTATCGGGATTGTATTCTTGGGGAGATGAGTTGTGCTGGTTTGACACCAGACATAGTGTTTACCTTGTTGACCAAAAAGTTCAATTTTGGTCTCATCTGATCTCAGCACCTTCCTCCATACATTTGAGAAGTCTCCCACATGTCTTTTGGCAAACTCAAAATGAGCCTTATAAATTTTTTTTGCAAGTAAAGGCTTTTTTCTGCCCACTCTTCCATAAAGGCCAGCTCTATATTGGATATGGCTTATTGTGGTCATATGGACAGATGCTCCAGTCTCTGCTTGGGAACTCTGTAGCTGCTTCAGGGTTACCTTTGGACTTTGTGCTGCCATTCTGATTAATGACCTCCTTGCCCAGGCTGAGAGTTTTGGTGGGCAGTAGTGTTGAGCGATACCTTCCGATATTTGCAAGTATCGGTATCGGATGGTATCGGCCGATACAGGCAAAATATCGGATCTTGCCGATACCGAGTTCCGATACCAATACAAGTCAATGGGACACAAATATCGGAATGTATCCTGCATGGTTCCCAGGGTCTAAAGGAGAGGAAACTCTCCTTCAGGCCCTGGGATCCATATTAATGTAAAACGTAAAGAATAAAAATGAAAAATATGGCTATACTCACCCCTTCGAAGAACAATGGCTGTCACTGCTGCAAGCGTCCGCCTCCGTCCTTAAAAATGCTGTGAGTGAAGGACCTTCGATGACGTCGCAATCAGGTGACCGGTCACCTGACCGCTCACGTGACCGCTCACCTGACCACGACGTCATCGAAGGTCCTTCACTCACAGCATTCTTAAGAACGGAGGCGGACGCTTGCAGCAGTGACAGCCAGGGTTCTTCGGAGGGGTGAGTATAGCCATATTTTTTATTCTTTATTTTTTACATTAATATGGATCCCAGGGCCTGAAGGAGAGTTTCCTTTCCTCCAGACCCTTGGAACCATACGCACTGCACACTCCGATTCCGATTTCCGATATCACAAAAATATCGGATCTCGGTATCGGAATTCCAATACAGCAAATATCGGCCGATACCCAATACTTACAGTATCGGAATGCTCAACACTAGTGGGCGGCCCTCTCTTGGCAGGTTTTTGTGGTACTATGTTCTTTTCATTTGATGATAATGGATTTGATGTTTGTCTGGGAATCATCAGATAATGGGATATTTTTTTCTAACCCAACCCTGACTTGTAATTCTCCACAGCTTTGTCCCTGACTTGTTTGGAGATCTCCTTGGTCTTCATGGTGGTGTTTGGATATCTCCGTGGTCTTCATGGTGCTGTTTGGAGATCACCTTGATCTTCATGGTGGTGTTTGGAGATCTCCGTGGTCTTCATGGTGCTGTTTGGAGAACTCCTTGGTCTTCATGGTGTTGTTTGGAGATCACCTTGATCTTCATGGTGGTGTTTGGAGAACTCCTTGATCTTCATGTTGTTTGGTTAGTGGAGCCTCTTGTTAATGGTGTTGCAGCCTCTGTGGCCTTTCTGAAAAGTTGTGTATATACAGTAGTGACAGACGTGTGACACTTAGATTGCACACAGGGAGACGCCCTGTCACAAAGCATGGGACTTATGAAGGTAATTGCTTGCACCATAAATTTTTAGGGACTTTATCGCAAAAGGTGTGAATACATATGCACATGCCAATTTTTAGTTATTTGATCCCAGAAATTTAAGTTATGTCTATATTTTTCTCACTTCACCAACTTAGACTATTTAGTGCTGATGTATCACACACAAATCGGATTACAAAAATATTTAAATTCAAGTTGTAATGTAACAAAACAGGTAAAATGCCAAGGGTTGAATACTATTGCAAGCCTCTGTATATACCACTAATGGCATATTTATAGCAGTGCATCCCCTCTCCCACCCTGTTGAAATAAATAACTTAGTAGCTTATGGAAAACTCTGACAGATCGCATTTACTGTTGCTCATCATTAAATAGACTGGGTCAAAGCACATACTCGTCAAGTCTATAAGGCTAGTTTCACACGAGCGTTTTGAGGAGCTGCGGAGGGCTGCGGACTTCCTCCGTGAAGCCCCGCCCTCGGCCGCACCTCCACCGCTAGCTCCGCCTACTTCTGCATGCGGCCTGCGTACCTATCTTTTAAAGGAAAAAACAAAATCCAGCTCACCATACCGACATTCCCAAGAGCTCGGAGCATGGAACCGCTGTGTCAGGGCGTGGACGAACAGGAAAGAGAAGGAGATCCAGCTCAACGAAATAGTGAAAAATCCATAATTTATTTCACTTAAAATATAGTGAAAGGACAAAACATCAGCATACAAAAAAATTAAAACCAAGGTCAACGCGTTTCCGGTGACTAAGCACCCTTAATCATGAACATCATGATTAAGGGTGCTTAGTCACCGGAAACGCGTTGACCTTGGTTTTAATTTTTTTGTATGCTGATGTTTTGTCCTTTCACTATATTTTAAGTGAAATAAATTATGGATTTTTCACTATTTCGTTGAGCTGGATCTCCTTCTCTTTCCTGTACCTATCTTTTACATTAGGTTCGCAGGTCGTGCGGCTGTATGCAGATGTTTCCGCATGCGTCGTTTGACGATGCAGAGAAAAAAGAAATTGCTACCAGCTGCGTCCTACGCTGGTCGCCGCATCATCAAAACGACGCATGCGGAAGCATCCGCATACAGCCGCACAACCTGCTAACCTAATGTTAAAGATAGGTACGCAGGCCGCATGCAGAAGTAGGCGGAGCTAGCGGCGGAGGTGCAGCCGAGGGCGGGGCTTCACGGAGGAAGTCCGCAGCCCTCCGCAGCTCCTCAAAATGCTAGTGTGAAACTAGCCTAAGATCCGCTCTTGTAAAATCTTTGCAGATAGGTCATTCATTTCGGATTGGTGGGGGGTCCAACATTTGACACCCTCTACGATCAGATATTATTAACTGCAGCAATGGACTGATGTAATCAATGTTCAGAGCAGGAACAACACCTTCTCCATACACATGTAGTGGCCATTCTCCGGTACTCATATTCACTTCAATAGGAACTCTGCTCACCCTAGTGAAAACAAAGCCATTGTAAAGTGTTTCATAGCTTATGGGGTGCAGGAGACATAGACCCCCTTGTCCAACTGCAGAGTGTGACTAGCAATAATGCTATAATGATCACAGTTGTAGGGAAAGCTACTGCTTTTAGGCACTAAGAAGAAGGTGCCACCAACTGTATCCCTTCATCTAGTTACCTGCAGCTGGCTCAGAGAGGAAGAAGTGACTCTGCCGCTTGACTCAGAAGAGCGCTTAGGTTACTATTACTGTATGGAGGCACAATGGGGGCAAGATCAATGTGTAGCAGTAGAATAGGTACTGGGGGGCAAAGGAGGTGGTCGCCCTGGGCCCCGCGCTCTGATGGGGCCCACACAGAGCTAGGCTACTGTAACTGTATTGGCCTGCAGAGTGCGCGGATACTTACATTCTGCAGCAGAGCAGGGAGACATGATCTCCCTGCTCTGCCACCCGGCCACCATGGGGCCCCTGATCAGGCAGGAGCACCTGGTGCCAGTAGTGGTCCCCCCGCCCGTCATCGCAGGTTCATAAGTGGACTGCATTGATGAAAGAAGGAGCGTAAACTCCCTCTCCCATCATCCCCCTGCCAGGGTCTGACGTCCCTGACGCAGACACTGACAATGGTCATGATGATGTCACTACTCGGCGCCCGCCGTCTGGCGATGTGCGGGCGCTCAGAGCAGCGGAGGTAATGCGAGGAGAGATGAATATTGTATTTATTTTTTTAAGGAGTGAATTATGCTATAGAGTTTTCCTATGAGGAGTTCATTTCTCTATAGATTCTGCCTATGGAGGAGTGCATTATGCAATATAGAGTCTGCCTATGGGGAGTACATTATACTGTATAGAATCTGCCTACAGGGGTGCATTATACTATGCTGAGGACTATCTGTTGCATTATACTATATTGAGGCTATCTAGGGGCCATCATACAATGTGGAGATTACAGTGAGGGGGCCATCTTACAGAGTTGGATCCATCAAACAGTTTGGGGTACACTAAGGGGTCACTATATATAAATAGAGAGGGGGTGGCTTATGGGGTAAGACTGGGGCAGCGGCTCCTGAGGAGGAGCAGCAGGAGGATGGAGCAGGTGCAGTGGGTAATATGAAGGGCATGGGCTGAGAGGGGAACCTGGGACAAGAGCAAGTTAGGGAGGACACAGGAAAACCAAGGAGCTAACATGGAGGGGAAGGGGTGACGGCAGTGTGGAGATGGCAGGACACTGTGGGAGACAGCGAGTGATGGGTACAGCGGGCATGGCAGGCTGCATGGAGGGCAGCAGTGTGCTGGTATTTGGGGGTCTGACCTGGTGAAGATGACAGTGGTTATTGGGGTCTGACCTGGAGAAGATGGCAGTGGTTATTGGGGTCTGACCTGGCGGAGATGGCAGTGGGGTGACAGCAGTTATTGGGGTCTGACCTGGAGGAGATGGCAGTGGGGTGACAGCAGTTATTGGGGTCTGACCTGGAGGAGATGGCAGTGGGGTGACAGCAGTTATTGGGGTCTGACCTGGCGGAGATGGCAGTGAGGTGACAGCAGTTATTGGGGTCTGACCTGGAGGAGATGGCAGTGGGGTGACAGCGGTTATTGGGGGTCTGACCTGGCGGAGATGGCAGTGAGGTGACAGTGGTTATTGGGGGTCTGATCTGGCGGAGATGGCAGTGAGGTGACAGTGGTTATTGCGGTCTGACCTGGAGGAGATGGCAGTGGGGTGACAGCAGTTATTGGGGTCTGACCTGGCGGAGATGGCAGTGGGGTGACAGCAGTTATTGGGGTCTGACCTGGCGCAGATGGCAGTGGGGTGACAGCAGTTATTGGGGTCTGACCTGGAGGAGATGGCAGTGGGGTGACAGCAGTTATTGGGGTCTGACCTGGCGGAGATGGCAGTGAGGTGACAGCAGTTATTGGGGTCTGACCTGGAGGAGATGGCAGTGGGGTGACAGCAGTTATTGGGGGTCTGACCTGGCGGAGATGGCAGTGAGGTGACAGTGGTTATTGGGGGTCTGACCTGGCGGAGATGGCAGTGAGGTGACAGTGGTTATTGGGGTCTGACCTGGAGGAGATGGCAGTGGGGTGACAGCAGTTATTGGGGTCTGACCTGGAGGAGATGGCAGTGGGGTGACAGCGGTTATTGGGGTCTGACCTGGAGGAGATGGCAGTGGGGTGACAGCAGTTATTGGGGTCTGACCTGGAGGAGATGGCAGTGGGGTGACAGCGGTTATTGGGGTCTGACCTGGAGGAGATGGCAGTGGGGTGACAGCGGTTATTGGGGGTCTGACCAGGCGAAGATGGCAGTGAGGTGACAGTGGTTATTGGGGGTCTGACCTGGCGGAGATGGCAGTGAGGTGACAGTGGTTATTGGGGTCTGACCTGGAGGAGATGGCAGTGGGGTGACAGCGGTTATTGGGGTCTGACCTAGAGGAGATGGCAGTGGGGTGACAGCAGTTATTGGGGTCTGACCTGGAGGAGATGGCAGTGGGGTGACAGCAGTTATTGGGGTCTGACCTGGCGGAGACGGCAGCGGGGTGACAGCAGTTATTGGGGGTCTGACCTGGAGGAGATGGCAGTGGGGTGACAGTGGTTTTTGGGGGTCTGAGATGGCTGTGGGGTGACAGCAGTTATTGGGGATCTGGCCTGGAGGAGATGGCAGTGGGGTGACAGTGGTTTTGGGGGGTCTGAGATGGCAGTGGGGTGACAGCAGTTATTGGGTGTCTGACCTGGCGGAGATGGCAGTGAGGTGACAGTGGTTATTGGGGTCTGAGCTGGAGGAGATGGCAGTGAGGTGACAGCAGTTATTGGGGTCTGACCTAGAGGAGATGGCAGTGGGGTGACAGCAGTTATTGGGGTCTGACCTGGCGGAGATGGCAGTGGGGTGCCAGCAGTTAATGGGGCTCTGACCTGACAGAGTTGGCAGTGGGGTGACAGTGGTTTTTGGGGGTCTGAGATGGCAGTGGGATGACAGCAGTTATTGGGGGTCTGACCTGGCGGAGATGGCAGTGAGGTGACAGCAATTATTGTGGTCTGATCTAGAGGAGATGGCAGTGGGGTGACAGCAGTTATTGGGGTCTGACCTGGCGGAGATGGCAGCGGGGTGACAGCAGTTATTGGGGGTCTGACCTGGAGGAGATGGCAGTGGGGTGACAGTGGTTTTTGGGGGTCTGAGATGGCTGTGGGGTGACAGCAGTTATTGGGGATCTGGCCTGGAGGAGATGGCAGTGGGGTGACAGTGGTTTTGGGGGGTCTGAGATGGCAGTGGGGTGACAGCAGTTATTGGGTGTCTGACCTGGCGGAGATGGCAGTGAGGTGACAGTGGTTATTGGGGTCTGAGCTGGAGGAGATGGCAGTGAGGTGACAGCAGTTATTGGGGTCTGACCTAGAGGAGATGGCAGTGGGGTGACAGCAGTTATTGGGGTCTGACCTGGCGGAGATGGCAGTGGGGTGCCAGCAGTTAATGGGGCTCTGACCTGACAGAGTTGGCAGTGGGGTGACAGTGGTTTTTGGGGGTCTGAGATGGCAGTGGGATGACAGCAGTTATTGGGGGTCTGGCCTGGCGGAGATGGCAGTGAGGTGACAGCAGTTATTGTGGTCTGATCTAGAGGAGATGGCAGTGGGGTGACAGCAGTTATTGGGTGTCTGACCTGGCGGAGATGGCAGTGAGGTGACAGTGGTTATTGGGGTCTGACCTGGAGGAGATGGCAGTGAGGTGACAGCAGTTATTGGGGTCTGACCTAGAGGAGATGGCAGTGGGGTGACAGCAGTTATTGGGGTCTGACCTGGCGGAGATGGCAGTGGGGTGCCAGCAGTTAATGGGGCTCTGACCTGACAGAGTTGGCAGTGGGGTGACAGTGGTTTTTGGGGGTCTGAGATGGCAGTGGGATGACAGCAGTTATTGGGGGTCTGACCTGGCGGAGATGGCAGTGAGGTGACAGTGGTTATTGGGGTCTGACCTGGAGGAGATGGCAGTGAGGTGACAGCAGTTATTGTGGTCTGATCTAGAGGAGATGGCAGTGGGGTGACAGCAGTTATTGGGGTCTGACCTGTCGGAGATGGCAGTGGGGTGACAGCAGTTAATGGGGGTCTGACCTGACAGAGTTGGCATTATCAGTAGCGCTGATAATGATAGGGCAGAATGGCTGACCAGAAATTATGCTATAAATTCTGCAGCAGAGAGCTGTAATGGGGTGACAGTGTGTGTGTAACTGTTTGCGGTAATGGGCATCTGAAGCTGCAGAAAGTGGAAGGAGATGATGGTAATGTTGGAAACGGCAAAAACAAACATGGGGAGGGATGTGGTAGTTCTGAGTTATGTACGGACTCAGACTGTTCTCTATGTATGGACTGAGCATGTTATTCGGGAATGCTGTACCTTTAGGATTTGCAGTTCTGGCATCATTGTTGATGCATGGTGGCATCCCAGAGAATATTGGAGGTCAGAAGGACCACGGATTTTGAGATTTAGTGGTGTGAGCATTTTGGATAAGAATGAAAACATGAAGAGTGATGTGTCTGATGCAAACATGAGCATTGCTCTGCAGCATCTTACCTGGCTTATGCAGGGCTCTGTAGTTGGGCTTCAGAGACAGCACAGACATAACCCTTTCACTTCCAGACTTGAAGAAAACTGAAAGTTGACATCTTATTTTTAGATAAATCCTATCAATAATGCATATGGAGATGAGAATGGCAAGACAGGACTGCTGCCAAGCTGCTTTTTGCTTCCTCTGCTGTCAGCACCGTGCGGGACAGCTGGGTCATTTGAGACAAACTGGTTGCTGTAGATGCCCAACCTGACAACCAAAAACTGCTGTCAGGTTGTATCTCGCTGGAGTCTCAGATTACTCCAGTCTTCACCTCTCTGGCACATGATTTGGTGCCCAGCTGAGGACAGAGAAGGGAACACGCTTCTTAGCATTACTGAGACCACACTATTAAAAGAGAACGATCAGAGTATTATGTTACTATGCCTGAGGAGGTGGTGATGGCGAACTCAGTCGAGGGGTTCAAGAGAGGCCTGGATGTCTTCCTGGAGCAGAACAATATTGTATCATACAATTATTAGGTTCTGTAGAAGGACGTAGATCTGGGGATTTATTATGATGGAATATAGGCTGAACTGGATGGACAAATGTATTTTTTCGGCCTTACTAACTATGTTACTATGTTACTATGTTACAAGTCCTGGGAGAACTGCAGGTGGAGATATGGTGGACCTCCTCCCTCCCGCTCCATGAAGGTCCACATGAAACCAGCCCATTATGCAACTTTAACTTAACCCATACAACACATAGCGTGCTGGAGGAAAATACTCTGGTTTCATATCACTGATGCTATTAAGCACAGTGACACATACTGTATCTCCCCTCCCCCATGTCAACTACTATTCACTTCCCTAAAGGATTAACTTTTTCTATCATTATAAAACACTATCATCTTTAATAAAGTGCAACATTTAAAGGTGCAAACAGTATTGAAGTGATTCAACATCATATCAGCATTCAGCAACAGTTTCAGTTCCAACAAATTGTGAGACTTTTCTCACCAACAACAGTGACACATTGAAACCCGTTCTAACCTCCAAGCTAGGTCTTGGGCGGGCTGCAAAGCATAACATCCAGACCTTGTCTTCGGCCACGCCAAACGGTTTTTCTTCAGGTCACTTTAACCCCTTTCTGACATTAGACGTACTATCCCATCGAGGTGGTCTGGGCCCATATGACCACCGAAGGTGGTCATCACCGATCGGCTGTGCTCACGGGGGAGTGCGGCCGTTCGTGGCTGAGTGTCAGCTGATTATTACAGCTGATATCCAGCACTATGTGCCAGGAGTGGTCACGGACCGCTTCCGGCACATTAATCCCTGGAACACTGCAATCAAACATGATCGCAGTGTTTCGGCAGCATAGGGAAGCATCGCGCAGGGAGAGGGCTCCCTGCGTGCTTCCCTGAGACCCTCGGAACAATGCAATGTGATTGCGCTGTTCCGAGGGTCTCCTCCGTCCGCCTCCCTGTAGGCCCTGGATCCAAGATGGCCGCGGGGTCCTTCCGGGTCCTGCAGGGTGGTTGCTTGCCGGCGATCTGACAATATATAATGATGTCCCAAACTGGGACAAAGTAAAAAAAAAAAATCACAATATTTAAAAAAAGAGTCCTAAATAAAGAAAAATAAATATTGTTCCAATAAATACATTTCTTTATGTAAATAAAAAAACAATAAAAGTACACATATTTAGTATCGCCGCATCCGTAACGACCCGTCCCATAAAATTGTCCCACTAGTTAACCCCTTCAGTAAACACCATAAAAAAAATAAATATAACACGAGGCAAAAAACAATGCTTTATCATCATACTGCTGAACAAAAAGTGGAATTACACGCGATCAAAAAGACGAATATAAATAAATGTTACCGCTGAAAACATCATCTTGTCCCGCAAAAAATGAGCTGCCATACAGCATCATCAGCAAAAAAAAAAAAGTTAGTCTCAGAATAAGCAATGCAAAAATAAATTTTTTTTATATGATATAAATGAAATATCGCTGTAATTGTACTGACCCGAAGAATAAAACTGCTTTATCAATTTTACCAAACGCGGAACGGTATTGTGATAGTGTGATATGCTATGTGGGTATCATTTTGTGTATATTTCTATTTTACTTATTTTCATGGTGTTCTCTTGTAGAAGGAGTTATTTGCTAGTTGATGAATGGCTGTTGCTGCCTTTTGATATCAGCCCCACAGTACTGTATTGTGTGCTACTATGCTAATGACATGTTGACCTAGCTTGTTGAAACAATGAGCCCCTGAGACCTTCCCCCTCCTGACCTGTGAATGAGGAGGGAGACTTTTAAAATATCAGGGAAGTGAGACACAGACCATTCCTGTGTGGAATGATGATGTGTTCACAGCATCTCAGAGAGAAAGAAGAGTATATGGACTATGCTATCCTCTGTCTGCTGGATTGTTGGACTTTTATCCTGTTACTGAACTGCATTCGTGTTCTGGACTATTTTATCCTTTGTGTGGTGGATCGTATATGGACCTTTCGTATTTTTGCCTAAATAAAGGTCTTGCAATCGTTTACTATACTCTAGCTCTGTTGATTGTGTGATACCGGAGAAGGACCCCGTGACAGGTATAAACAACCCCCCCAAAAGAAATTCATGAATTGCTGGTTTTTGTTCACTCTGTCTAACAAAAATCGGAATAAAGAGCGATCAAAAAATGTCATGTGCCTGAAAATTGTACCAATAAAAATGGCAACTCGTCCTGCAAAAAACAAGACCTCACATGACTCTGTGGGCCAACATATGGAAAAATTATAACTCTCAAAATGTGGTGACGCAAAAACTATTTGCAATAAAAAGCATCTTTTAGCGTGACAGCTGCCAAACAAAAACCAACCATAAAAACCCTCTATAAATATTAAATCAAACTCCCCTTTATCACCGCTTTAGTTACGGCAAAATAAAGTTTAAAAAAATATATTTATTTCCATTTTCCCATTAGAGTTAGGGTTGGGGCTAAAGTTAGGGTTGCGGTTGGGGCTAAAGTTAGGGTTGAGGCTAAAATTAGGGTTAGGGTTGGGGCTAAAGTTAGGGTTAGGGTTAAGGCTAAAGCTAGGGTTAGGGTTGGGGCTAAAGCTAAGGTTGGGGCTAAAATTGGGTTTAGGGTTTGAATTACGTTTACAGTTGGGTTAGAGGTGTATCAGGGTTAGGGGTGTGGTTAGGGTTATGGATAGGGTTGTGATTAGGGTTAGGGGTGTGTTGGGGTTGGGATTAGGGTTAGGGGTATGTTCGGGTTAGGGGTGCTTTTAGGGCTATGGTTAGGTTGGGATTAGGGTTAGGGGTGTGTTGAGGTTAGGGGTTTGTTGAGGTTAGGGGTGTGGTTAGGGTTTGGATTAGGGTTAAGGGTGTGTTGGGGTTAGGGTTGGAGTTAGAATTGGGGTTTCCACTTTTTAGGCACATCAGGGGCTCTGCAAATGCAAAGTGACTCCCGCAGACCATTCCATTACAAAGCACCACTTCTTCCCTTCCGAACCCTGATGTGCGCCCAAGCAGTGGTTTACACCCACATATGGGGTATCAGCCTACTCAGGACAAATTGGACAACAACTTTTGCTGTCCAATTTCTTCTGTTACCCTTGCGAAAATAAAAATTTGGGGGCTAAAAAATAATTTTTGTTGGGAAAAAAGATTTTTTTATTTTCACGGCTCTGTGTTATAAACTTTAGTGAAACACCTGTGGGTTCAAAGTTCTCATAACACATCTAGATAAGTTCCTTTGAGGGTCTAGTTTCCAATATGGGGTCACTTGTGGGGGTTTTTCACTGTTTAGGTACATCAGCGGCACTGCAAACGCAATGTGATGCCTGCAGACCATTCATTCAAAGTCTGCATTCCTAAATGCCAATTCTTCCTTTCCTAGCCCCGACGTGTGCCCAAATAGTAGTTTTCTCCTACATATGGGGTATCAGCGTACTCAGCATAAATTGGACAACAACTTTTGGAGTCCAATTTCTCCTTTTACCCTTGGGAAAATACAAAACTGGGGGCTAAAAAATCATTTTTGTGGAAAAAAAAAGGTTTTTTATTTTCATGGCACTTCGTTACAAGCCTTAGTGAAACACTTTGGGGTTTAAAGTTCTCACAACACATCTAGATAAGTTCCTTTGTGGGTCTAGTTTCGAATATGAGGTCACTTTTGGGGGGTTTCTACCGTTTAGGTCATCAGGGGTTCTGCAAATGAAATGTGATGCCCGCAGACCACTCCATCAAAGTCTGCATTCAAAAACGGCTCTCCTTCCCTTCCAAGCTCTGCCATGCACCCAAACAGTGGTTTACCCCCACATATGGGATATCAGCATACTCAGGACAAATTGCACAAAAACTTTTGTGGTTCAATTACTCCTGGTACCCTTGTGAAAATAAAAAATTGGGGGCGATCATTTTTGTGAAAAAAATATGATTTTTTATTTTTATGGCTCTACATTATAAACTTCTGTGAAGCACTTGGGGGTTCAAAGTGCTCACCACACATGTAGATAAGTTCCTTAGGGGGTCTACTTTCCAAAATGGTGTTGCATGTGGGGAGTTTCCACTGTTTAGGCACATCAGGGGCTCTCCAAAAGCAACATGGCTTCCTATCTCAATTCCAGTCAATTTTGCATTGAAAAGTCAAACGGCGCTCCTTCCCTTCCGAGCTCTGCGGTGTGCCCAAACAATGGTTTACCCCCACATATGGGGTATTAGCCTACTCAGGACAAATTGTACAACTTTTAGGTTCTAATTTCTCCTATTACTCTTGGTAAAATAAAACAAATTGGATCTGAAGTAATTTTTTGAGAAAAAAAGTTAAATGTTCAATTTTTTAAAACTTTCCATGAATTCCTGTGAAACACCTTGAAGGGTTAATAAACTTCTTAGATGTTGTTTTGAGCACCTTGAGGGGTGAAGTTTTTAGAATGGTGTCACTTTTTGGTATTTTCTATCATATAGACCCATCAAAGTGACTTCAAATGTGATGTGATACCAAAAAAAATGGCGTTGTAAAAATGAGAAATCACTGGTCAATTTTTAACACTTATAACTCCCAAACAAAAAAAAAAAAATTGGTTCCAAAATTGTGCTTATGTAAAGTAGACATTTGGGAAATGTTACGTATTAAGTATTTTGTGTAACACTTCTCTGTGATTTAAGGGCATGAAAATTCAAAGTTGGAAAATTGCAAAATTTTCAAAATTTTCACCAAATTTCCGGTTTTTACACAAATAAACGCAAGTAATAATCAAATACATTTTACCACTATCATAAAGTACAATATGTCATGAGAAAACATTGTCAGGAGCACTGGGATCCGTTGAAACATTCCAGAGTAATCAGGGTGGCTATATTTTCCAATGGGCTTCATTTAAACAGGCTCAAACTTGGGAACTGCCCTTGTCAGGGCGGGAGACTTATACACGGGGCACGACAGGGGAGATAGGTTTCAACCCCCACCCCCTCCCCTTCGTCTCCCCCTTGAGGGGAAAAGGTTTACTTGTCTCTTCCCTACGCCGTGCTCTGAAAAAGCACAGAAATCTATAAGAAGGAGAGAAACGGCGTTTGGTGAGATCAAACTATTTTTTGTCTAGTGCACTGGTACGCATGAGCACCTAATTATAATTTTAAACATAAGATATTGTTTTAGAAGTATACATATTAAATGTTAAGTTTTAAAATTTAGTGGCTGGCTTTGCTGTTTTGTGTATTAATATTGGTCAGAGGCGTCTAGAACGTTACGTTTTGACTTTTGTTTTGCTAAAGTAACATTCCAGAGTAATCACCTCATAAAGGGACAGTGGTCAGAATTGAAAAAATTGGCACGGTCATTAACGTGCAAACCACCCTTGGGGTTAAAGGGGTTAAGACAAAACAACTTTAATGCAAACAATGAACAGTATCTTCATTGATTATATGTAAAACCAGTAGAAAGCACCTAAAGAGGTGCCAACTATTTGCACGACAGTTCTAATCATGCTTAGTTCATCATTCTGCAGTTCTTTAACCTTGAGCAAAATGAGCACAACCATACAGGAACCTTGCCGGGTTAGGCTACTTTCACACTAGCGTTAACTGCAATCCGTCACAATGCGTCGTTTTGCAGAAAAAACGCATCCTGCAAAAGTGCTTGCAGGATGCGTTTTTTCCCCATAGACTTGTATTGACGACGCTTTGCGACGGATTGCCACACATCGCATCCGTCGTGCGACGGATGCGTCGTGCTTTGGCGGACTGTCGGGAGCAAAAAACGCTACATGTAACGTTTTTTGCTCCTGACGGACCGCTTTTTCCGACTGCGCATGTGCGGCCGGAACTCCACCCTTACCTCCCCGCACCTCACAATGGGGCAACGAATGCGCCGGAGAAATGCATCCGCTGCCTCCGTTGTGCAGTGCGTTAAACGCTAGCATCGGAATCTCTGCCCGACGCATTGCGATGGGGAGATTCCGATGCTAGTGTGAAAGTAGCCTTAATTCAATTTTTTTACAGTCATACTTCCATATCTAATCTTGCTGTTTCCATGGTAGCACCTGGATGCTGCTCTCTTTCTTCCTGGGATCCAGTCTTATTCCTGGGACAATGAAAATCCCTCCGATACCGGTCCGCTCCGCTGCTGAGGCTGCAGATGCTGATCGCAGGACCTGCTGAGGCTCCTCCAGAGCAGTCTTCCTCCACAGTGCTGCTTTCCATTTCTCGACTGCGGTCAGCTCCGTGCTCAGGAGCTGGCGGCTCAGCTCCTCCACTTGTGCTCTCAGGAGTTCCGGATCCTCAAGCGGTGGTAGGTTTGGGTCCTCTTCCCATCATCTGGGACAGTCCTAGGTTGCTTCTCCACCCTCCGGGTGGCCACCAGTCGACATTTTTGTCACCAGGTGCACAGCTGCAAACACGCGCTGTTCCTGCTCTGTTCTCCATGGGCGGGGCTTCTTCTTCTTCTGGTTCCTCCCATAGCAGATCAGGAGGCGGACCTCTCTCGCTGATGGACATGTCCTCGTTGTATATTAGCACTTGAAGGGGCGTTCATGGCTTTCTCACCTCACGCTCAACTCCACTCAAGACGGCACGACTTTCTTCTCCTGCACTCCTTGTGGCGCTGTAATGGTGGCAGTTTTGGTGGCAATTACAGTTCAATGGTTTCTCAGCAAAACACAGTCTCTTAGGCGCACAAGACCCAGTTTGCTGGTTCGGTCCATCCTTTTTGTGCCACCAAGTTGAAGCACCTGCCTGGGCCGTAGGGTACCTGTATCGGGTCCGATACATAAAGGGATATGTCACGGTGGCAGTGACCCAGTCCGTGGCCCTGGGCATCCAATAAAAGGGGATTAGAAATGGGAAATAAAGTTTGTGACGCCACCTGTGGTATTCATTCAGGGATGACCAATGTTGCTTATAGGGGTCCTCTGGGGCGATGTTGTGGCAGTTGAGATGGTATGGCTTCCCACAGGTGAAGCTGGTTTCCCCAGCGCTCCCAGTGTGCAGATAAAGATGGTAGATGGTGCAGAAATAATCAGAGAACACAAAGTTGCAGTCTCTTTACCTTTTTACTGGTGTAAGGCAGGCACAATCCAGGGTACGGATCACAGGTGCTGGTAAGGCCCGGCCGGCTTGGAAGCAATTCAGGAATCCCCTTAGCCAGGTGGGGTTGGAAGCCTTCCTATCTGCGCTGTGTTGTAGTCCCTTGCTGCTTTAGGCCTCTCACAAATCCTCACTTTCTCTCTGTCCCCCTTTAGGTAGGACATTAACCCGCATGACAGGTACCTCAAGCCTTTTTAGAGAATCTATATCACAACCCCGGCTCTATGCATTACTGTGTCTTCAGGTGTTAATTGTGGATAGATGACTTGAAATCCAGCTGTCAGACAGTTTCTGCTGTGAGACATAAAGTACTGCACAACGTCGGTCATCCGGCTACTGGCATTTGCGCTTCAGCTTGAAGGGAGCCCATTTGCAGCTCTCCTCCAGCTCCTCACTCTCCTTTGCTTCTTTTCCTCTTTCACGCTCTCTACAACTTATTCTGCTTTCCTTTCTTTTTTTCCAGGAGCTGCAGCACCTCACGTGGCTGCACGGCCCCACTCTTTCTCTCTGCTCTGTTCCTCTGACAGACTGCTCCAGACTGCTGTCTGGCACCAACTAACTATTTTCCCTCCAGCCAGAATATATATAGGGGAGCCACACACAAACTGTTGCATGTTTGTGGTTACCTGCCAAAAGAGATCCTTCCTCACTTCCAAGCTAGACTTCACTCTCCCCGTAAGGAAAGCAATGCCACTGTGACAACCAGAAACCTGGGGTGTTACATAGGCACAGAGAGGGAAGTACTACTGTGTGAAGACATTAAGAGAAATCTATTATATCTGGACACTCGAGGGGCACAATGTAGAACAGAATTTCAGTTTTTCCACAAGCTAAACGCACATATTACTGTACTTCAATTTTGCCATAAAGTGCCAGGATAATAATGCCAATACTACTATAGAGCACAATACTACCATATAGTGCTCATGTAAGGTTCAGCCAGGACCGTAGTCATGGCTGAGGATACTGGGGCCTTTGTGTCTTGGCCTCCCCTCACAGAAAAATAACATTCTTCCATCAGCATACCTGTGTCTTCTCTCACCATACCGTCAGGGACTCCTCTGCAGGGCTGGGGGCTTTGTCTAATTGACTTCACAAGAAATGAGACACAGTCCGGTTCAAATGCAAAGTGAAGCACTTTACTCAATACACTTTGCAGCACATTCTTGTCAGAATCAGCATAATCATCAGGCTCAATACAGTGCACATCCTGCATCTTTCCTGTACTCTGTTCCACGTACTTCAGTACATTACGGGGTAATAACGCCTTAGGCTGTACCACAGCGTTCTTCTTGTCCAGATTCACTATTTCTGGGGTTTCTCTCAACCGTTTCGCCCCAGATCTGAGAGCATCTGCCCATGCAATGATCTGCCACATCTTGAACCATATGCGCCCTGTACTTTCCCAGACCGCTTCCTTTACTCCACTCCAAGCTGCTGTAACTCTGCTACTGTACACTGTCCCTATAGGACTTCGAATGGCTGGGTTCTCCTTTCAAACCTTACGTGACTGCTGTGGTGTCCTGGGCTTAGTGCCCATGTGGACGCTTCAGGCGCCTAGGCCCTTCTGACTACCTAAGGGAAACATTCTTAGCTTACCACACAGCAGCCCCTCCTACAGTTAACCATTTACTGTACTTCCACTATGTTACTAATTATACTACAAATACTATAGTGTCCCCCCACCTAGTGGCCACAATAATAACTACACTCACCCTATTGTAGTGAGTACCACAGTAAATCAATTACACTATATATAGAGTTCACAAAGTGGTAATACACTGATCTGTGTAGCAGTACCAATGAGGAATAGTGGTAATACGCATGATCGTGTAGCTGTACCTATCACTAGCATTATTAAGTGACATATCAAAGAACAATATTATCTATCTCTTGTACAATATCTTGTTCACAAGTGAATATAACCATAACAACGGTACCGATACGGCAGGTACGTCTAACCCATCCCCCTACACTCACATAAAATAGACATGGGGGCTCCTTCGTAGATTGGGTCCCTGCTCACAGATTTCTGCTCCTAAAAAGCGGTCCTCATAATTAGAAATCAGCAGTGCAGTGACTTCTCTATATAACGGCACCAATCTAGATGTAGAAGTTGAGCCTCCCCCCCCACCTCTGTGAGCCATTTATCCAGGGCGCACTTACCGTATATCTTTACCTTGTGTTTTATTCTTTCTCATTATACTTCCCTGACAGTAGATTTCTGATTTTGTGCTGTGTCCCAGACTTCTAAAAACAGCCCGTCAGCACTGATAATATTATAGTGTAAAAGCGGAATGATCAAACCCCCGGATGATCAGAAGCCCATCTCCTAGAGTAATGCGCTATGGCATTAACTCTTTCATGTGTGTGCAAATCACATCCCTCCAATAGAGATCCGTCAACTTCAGGAGCTTATGCCGAGAATGGAATCTAAACTGAATGATATACATGGAATTCTACCCAGGAGGATTCATGTTCTGGCCGGGCAGGTGTCAGCAGGAATACTCAGATTAGTCAGCTCCGCTCTTGCAAATAAACAAATCCACATCAACTTATACAAATACGGAACATTTCTTCCTCGCGAGACACAACCGCAAAATTAACTTTACCTTTCAATTTAAAAATCTATACATAAAGCTAAACTGTGTAACTCGAGTGTTTAGAAAACAGAATTTTACAGTATTTTTCCTATGAAAATGAAAGTTCAGCAAATGTCTAACAGGATTCATCAGACCGTCCCTATTCAGACGTGTACATTAGTGATGAGCGAACGTGCTCGCCACTACTCGTTACACGTCCGAGTATCGCTATGCTCGGTGTACTCGGCGAGCAGCGAGCATTTCCAGGATTATTCGGTGGTAACTGCAGTCTCCACCCAGCAGTTTTGGCGGACTTTAGAGACCCAATCACGGTGCAGGGATGGTCTGCCAGGCCATGAAACGCCGCAGCCATCTTTGTTATGGTCGTGCAGTGATTGGCTGGACCGTACCGCATCATCCCGAGTTTAAGAGACCTGGCGCCACCCTGCTCACCGCATTCTGTTCCTGTTTCAGCGAGAGTAGGGAGAGCTGCTGCCAAGATTGGGTCAGAAGTGTGGTTTTCAGAGGTAGTGTAGGTCTGCAACTCTTACATCCATAACTCCTGTTACGCTCACGCCCTGACTGGTGGGCGTGAGCTCGGGGGGTTTGTGGCCCCACTGTGCCACAAACCAGACTACCCTGGAAGGGGCGTGACTATGACAGCTGCCTGGGTTTTCACTGGAGCCTCTGATGGTGAGGACAGTCTGGCTGTGGCTGCTGATCCCACTTGGGAGACAGGAACACCAGGATTGGTGCGGGCATTAGGCAGGACTGGCAGAAGAGCACGGCTGGAACACAGACGAGTAGGCTGGCACGGCTGAGACAGGGCTGGCAGAGAACACAGGGCTGGCAGAGACACGGCAGGAAACAGGACTGGCTAGGACAGCAGGAACACAGGACTGGAAGGCAGGGCAGGAACGGCAGGACTGGCAGGAACACAGGATTGGGAGGCACGGCAGAGAACACAGGACTAGCTGATGAGATATTAGAATCAGGCTGCACTCAGATGACACCCGAGTGCAGTCCAATTGTGAGTGAGATGAAGGAACAGGTAGGGATATATAGTTTGGAGCAACAGGTAGGGACCTGTTCACACAGGAGAGGAGTGAAAGACTGCAGATAGGAATGGAAAAGCAGCAAGCGGTAGCGTAGCGACAAAAGCTGAGCAGAGCCACAAAGAATGTGGAGAGAAGCTGCAGCAAGAGATACTGCAGAAGCTAAGCAAAGTGGAACCGCAAGGATTGCAGAGGGGAACTGCAGCAAGAGGTTTCTGCAGCAACGGGAGCGGAGCAGAGCAAGACGGAGCAGAACCGCAGAAGTGCGGAGCAGCGGCAAAGCCACCAAGATGCAGAGCAGGCAGAGCCGCAAGAGTGCGGAGTGTAAGCAGACCGAGAACACAAGGAAAGACACAGCAGGGAAGGAAGGCACACACAAGGAGACCGAGACAAGACTAAGTACAGACAAGGCAATGGAACAAGACACAAGGACAAAGACACAGGGACCAGGATATTCTGCCTCCTGGAGGGCGGACAAAGATCAAGGCAAAAGCACAGAGAAAAGCCTCCAGAGAGGGAGCAACACAGAGCTAGACCTGGCAAACTCAGAAGCAAAACACTAACTGAGCAAACACATTGCACAGGCCCAGAGCACAGGGTGGAGCTGCACTATATACAGGAGGCCTCTTGGTAATTGGTTAGGAACAGATTAGACAGATGCACCTGATTCCTATAAGAACCAGAGAGTTCAGGCGCCGGCCCCCTATACACATAGCCATGAGGCATGCAGAGAGCAGAGACACAGAACATGGAGCTGGCAAGAAACAGAAACCACATCATGACCTGGAGCAGTGGGTAAGATTGTGTGAGAGATGTGAGGCCATGACGTGATGCCAGCAGAGTTGTTACAACTCCTGAGAAACCAACAGTCCTTTTTAGGGCTAATTCGTGGGTCCGGTATTGCAGCGCTAGGCAGGCAGGGCACAGCATATCCACATCAGTGCAAGGCCTGCAGGCACTGTATGTGCGTCCATTGGTCCCACTGCATCCTTCCCAAAGCTCCATAACTGCCTGCTGCTGCAGCTTCTTTACTATATACCTAGTTGGATTTTTTTTTTCCAAAAATTTTCCCCCAAAAAACAAAAATATACAGTCTGTTCTGTCAGACTGAGGCCTGTTGAGAAACCATAGTTTGTCAGGCATATGTAGCATAGTTGTGTGTGCTAGAATTGTGCCATTCTTTTGTGTGTTTTAAATTCACCTAAAAAGGCCTCATATATCTGGTTGCTCAAACTTTGTGCATTGTAGGCCGGTGGACCCATTTTTTGGCTGTTTGAGATACTAATTCTATACAGCAGTATTTAGCTTCCAAAATTACAAAAAGGCCATATATTTGCCAGTGTGGTATTTCTGTGACAACCGTCATATCTCTGTGCTCCAAGTTTGAGCATTGTAGGCCGATGTTCCTCTTTTTTTGCTGTCTGATACTGTAATTATAAACAGCACTATTTTGCATATAAAAAACAAAGGCCACATATTTGCCAGTGTGGTATTTCCGTTACAGCACTCATATATCTGCGTGCTCCAAGTTTGCTCATTGTAGGCCGGTGTGCCCCTTTTTTTGCTGTCTGATACTATAATTATATACAGCACTATTTTGCATAAATTTACTTCACAAAAATAGCCCCCAAAATTGAATACAGTCTGTTCTATCAGGCTGAGGCCTGCCTGGTGTTTGGGTTGGAAAAATCTTATATTTGAAGGCATACTGATCAGATATTATTTTGCTACTAATAAATATATTTGTGTTCAGGATTTGAAATAGTGCAGTGGTCCATTTAAATTGGGCAAGGCAAGGGGCAAGGGATGGGGAAGTGGTTGTGATGATGATGGTGCAGGCAGAGGACAAAGCTATGACCAAGGTGAAAGTGAGCAGCAACAAAGACCCACATCTTCTCGCTCGACCTTCCCGTCTAGGGGACTGCAGCACACCACTATTGAAGCCAGAGCAGTTTGAAACGGTTGTTGGTTGGATAGCGAATAATGCTTCCAGTCACTTAGCCACCACCACCACCATGTCTTCCACACGGTCAAGTCTGAGTAGCTGTGAGTTTGGCCCGGATATTCCTCACCCTGATCCTCCTTCCTCCCACCATGGCTAGTGCCCTGAGACAACTGATCCCACACTTAGACACTCTGAAGAGCTGTTCAGTTTCCCATTTCAAGATTCAGTACTAACGGCCAGTCAACTTGAAGTGGGGACAGCTGAGATCGCAGGTAGAGATGCCCAAAGCTTTGACCAGCCCCGATCACGTGAAGGCGATGGTGGGAAACTGTCAGAAGAGGTGGATGATAATGAAACACAATTGCCAGAAAGTCAGGAGGAGGAGCAGGGTGCAGATGTGGAAGGTGAGGTGGTGGATGACTATGTGACTGACCCAACCTGGCAGGAGGACATGCAGAGCGAGGGCAGCAGCACACATGGAGAAGGAGGAATATCAACCCAGCAGGCAGGAAGAAGCAGTGTGGTGGCCACAGACAGAAGATGGGCATCCGTTCCCCGTAACTCTAACATGAGGGAAGTTGCCATTCCAACTGTTAGAACTTCCCGAGTCTGGTTATTTTTAAAGACTCTGCCGATAACCCCAAACAGGCCATTTGCAGAACCTGTTATGCCTGCATCAGCAGGGGTAGCTAAACAACCAGCCTGACCACCACCAGCATGATCAGGCACATGGCAGCCGAACCCCAGGCTCCAGGACCACTGCCTGTAGGTCACACCACTGCTTCTCCACTGTTTTGCAGAAAAGCCAATCCCCAGTACACCGTGCATGTGAAGATGCCTCTAGCCCTGCACCTGTTGTGGGTCACAGTCAAGCAGCACCATCATCAAGCCCATCCACGTCCTTGTCCCAGCTCAGCCTTCAATTGTCTATAACCCAGTCTTTGGAAAGCAAGCGGAAATACCCCGCCAAAGCCCCACAGGCCACAGTCCTAAATTCTAATATTTTTCTTCTGCTTGCACTAGAAATGCTGCCTTTTAGGCTCGTTGAGATGGAAGCTTTCAGCAACCTGATGGCTGCGACCGTCCCAAGGTGCTCGGTCCCCAGTCACCACCATTTCTCCAGGTTTTCCATACCGGCATTACACCAGTATGTGTCCAAACATTACCCGTGCCCTCAACAATGCTGTTACAGGGAAAGTCCACCTAAACATGGACACGTGGACAAGTGCTTGTGGGCAGGGATGGTACATCTCACTGATGGCACACTGGTTTAACATAGTGGAAGGCGGGACCCTGTCGGACTTTGGGATGGAACACATCCTCCCTGCGCCGAGGATTGCTGGCCCTACATCAGCCAAGGTTACCCCCACAGTCTACAGCTCCTGCACCTCCTCCTCTTCATCCTCCATTTCTGAAGTAAACACATCAGTCAGAAGCTGGAAGCACTGCAGCACTTCCTCAGCTAAGCGGCAGCAGGCTGTGCTGAAGCTAATCTGCATAGGTGAGAAACCGCACAATGCAGAAGAGTTGTGGACAGCGCTGAAAGAGCAGTCAGATGTTTGGATGACACCGCTGAACCTACAGCCAGGCATGGTCATGTGTGACAATGGCCTTAACCTGGTGGCGGCTCTGAGGCAAGATGAGCTCACACACGTACCTTGCTTGGCCCATGTGCTTAACCTCGTGGTTCAACGTTTTCTGAAAAGCTGCTGGATCTGCTAGTGAAAGTACGCCATCTGTTTGCCCATTTTAGAAAGTCAGCTACAGCTTCAGCTGCCCTTGCCGTGCTTCAGCAGCATTTGCAGCTTCCAACTCACCGGCTGGTGTGAGATGTCCCAACATGCCGGAACTCTACGCTTCTTAAGTTGGAAAGGCTTTGTCAGCAGAAGAGGGCAGTTGTTGACTACCATCCTCCAAAACTTTGAGGACTGCAACAAGAAAGGACCACACCTTGGGGAATTGGGCATTATATTACATTGGGGTGGGTCGCATACCAGGACGTGGGCACGCTATAGGTAATATACCTTTTACATGCATATTTTATAGGTGCTTTGGCATTATCTGGATCATTTATTATACCCACGGCTATCTCCCCTTAGCTATTCTGCCATTTAGGCTTGCGCCAGTGGCTTGATTTAGATGCGGTATGGGGAGGAATAGATTCATGAGGTATTATATTGTACTTTTGCCTGGTGCACATGCTATAAGCATTTGAATTGTGCCCTATCCCTGGTGGCCTCTAGTTGTTGTTTGCGGTACCGAGGTATACATTATATATGTGATTGTTGACTAATACAATTTGTTGTATTTTTAACTTTCCTTGTGCCATAGTTTTTTATGGTATTGAGTTATGAATTACATTACAATGGGCCTACTTCTTAACTCTGTCTACTGCAGTGTGTCCTTCACCTGCCACTAGATCACTAGGGAGAATGTGCTCTGTATGGTGCATTTTGGGCAAGGGGGCTGTGATGGCACTAGTCTATTTTAAAAAATGTACCCTCATTGGGGAATTGGGCATTACATTACATTGGGCCTACTTCTTAACTCTGTCTCCTGTAGTGTGTCCTTCAACTGCCACTAGATCACCAGGGTGAACGTGCTCTGTACGGTGCATTCTGGGCAAGGGGGCTGTGATGGCACTAGTCTATTTTTAAAAAAGGTCCCCCCATTGGGGAATTGGGCATTACATTACATTGGGCCTACTTCTTAACTCTGTCTCCTGTAGTGTGTCCTTCACCTGCCACTAGATCACCAGGGTAAACATTGTTATGGACCTGGTGGTTAGGAGCACCCGGAAAGACCTGATGGTTAAACTCACAGGACAAGCTCTGGGAAGTGGGAACTCTGCTGAATGCAATCCCTAATCCTATCACACACACTAGAAATAGCCGTGGAGCGTACCTAACAGGCCTAGACGACACAGCCTAAGGGATAGCTACCCCTAGAGATAGAAAGTAAAGCCTACCTTGCCTCAGAGAAACTCCCCAAAGGAAAAGGCAGCCCCCCACAAATATTGACTGTGAGATAAGATGAAAGTCACAAACACAGGAATGAAAGAGGTTTCAGCAAAGGGAGGCCAGACTACCTAAACAGACAGAGGATAGAAAAGGTAACTTTGCAGTCAGCACAAAAAACTACAAAAGACCACGCAGAGTGTGCAAAAAGACCCCCGCACCGACTCACGTTGCGGAGGTGCCACTCTGCCTCCCAGAGCTTCCAGCTAGCCAGACAGAATCATATTAGCAAGCTGGACAAGAAAACAAGAACAACAAAATAAACCAGCAGGGACTTAGCTTCTGCTGGAGTAGACAGGTCACCAGAAAGATCCAAGAGCGAACTAAACCAGTACTGGAACATTGACAGGTGGCATGGAGTAACGATCAGGGTGGAGTTAAATAGAGCAGCCAGCCTAAGAATTAACCAGGTCACCTGTGGAAGGAACCTCAGAACCAGCAGCTCCACTCACAGCCACCAGAGGGAGTCCATGGACAGAACTCGCCGAAGTACCATTCATGACCACAGGAGGGAGTTCCAAAACAGAATTCACAACAGTACCCCCCCCTTGAGGAGGGATCACCGAACCCTCATCAGAACCCCCAGGCCGATCAGGACGAGCCAAATGAAAGGCACAAACCAGATCAGCAGCATGAACATCAGAGGCAACAACCCAGGAATTATCTTCCTGACCATAACCCTTCCACTTGACCAAGTACTGGAGTTTCCGTCTCGAAATACGAGAATCTAAAATCTTCTCCACCACATACTCCAACTCCCCCTCGACCAACACCGGGGCAGGAGGGTCAGCGGAGGGAACTATAGGTGCCACGTATCTCCGCAACAACGACCTATGGAACACATTATGGATGGCAAAAGAAGCTGGAAGGGCCAAACAAAATGACACAGGATTAAGAACTTCAGAAATCTTATAAGGACCAATGAAACGAGGCTTAACTTAGGAGAGGAAACCTTCATAGGAACATAACGAGACGACAACCAAACCAAATCCCCAACACGAAGTCGGGGACCAACACAGCGACGGCGGTTAGCGAAACGTTGAGCCTTCTCCTGGGACAATGTCAAATTGTCCACTACGTGAGTCCAAATTTGCTGCAACCTGTCCACCACAGAATTCACACCAGGAAAGTCCGAAGGCTAAACCTGCCCTGAAGAAAAACGAGGATGAAAACCAAAATTACAAAAGAAAGGTGAAACCAAAGTAGCCGAGCTGGCCCGATTATTAAGGGCGAACTCAGCCAAAGGCAAGAAAGACACCCAATCATCCTGATCAGCAGAAACAAAGCATCTCAGATATGTTTCCAAAGTCTGATTGGTTCGTTCGGTTTGGCCATTTGTCTGAGGATGGAAAGCCGAAGAAAAAGACAAATCAATGCCCATCTTAGCACAAAAGGACCGCCAAAACCTCGAAACAAACTGGGAACCTCTGTCCGAGACGATGTTCTCCGGAATGCCATGCAAACGAACCACATGCTGGAAAAACAATGGCACCAAATCAGAGGAGGAAGGCAATTTAGACAAGGTTACCAAATAAACCATCTTAGAGAAGCGATCACAAACCACCCAGATGACCGACATCCTTTGAGAGATAGGGAGGTCTGAAATAAAATCCATGGAAATATGCGTCCAGGGCCTCTTCGGGACCGGCAAGGGCAAAAGCAACCCACTGGCACGAGAACAGCAGGGCTTAGCCCGAGCACAAGTCCCACAGGACTGTACAAAAGAACGCACATCCCGTGACAAGGAAGGCCACCAAAGGATCTAGCCACCAAATCTCTAGTACCAAAGATTCCGGGATGACCAGCTAACATCGAACAATGAACCTCAGAGATAACTCTACTAGTCCATCTATCAGGGACAAACAGCTTCTCCGCTGGACAACGGTCAGGTCTATCAGCCTGAAACTTCTGCAGCACCCGCCGCAAATCAGGGGAGATGGCAGACAAAATTACCCCCTCCTTGAGAATACCATCCGGCTCAGGAACATCAGGAGAGTCAGGCACAAAACTCCTTGAAAGGGCATCAGCCTTCACATTCTTAGAGCCTGGAAGGTAAGAAACCACAAAATCGAAACGGGAGAAAAACAGCGACCATCAAGCCTGTCTAGGATTCAACCGTTTGGCAGACTCGAGATAAGTCAAATTCTTGTGATCCGTCAAGACCACCATGCGATGCTTGGCTCCATCAAGCCAATGTCGCCACTCCTCGAATGCCCACTTCATAGCCAACAACTCTCGTTTGCCAACATCATAATTACGCTCGGCAGGCGAAAACTTTCTAGAAAAGAAAGCACATGGTTTCATCACCGAGCCATCAGAACTTCTCTGAGACAAAACAGCCCCTGCTCCAATCTCAGAAGCATCAACCTCGACCTGAAACGGGAGCGAAACATCTAGCTGGCACAGCACAGGGGCAGAAAAAAAACGACGCTTCAACTCCTGAAAAGCCTCAACGGCTGCAGAAGACCAATTGACCACATCAGCACCTTTCTTGGTCAAATCAGTCAACGGTTTAACAACACTAGAAAAATTAGCGATGAAGCGACGGTAAAAATTAGCAAAACCCAGGAACTTCTGCAGACTCTTCACAGATGTAGGCTGAGTCCAATCATAAATAATAATAATAATAATAATAATATAATAATAAAATAAATAAATGGCCTGAACTTTAACAGGGTCTATCTCGATAGTAGAAGGGGAAAAAATGAAGCCCCAAAATGAAACCTTCTGAACTCCAAAGAGACATTTAGACCCCTTCACAAACAAGGAATTAGCACGAAGACCTGGAACACCATTCTGACCTGCTTCACATGAGACTCCCAATCATCCGAAAAGACCAAAATATCATCCAAATATACAATCATGAATCTATCCAGATACTCTCGGAAGATGTCATGCATAAGGAACTGAAACACAGATGGAGCATTAGAAAGCCCGAATGGCATCACCAGGTACTCAAAATGGCCCTCGGGCGTATTAAATGCTGTTTTCCATTCATCACCCTGTTTAATTCGCACAAGATTATATGCCCCTCGAAGATCTATCTTGGTGAACCAACTAGCCCCCTTAATCCGAGCAAACAAATCAGACAGTAGCGGCAAAGGGTACTGAAATTTGACCGTGATCTTATTAAGAAGGCGGTAATCGATACAAGGTCTCAAAGAACCATCCTTCTTGGCCACAAAAAAGAAGCCTGCTCCCAACGGTGACGACGACGGGCGAATATGCCCTTTCTCCAAGGACTCCTTTATATAACTCCGCATAGCGGCGTGTTCTGGCACAGATAACTTGAACAGTCGGCCCTTAGGAAACTTACTACCAGGAATCAAATTAATGGCACAATCACAATCCCTATGAGGAGGTAGGGCACCGGACTTGGGCTCATCAAATACATCCCGGTAATCCGACAAAAACTCAGGAACTTCAGAAGGAGTGGAAGACGAAATTGACAGCAATGGAACATCACCATGTACCCCTTGACAACCCCAGCTGGACATAGACATAGATTTCCAATCCAATACTGGATTATGGACCTGTAGCCATGGCAACCCCAAAACGACCACATCATGCAGATTATGTAACACCAAAAAGCGAATATCCTCCTGATGTGCAGGAGCCATGCACATGGTCAATTGAGTCCAGTACTGAGGCTTATTCTTGGCCAAAGGCGTAGCATCAATTCCTCTCAATGGAATAGGACACTGCAAGGACTCCAAGAAAAAACCACAGCGCCTGGCAAACTCCAAGTCCATCAAATTCAGGGCAGCGCCCGAATCCACAAACGCCATAACAGAATAGGACGACAAAGAGCAAATCAGAGTAATGGACAAAAGAAATTTAGGCTGTACCGTACCAATGGTGGCAGACCTAGCAAACCGCTTAGTGCGCTTAGGACAATCGGAGATAGCATGAGTGGAATCACCACAGTAAAACCACAGCCCATTCTGACGTCTGTGTTCTTGCCGTTCAGCTCTGGTCAAAGTCCTATCACACTGCCTAGGCTCAGACCTATGCTCAGAGAATACCACCAAATGGTGCACAGCTTTGCGCTCACGCAAGCGTCGATCGGTCTGAATGGCCAAGGACATAGACTCATTCAGACCAGCAGGCGTGGGAAATCCCACCATAGCATCCTTAAGGGCTTCAGAAAGACCTTTTCTGAAAATTGCCGCCAGGGCACACTCATTCCACTGAGTAAGCACAGACTACTTTCTAAACTTCTGACAATATACCTCCGCTTGATCCTGACCCTGACACAAAGCCAGCAAGTTTTTCTCTGCCTGAACCACTAATTTTGGTTCATTATAAAGCAATCCAAGCGCCAGAAAAAAACGCATCTACATCACGCAATGCAGGATCTCCTGGCGCAAGGGAAAATGCCCAGTCTTGAGGATCACCACGTAACAAAGAAATAATGATTTTTACTTGTTGAACTGGGTCACCAGAGGAGCGGGGTTTCAAAGCAAGAAACAATTTACAATTATTTTTGAAATTCAGAAACTTAGATCTATCCCCAGAAAACAAATCAGGCATTGGAATTCTAGGCTCTAACATCGGATTCTGAACTACAAAATCTTGAATGCTTTGTACCCTTGTAGTGAGATGATCCACACAAGAGGACAGACCTTGAATGTCCATATCTACACCTGTGTCCTGAACCACCCAGAGGTAAAGGGGAAAAAAGAGACAAAACACACTGGAGAGAAAAAAAATGGTCTCAGAACTTCTCTTATCCCTCTATTGAGATGCATTAACACTTATGGCCACCTGTACTGTTATGGACCTGGTGGTTAGGAGCACCCGGAAAGACCTGATGGTTAAACTCACAGGACAAGCTCTGGGAAGTGGGATCTCTGCTGACCGCAATCCCTAATCCTATCACACACACTAGAAATAGCCGTGGAGCGTACCTAACAGGCCTAGACGCCTCGACACAGCCTAAGGGATAGCTACCCCTAGAGATAGAAAGTAAAGCCTACCTTGCCTCAGAGAAACTCCCCAAAGGACAAGGCAGCCCCCCACAAATATTGACTGTGAAATAAGATGAAAGTCACAAACACAGGAATGAAAGAGGTTTCAGCAAAGGGAGGCCAGACTACCTAAACAGACAGAGGATAGAAAAGGTAACTTTTGCGGTCAGCACAAAAAACTACAAAAGACCACACAGAGTGTGCAAAAAGACCCCCGCACCGACTCACGGTGCGAGGTGCCACTCTGCCTCCCAGAGCTTCCAGCTAGCCAGACAGAATCATATTAGCAAGCTGGACAAGAAAACAAGAACAACAAAATAAACCAGCAGGGACTTAGCTTCTGCTGGAGTAGACAGGTCACCAGAAAGATCCAAGAGCGAACTAAACCAGTACTGGAACATTGACAGGTGGCATGGAGTAACGATCAGGGTGGAGTTAAATAGAGCAGCCAGCCTAAGAATTAACCAGGTCACCTGTGGAAGGAACCTCAGAACCAGCAGCTCCACTCACAGCCACCAGAGGGAGTCCATGGACAGAACTCGCCGAAGTACCATTCATGACCACAGGAGGGCGTTCCAAAACAGAATTCACAACAGAACATGCTCTGTGCGGTGCATTTTGGGCAAGGGGCCTGTGATGGCACTAGTCTATTTTAAAGGTCCCCCCACTGGAGAATTGGGCATTACATTACATTGGGACTACTTCTTAACTCTGTCTCCTGCAGTGTGTCCTTCACCTGCCACAAGATCACCAGGGTGAACGTGCTCTGTACGGTGCATTTTGGTAAAGGAGGCTGTGATGGCACTAGTCTATTTTTAAAAAATGTCCCCCTATTGGGGAATTGGGCATTACTTTACATTGGGCCTACTTCTTAAGTCTGTCTCCTGCAGTGTGTCCTTCACCTGCCACTAGATCACCAGAGTGAACGTGCTCTGTACGGTGCATTTTGGGCAAGGGGGCTGTGATGGCACTAGTCTATTTTTAAAAAATGTCCCAACATTGGGGAATTGGGCATTACATTACATTGGGCCTACTTCTTAACTCTGTCTCCTGTAGTGTGTCCTTCAACTGCCACTAGATCACCAGGGTGAACGTGCTCTGTACGGTGCATTCTGGGCAAGGGGGCTGTGATGGCACTAGTCTATTTTTAAAAAAGGTCCCCCCATTGGGGAATTGGGCATTACATTACATTGGGCCTACTTCTTAAGTCTGTCTCCTGCAGTGTGTCCTTCACCTGCCACTAGATCACCAGGTTGAACATGCTCTGTACGGTGCATTTTGGGGAAGGGGGCTGTGATGGGACTATTTTAGTTTGTAAAGAAAATACTGCACATTGGGGAATTGGGCATTACATTACATTGGGCCTACTTCTTAACTCTGTCTCCTGCAGTGTGTCCTTCACCAGCCACTAGATCACCAGGGTGAACGTGCTCTGTACGGTGCATTTTGGGCAAGGGAGCTGTGATGGGACTATTTTAATTTGTAAAGAAAGGACCACATATTGGGGAATTGGGCACTACATTACATTGGGCCTACTTCTTATGTCTGTCTCCTGCAGTGTGTCCTTCATCTGACACTAGATCAGCACGGTGAACATGCTCTGTATGGTGCATTTTGGGAAAGGGGGCTGTGATGGCACTAGTTGGCACTAGTCTATTTTTAAAAAAGGTACTCCCATTGGGGAATTGTTTGTCAGATCATGCACTGCATTATAAGTCTCAGTGACCCACACCACTACATTGGGCTTACTTCTTAACTATGTCTCTTGCAATGTCTCTTGTTTAACTGCCACTAGATCACTAGGGTAAGCATGCTTTGTACTGTTATAGGCCGGTGAATTTTGGGCAAGGGGCCTGCAATGGCACTAGTATATTTTTAAAAAAGGTACCCCACATTGGTGAAACCACATCTTTGTTGTCACAGACTTGATAACATTTGTGTACTTGAAAGAGCTCCCTTAAAAAAGCTCATATTTGTGTTGCCTGGCTTCTCACATAGGACACAATACACTTCATATAAATTTCATAAAGCAATACTGTTAGATTGGCTCAGTAGTTCATTACAAATATGTCTTTGTCGACTATATTAGTTTTTCTCCTTGAGAGCCATAACTTTGACTGCCTCAAATGTACAAATGGTGAATATACAAATGGCGATTTGTAACCAAAATTAAAATACTGTATACCCAATGCATTCAGACAATCACATAGCTGCATTTCTTGTAAAACATTTACAGATGTGACAGACAATGCTCATAGTGACACAATCTTGATAAATGTTTGTTTATTCACCTCACAAACAGTTCTACGTCTCTATTTGTCTGTTGTTTGTCATTGTAAAACATTAAGGTTTACTAAAACTATGCAGGTGGTTGTTTGATCTAAAACCTTGTGGCTTTTATTTTATAGGGGTTTATGGCTCATCTTCTGATGACTCCATGATATCTCAGTTTCATCCAAACTTGGAAAATTGCCACTTGAAGGTCTGGGTGAAAATAGAGTTACTATATAGTGTAAATCACTATATAAGAAACATGACTAAGACAGATGCCAAAACTGGGGTACCTGTACATGTACAGTGTGCTGATACTTGCATAATTGGGGAGGCCCATGCAGTGTAGATAATCTCCCAGGGGTTCTCTGTCTTGGTGTTGCTTCTCTTATATTCCAGACGGATGATGTTTAAAAGCCTCTTGGTGATGATCTAAGCATACTGTATGTAGTTAATCGTCATATGTATGTAATCTCCAAATTTATTTAATCCTTATATGTACTTATTAACCTGTGTATGTTAACATATACAAAAGTGTACTCACTCACACTATTCAAGCATACCATTCCTTGAATTTTGTAGTTTGCAATAAAATTGCATTGTATTGCAAGTATTAGCCTTTTTTTAAAGCCGTTTCTGAACCTTTGTGTTAAAAACATGGTAAATAAAATTGCCAAATTCACCTGTAAATAATTGTGCAAAAAAGGGAACCATCATACCATTAAAAAATACGAGTGAATTTTCATGGGCCCATCCAGTATGTGGGTTCCAAGGCTTATTGGGGTGCATATGAATTGGTAGCTGGGCAGGCCATGATTTCAATGCAACACTTTTTCAGGAATCCCCCCTGAACATCTTATGATAGGGGTATTGTGGTGCGTCGTAATTTTTGGCAGCCCTTTCACTCACAGCATAGGCTACAACAGCTTAGGAGACCCACTGTTTCATAATGGCCCTTTAAGAAGATTAATGCCGCCTGATGCACTAGTAGAAATAGGCTCTGTGACTTTAACAGTCCCTCCTTCGTAAATGAAACAAGATGGGTCTGCTTATGTGTCACACACCACATGGCCAGCTAGGGGTGTTAAATGTTACAATGACATTTCCCAGTGAATGCATTTCTAGTGGTTGTAAGCAATGTTAAAGTTGGAAAACGCTTCAAAAACGCTGTGTCTGAACTAAGCCTAAGTGGGGGAGGACATTTTCGGTCTGGGGTTAAATATTTGGCCTTACAGGCAAGTTATTAACCTGCAAAGGATGTACCCTGACATATTTCCTAGCAAAACCCATTTTGGATTCGTTTTAGTGTGTTTTTTGTGGCACTGGGAAAAATGGCATGAATCTCGGAAAAAAATTTAAGTTGTGAACTAGGAGTCAGGAATGCTTCCAGGGGCGATCCCCATGAGGTTCCTGTGTCATTTGAGCAGTGTTTCCATCATTTAAGACGTTTTTAGACCTTAAAAGGACCCCGGGGGGATCGCGGTAAAAATACTCGGGTCTCCCATAGACTTACATTGGGCTCGTTGTTCTGGCCGAGTACCCGAGTATTCCAATCTGCTCAACCCGAGCAACAAGCACCCGAGCATTTTAGTGCTCGCTCATCACTAATGTACATATCTTTTACACTTTTTCGTTTAAAGGGCCTCTGTCACCCACTCCAGCTGTTATAAAGTAAAAGAGCCACCATGTGCAGCAGTAATGCTGCATTCTAACAAGGTGGCTCTTTTAGTTTTTGGTGCATTTATTCCCAAAATAAAGCGTTTTATAACTTCTCCAAAATACCTGTCTTTAGACAAGGAGGCAGGTCTTAACCCCCCTGCTTAAAACGCCACACTGTCGTCACTCAAATCTTCAGGGGCGCCGGGTGCCGCCCCTCCGCGCTGTTTTCCCATGAAATCCGGCACCTGCGCTGTGTAGTACTGGCTGGTGCAGGCGCAGTTTGCAAGACTGGATGTGACGTCAGATGGTCAGAGCTCACTGCGCCTGCACCAGCCAGTACTAAACAGTGCAGGCGCCGGATTTCATGGAATCACAGTGCATACAACAGGGGGTGGTGCTTTAGGCGGAGCGGGGTATCCGCTGCGTCCAAAGCACAGAGCTTCCCAACCATGGAGACATACCCTCAAAGTGTCAAATCCCATACACCGGGGGCAATGGGCTAGGTATTATATACCAGGGGGCAATGGAGCCAGATGTTATATACCGGAGGGCAATAGGGCCAGACAATTTACACCAGAGGTCAATGCCGTCAGATGTTATACATTGGGGGGTAATAGGGCCTGATGTTATACACCGGGGCAATAGGGATAGATATTATACACTGGGGCAATAGGGCCTGATGTTATACACTGGGGCAATAGGGATAGATGTTAAACATCGGGGGCAATAGGGATAGCTGTTATACACCAGGGGGCTAGGTGCAAACAGGACCAGATTTTATACACAGGGGGCAATAGGGCCTGATGTTATACACTGGGGCAATAGGGATAGATGTTAAACACCGGGGGCAATAGGGATAGCTGTTATACACCAGGGGGCTAGGGGCAAACAGGGCCAGATGTTATACACAGGGGGCAATAGGGCCTGATGTTATACATCGGGGGCAATAGGGATAGATATTATACCCTGGGGGCAAATAGGACCAGATGTTATAGACAGGGGGCATTAGGGATAGATGTTATACACCGTGGGCAATATGGCCAGAAGTTATACAATGGAGTCATTGGGGCTATATGCCAAACATTGGGGGAATGGGGTCAGAAGATTACACACAAGGTGGCAATAGTGCAGGATGTTATACTCTGGAGTCAATGGGGCAGATGCTATACATTGGGGTTAATAGGACAAGATATTATACAATGAGGTCAATTGGACCGGATGTTAGACACCAGGGAAATAAGACCGTTTGTTAGACATGAGTGGCAATAAGGCCAGATGTTATACATTGGAGATAAATGAACTGATAAGTATTACACATATACCAAACACAAAGGGTCAAAGGGTGCTTCATAATGAAATAGGGTTATGTCAAACACAAATGACAGACATATCTGATCCTTAGTCGTCCCTTTCTATTCACCCTACCTGGCAGAGGAGCTTCGCACCATAATTTAGCGGAACATCGGTCTACCTGATCACCCTAGTTTATACCCTATCTGATTCTAAATATACACAGACAGTATATAAATAAAAATATAGTAAAATATCTTTGCAAAGGATATATACAGTTGTGCTCAAAAGTTTACATACCCCAGCAGAATTTTTGTTTTCTTGGCCTTTTTTCAGAGAATATAAATGATAACACATAAACTTTGTCTCCTCTCATGGTTAGTGGTTGGGTGAAGCCATTTATCGTCAAACTACAGTTTTTTTTTTGTTTAAATCATGACAACCCAAAAAATCCAAATAACCCTGATCAAAATCTCTCATACCCCATTTCTTAATACCATGTATTGCCCCCTCTAACATCAATGACAGGTTGAAGTATGTTGTGGTAGTTCTGGATTAGGTTCTGTATTTTCTCAGATGGTAAAGCTGCCCCCTCTTCTTGGCATAAAGCCTCCAGTTCCTGTAAATTCCTGGGCTGTCTAGCATGAACTGTGCACTTGAGATCTCCCCAGAGTGGCTCAATGATATTGAGGTCTGTAGACTGAGATGGCCGCTCCAGAACCTTCACTTTGTTCTGCTTTAACCAATGACAGGTCGACTTGGCCTTGTGCTTTGGATAGTTGTCATGTTGGAACATCCAAGTGCGTCCCATGCGCAGCTTCCTGGCTGATGAGTGCAAATTTGCCTCCAGTATTTGCTTATAATGTGCTGCATTAATCTTTTCTTCAACTTTGACCAAGTTTCCTGTGCCTTTGTAGCTCACACATCCCCAAAATATCAGCGATCCACCTCCGTGCTTTACAGTAGGAATGGTGTTCCTTTCATCATAGGTCTTGTTGACTTCTCTCCAAATGTAACGTTTATGGTTGTGGCCAAGAAGTTCAATTTTGGTCTCATCACTCCAATTTACCTTGTTCCAGAAATTTTTGAAGCTTCTCTCTGTGCTGTTTTGCGTATTGTAGGTGAGATACTTTGTGGCATTTGCGCAGTAATGGCATTCTTCTGGCAACTCGACCATGCAGCCCATTTTTCTTCAAGTGCCTCCTTATTGTGCATATTGAAACAGCCACACCAATAGTTTTCAGAGTCCTGTATTTCAGCTGATGTTATTTGTGGGTTTTTTTTTGCATCCCGAACAATTTTTCTGGCATTTGTGGATGAAATTTCTCTTGGTCTATCTGACCGTGGTTTTGATTTTACAGAGTTTTTGATTTTCCATTTGTTAATCACAGTTTGAATGCTGCTGACTGGCATTATCAATTCCTTGGATATCTTTTTGTATCCCTTCCCTGTTTTATACAGTTCAACTACCTGTCCCCATAGATCCGTTGACAATTCTTTTGCTTTCCCCTTGACTCACAATCCAGAAATGTCAGTGGCTGGATGAAAGATGCCTGAGTCTGTCTGGATCCCAGAAACTCACTCAGCTTTTATGCACAAACACTGATCACAAGGAAACAGGTCCTAGGTGAGGATATTACCTTTAGTAGCCATTCAAACCCATTTGTGTCAACTTCTGTGCATGTTATCTGGCCAAAATCACCAGGGTATGTGAACTTTTGATCAGGGTCACTTTGATGTTTTGGGTTGTCATTATGATTTCAAAACATGAAACACAGTAGTTTGACAATAAATTTCTTCACCCCAACCACTAACAATGAGTGGAGAAAAAGTTTTGGTGTTATCATTCATATTCTCTGAAAAAAGGCCAAGAAAGCAAATATTCTCCTGGTGTATGCAAACTTTTGAGCACAACTGTATGCAGTGGGAAAAAAAGTGTATAGTCAGCCATCAAGTTCTCCCACTTAAAAAGATGAGTGAGGCCTGTAATTGACATCATAGGTAGACCACAACTATGAGAGTCAAAATGAGAAAACAAATCCAGAAAATCACTTTGTCTGATTAGGCAAGATTTATTTTGCAATTTATGGTGGAAAATAAGTATTTGTTCATTAACAAAAGTTCATCTCAGTATTTTCTTATATATCCTTTGTTGGCAATGACAGTGGGCAAACATTTTTTGTAAGTCTTCACAAGGTTGGCACACACTGTTGGTGGTAGTTGGCCCTTGGGATCATTATCATGCTGAAAGACCCATCCACATTTCATCTTCAATGCCCTTGCTGATGGAAGGAGGTTTACACTCAAAATCTCACGATACATGGCCCCATTCATTCTTTCTTGTACACGGATCAGTCATCCTGGTCCCTTTGCAGAGAAACAGCCCCAAAGCATGATGTTGCCACCCCATGCTTCACAGTAGGTATGGTGTTCTTTGGATGCAACTCAGCATTCTGTCTTCTCCAAAAATGACGAGTTTTGTTTCTATCAAACAGTTCTACTTTGGTTTCATCAGACCATAGGACATTCTCCCAATACTCTTCTGGATAATCCAAATGCTCTCTAGCAAACTTCAGATGGGCCCGGACATGTACTGGCTCAAGCAGGGGGACACGTCTGGCACTGCAGGATCTGAGCCAGTGGTGGCGTAGTGCGTTACTGATGTTAGCTTTGTTACAGTGGTCCCAGCTCTCTGCAGTTCATTCACTAGGTCCTCCCATGTGGTTCTGGGATTTTTGCTCACCGTTCTTGTGATCATTTTGACCCCATGGTGTGAAATCTTGCGTTGAGCCCCAGATTGAGGGAAATTATCAATGCTCTTGTATGTCTTCCATTTTCTTATTATTGCTCCCACAGTTGATTTCATCATACCAAGCTGCATGCCTATTGCAGATTCAGTCTTCCCAGCCTGGTGCAGGGCTACAATTTTGTTTCTGGTGTCCTTTCATAGCTCTTTGGTCTTCACCATAGTGGAGGTTGGAGTGTGCCTGTTTGAGGTCGTGGACAGGTGTCTTTTACAATGATAACAAGTTCAAACAGGCGCCATTACTACAGGTAATGAGTGGAGGACAGAGGAGCCTCTTAAAGAAGAAGTTACAAGTCTGTGAGAGCCAGAAATATGCATTTGTTTTTAGGTGACCAAACACTTGTTTTCCACAATAATTTGCAAAATAAATCTTGCCAAATCAGACAAGGTGATTTTCTGGATTTGTTTTTCACAGTTGTGGTCTACCAATGATGTCAATTGCAGGCCTCCCTCATGTTTTTAAGTGGGAGAACTTGCACAATTGGTGGCTGACTGAATACTTTTTTTCCCCACTGTGTGATACGACAGGCCTGTACGAAGTTGTCAATATATCAGTAGTACTTCAAATTCAGATTATACTGAGAGGAAGTGAGATGTTATCTGTGTCTTTCTAATTTAATCGCCGGGGCTTAAAGACAATTCGTAAATGACTTAATATAAATCAGACTATGCAGCAAATATAGCAAATTGTGTTCCATACTTGGGCTGTCAGCAGGATTGCATCTTGCAATATCAGTGAGCTAGCTATTTCCCCTTTTTTCTTAGCTAGTTTTACATTTTTTAATGTTTTTTGGTTTTGTTTATGTAACATCCCTGTTGGCATCACTGCATGGCTTCCTATCTCCCACCATACAGATCCACTGTCTTACTCACCACTCCTGGCCACGCAGTGATTTCTGCCCTCTGCCTGCAGCATGCTATAAACCAACTGTCTTCTGCTTGCTGTGTGCATATTTCTTGGCTGTATGCTTAGGGCAGCGGCAACTGATTTCCTGATTCTTAAAGAGACAGTGTGCGCATTCCTAATGTGTCTCCAGCATGTTTCCAAGAGGCACCTCATACTTTAGGCATCTACACCAATGGGAAGATGCCAGAGCAACATTATTTCTCAGTCTGTGGCCAACTACTGATTTGCCAGGTCCTGTCCTGTTTCTGCTCTTGTTTCTCTCATCCTGGGGCTGTATGCCCATGTCTGTACCTGTCTCATTTCTGTCACCCTGGGGGCTGTATACCCTGTCCTGAATCGTATATCTTAGGCCGGGTTCACATTAGCATTCGGGGGCTGCCTTACGTCCTCTGTTAAGTCTCACCTACTTCTGCAAACTTTTTCATGCGTCCTGTGTACCTATCTTTAACATACGCAGGACATGCGGATGTATGCGGATGTATGCGGCTGTGTTTTTTTGACGTGCCCGCCATCTGCGCAAAATGCAACTTGTGTTCCCGTGCGGTTGGTGGGCGCATCAAAACAACGCACCCGCATACATCCGCATGTTCTGGGTACCCAATGTTAAAGATAGGTATGCAGGACGCATGCAGAAGTATGCAAAAGTAGGTGGGGCTTAATTGAGGATGTGTGCAGCCCTCTGCAAAGTCCCCAAATGCTAATGTGAACTTAGCCTTACTTGTCTCGTTTCCGACACCCTGGGGCCTAAATACTCATGCCTAAATCCCGTATCCTGAACTTGTACCTGTGTCCGTCTTTGTCTGTACTAAGTTCTACCCCTGAACCTGTTGCATCCTAGTCTGGATCTTTCTCTACCCTGCTGTGTCTGTCCTTGTTCCTAGTCCTTATGCTTGCAGTACCTCAACCAGCGCCTATCTATTCTGTGGTCTTTGCACAATGTTAGTGTCCTTGGAGTTACACTTGCTACTTCACTGTAACTATCTGTGTGAATCTAGGCCTCTGCTCTACACCTTTGGCTCTGCTTCTGCTCTGCATATGTGTCTCTGCTCCTGCTCCGAACCTGAAGCTTTGCTCCTGTTCTACACCTGCCGCTCTGCTCCTGTTCTACACCTGCCGCTCTGCTCCTGTTCTACACCTGCCGCTCTGCTCCTGTTCTACACCTGCCGCTCTGCTCCTGTTCTACACCTGCCGCTCTGCTCCTGTTCTACACCTGCCGCTCTGCTCCTGTTCTACACCTGCCGCTCTGCTCCTGTTCCGCACCTGCGGCTCTGCTCCTGTTCTACACCTGCAGCTCTGCTCCTGTTCTACACCTGCAGCTCTGCTCCTGTTCTACACCTGCCACTCTGCTCCTGTTCTACACCTGCCGCTCTGCTCCTGTTCTACACCTGCCGCTCTGCTCCTGTTCTACACCTGCCGCTCTGCTCCTGTTCTACACCTGCCGCTCTGCTCCTGTTCTACACCTGCCGCTCTGCTCCTGTTCTACACCTGCCGCTCTGCTCCTGTTCCGCACCTGCGGCTCTGCTCCTGTTCTACACCTGCCGCTCTGCTCCTGTTCTACACCTGCGGCTTTGCTCCTGTTCTACACCTGCCGCTCTGCTCCTGTTCCGCACCTGCGGCTCTGCTCCTGTTCTACACCTGCGGCTCTGCTCCTGTTCTACACCTGCGGCTCTGCTCCTGTTCTACACCTGCCGCTCTGCTCCTGTTCTACACCTGCCGCTCTGCTCCTGTTCTACACCTGCCGCTCTGCTCCTGTTCTACACCTGCCGCTCTGCTCCTGTTCTACACCTGCCGCTCTGCTCCTGTTCTACACCTGCCGCTCTGCTCCTGTTCTACACCTGCCGCTCTGCTCCTGTTCTACACCTGCCGCTCTGCTCCTGTTCTACACCTGCCGCTCTGCTCCTGTTCTACACCTGCGGCTCTGCTCCTGTTCTACACCTGCCGCTCTGCTCCTGTTCTACACCTGCCGCTCTGCTCCTGTTCTACACCTGCCGCTCTGCTCCTGTTCTACACCTGCCGCTCTGCTCCTGTTCTACACCTGCCGCTCTGCTCCTGTTCTACACCTGCCGCTCTGCTCCTGTTCTACACCTGCCGCTCTGCTCCTGTTCTACACCTGCCGCTCTGCTCCTGTTCTACACCTGCCCCTCTGCTCCTGTTCTACACCTGCCCCTCTGCTCCTGTTCTACACCTTTAGAAATACCCTGGTTTAGGGAAAGAGGGGGAAAAAAAAAAAAAAAAAGAGACAAGTGCGGCGCTTCCTCTGAGCGTAATACGTTTTTACCAACAAGTTAAAAACATTTCTTTTATTTGTAGTTATGCTCACCTTCTATCGGTAAGAGATGCACGTTGAGATTCTCAAGGAATCAATTCTTTAGGCAACTCTTCTTTGTATGTTGTATAATCCAATAAGGTGTGCAGCTCACTTTGGAGAACTATGTGTTGATCCTGCTTCAGATCCACATAGGTGGCAATTTCAAAGAGAAAAAAAAAAAAAAAAAAAAAAAACTCCAAGTAAATGTGGCGCTAAGCACCTACGGATTTTTTTAAAATCATCCACTTCAAGTGAAAAATGTTAAAAAATTCATTTATTTTCTCAAAATAAAATATATTTGTAAATTTTTTTAAAAAACAGTACAACGCGTTTCGGCTGCTATTTTTACAGTGCAGCCTTCATCAGGTAGTAAAAAAACAAAAAGAACAAACAATACAATAAGCACTATAAAATGATGTTACAACCTCCAAGTTCTCTTATTTATGAGGGTTCCTAGAAGGGATTAGCAGGGCGGGACCGGGGATCAGGTTCTCCTTTCCTGATGACTAACTACATGGTAGCCTCTAAAGAGACACATTTATCCTATATATATAAAAGAGCAGTTTAGTACTTCTATTCTATCCAAAATGAGCTTTTAGATACATGGTATTACACTGTTACGAACAAACACAACATTAAAAATATAGGTATATACACAATCATAAATATGATTCATTCCAATACCTCATCAATATATTTAAAAAAAATATATAAAAAAAAAAAAAAAAAAAAAAGGGAATTCTCCCTTTTTTTCTTTTTTTTCCCTTCCCTCTCTTTTTTTTTTTTTTTTTTTTTTCTTTTATTCTTTTCTTTTTTTTTTTTTCTTCCTTCCCCCTTCCTTTTTGTGTTGTTGTATTGACACATGCGCGAACGACTGAGCTATTTATGACAAACCCTTACACATTCTCTACTACATCATTAAGTCCATTTGGATAAAGGCTTTGTAACCTATATATCCAATATGACTCCTTGCGGTTTAATAATTTGTTCCTGTTATTAGCCCCTTTTGGTATATGCTCCAGCGGTGTGACCGTAATGCAGAAGCATTTATTGTGCTTCAGCAGGAGATGACGGGACAGACTATGTTTAATCTGCCCGTTCTTTGCATTATAGCGGTGATTATTCATCCGGGCGCTCGATTCCTGGGAAGTTCGTCCCACGTATTGGAGCCCGCATTTGCAAGTCACTACGTAGATGACAAAATCCGTTCTACATGTGAGTCTCTGCTTAATCTTAATTGTTTCCCCAGTAGTATTAGATTGAATACTGCGTCTGGAGGAGAGAAGGTTTTTCCACCAACATAGAAGAGGATTCTTTACTGTTAGGGCAGTGAGAATCTGGAATTGCTTGCCTGAGGAGGTGGTGATGGCGAACTCAGTCGAGGGGTTCAAGAGAGGCCTGGATGTCTTCCTGGAGCAGAACAATATTGTATCATACAATTAGGTTCTGTAGAAGGACGTAGATCTGGGGATTTATTATGATGGAATATAGGCTGAACTGGATGGACAAATGTCTTTTTTCGGCCTTACTAACTATGTTACTATGTTACTATGAATACTCCGAGCTCCATGGTTAATGATCTTACAACATTTACATTTGTTTGAAGAGCATCTATATACTCCTGTGTTCATCTTCCCTCCATTCACATTGGTATTGTTTCCTATCATGTTTTTTATTTTTGGAACCTCTCTTAATTTACTCTGAGCTACAATATTTTTCACTGTCGCCCCTCTCCTAAAGGTTACTCCCGGTTCCCTTGGAAGCATTTTCCCAAGAATCACATCTTTTTTTAAAATATACCAATATTTTTTTAAAATTCTCCTTATCAATACATTCCCTTTATTATAAGTTGTTATAAAATTAAACTTCCAAAGATTTCTCTTATTCTCCTCATTGCTTGCTGGCCGTTCTTTCCCTCTAGTTTCCTCTGCATTACAATCTTTTCTCTTCCTACTTGGGAGACAATCCTCCTGTACTTTGTCCAAATTCTTTCTGTATGCTGCCTCGATTAATTTTTTTGGATACTTCTTATCACTGAACCTTTTCTTCAGTATCGCTGATTGGGTCACATAATCTTTAGTGTTTGTACAGTTTTCTCGTATCCTTAAGAACTGGCTGAATGGTACATTAGTTTTCCATTTTTTATAATGCGCACTTCTAAAGTCCACGTAGCCATTCGTATCACAGCTTTTGAAGTGCGTTTTTGTTATAATTTTCCCCGCTTCATGCCCCAATTCCAGGTCCAGGGACACGATTTTGTCCCTTCTGATGCATGACGTAAAGGAGATGCCCCAGTTATTGCTATTAAGAGAATCTATTAATTTACAGGCTTCTTCCTCAGTCCCGGCCCAGAAAATGATCAAATCATCTATATATCTACGGTATAGTAATATTTTTTCTTTGTATTCAGATGCATACAACAGCGATGAGGACTCGAAACGTCCCATAAAGAGATTTGCGAAACTTGGCGCTACCCGAGTCCCCATCGCTGTACCAAGGCGCTGTAAATAGAGTTTACCCTGGAACTCAAAGATATTGTGCGTTAATATGAATTTCAACCCTTCCAACAAAAATGTTTTTTGTTCCTCCTGCAGTCCTGATACTGATGATAAATAATGATCTACTGATCTGATGCCAAGTGTGTGATCAATGTTGGAGTACAATGAATTTACATCCAGTGTGATAAAGCTGTAATTCTCCTGCCATTCTATACTCCTACATTCCTCAATCAGTTGTGCAGAGTCTTTCAAATATGAAGGAAGGGTAGTTACAATTTCTTGAAGAAATAAATCAATGTAATGCGATAATGAACTTGTTAAGGAATCAATACCAGATATAATCGGGCGACCAGGTGGATTAGTGGAATTTTTATGCATCTTTGGAAGATGATAAAAATGTGCTATTGTTGGTGTATTGTTGGTCAAAAATTTATTTTCTTTTTTATTTATTATATTCTCTTTATGGGCTTTGTTTATAAAACCATGATATTCCTTATTAAAATTGGCTGAAGGATCATTTTTTAAAATTTCATAATATTTAGTATCAGATAGAATGTTATAGGCTTCTTTCAAGTAATCAGGCCTATTCTGAATCACTACCCCTCCGCCCTTATCTGCCTGTCTTATCACAATCTCTGTGTTGTTTTTCAAGGAATTCAATGCATTTTTTTCTTGCTGTGTGATATTCTCTTTGTAAACATAATGGTTTTTTTTTAAATTTTTTGTTTTTATCCTTTTATTCTTACCAACAACTTTCTGTTCCTCATTAGAACTAAGACTATTTTTATTCAGATTCCTGAATTCTTCTGAAACAAGATGAAAAAATGTCTCTAGACAATGCCCCCTATGGTGAGTCGGATAAAACGAAGAGACAGGCACTACTTCTTTATGTAGGTAGTTGCTAGCACTTGTGGTCTCTGTTTCCAAAATATCTATATCTTTGTCAACTAATTTTGTATCTGTTTGTACTGTGGCATTTCTTTCTTTAATTGTGAAATGCCTCAATAGGGTTAATTTTCTTGTGAATCTATTTAAGTCCAAAAATAACTCAAAATCATTAGTGTTTTGTGATGGACAAAAATTTAACCCTTTCATTAGGATGCCCATTTCGGTGGATGATAACAAGTGATCAGAGAGATTAAAAATTTTTACTGTTGGAATACTTTTTATTTCCTCATTAATCCCTGTACTTATTTTATTCTGATCTACCGATACTGTAGATTTATCACACTTATTCCTAATTTCTGATATTTTTACTTCATTTTGCTTTCTAAATGTTTTGAATTTTTTAGATGTTTTTGATTTCTTTGTGAGGCCTCTGCCTCTTGTCCCTCTTGTTCTCTTTTTCTTTTTTTGCACATTTGTGTTGGCAATTTTTGGAAATAACGTGTGATTCGATTCTGTTGTATGTTCGGTGGAGAAAGAGAATTGTTTATTTTCCCTTCGCTCGCATTGGTCAACATTTGGGGGTTCATGTTTGTTACGATGGGTCTCGTTGGAACTATCGATAAAAAAGATACATGTGAGATGGTGGAAGATGGAGAGGGGGAGGGAGAAGGAGCCTGTAGTACCGTGGTGAAAGGTGAACTAGAACTGTCATGGATGGTGTAATCATGTATTGAAAGGTCACTGATGTCTGTATGTGCACCCAAATTGAGGTTTTTTGGGGATGGATGTACAGGGTTAGAGGAGGGTACATTGGGCAAAGTGGAGTTTTCTTGTCTTACACCATAAGTGGGATAGTGAAGGTGCGTCAATACCGGTGTAGAAATGTTCACCGGATTTCTTTTATCCGGGCTGAGCAATGTTGTGGAAAAGAATGATAGGGGCGTATTTCCCTTCCCAGATGTACTTGGCTTTGGTGACCCCTGATCTGTTGTAAGATTTATCAAATTTATGCTCTCCTCAAGCATATCCTCGACTCTGCTCTGCTCCTGTACTACCCCTGCCGCTCTGCTCCTGTTCTACACCTGCCGCTCTGCTCCTGTTCTACACCTGCCGCTCTGCTCCTGTTCTACACCTGCCGCTCTGCTCCTGTTCTACACCTGCCGCTCTGCTCCTGTTCTACACCTGCCGCTCTGCTCCTGTTCTACACCTGCCGCTCTGCTCCTGTTCTACACCTGCCGCTCTGCTCCTGTTCTACACCTGCCGCTCTGCTCCTGTTCTACACCTGCCGCTCTGCTCCTGTTCTACACCTGCCGCTCTGCTCCTGTTCTACACCTGCCGCTCTGCTCCTGTTCTACACCTGCCGCTCTGCTCCTGTTCTACACCTGCCGCTCTGCTCCTGTTCTACACCTGCCGCTCTGCTCCTGTTCTACACCTGCCGCTCTGCTCCTGTTCTACACCTGCCGCTCTGCTCCTGTTCTACACCTGCCGCTCTGCTCCTGTTCTACACCTGCCGCTCTGCTCCTGTTCTACACCTGCCGCTCTGCTCCTGTTCTACACCTGCCGCTCTGCTCCTGTTCTACACCTGCCGCTCTGCTCCTGTTCGCCGCTCTGCTCCTGTTCTACACCTGCCGCTCTGCTCCTGTTCGCCGCTCTGCTCCTGTTCTACACCTGCCGCTCTGCTCCTGTTCTACACCTGCTGCTCTGCTCCTTTTCTACACCTGCCACTCTGCTCCTGTTCTACACCTGCCACTCTGCTCCTGTTCTACACCTGCCACTCTGCTCCTGTTCTACACCTGCCGCTCTGCTCCTGTTCTACACCTGCCGCTCTGCTCCTGTTCTACACCTGCTGCTCTGCTCCTTTTCTACACCTGCCACTCTGCTCCTGTTCTACACCTGCCGCTCTGCTCCTGTTCTACACCTGCCACTCTGCTCCTGTTCTACACCTGCCGCTCTGCTCCTGTTCTACACCTGCCGCTCTGCTCCTGTTCGCCGCTCTGCTCTTGTTCTACACCTGCCACTCTGCTCCTGTTCCGCACATGCGGCTCTGCTCCTGTTCTACACCTGCCGCTCTGCTCCTGTTCTACACCTGCCGCTCTGCTCCTGTTCTACACCTGCCGCTCTGCTCCTGTTCTACACCTGCCGCTCTGCTCCTGTTCTACACCTGCCGCTCTGCTCCTGTTCTACACCTGCCGCTCTGCTCCTGTTCTACACCTGCCGCTCTGCTCCTGTTCTACACCTGCCTCTCTGCTCCTGTTCTACACCTGCCGCTCTGCTCCTGTTCCGCACCTGCGGCTCTGCTCCTGTTCTACACCTGCCGCTCTGCTCCTGTTCTACACCTGCCGCTCTGCTCCTGTACTACACCTGCCGCTCTGCTCCTGTTCTACACCTGCCGCTCTGCTCCTGTTCCGCACCTGCCACTCTGCTCCTGTTCTACACCTGCCGCTCTGCTCCTGTTCTACACCTGCCGCTCTGCTCCTGTTCTACACCTGCCGCTCTGCTCCTGTTCTAGACCTGCCGCTCTGCTCCTGTTCTACACCTGCCGCTCTGCTCCTGTTCTAGACCTGCCGCTCTGCTCCTGTTCTACACCTGCCGCTCTGCTCCTGTTCTACACCTGCCGCTCTGCTCCTGTTCTACACCTGCCGCTCTGCTCCTGTTCTACACCTGCGGCTCTGCTCCTGTTCTACACCTGCCGCTCTGCTCCTGTTCTACACCTGCCGCTCTGCTCCTGTTCTACACCTGCGGCTCTGCTCCTGTTCTACACCTGCCGCTCTGCTCCTGTTCTAGACCTGCCGCTCTGCTCCTGTTCTACACCTGCCGCTCTGCTCCTGTTCTACACCTGCCGCTCTGCTCCTGTTCTACACCTGCCACTCTGCTCCTGTTCTACACCTGCCGCTCTGCTCCTGTTCTAGACCTGCCGCTCTGCTCCTGTTCTACACCTGCGGCTCTGCTCCTGTTCTACACCTGCCTCTCTGCTCCTGTTCTACACCTGCCGCTCTGCTCCTGTTCCGCACCTGCGGCTCTGCTCCTGTTCTACACCTGCCGCTCTGCTCCTGTTCTACACCTGCCGCTCTGCTCCTGTTCTACACCTGCCGCTCTGCTCCTGTTCTAGACCTGCCGCTCTGCTCCTGTTCTACACCTGCCGCTCTGCTCCTGTTCCGCACCTGCGGCTCTGCTCCTGTTCTACACCTGCCGCTGTGCTCCTGTTCTACACCTGCCGCTTTGCTCCTGTTCTACACCTGCGGCTCTGCTCCTGTTCTACACCTGCCACTCTGCTCCTGTTCTACACCTGCCGCTCTGCTCCTGTTCTACACCTGCCGCTCTGCTCCTGTTCAGCTCCTGTTCTACACCTGCCACTCTGCTCCTGTTCCGCACCTGTGTCTCTGCTCCTGTTCTACACCTGCCGCTCTGCTCCTGTTCAGCTCCTGTTCTACACCTGCCGCTCTGCTCCTGTTCTACACCTGCCGCTCTGCTCCTGTTCAGCTCCTGTTCTACACCTGCCGCTCTGCTCCTGTTCTGCACCAGTGTCTCTGCTCCTGTTCTACACCTGCCGCTCTGCTCCTGTTCTACACCTGCCGCTCTGCTCCTGTTCAGCTCCTGTTCTACACCTGCCACTCTGCTCCTGTTCCGCACCTGTGTCTCTGCTCCTGTTCTACACCTGCCGCTCTGCTCCTGTTCTACACCTGCCGCTCTGCTCCTGTTCAGCTCCTGTTCTACACCTGCCGCTCTGCTCCTGTTCTACACCTGCCGCTCTGCTCCTGTTCAGCTCCTGTTCTACACCTGCCGCTCTGCTCCTGTTCCGCACCTGTGTCTCTGCTCCTGTTCTACACCTGCCGCTCTGCTCCTGTTCTACACCTGCCGCTCTGCTCCTGTTCTACACTTGCCGCTCTGCTCCTGTTCTGCTCCTGTTCTACACCTGCCGCTCTGCTCCTGTTCTACACCTGCGGCTCTGCTCCTGTTCTACACCTGCGGCTCTGCTCCTGTTCTACACCTGCCACTCTGCTCCTGTTCAACACCTGCCGCTCTGCTCCTGTTCTACACCTGCGGCTCTGCTCCTGTTCTACACCTGCGGCTCTGCTCCTGTTCTACACCTGCGGCTCTGCTCCTGTTCTACACCTGCGGCTCTGCTCCTGTTCTACACCTGCCGCTCTGCTCCTGTTCTACACCTGCCGCTCTGCTCCTGTTCTACACCTGCCGCTCTGCTCCTATTCTACACCTGCGGCTCTGCTCCTGTTCTACACCTGCCGCTCTGCTCCTGTTCTACACCTGCCGCTCTGCTCCTGTTCTACACCTGCCGCTCTGCTCCTGTTCTACACCTGCCGCTCTGCTCCTGTTCTACACCTGCCGCTCTGCTCCTGTTCTACACCTGCCGCTCTGCTCCTGTTCTACACCTGCGGCTCTGCTCCTGTTCTACACCTGCCGCTCTGCTCCTGTTCTACACCTGCCGCTCTGCTCCTGTTCGCCGCTCTGCTCCTGTTCTACACCTGCCACTCTGCTCCTGTTCTACACCTGCCGCTCTACTCCTGTTCGCCGCTCTGCTCCTGTTCTACACCTGCCGCTCTGCTCCTGTTCTACACCTGCTGCTCTGCTCCTGTTCTACACCTGCCGCTCTGCTCCTGTTCTACACCTGCCACTCTGCTCCTGTTCTACACCTGCCGCTCTGCTCCTGTTCTACACCTGCCACTCTGCTCCTGTTCTACACCTGCCGCTCTGCTCCTGTTCTACACCTGCCGCTCTGCTCCTGTTCTACACCTGCCGCTCTGCTCCTGTTCTACACCTGCCGCTCTTCTCCTGTTCTACACCTGCCGCTCTGCTCCTGTTCTACACCTGCCGCTCTGCTCCTGTTCTACACCTGCCCCTCTGCTCCTGTTCTACACCTGCCCCTCTGCTCCTGTTCTACACCTGCCGCTCTGCTCCTGTTCTACACCTGCCGCTCTGCTCCTGTTCCGCACCTGCGGCTCTGCTCCTGTTCTACACCTGCCGCTCTGCTCCTGTTCTACACCTGCCGCTCTGCTCCTGTTCCGCACCTGCGGCTCTGCTCCTGTTCTACACCTGCCGCTCTGCTCCTGTTCTACACCTGCCGCTCTGCTCTTGTTCTACACCTGCCGCTCTGCTCCTGTTCTGCTCCTGTTCTACACCTGCCACTCTGCTCCTGTTCTACACCTGCCGCTCTGCTCCTGTTCCGCACCTGTGTCTCTGCTCCTGTTCTACACCTGCGGCTCTGCTCCTGTTCTACACCTGCCGCTCTGCTCCTGTTCCGCACCTGTCTCTCTGCTCCTGTTCTACACCTGCCGCTCTGCTCCTGTTCTACACCTGCCGCTCTGCTCCTGTTCCGCACCTGTGTCTCTGCTCCTGTTCTACACCTGCGGCTCTGCTCCTGTTCTACACCTGCCGCTCTGCTCCTGTTCCGCACCTGTGTCTCTGCTCCTGTTCTACACCTGCCGCTCTGCTCCTGTTCTACACCTGCCGCTCTGCTCCTGTTCCGCACCTGTGTCTCTGCTCCTGTTCTACACCTGCGGCTCTGCTCCTGTTCTACACCTGCCGCTCTGCTCCTGTTCCGCACCTGTGTCTCTGCTCCTGTTCTACACCTACCGCTCTGCTCCTGTTCTACACCTGCCGCTCTGCTCCTGTTCCGCACCTGTGTCTCTGCTCCTGTTCTACACCTGCCGCTCTGCTCCTGTTCTATACCTGCCGCTCTGCTCCTGTTCTACACCTGCCGCTCTGCTCCTGTTCTACACCTGCCGCTCTGCTCCTGTTCAGCTCCTGTTCTACACCTGCCACTCTGCTCCTGTTCCGCACCTGTGTCTCTGCTCCTGTGCTACACCTGCCGCTGTGCTCCTGTTCTACACCTGCCGCTCTGCTCCTGTTCTACACCTGCCGCTCTGCTCCTGTTCCGCACCTGTGTCTCTGCTCCTGTTCTACACCTGCCGCTCTGCTCCTGTTCTACACTTGCCGCTCTGCTCCTGTTCTGCTCCTGTTCTACACCTGCCGCTCTGCTCCTGTTCTACACCTGCGGCTCTGCTCCTGTTCTACACCTGCCGCTCTGCTCCTGTTCTACACCTGCCGCTCTGCTCCTGTTCTACACCTGCCGCTCTGCTCCTGTTCTACACCTGCGGCTCTGCTCCTGTTCTACACCTGCCACTCTGCTCCTGTTCTACACCTGCCGCTCTGCTCCTGTTCTACACCTGCCGCTCTGCTCCTGTTCTACACCTGCCTCTCTGCTCCTGTTCTACACCTGCCGCTCTGCTCCTGTTCCGCACCTGCGGCTCTGCTCCTGTTCTACACCTGCCGCTCTGCTCCTGTTCTACACCTGCCGCTCTGCTCCTGTACTACACCTGCCGCTCTGCTCCTGTTCTACACCTGCCGCTCTGCTCCTGTTCCGCACCTGCCACTCTGCTCCTGTTCTACACCTGCCGCTCTGCTCCTGTTCTACACCTGCCGCTCTGCTCCTGTTCTACACCTGCCGCTCTGCTCCTGTTCTAGACCTGCCGCTCTGCTCCTGTTCTACACCTGCCGCTCTGCTCCTGTTCTAGACCTGCCGCTCTGCTCCTGTTCTACACCTGCCGCTCTGCTCCTGTTCTACACCTGCCGCTCTGCTCCTGTTCTACACCTGCCGCTCTGCTCCTGTTCTACACCTGCGGCTCTGCTCCTGTTCTACACCTGCCGCTCTGCTCCTGTTCTACACCTGCCGCTCTGCTCCTGTTCTACACCTGCGGCTCTGCTCCTGTTCTACACCTGCCGCTCTGCTCCTGTTCTACACCTGCCGCTCTGCTCCTGTTCTACACCTGCCGCTCTGCTCCTGTTCTACACCTGCCGCTCTGCTCCTGTTCCGCACCTGCGGCTCTGCTCCTGTTCTACACCTGCCGCTCTGCTCCTGTACTACACCTGCCGCTCTGCTCCTGTACTACACCTGCCGCTCTGCTCCTGTTCTACACCTGCCGCTCTGCTCCTGTTCCGCACCTGCGGCTCTGCTCCTGTTCTACACCTGCCACTCTGCTCCTGTTCTACACCTGCCGCTCTGCTCCTGTTCTAGACCTGCCGCTCTGCTCCTGTTCTACACCTGCGGCTCTGCTCCTGTTCTACACCTGCCTCTCTGCTCCTGTTCTACACCTGCCGCTCTGCTCCTGTTCCGCACCTGCGGCTCTGCTCCTGTTCTACACCTGCCGCTCTGCTCCTGTTCTACACCTGCCGCTCTGCTCCTGTTCTACACCTGCCGCTCTGCTCCTGTTCTAGACCTGCCGCTCTGCTCCTGTTCTACACCTGCCGCTCTGCTCCTGTTCTACACCTGCCTCTCTGCTCCTGTTCTACACCTGCCGCTCTGCTCCTGTTCTACACCTGCCGCTCTGCTCCTGTTCTACACCTGCCGCTCTGCTCCTGTTCTACACCTGCCGCTCTGCTCCTGTTCCGCACCTGCGGCTCTGCTCCTGTTCTACACCTGCCGCTCTGCTCCTGTACTACACCTGCCGCTCTGCTCCTGTTCCGCACCTGCGGCTCTGCTCCTGTTCTACACCTGCCGCTGTGCTCCTGTTCTACACCTGCCGCTCTGCTCCTGTTCTACACCTGCCGCTCTGCTCCTGTTCCGCACCTGCGGCTCTGCTCCTGTTCTACACCTGCCGCTCTGCTCCTGTTCTACACCTGCCGCTCTGCTCCTGTTCTACACCTGCCGCTCTGCTCCTGTTCTACACCTGCCGCTCTGCTCCTGTTCTACACCTGCCGCTCTGCTCCTGTTCCGCACCTGCGGCTCTGCTCCTGTTCTACACCTGCCGCTCTGCTCCTGTTCTACACCTGCCGCTCTGCTCCTGTACTACACCTGCCGCTCTGCTCCTGTTCTACACCTGCCGCTCTGCTCCTGTTCCGCACCTGCGGCTCTGCTCCTGTTCTACACCTGCCGCTGTGCTCCTGTTCTACACCTGCCGCTTTGCTCCTGTTCTACACCTGCGGCTCTGCTCCTGTTCTACACCTGCCACTCTGCTCCTGTTCTACACCTGCCGCTCTGCTCCTGTTCTACACCTGCCGCTCTGCTCCTGTTCAGCTCCTGTTCTACACCTGCCACTCTGCTCCTGTTCCGCACCTGTGTCTCTGCTCCTGTTCTACACCTGCCGCTCTGCTCCTGTTCTACACCTGCCGCTCTGCTCCTGTTCAGCTCCTGTTCTACACCTGCCGCTCTGCTCCTGTTCTACACCTGCCGCTCTGCTCCTGTTCAGCTCCTGTTCTACACCTGCCGCTCTGCTCCTGTTCTGCACCAGTGTCTCTGCTCCTGTTCTACACCTGCCGCTCTGCTCCTGTTCTACACCTGCCGCTCTGCTCCTGTTCAGCTCCTGTTCTACACCTGCCACTCTGCTCCTGTTCCGCACCTGTGTCTCTGCTCCTGTTCTACACCTGCCGCTCTGCTCCTGTTCTACACCTGCCGCTCTGCTCCTGTTCAGCTCCTGTTCTACACCTGCCGCTCTGCTCCTGTTCTACACCTGCCGCTCTGCTCCTGTTCAGCTCCTGTTCTACACCTGCCGCTCTGCTCCTGTTCCGCACCTGTGTCTCTGCTCCTGTTCTACACCTGCCGCTCTGCTCCTGTTCTACACCTGCCGCTCTGCTCCTGTTCTACACTTGCCGCTCTGCTCCTGTTCTGCTCCTGTTCTACACCTGCCGCTCTGCTCCTGTTCTACACCTGCGGCTCTGCTCCTGTTCTACACCTGCGGCTCTGCTCCTGTTCTACACCTGCCACTCTGCTCCTGTTCAACACCTGCCGCTCTGCTCCTGTTCTACACCTGCGGCTCTGCTCCTGTTCTACACCTGCGGCTCTGCTCCTGTTCTACACCTGCGGCTCTGCTCCTGTTCTACACCTGCGGCTCTGCTCCTGTTCTACACCTGCCACTCTGCTCCTGTTCTACACCTGCCGCTCTGCTCCTGTTCTACACCTGCCGCTCTGCTCCTATTCTACACCTGCGGCTCTGCTCCTGTTCTACACCTGCCGCTCTGCTCCTGTTCTACACCTGCCGCTCTGCTCCTGTTCTACACCTGCCGCTCTGCTCCTGTTCTACACCTGCCGCTCTGCTCCTGTTCTACACCTGCCGCTCTGCTCCTGTTCTACACCTGCCGCTCTGCTCCTGTTCTACACCTGCGGCTCTGCTCCTGTTCTACACCTGCCGCTCTGCTCCTGTTCTACACCTGCCGCTCTGCTCCTGTTCGCCGCTCTGCTCCTGTTCTACACCTGCCACTCTGCTCCTGTTCTACACCTGCCGCTCTACTCCTGTTCGCCGCTCTGCTCCTGTTCTACACCTGCCGCTCTGCTCCTGTTCTACACCTGCTGCTCTGCTCCTGTTCTACACCTGCCACTCTGCTCCTGTTCTACACCTGCCGCTCTGCTCCTGTTCTACACCTGCCACTCTGCTCCTGTTCTACACCTGCCGCTCTGCTCCTGTTCTACACCTGCCGCTCTGCTCCTGTTCTACACCTGCCGCTCTGCTCCTGTTCTACACCTGCCGCTCTTCTCCTGTTCTACACCTGCCGCTCTGCTCCTGTTCTACACCTGCGGCTCTGCTCCTGTTCTACACCTGCCGCTCTGCTCCTGTTCTACACCTGCCGCTCTGCTCCTGTTCTACACCTGCCGCTCTGCTCCTGTTCTACACCTGCCCCTCTGCTCCTGTTCTACACCTGCCCCTCTGCTCCTGTTCTACACCTGCCGCTCTGCTCCTGTTCTACACCTGCCGCTCTGCTCCTGTTCCGCACCTGCGGCTCTGCTCCTGTTCTACACCTGCCGCTCTGCTCCTGTTCTACACCTGCCGCTCTGCTCCTGTTCCGCACCTGCGGCTCTGCTCCTGTTCTACACCTGCCGCTCTGCTCCTGTTCTACACCTGCCGCTCTGCTCTTGTTCTACACCTGCCGCTCTGCTCCTGTTCTGCTCCTGTTCTACACCTGCCACTCTGCTCCTGTTCTACACCTGCCGCTCTGCTCCTGTTCCGCACCTGTGTCTCTGCTCCTGTTCTACACCTGCGGCTCTGCTCCTGTTCTACACCTGCCGCTCTGCTCCTGTTCCGCACCTGTGTCTCTGCTCCTGTTCTACACCTGCCGCTCTGCTCCTGTTCTACACCTGCCGCTCTGCTCCTGTTCCGCACCTGTGTCTCTGCTCCTGTTCTACACCTGCGGCTCTGCTCCTGTTCTACACCTGCCGCTCTGCTCCTGTTCCGCACCTGTGTCTCTGCTCCTGTTCTACACCTGCCGCTCTGCTCCTGTTCTACACCTGCCGCTCTGCTCCTGTTCCGCACCTGTGTCTCTGCTCCTGTTCTACACCTGCGGCTCTGCTCCTGTTCTACACCTGCCGCTCTGCTCCTGTTCCGCACCTGTGTCTCTGCTCCTGTTCTACACCTACCGCTCTGCTCCTGTTCTACACCTGCCGCTCTGCTCCTGTTCCGCACCTGTGTCTCTGCTCCTGTTCTACACCTGCCGCTCTGCTCCTGTTCTATACCTGCCGCTCTGCTCCTGTTCTACACCTGCCGCTCTGCTCCTGTTCTACACCTGCCGCTCTGCTCCTGTTCAGCTCCTGTTCTACACCTGCCACTCTGCTCCTGTTCCGCACCTGTGTCTCTGCTCCTGTGCTACACCTGCCGCTGTGCTCCTGTTCTACACCTGCCGCTCTGCTCCTGTTCTACACCTGCCGCTCTGCTCCTGTTCCGCACCTGTGTCTCTGCTCCTGTTCTACACCTGCCGCTCTGCTCCTGTTCTACACTTGCCGCTCTGCTCCTGTTCTGCTCCTGTTCTACACCTGCCGCTCTGCTCCTGTTCTACACCTGCGGCTCTGCTCCTGTTCTACACCTGCCGCTCTGCTCCTGTTCTACACCTGCCGCTCTGCTCCTGTTCTACACCTGCCGCTCTGCTCCTGTTCTACACCTGCGGCTCTGCTCCTGTTCTACACCTGCCACTCTGCTCCTGTTCTACACCTGCCGCTCTGCTCCTGTTCTACACCTGCCGCTCTGCTCCTGTTCTACACCTGCCGCTCTGCTCCTGTTCTACACCTGCCGCTCTGCTCCTGTTCTACACCTGCCGCTCTGCTCCTGTTCTACACCTGCCGCTCTGCTCCTGTTCTACACCTGCCGCTCTGCTCCTGTTCTACACCTGCCGCTCTGCTCCTGTTCTACACCTGCCGCTCTGCTCCTGTTCTACACCTGCCGCTCTGCTCCTATTCTACACCTGCCGCTCTGCTCCTGTTCTACACCTGCCGCTCTGCTCCTGTTCTACACCTGCCGCTCTGCTCCTGTTCTACACCTGCCGCTCTGCTCCTGTTCGCCGCTCTGCTCCTGTTCTACACCTGCCACTCTGCTCCTGTTCTACACCTGCCGCTCTGCTCCTGTTCGCCGCTCTGCTCCTGTTCTACACCTGCCGCTCTGCTCCTGTTCTACACCTGCTGCTCTGCTCCTTTTCTACACCTGCCACTCCGCTCCTGTTCTACACCTGCCACTCTGCTCCTGTTCTACACCTGCCGCTCTGCTCCTGTTCTACACCTGCCGCTCTGCTCCTGTTCTACACCTGCCGCTCTGCTCCTGTTCTACACCTGCCGCTCTGCTCCTGTTCTACACCTGCCGCTCTGCTCCTGTTCTACACCTGCCGCTCTGCTCCTGTTCTACACCTGCGGCTTTGCTCCTGTTCTACACCTGCCGCTCTGCTCCTGTTCCGCACCTGCCGCTCTGCTCCTGTTCCACACCTGCCGCTCTGCTCCTGTTCTACACCTGCCGCTCTGCTCCTGTTCTACACCTGCCGCTCTGCTCCTGTTCTACACCTGCCGCTCTGCTCCTGTTCTACACCTGCCGCTCTGCTCCTGTTCTACACCTGCCGCTCTGCTCCTGTTCTACACCTGCCGCTCTGATCCTGTTCTACACCTGCCGCTCTGCTCCTGTTCTACACCTGCCGCTCTGCTCCTGTTCCACACCTGCCGCTCTGCTCCTGTTCCGCACCTGCGGCTCTGCTCCTGTTCTACACCTGCCGCTCTGCTCCTGTTCTACACCTGCGGCTTTGCTCCTGTTCTACACCTGCCGCTCTGCTCCTGTTCCGCACCTGCGGCTCTGCTCCTGTTCTACACCTGCGGCTCTGCTCCTGTTCTACACCTGCGGCTCTGCTCCTGTTCTACACCTGCGGCTCTGCTCCTGTTCTACACCTGCCGCTCTGCTCCTGTTCTACACCTGCCGCTCTGCTCCTGTTCTACACCTGCCGCTCTGCTCCTGTTCTACACCTGCGGCTCTGCTCCTGTTCTACACCTGCCGCTCTGCTCCTGTTCTACACCTGCCGCTCTGCTCCTGTTCTACACCTGCCGCTCTGCTCCTGTTCTACACCTGCCGCTCTGCTCCTGTTCTACACCTGCCGCTCTGCTCCTGTTCTACACCTGCCGCTCTGCTCCTGTTCTACACCTGCCGCTCTGCTCCTGTTCTACACCTGCCGCTCTGCTCCTGTTCTACACCTGCCGCTCTGCTCCTGTTCTACACCTGCCGCTCTGCTCCTGTTCTACACCTGCCGCTCTGCTCCTGTTCTACACCTGCCGCTCTGCTCCTGTTCTACACCTGCCGCTCTGCTCCTGTTCTACACCTGCCGCTCTGCTCCTGTTCTACACCTGCCGCTCTGCTCCTGTTCTACACCTGCCGCTCTGCTCCTGTTCTACACCTGCCGCTCTGCTCCTGTTCTACACCTGCCGCTCTGCTCCTGTTCTACACCTGCCGCTCTGCTCCTGTTCTACACCTGCCGCTCTGCTCCTGTTCTACACCTGCCGCTCTGCTCCTGTTCTACACCTGCCGCTCTGCTCCTGTTCTACACCTGCCGCTCTGCTCCTGTTCTACACCTGCCGCTCTGCTCCTGTTCTACACCTGCCGCTCTGCTCCTGTTCTACACCTGCCGCTCTGCTCCTGTTCTACACCTGCCCCTCTGCTCCTGTTCTACACCTTTAGAAATACCCTGGTTTAGGGAAAGAGGGGGAAAAAAAAAAAAAAAAAAAAAAGAGACAAGTGCGGCGCTTCCTCTGAGCGTAATACGTTTTTACCAACAAGTTAAAAACATTTCTTTTATTTGTAGTTATGCTCACCTTCTATCGGTAAGAGATGCACGTTGAGATTCTCAAGGAATCAATTCTTTAGGCAACTCTTCTTTGTATGTTGTATAATCCAATAAGGTGTGCAGCTCATTTTGGAGAACTATGTGTTGATCCTGCTTCAGATCCACATAGGTGGCAATTTCAAAGAGAAAAAAAAAAAAAAAAAAAAAAAACTCCAAGTAAATGTGGCGCTAAGCACCTACGGATTTTTTTAAAATCATCCACTTCAAGTGAAAAATGTTAAAAAATTCATTTATTTTCTCAAAATAAAATATATTTGTAAATTTTTTTAAAAAACAGTACAACGCGTTTCGGCTGCTATTTTTACAGTGCAGCCTTCATCAGGTAGTAAAAAAACAAAAAGAACAAACAATACAATAAGCACTATAAAATGATGTTACAACCTCCAAGTTCTCTTATTTATGAGGGTTCCTAGAAGGGATTAGCAGGGCGGGACCGGGGATCAGGTTCTCCTTTCCTGATGACTAACTACATGGTAGCCTCTAAAGAGACACATTTATCCTATATATATAAAAGAGCAGTTTAGTACTTCTATTCTATCCAAAATGAGCTTTTAGATACATGGTATTACACTGTTACGAACAAACACAACATTAAAAATATAGGTATATACACAATCATAAATATGATTCATTCCAATACCTCATCAATATATTTAAAAAAAATATATAAAAAAAAAAAAAAAAAAAAAAAAAGGGAATTCTCCCTTTTTTTCTTTTTTTTCCCTTCCCTCTCTTTTTTTTTTTTTCTTTTATTCTTTTCTTTTTTTTTTTTTCTTCCTTCCCCCTTCCTTTTTGTGTTGTTGTATTGACACATGCGCGAACGACTGAGCTATTTATGACAAACCCTTACACATTCTCTACTACATCATTAAGTCCATTTGGATAAAGGCTTTGTAACCTATATATCCAATATGACTCCTTGCGGTTTAATAATTTGTTCCTGTTATTAGCCCCTTTTGGTATATGCTCCAGCGGTGTGACCGTAATGCAGAAGCATTTATTGTGCTTCAGCAGGAGATGACGGGACAGACTATGTTTAATCTGCCCGTTCTTTGCATTATAGCGGTGATTATTCATCCGGGCGCTCGATTCCTGGGAAGTTCGTCCCACGTATTGGAGCCCGCATTTGCAAGTCACTACGTAGATGACAAAATCCGTTCTACATGTGAGTCTCTGCTTAATCTTAATTGTTTCCCCAGTAGTATTAGATTGAATACTGCGTCTGGAGGAGAGAAGGTTTTTCCACCAACATAGAAGAGGATTCTTTACTGTTAGGGCAGTGAGAATCTGGAATTGCTTGCCTGAGGAGGTGGTGATGGCGAACTCAGTCGAGGGGTTCAAGAGAGGCCTGGATGTCTTCCTGGAGCAGAACAATATTGTATCATACAATTAGGTTCTGTAGAAGGACGTAGATCTGGGGATTTATTATGATGGAATATAGGCTGAACTGGATGGACAAATGTCTTTTTTCGGCCTTACTAACTATGTTACTATGTTACTATGAATACTCCGAGCTCCATGGTTAATGATCTTACAACATTTACATTTGTTTGAAGAGCATCTATATACTCCTGTGTTCATCTTCCCTCCATTCACATTGGTATTGTTTCCTATCATGTTTTTTATTTTTGGAACCTCTCTTAATTTACTCTGAGCTACAATATTTTTCACTGTCGCCCCTCTCCTAAAGGTTACTCCCGGTTCCCTTGGAAGCATTTTCCCAAGAATCACATCTTTTTTTAAAATATACCAATATTTTTTTAAAATTCTCCTTATCAATACATTCCCTTTATTATAAGTTGTTATAAAATTAAACTTCCAAAGATTTCTCTTATTCTCCTCATTGCTTGCTGGCCGTTCTTTCCCTCTAGTTTCCTCTGCATTACAATCTTTTCTCTTCCTACTTGGGAGACAATCCTCCTGTACTTTGTCCAAATTCTTTCTGTATGCTGCCTCGATTAATTTTTTTGGATACTTCTTATCACTGAACCTTTTCTTCAGTATCGCTGATTGGGTCACATAATCTTTAGTGTTTGTACAGTTTTCTCGTATCCTTAAGAACTGGCTGAATGGTACATTAGTTTTCCATTTTTTATAATGCGCACTTCTAAAGTCCACGTAGCCATTCGTATCACAGCTTTTGAAGTGCGTTTTTGTTATAATTTTCCCCGCTTCATGCCCCAATTCCAGGTCCAGGGACACGATTTTGTCCCTTCTGATGCATGACGTAAAGGAGATGCCCCAGTTATTGCTATTAAGAGAATCTATTAATTTACAGGCTTCTTCCTCAGTCCCGGCCCAGAAAATGATCAAATCATCTATATATCTACGGTATAGTAATATTTTTTCTTTGTATTCAGATGCATACAACAGCGATGAGGACTCGAAACGTCCCATAAAGAGATTTGCGAAACTTGGCGCTACCCGAGTCCCCATCGCTGTACCAAGGCGCTGTAAATAGAGTTTACCCTGGAACTCAAAGATATTGTGCGTTAATATGAATTTCAACCCTTCCAACAAAAATGTTTTTTGTTCCTCCTGCAGTCCTGATACTGATGATAAATAATGATCTACTGATCTGATGCCAAGTGTGTGATCAATGTTGGAGTACAATGAATTTACATCCAGTGTGATAAAGCTGTAATTCTCCTGCCATTCTATACTCCTACATTCCTCAATCAGTTGTGCAGAGTCTTTCAAATATGAAGGAAGGGTAGTTACAATTTCTTGAAGAAATAAATCAATGTAATGCGATAATGAACTTGTTAAGGAATCAATACCAGATATAATCGGGCGACCAGGTGGATTAGTGGAATTTTTATGCATCTTTGGAAGATGATAAAAATGTGCTATTGTTGGTGTATTGTTGGTCAAAAATTTATTTTCTTTTTTATTTATTATATTCTCTTTATGGGCTTTGTTTATAAAACCATGATATTCCTTATTAAAATTGGCTGAAGGATCATTTTTTAAAATTTCATAATATTTAGTATCAGATAGAATGTTATAGGCTTCTTTCAAGTAATCAGGCCTATTCTGAATCACTACCCCTCCGCCCTTATCTGCCTGTCTTATCACAATCTCTGTGTTGTTTTTCAAGGAATTCAATGCATTTTTTTCTTGCTGTGTGATATTCTCTTTGTAAACATAATGGTTTTTTTTTAAATTTTTTGTTTTTATCCTTTTATTCTTACCAACAACTTTCTGTTCCTCATTAGAACTAAGACTATTTTTATTCAGATTCCTGAATTCTTCTGAAACAAGATGAAAAAATGTCTCTAGACAATGCCCCCTATGGTGAGTCGGATAAAACGAAGAGACAGGCACTACTTCTTTATGTAGGTAGTTGCTAGCACTTGTGGTCTCTGTTTCCAAAATATCTATATCTTTGTCAACTAATTTTGTATCTGTTTGTACTGTGGCATTTCTTTCTTTAATTGTGAAATGCCTCAATAGGGTTAATTTTCTTGTGAATCTATTTAAGTCCAAAAATAACTCAAAATCATTAGTGTTTTGTGATGGACAAAAATTTAACCCTTTCATTAGGATGCCCATTTCGGTGGATGATAACAAGTGATCAGAGAGATTAAAAATTTTTACTGTTGGAATACTTTTTATTTCCTCATTAATCCCTGTACTTATTTTATTCTGATCTACCGATACTGTAGATTTATCACACTTATTCCTAATTTCTGATATTTTTACTTCATTTTGCTTTCTAAATGTTTTGAATTTTTTAGATGTTTTTGATTTCTTTGTGAGGCCTCTGCCTCTTGTCCCTCTTGTTCTCTTTTTCTTTTTTTGCACATTTGTGTTGGCAATTTTTGGAAATAACGTGTGATTCGATTCTGTTGTATGTTCGGTGGAGAAAGAGAATTGTTTATTTTCCCTTCGCTCGCATTGGTCAACATTTGGGGGTTCGTGTTTGTTACGATGGGTCTCGTTGGAACTATCGATAAAAAAGATACATGTGAGATGGTGGAAGATGGAGAGCGGGAGGGAGAAGGAGCCTGTAGTACCGTGGTGAAAGGTGAACTAGAACTGTCATGGATGGTGTAATCATGTATTGAAAGGTCACTGATGTCTGTATGTGCACCCAAATTGAGGTTTTTTGGGGATGGATGTACAGGGTTAGAGGAGGGTACATTGGGCAAAGTGGAGTTTTCTTGTCTTACACCATAAGTGGGATAGTGAAGGTGCGTCAATACCGCTGTAGAAATGTTCACCGGATTTCTTTTATCCGGGCTGAGCAATGTTGTGGAAAAGAATGATAGGGGCGTATTTCCCTTCCCAGATGTACTTGGCTTTGGTGACCCCTGATCTGTTGTAAGATTTATCAAATTTATGCTGTCCTCAAGCATATCCTCGACTCTGCTCTGCTCCTGTACTACACCTGCCGCTCTGCTCCTGTTCTACACCTGCCGCTCTGCTCCTGTTCTACACCTGCCGCTCTGCTCCTGTTCTACACCTGCCGCTCTGCTCCTGTTCTACACCTGCCCCTCTGCTCCTGTTCTACACCTGCCACTCTGCTCCTGTTCTACACCTGCCGCTCTGCTCCTGTTCTACACCTGCCGCTCTGCTCCTGTTCTACACCTGCCGCTCTGCTCCTGTTCTACACCTGCCGCTCTGCTCCTGTTCTACACCTGCCGCTCTGCTCCTGTTCTACACCTGCCGCTCTGCTCCTGTTCTACACCTGCCGCTCTGCTCCTGTTCCGCACCTGCGGCTCTGCTCCTGTTCTACACCTGCCGCTCTGCTCCTGTTCTACACCTGCCGCTCTGCTCCTGTTCTACACCTGCCGCTCTGCTCCTGTTCTACACCTGCCGCTCTGCTCCTGTTCTACACCTGCCGCTCTGCTCCTGTTCTACACCTGCCGCTCTGCTCCTGTTCTACACCTGCCGCTCTGCTCCTGTTCCGCACCTGCGGCTCTGCTCCTGTTCTACACCTGCCGCTCTGCTCCTGTACTACACCTGCCGCTCTGCTCCTGTTCTACACCTGCCGCTCTGCTCCTGTTCCGCACCTGCGGCTCTGCTCCTGTTCTACACCTGCCTCTCTGCTCCTGTTCTACACCTGCCGCTCTGCTCCTGTTCTACACCTGCGGCTCTGCTCCTGTTCTACACCTGCCGCTCTGCTCCTGTTCTACACCTGCCTCTCTGCTCCTGTTCTACACCTGCCGCTCTGCTCCTGTTCTACACCTGCCGCTCTGCTCCTGTTCTACACCTGCCGCTCTGCTCCTGTTCCGCACCTGCGGCTCTGCTCCTGTTCTACACCTGCCGCTCTGCTCCTGTTCTACACCTGCCGCTCTGCTCCTGTTCCGCACCTGCGGCTCTGCTCCTGTTCTACACCTGCCACTCTGCTCCTGTTCTACACCTGCCGCTCTGCTCCTGTTCTACACCTGCCTCTCTGCTCCTGTTCTACACCTGCCGCTCTGCTCCTGTTCCGCACCTGCGGCTCTGCTCCTGTTCTACACCTGCGGCTCTGCTCCTGTTCTACACCTGCCTTTCTGCTCCTGTTCTACACCTGCCGCTCTGCTCCTGTTCTAGACCTGCCGCTCTGCTCCTGTTCTACACCTGCCGCTCTGCTCCTGTTCTAAACCTGCCGCTCTGCTCCTGTTCTACACCTGCGGCTCTGCTCCTGTTCTACACCTGCCTTTCTGCTCCTGTTCTACACCTGCCGCTCTGCTCCTGTTCTACACCTGCCGCTCTGCTCCTGTTCCGCACCTGCGGCTCTGCTCCTGTTCTACACCTGCCGCTCTGCTCCTGTTCTACACCTGCCGCTCTGCTCCTGTTCTACACCTGCCACTCTGCTCCTGTTCCGCACCTGCGGCTCTGCTCCTGTTCTACACCTGCCGCTCTGCTCCTGTTCTACACCTGCCGCTCTGCTCCTGTTCTACACCTGCCGCTCTGCTCCTGTTCCGCACCTGCGGCTCTGCTCCTGTTCTACACCTGCCGCTCTGCTCCTGTACTACACCTGCCGCTCTGCTCCTGTTCTACACCTGCCGCTCTGCTCCTGTTCCGCACCTGCGGCTCTGCTCCTGTTCTACACCTGCCGCTCTGCTCCTGTTCTACACCTGCCGCTCTGCTCCTGTTCTAGACCTGCCGCTCTGCTCCTGTTCTACACCTGCGGCTCTGCTCCTGTTCTACACCTGCCTCTCTGCTCCTGTTCTACACCTGCCGCTCTGCTACTGTTCCGCACCTGCGGCTCTGCTCCTGTTCTACACCTGCCGCTCTGCTCCTGTTCTACACCTGCCGCTCTGCTCCTGTTCTACACCTGCCGCTCTGCTCCTGTTCTACACCTGCCGCTCTGCTCCTGTTCCGCACCTGCGGCTCTGCTCCTGTTCTACACCTGCCGCTGTGCTCCTGTTCTACACCTGCCGCTTTGCTCCTGTTCTACACCTGCCGCTCTGCTCCTGTTCTACACCTGCCGCTCTGCTCCTGTTCTACACCTGCCGCTCTGCTCCTGTTCAGCTCCTGTTCTACACCTGCCGCTCTGCTCCTGTTCTGCACCTGTGTCTCTGCTCCTGTTCTACACCTGCCGCTCTGCTCCTGTTCTACACCTGCCGCTCTGCTCCTGTTCAGCTCCTGTTCTACACCTGCCGCTCTGCTCCTGTTCCGCACCTGTGTCTCTGCTCCTGTTCTACACCTGCCACTCTGCTCCTGTTCTACACCTGCCACTCTGCTCCTGTTCTACACCTGCCGCTCTGCTCCTGTTCTACACCTGCCACTCTGCTCCTGTTCTACACCTGCCGCTCTGCTCCTGTTCTACACCTGCCGCTCTGCTCCTGTTCTACACCTGCCGCTCTGCTCCTGTTCTACACTTGCCGCTCTGCTCCTGTTCTGCTCCTGTTCTACACCTGCCGCTCTGCTCCTGTTCTACACCTGCGGCTCTGCTCCTGTTCTACACCTGCGGCTCTGCTCCTGTTCTACACCTGCCACTCTGCTCCTGTTCAACACCTGCCGCTCTGCTCCTGTTCTACACCTGCGGCTCTGCTCCTGTTCTACACCTGCGGCTCTGCTCCTGTTCTACACCTGCCGCTCTGCTCCTGTTCTACACCTGCCGCTCTGCTCCTGTTCAGCTCCTGTTCTACACCTGCCGCTCTGCTCCTGTTCCGCACCTGTGTCTCTGCTCCTGTTCTACACCTGCCGCTCTGCTCCTGTTCTACACCTGCCGCTCTGCTCCTGTTCAGCTCCTGTTCTACACCTGCCGCTCTGCTCCTGTTCCGCACCTGTGTCTCTGCTCCTGTTCTACACCTGCGGCTCTGCTCCTGTTCTACACCTGCGGCTCTGCTCCTGTTCTACACCTGCGGCTCTGCTCCTGTTCTACACCTGCCACTCTGCTCCTGTTCTACACCTGCCGCTCTGCTCCTGTTCTACACCTGCCGCTCTGCTCCTATTCTACACCTGCGGCTCTGCTCCTGTTCTACACCTGCCGCTCTGCTCCTGTTCTACACCTGCGGCTCTGCTCCTGTTCTACACCTGCCGCTCTGCTCCTGTTCTACACCTGCCGCTCTGCTCCTGTTCGCCGCTCTGCTCCTGTTCTACACCTGCCACTCTGCTCCTGTTCTACACCTGCCGCTCTGCTCCTGTTCGCCGCTCTGCTCCTATTCTACACCTGCGGCTCTGCTCCTGTTCTACACCTGCCGCTCTGCTCCTGTTCTACACCTGCCGCTCTGCTCCTGTTCTACACCTGCCGCTCTGCTCCTGTTCTACACCTGCCACTCTGCTCCTGTTCTACACCTGCCGCTCTGCTCCTGTTCTACACCTGCCGCTCTGCTCCTGTTCTACACCTGCCGCTCTGCTCCTGTTCTACACCTGCCGCTCTGCTCCTGTTCTACACCTGTGGCTCTGCTCCTGTTCTACACCTGCCGCTCTGCTCCTGTTCTACACCTGCCGCTCTGCTCCTGTTCTACACCTGCCGCTCTGCTCCTGTTCTACACCTGCCCCTCTGCTCCTGTTCTACACCTGCCCCTCTGCTCCTGTTCTACACCTGCCCCTCTGCTCCTGTTCTACACCTGCCGCTCTGCTCCTGTTCCGCACCTGCGGCTCTGCTCCTGTTCTACACCTGCCGCTCTGCTCCTGTTCTACACCTGCCGCTCTGCTCCTGTTCCGCACCTGCGGCTCTGCTCCTGTTCTACACCTGCCGCTCTGCTCCTGTTCTACACCTGCCGCTCTGCTCTTGTTCTACACCTGCCGCTCTGCTCCTGTTCTGCTCCTGTTCTACACCTGCCACTCTGCTCCTGTTCTACACCTGCCGCTCTGCTCCTGTTCCGCACCTGTGTCTCTGCTCCTGTTCTACACCTGCGGCTCTGCTCCTGTTCTACACCTGCCGCTCTGCTCCTGTTCCGCACCTGTGTCTCTGCTCCTGTTCTACACCTACCGCTCTGCTCCTGTTCTACACCTGCCGCTCTGCTCCTGTTCCGCACCTGTGTCTCTGCTCCTGTTCTACACCTGCCGCTCTGCTCCTGTTCTATACCTGCCGCTCTGCTCCTGTTCTACACCTGCCTCTCTGCTCCTGTTCTACACCTGCCGCTCTGCTCCTGTTCAGCTCCTGTTCTACACCTGCCACTCTGCTCCTGTTCCGCACCTGTGTCTCTGCTCCTGTTCTACACCTGCCGCTCTGCTCCTGTTCTACACCTGCCGCTCTGCTCCTGTTCTACACCTGCCGCTCTGCTCCTGTTCCGCACCTGTGTCTCTGCTCCTGTTCTACACCTGCCGCTCTGCTCCTGTTCTACACCTGCCGCTCTGCTCCTGTTCTACACCTGCGGCTCTGCTCCTGTTCTACACCTGCCGCTCTGCTCCTGTTCTACACCTGCCACTCTGCTCCTGTTCTACACCTGCCGCTCTGCTCCTGTTCTACACCTGCGGCTCTGCTCCTGTTCTACACCTGCCACTCTGCTCCTGTTCTACACCTGCCGCTCTGCTCCTGTTCTACACCTGCCGCTCTGCTCCTGTTCTACACCTGCCGCTCTGCTCCTGTTCTACACCTGCCGCTCTGCTCCTGTTCTACACCTGCCACTCTGCTCCTGTTCTACACCTGCCGCTCTGCTCCTGTTCTACACCTGCCGCTCTGCTCCTGTTCTACACCTGCCGCTCTGCTCCTGTTCTACACCTGCCGCTCTGCTCCTGTTCTACACCTGCCGCTCTGCTCCTATTCTACACCTGCCGCTCTGCTCCTGTTCTACACCTGCCGCTCTGCTCCTGTTCTACACCTGCCGCTCTGCTCCTGTTCTACACCTGCCGCTCTGCTCCTGTTCTACACCTGCCGCTCTGCTCCTGTTCTACACCTGCCGCTCTGCTCCTGTTCTACACCTGCCGCTCTGCTCCTGTTCTACACCTGCCGCTCTGCTCCTGTTCTACACCTGCCGCTCTGCTCCTGTTCTACACCTGCCGCTCTGCTCCTGTTCGCCGCTCTGCTCCTGTTCTACACCTGCCACTCTGCTCCTGTTCTACACCTGCCGCTCTGCTCCTGTTCGCCGCTCTGCTCCTGTTCTACACCTGCCGCTCTGCTCCTGTTCTACACCTGCTGCTCTGCTCCTTTTCTACACCTGCCACTCTGCTCCTGTTCTACACCTGCCGCTCTGCTCCTGTTCTACACCTGCCACTCTGCTCCTGTTCTACACCTGCCGCTCTGCTCCTGTTCTACACCTGCCGCTCTGCTCCTGTTCTACACCTGCCGCTCTGCTCCTGTTCGCCGCTCTGCTCTTGTTCTACACCTGCCACTCTGCTCCTGTTCCGCACCTGCGGCTCTGCTCCTGTTTTACACCTGCCGCTCTGCTCCTGTTCTACACCTGCCGCTCTGCTCCTGTTCTACACCTGCCGCTCTGCTCCTGTTCTACACCTGCCGCTCTGCTCCTGTTCTACACCTGCCGCTCTGCTCCTGTTCTACACCTGCCGCTCTGCTCCTGTTCTACACCTGCCGCTCTGCTCCTGTTCTACACCTGCCGCTCTGCTCCTTTTCCGCACCTGCGGCTCTGCTCCTGTTCTACACCTGCCACTCTGCTCCTGTTCTAAACCTGCCCCTCTGCTCCTGTTCTACACCTGCCGCTCTGCTCCTGTTCTACACCTGCCGCTCTGCTCCTGTTCTACACCTGCCGCTCTGCTCCTGTTCCGCACCTGCGGCTCTGCTCCTGTTCTACACCTGCCGCTCTGCTCCTGTTCTACACCTGCCGCTCTGCTCCTGTTCTACACCTGCCGCTCTGCTCCTGTTCTACACCTGCCGCTCTGCTCCTGTTCTACGCCTGCCGCTCTGCTCCTGTTCTACACCTGCGGCTCTGCTCCTGTTCTACACCTGCGGCTCTGCTCCTGTTCTACACCTGCCGCTCTGCTCCTGTTCTACACCTGCCGCTCTGCTCCTGTTCCGCTCCTGCGGCTCTGCTCCTGTTCTACACCTGCCGCTCTGCTCCTGTTCTACGCCTGCCGCTCTGCTCCTGTTCTACACCTGCGGCTCTGCTCCTGTTCTACACCTGCGGCTCTGCTCCTGTTCTACACCTGCCGCTCTGCTCCTGTTCTACACCTGCCCCTCTGCTCCTGTTCTAGACCTGCCACTCTGCTCCTGTTCTACACCTGCCGCTCTGCTCCTGTTCTACACCTGCCGCTCTGCTCCTGTTCTAGACCTGCCGCTCTGCTCCTGTTCTACACCTGCCCCTCTGCTCCTGTTCTAGACCTGCCACTCTGCTCCTGTTCTACACCTGCCGCTCTGCTCCTGTTCTACACCTGCCGCTCTGCTCCTGTTCTAGACCTGCCGCTCTGCTCCTGTTCTACACCTGCCGCTCTGCTCCTGTTCTAGACCTGCCGCTCTGCTCCTGTTCTACACCTGCCGCTCTGCTCCTGTTCTACACCTGCCGCTCTGCTCCTGTTCTACACCTGCCGCTCTGCTCCTGTTCCGCACCTGCGGCTCTGCTCCTGTTCTACACCTGCCGCTCTGCTCCTGTTCTACACCTGCCGCTCTGCTCCTGTTCTACACCTGCCGCTCTGCTCCTGTTCTACACCTGCGGCTCTGCTCCTGTTCTACACCTGCCGCTCTGCTCCTGTTCTACACCTGCGGCTCTGCTCCTGTTCTACACCTGCCGCTCTGCTCCTGTTCTACATCTGCCGCTCTGCTCCTGTTCTACACCTGCCGCTCTGCTCCTGTTCCGCACCTGCGGCTCTGCTCCTGTTCCGCACCTGCCGCTCTGCTCCTGTTCTACACCTGCCCCTCTGCTCCTGTTCTACACCTGCCGCTCTGCTCCTGTTCTAGACCTGCCGCTCTGCTCCTGTTCTACACCTGCGGCTCTGCTCCTGTTCTACACCTGCCGCTCTGCTCCTGTTCTACACCTGCGGCTCTGCTCCTGTTCTACACCTGCCGCTCTGCTCCTGTTCTACACCTGCCGCTCTGCTCCTGTTCTACACCTGCCGCTCTGCTCCTGTTCGCCGCTCTGCTCCTGTTCTACACCTGCCACTCTGCTCCTGTTCTACACCTGCCGCTCTGCTCCTGTTCTACACCTGCCGCTCTGCTCCTGTTCTACACCTGCCGCTCTGCTCCTGTTCTACACCTGCCACTCTGCTCCTGTTCTACACCTGCCGCTCTGCTCCTGTTCTACACCTGCCGCTCTGCTCCTGTTCTACACCTGCCGCTCTGCTCCTGTTCTACACCTGCCGCTCTGCTCCTGTTCCACACCTGCCGCTCTGCTCCTGTTCCGCACCTGCGGCTCTGCTCCTGTTCTACACCTGCCGCTCTGCTCCTGTTCTACACCTGCCGCTCTGCTCCTGTTCTACACCTGCCGCTCTGCTCCTGTTCTACACCTGCCGCTCTGCTCCTGTTCCGCACCTGCGGCTCTGCTCCTGTTCTACACCTGCCGCTCTGCTCCTGTTCCGCACCTGCGGCTCTGCTCCTGTTCTACACCTGCCGCTCTGCTCCTGTTCTACACCTGCCGCTCTGCTCCTGTTCTACACCTGCCGCTCTGCTCCTGTTCTACACCTGCCGCTCTGCTCCTGTTCTACACCTGCCGCTCTGCTCCTGTTCTACACCTGCCGCTCTGCTCCTGTTCTACACCTGCCGCTCTGCTCCTGTTCTACACCTGCCGCTCTGCTCCTGTTCCGCACCTGTGTCTCTGCTCCTGTTCTACACCTGCGGCTCTGCTCCTGTTCTACACCTGCCGCTCTGCTCCTGTTCCGCACCTGTGTCTCTGCTCCTGTTCTACACCTGCCGCTCTGCTCCTGTTCTACACCTGCCGCTCTGCTCCTGTTCCGCACCTGTGTCTCTGCTCCTGTTCTACACCTGCGGCTCTGCTCCTGTTCTACACCTGCCGCTCTGCTCCTGTTCCGCACCTGTGTCTCTGCTCCTGTTCTACGCCTGCCGCTCTGCTCCTGTTCTACACCTGCCGCTCTGCTCCTGTTCCGCACCTGTGTCTCTGCTCCTGTTCTACACCTGCGGCTCTGCTCCTGTTCTACACCTGCCGCTCTGCTCCTGTTCCGCACCTGTGTCTCTGCTCCTGTTCTACACCTACCGCTCTGCTCCTGTTCTACACCTGCCGCTCTGCTCCTGTTCCGCACCTGTGTCTCTGCTCCTGTTCTACACCTGCCGCTCTGCTCCTGTTCTACACTTGCCACTCTGCTCCTGTTCTGCTCCTGTTCTACACCTGCGGCTCTGCTCCTGTTCTACACCTGCGGCTCTGCTCCTGTTCTACACCTGCCGCTCTGCTCCTGTTCTACACCTGCCACTCTGCTCCTGTTCTACACCTGCCGCTCTGCTCCTGTTCTACACCTGCCGCTCTGCTCCTGTTCTACACCTGCCGCTCTGCTCCTGTTCTACACCTGCGGCTCTGCTCCTGTTCTACACCTGCCACTCTGCTCCTGTTCTACACCTGCCGCTCTGCTCCTGTTCTACACCTGCCGCTCTGCTCCTGTTCTACACCTGCCGCTCTGCTCCTGTTCTACACCTGCCGCTCTGCTCCTGTTCTACACCTGCCGCTCTGCTCCTGTTCTACACCTGCCGCTCTGCTCCTGTTCTACACCTGCCACTCTGCTCCTGTTCTACACCTGCCGCTCTGCTCCTGTTCTACACCTGCCGCTCTGCTCCTGTTCTACACCTGCCGCTCTGCTCCTGTTCTACACCTGCCGCTCTGCTCCTGTTCTACACCTGCCGCTCTGCTCCTGTTCGCCGCTCTGCTCCTGTTCTACACCTGCCACTCTGCTCCTGTTCTACACCTGCCGCTCTGCTCCTGTTCGCCGCTCTGCTCCTGTTCTACACCTGCCACTCTGCTCCTGTTCTACACCTGCCGCTCTGCTCCTGTTCTACACCTGCCGCTCTGCTCCTGTTCTACACCTGCCGCTCTGCTCCTGTTCTACACCTGCCACTCTGCTCCTGTTCTACACCTGCCGCTCTGCTCCTGTTCGCCACTCTGCTCCTGTTCTACACCTGCCACTCTGCTCCTGTTCTACACCTGCCGCTCTGCTCCTGTTCTACACCTGCCGCTCTGCTCCTGTTCTACACCTGCCGCTCTGCTCCTGTTCGCCGCTCTGCTCTTGTTCTACACCTGCCACTCTGCTCCTGTTCCGCACCTGCGGCTCTGCTCCTGTTCTACACCTGCCGCTCTGCTCCTGTTCTACACCTGCCGCTCTGCTCCTGTTCTACACCTGCCGCTCTGCTCCTGTTCTACACCTGCCGCTCTGCTCCTGTTCTACACCTGCCGCTCTGCTCCTGTTCTACACCTGCCGCTCTGCTCCTGTTCTACACCTAACCCTCTGCTCCTGTTCTACACCTGCCGCTCTGCTCCTGTTCTACACCTGCCGCTCTGCTCCTGTTCTACACCTGCCGCTCTGCTCCTGTTCTACACCTGCCACTCTGCTCCTGTTCTACACCTGCCGCTCTGCTCCTGTTCTACACCTGCCGCTCTGCTCCTGTTCTACACCTGCCGCTCTGCTCCTTTTCCGCACCTGCGGCTCTGCTCCTGTTCTACACCTGCCGCTCTGCTCCTGTTCTACACCTGCCGCTCTGCTCCTGTTCTACACCTGCCGCTCTGCTCCTGTTCGCCGCTCTGCTCCTGTTCTACACCTGCCACTCTGCTCCTGTTCTACACCTGCCGCTCTGCTCCTGTTCTACACCTGCTGCTCTGCTCCTGTTCTACACCTGCCACTCTGCTCCTGTTCTACACCTGCCGCTCTGCTCCTGTTCTACACCTGCCGCTCTGCTCCTGTTCTACACCTGCCGCTCTGCTCCTGTTCGCCGCTCTGCTCTTGTTCTACACCTGCCACTCTGCTCCTGTTCCGCACCTGCGGCTCTGCTCCTGTTCTACACCTGCCGCTCTGCTCCTGTTCTACACCTGTGTCTCTGCTCCTGTTCTACACCTGCGGCTCTGCTCCTGTTCTACACCTGCCGCTCTGCTCCTGTTCTACACCTGTGTCTCTGCTCCTGTTCTACACCTGCCGCTCTGCTCCTGTTCTACACCTGCCGCTCTGCTCCTGTTCTACACCTGTGTCTCTGCTCCTGTTCTACACCTGCCGCTCTGCTCCTGTTCTACACCTGCCGCTCTGCTCCTGTTCTACACCTGTGTCTCTGCTCCTGTTCTACACCTGCCACTCTGCTCCTGTTCTACACCTGCCGCTCTGCTCCTGTTCTACACCTGCCGCTCTGCTCCTGTTCTACACCTGCCGCTCTGCTCCTGTTCTACACCTGCCGCTCTGCTCCTGTTCTACACCTGCCGCTCTGCTCCTGTTCTACACCTGCCGCTCTGCTCCTGTTCTACACCTGCCGCTCTGCTCCTGTTCTACACCTGCCGCTCTGCTCCTGTTCTACACCTGCCGCTCTGCTCCTGTTCTACACCTGCCACTCTGCTCCTGTTCTACACCTGCCGCTCTGCTCCTGTTCTACACCTGCCGCTCTGCTCCTGTTCTACACCTGCCACTCTGCTCCTGTTCGCCGCTCTGCTCTTGTTCTACACCTGCCACTCTGCTCCTGTTCCGCACCTGCGGCTCTGCTCCTGTTCTACACCTGCCGCTCTGCTCCTGTTCTACACCTGCCGCTCTGCTCCTGTTCTACACCTGCCGCTCTGCTCCTGTTCTACACCTGCCGCTCTGCTCCTGTTCTACACCTAACCCTCTGCTCCTGTTCTACACCTGCCGCTCTGCTCCTGTTCTACACCTGCCGCTCTGCTCCTGTTCTACACCTGCCGCTCTGCTCCTGTTCTACACCTGCCGCTCTGCTCCTGTTCTACACCTGCCGCTCTGCTCCTGTTCTACACCTGCCGCTCTGCTCCTGTTCTACACCTGCCGCTCTGCTCCTTTTCCGCACCTGCGGCTCTGCTCCTGTTCTACACCTGCCGCTCTGCTCCTGTTCTACACCTGCCGCTCTGCTCCTGTTCTACACCTGCCGCTCTGCTCCTGTTCGCCGCTCTGCTCCTGTTCTACACCTGCCACTCTGCTCCTGTTCTACACCTGCTGCTCTGCTCCTGTTCTACACCTGCCACTCTGCTCCTGTTCTACACCTGCCGCTCTGCTCCTGTTCTACACCTGCCGCTCTGCTCCTGTTCTACACCTGCCGCTCTGCTCCTGTTCTACACCTGCCGCTCTGCTCCTGTTCGCCGCTCTGCTCCTGTTCTACACCTGCCGCTCTGCTCCTGTTCTACACCTGCTGCTCTGCTCCTGTTCTACACCTGCCACTCTGCTCCTGTTCTACACCTGCCGCTCTGCTCCTGTTCTACACCTGCCGCTCTGCTCCTGTTCTACACCTGCCGCTCTGCTCCTGTTCTACACCTGCCGCTCTGCTCCTGTTCGCCGCTCTGCTCTTGTTCTACACCTGCCACTCTGCTCCTGTTCCGCACCTGCGGCTCTGCTCCTGTTCTACACCTGCCGCTCTGCTCCTGTTCTACACCTGCCGCTCTGCTCCTGTTCTACACCTGCCGCTCTGCTCCTGTTCTACACCTGCCGCTCTGCTCCTGTTCTACACCTGCCGCTCTGCTCCTGTTCTACACCTGCCGCTCTGCTCCTGTTCTACACCTGCCGCTCTGCTCCTTTTCCGCACCTGCGGCTCTGCTCCTGTTCTACACCTGCCGCTCTGCTCCTGTTCTACACCTGCCGCTCTGCTCCTGTTCTACACCTGCCGCTCTGCTCCTGTTCCGCACCTGCGGCTCTGCTCCTGTTCTACACCTGCCGCTCTGCTCCTGTTCTACACCTGCCGCTCTGCTCCTGTTCTACACCTGCCGCTCTGCTCTTGTTCTACACCTGCCACTCTGCTCCTGTTCTACACCTGCCACTCTGCTCCTGTTCTACACCTGTGTCTCTGCTCCTGTTCTACACCTGCGGCTCTGCTCCTGTTCTACACCTGCCGCTCTGCTCCTGTTCTACACCTGCGTCTCTGCTCCTGTTCTACACCTGCGGCTCTGCTCCTGTTCTACACCTGCCGCTCTGCTCCTGTTCTACACCTGTGTCTCTGCTCCTGTTCTACACCTGCGGCTCTGCTCCTGTTCCGCACCTGCTGCTCTGCTCCTGTTCTACACCTGCGGCTCTGCTCCTGTTCTACACCTGCCGCTCTGCTCCTGTTCTACACCTGTGTCTCTGCTCCTGTTCTACACCTGCGGCTCTGCTCCTGTTCTACACCTGCCGCTCTGCTCCTGTTCTACACCTGCGTCTCTGCTCCTGTTCTACACCTGCGGCTCTGCTCCTGTTCTACACCTGCCGCTCTGCTCCTGTTCTACACCTGTGTCTCTGCTCCTGTTCTACACCTGCCGCTCTGCTCCTGTTCTACACCTGCCGCTCTGCTCCTGTTCTACACCTGTGTCTCTGCTCCTGTTCTACACCTGCCACTCTGCTCCTGTTCTACACCTGCCGCTCTGCTCCTGTTCTACACCTGCCGCTCTGCTCCTGTTCTACACCTGCCGCTCTGCTCCTGTTCTACACCTGCCGCTCTGCTCCTGTTCTACACCTGCCACTCTGCTCCTGTTCTACACCTGCCGCTCTGCTCCTGCTCTACACCTGCCGCTCTGCTCCTGTTCTACACCTGCCGCTCTGCTCCTGTTCTACACCTGCCGCTCTGCTCCTGTTCTACACCTGCCGCTCTGCTCCTGTTCTACACCTGCGGCTCTGCTCCTGTTCTACACCTGCCGCTCTGCTCCTGTTCTACACCTGCCGCTCTGCTCCTGTTCGCCGCTCTGCTCCTGTTCTACACCTGCCACTCTGCTCCTGTTCTACACCTGCCGCTCTGCTCCTGTTCGCCGCTCTGCTCCTGTTCTACACCTGCTGCTCTGCTCCTGTTCTACACCTGCCACTCTGCTCCTGTTCTACACCTGCCGCTCTGCTCCTGTTCTACACCTGCCGCTCTGCTCCTGTTCTACACCTGCCACTCTGCTCCTGTTCGCCGCTCTGCTCTTGTTCTACACCTGCCACTCTGCTCCTGTTCCGCACCTGCGGCTCTGCTCCTGTTCTACACCTGCCGCTCTGCTCCTGTTCTACACCTGCCGCTCTGCTCCTGTTCTACACCTGCCGCTCTGCTCCTGTTCTACACCTGCCGCTCTGCTCCTGTTCTACACCTGCCGCTCTGCTCCTGTTCTACACCTGCCGCTCTGCTCCTGTTCTACACCTGCCACTCTGCTCCTGTTCTACACCTGCCGCTCTGCTCCTGTTCTACACCTGCCGCTCTGCTCCTGTTCTACACCTGCCGCTCTGCTCCTGTTCTACACCTGCCGCTCTGCTCCTGTTCTACACCTGCCGCTCTGCTCCTGTTCTACACCTGCCGCTCTGCTCCTGTTCTACACCTGCCGCTCTGCTCCTGTTCTACACCTGCCGCTCTGCTCCTTTTCCGCACCTGCGGCTCTGCTCCTGTTCTACACCTGCCGCTCTGCTCCTGTTCTACACCTGCCGCTCTGCTCCTGTTCTACATCTGCCGCTCTGCTCCTGTTCGCCGCTCTGCTCCTGTTCTACACCTGCCACTCTGCTCCTGTTCTACACCTGCCGCTCTGCTCCTGTTCTACACCTGCCGCTCTGCTCCTGTTCTACACCTGCCACTCTGCTCCTGTTCTACACCTGCCGCTCTGCTCCTGTTCGCCGCTCTGCTCCTGTTCTACACCTGCCGCTCTTCTCCTGTTCTACACCTGCTGCTCTGCTCCTGTTCTACACCTGCCACTCTGCTCCTGTTCTACACCTGCCGCTCTGCTCCTGTTCTACACCTGCCGCTCTGCTCCTGTTCTACACCTGCCGCTCTGCTCCTGTTCTACACCTGCCGCTCTGCTCCTGTTCGCCGCTCTACTCTTGTTCTACACCTGCCACTCTGCTCCTGTTCCGCACCTGCGGCTCTGCTCCTGTTCTACACCTGCCGCTCTGCTCCTGTTCTACACCTGCCGCTCTGCTCCTGTTCTACACCTGCCGCTCTGCTCCTGTTCTACACCTGCCGCTCTGCTCCTGTTCTACACCTGCCGCTCTGCTCCTGTTCTACACCTGCCGCTCTGCTCCTGTTCTACACCTGCCGCTCTGCTCCTTTTCCGCACCTGCGGCTCTGCTCCTGTTCTACACCTGCCGCTCTGCTCCTGTTCTACACCTGCCGCTCTGCTCCTGTTCTACACCTGCCGCTCTGCTCCTGTTCCGCACCTGCGGCTCTGCTCCTGTTCTACACCTGCCGCTCTGCTCCTGTTCTACACCTGCCGCTCTGCTCCTGTTCTACACCTGCCGCTCTGCTCTTGTTCTACACCTGCCACTCTGCTCCTGTTCTACACCTGCCGCTCTGCTCCTGTTCCGCACCTGCGGCTCTGCTCCTGTTCTACACCTGCGGCTCTGCTCCTGTTCTACACCTGCCGCTCTGCTCCTGTTCTACACCTGTGTCTCTGCTCCTGTTCTACACCTGCGGCTCTGCTCCTGTTCTACACCTGCCGCTCTGCTCCTGTTCTACACCTGTGTCTCTGCTCCTGTTCTACACCTGCGGCTCTGCTCCTGTTCTACACCTGCCGCTCTGCTCCTGTTCTACACCTGCGGCTCTGCTCCTGTTCTACACCTGCCGCTCTGCTCCTGTTCTACACCTGTGTCTCTGCTCCTGTTCTACACCTGCCACTCTGCTCCTGTTCTACACCTGTGTCTCTGCTCCTGTTCTACACCTGCCACTCTGCTCCTGTTCTACACCTGCCGCTCTGCTCCTGTTCTACACCTGCCGCTCTGCTCCTGTTCTACACCTGCCGCTCTGCTCCTGTTCTACACCTGCCGCTCTGCTCCTGTTCCGCACCTGCGGCTCTGCTCCTGTTCTACACCTGCGGCTCTGCTCCTGTTCTACACCTGCCGCTCTGCTCCTGTTCTACACCTGTGTCTCTGCTCCTGTTCTACACCTGTGTCTCTGCTCCTGTTCTACACCTGCGGCTCTGCTCCTGTTCTACACCTGCCGCTCTGCTCCTGTTCTACACCTGCCCCTCTGCTCCTGTTCTACACCTGCCGCTCTGCTCCTGTTCTACACCTGTGTCTCTGCTCCTGTTCTACACCTGCCGCTCTGCTCCTGTTCTACACCTGCCACTCTGCTCCTGTTCTACACCTGCCGCTCTGCTCCTGTTCTACACCTGCCGCTCTGCTCCTGTTCTACACCTGCCGCTCTGCTCCTGTTCTACACCTGCCGCTCTGCTCCTGTTCTACACCTGCCGCTCTGCTCCTGTTCCGCACCTGCCGCTCTGCTCCTGTTCTACACCTGCCGCTCTGCTCCTGTTCTACACCTGCCGCTCTGCTCCTGTTCTACACCTGCCGCTCTGCTCCTGTTCTACACCTGCCGCTCTGCTCCTGTTCTACACCTGCCGCTCTGCTCCTGTTCCGCACCTGCCGCTCTGCTCCTGTTCTACACCTGCCGCTCTGCTCCTGTTCTACACCTGCCGCTCTGCTCCTGTTCTACACCTGCCGCTCTGCTCCTGTTCTACACCTGCCACTCTGCTCCTGTTCTACACCTGCCACTCTGCTCCTGTTCTACACCTGCCGCTCTGCTCCTGTTCTACACCTGCCACTCTGCTCCTGTTCTACACCTGCCGCTCTGCTCCTGTTCCGCACCTGCGGCTCTGCTCCTGTTCTGATAGTCTGAACTGTGCCCGCCTGCCAGAGTGTCAGCAATGCCCATCTGTACATCACCCATGACCGCCAGTACGTGGTGCCTGCATCTGTCGTTAGAGTGTCCCGTCCCTCTGCGGCGTCAGCTGCTGCTGCCATATGCCGCCCTGGAGTGGTACCTGGTAGCTACTTGCCGCATAAGCAGCTTCTCACCACTAGAGGCTACCGTGAACACCAAGGTAGCTACTTAGTCACGTCCCTCCAGAGTAAGTATGGTTAGTGGCACAGCAGGGCCACAATTCTCGCTCGTGCCAATCAATCTGGGCGCGAGCATTACAGTTTATTTCAAGGTGATCCCTGTGCACATGGCATATTTCTTTTTTCTTTTTTGACAGTTTATGCTTCTTCTTGACATGCCACAGATGGATCTCATTTATTTGGTGGTGCCCTCCATTCCTCTTACATCTTATAATGTGATCAACCCTATTGCATTCTAAAATACCCTTTGAGCCTTTTTTTGGGGGGTATACGTGTAATACTTATCAGTCTGTTTTGTAAGAATATATGAATAAAATTTATTTTTTAGGGTCTAACGTTCAGTCTGGTCATTATAGTTAAGAGACTCTGCTTCTCTAGTTATGAATTGGTTGCCTTGGCTAGATGTTATACAACAAGGGCAATAGGGTAAAGGTACCTTCACACATAACGATATTGTTAACGATATCGTTGCTTTTTGTGACGTAGCAACGATATCGTTAATGAAATCGTTATGTGTGACAGCGACCAACGATCAGGCCCCTGCTGGGAGATCGTTGGTCGCTGAATAAAGTCCAGAACTTTATTTCGTCGCTGGACTCCTCCTGACATCGCTGGATCGGCGTGTGTGACACCGATCCAGCGATGTCTTCACTGGTAACCAGGGTAAACATCGGGTAACTAAGCGCAGGGCCGCGCTTAGTAACCCAATGTTTACCCTGGTTACCATCCTAAAAGTAAAAAAAACAAACACTACATACTTACCTACCGCTGTCTGTCCTCCAGCGCTGTGCTCTGCACTCCTCCTGCTCTGGCTGTGAGCGTCGGTCAGCCGGAAAGCAGAGCGGTGACGTCACCGCTCTGCTTTCTGGCCGCTGTGCTCACAGCCAGTGCAGGAGGAGTGCAGAGAAGCAGAGCGCAGCGCTGGAGGACAGACAGCGTTAGGTAAGTATGTAGTGTTTGTTTTTTTTACTTTTAGGATGGTAACCAGGGTAAACATCGGGTTACTAAGCGCGGCCCTGCGCTTAGTTACCCGATGTTTACCCTGGTTACCGGCATCGTTGGTCGCTGGAGAGCGGTCTGTGTGACAGCTCTCCAGCGACCAAACAGCGACGCTGCAGCGATCCGGGTCGTTGTCGGTATCGCTGCAGCGTCGCTTAATGTGAAGGGGCCTTAAGAAGTTATAAAGCAAGGTCAATGGGGCAGGATGTTGGACACCAGATGAATAGGGCTGGATGTTATACTCCTTCAGCAATCAGACCAGATGTTATACACTGGGGGATACAGGGCCAGACGTAATGCACAGAGGTCAATGGGGTCGGATGTTAAACACTGGGGGATTGGGGTTGGATGCTATATACTGGGGGCATCATGATTGAATGAATAACCTGGTTGTTCAATTGGGGTCAGGAGACACAGGTTGTGTTTGGGTGTGGGGAACATTGTGTTCAACTAATACTATTTTATGAAGAGTTTTAGACCAGGGGACTCAACTGTGTCAGTTATGTGACCATTAGTTTGTCAAAGTTGAGATAAGAGCTAAAGGACAGCCCTTTACCTAAAAACAGTTCCTTTCTTATTCACGGGCTGAATTGAATAAGACTTTACTGCAATACTCCGAGTCCAAATGTCCAGTAGGTAAGTGGCAACGTATCGGAAAAAGGGGGAGTAGACTTAGTTTTCTTATCACATATGACATTTAATAAGGATCAGTTTTAAAGTGAAAACTACAGTATAAAAATTGTAAAGAAAATCTGTGTTTGTATTGAGCGTCATAATCAGTGACTATGAAGGATTCCTGGTTGGCTCATCCCCTGAATTTGGAAAGTTGTATCTAGATGACCACTTTAAAACAAAAGCAAAAAAAAAGGACATTTGCAATCTCCTGAAATAAAACCCGTGTTCAGCATTCGGGACGCAGCGCTTGTGTTGATTTTAAGTTTGGTTGAAGCTATTTCCGTAGCATTAATATTTAAAGCTCCCCTCTGTCTCCAAGCTGAGCTGATGTATAATGATCGAAGAAAACTATCAAGGGATGTTGGCAGGAAAAGTTAAAAGGTGTTTAGTTCTCATGTTACAGCGCCATCGATCATTTGGATTGGTCTGGGGTGTCTCATAAATAAGACTTGGCAAATACAAGTATCGCTACCAGACGTCGTAACTGCTAAGAAGCTAAGAACACAGGACGATTAGTATCTCATTAATGTATGCAAGGCATACCAACTGCCCTAGCAAGTGTCTCTCTTATCACTAACTGACATAATGCATCACATTGTATCACATACAATCTGCATTTAGACTAGGGAGTAAGAGACTTGCAGGAGCAGGGAGAGTGGTTGAATAATCTCTCTAGGCAGGGATTAAGACTTTGCAATCCATTTCTAAATAAATAGTTGTGACAGTTGACCACATTTTTATTTTTTAGGTAAAAAAAATTAACTATATTGTCATCCATAGTGTATTAGGTGCTTTGAGGAACATTTCCATGTTATATAACAATTCAAAAAAGCATTGAAACATTTTTCTGTATTCAACTACTCATCCATACACTATTACGTGGTCAATGGTACATTTCAGTGTTACATTACAGTCCATTGAAAACGTTGAAATATTTTTCTATATGCAATTACTCATCTGAACATAATTACGTGGTCAATGGTACATTTCTGTGTTACATAACAGTCCAAGACTGCGTTGAAACATTTTTCTGTATTCAATTGCTCATCCATATAATATTACGTGGTCTGTGGTACATTTTAGTATTAAATAACTGTACAAAAAAGCACTGAAACATTTTTCTGTATTAAATATGTATTAAATAACTCATCCACTTTGTATTTGCAGATTTTTGTGACATTTCGGTGGTATATAAACAACATAAAGTGTTTCAAAATTTGTCTGCATTCAATTAGTCATCCATATAGTATTTGCTGCTTTGTGGTACATTTACATGGTACATGACAGTTCAAAAAAGTATTGAAACATATTTCTGTATTCAATTACTCATCCATACATTCTTACATGGACGGTGGTACATTTCCATGCTTCATGACAGTTTAAAAAAGCGTTGAAACATTTTTCTGTATTCAATTACTCATCCATATACTATTACGTGGTCTGTGGTACATTTACATATTACATAACAGTCCAAAAAAGCGATGAAACATATTTCTGTAAGCAATTACTCATCAGTATATTATTATGTGGTCTGTGGTACACTTTGGTTTATATAACAGTCCAAAAAAAGCATTGAAACATTTTTCTGTATTCAATTACTCATCCATATACTATTGCATGCTCTGTGGTACATTACAATGTTACATAACAGTCCAAAAATTTACATGGTCAGTGGTATATTTTGGTGTAACATAACTGTCTAAAAAGCATTTTAACATTTTTTTTATTCAATTACTCATCCATATAATATTATGCGGTCAGTGGTACATTTTGGTGTTATACAACAATCCAAAAAAAGTGTTAAAACATTTTTCTCTATTAAATGCTCATCAGTATACTACTACGTGGTCTGTGGTACACTTTGGTTTATATAAAGGTCCAAACAAGCATTAAAACTTTTTTCTGTATTCAATTACTCATCCATATAGTATTAAGAAGTCTGTGGCACAAGAAGTCTGTGTCTGAGGCTGAAGAAAGTCTGAAGCCAATCCAAAGGACTTGGTTGGAAGTAAAGATGGGCGAATATTTCATTGTTCGGTTTAGATTACGATCACCGAATTTGCAATATTCGCTGATTTATTCTTCGAATATTTGCCGAACATGAGACATGAGACAAAAGCTGCCAAAACATATCAAATGAGGGACAGATACTAGGAAAGTGGCCTCAATTCACCCACAGTACAAATTGTAGCATGGCACTGCAGTAATCAGCCATGCATGAGGTGTCATAGTCTGGGCCAGCATTTACAGCTTTCAACTGAACGTTAAATTAAGACTAGGTGTATGAGGCATCAGTGTAGGACTGCTGTTCTGGGAGAGTTGATACCACATACAACAGCTCAACCTGCTTTCATGCTGAGCCATACTCAGGTGGTACAAATATCAGTTCCATAGACTACCATTGTCTGAAAAATCTAAGATAGTACTAACATGGGTAGTTGACTCCAATGAAGTGGAGGCCTGATGTTTTTTGACGCCTACTGCTATATGCAACACACATGAAGGAGACCTCATCATTTCACAGTATAAATAGTATAATAGGGACGGACAGGTCTTCCACTACACCCAACCCAACAGATGGACATCCAACTATGAGTGTTCACATTTTCAAAAATTATTGGCAGACACCACCAAAGTGGCATAAATTTCAACACGGTATAAATAGTATAATAGGGACTGACAGGTCTCCCACTACACCCAAACCAGCAGATGGACACCCAACCAGGACTGCTCGCATTTCCAAAAATTATTGGCAGATACCACCAAAGTGGCATAAATTTCAACACGGTATAAATAGTATAATAGGGACCGACAGGTCTTCCCCTACACCCAAACCAGCAGATGGACACCCAACCAGGACTGCTCGCATTTCCAAGACACCACCAAAGTGGCATAAATTTTAACATGGTATAAATAGTAAAATAGAGACCAACAGGTCTTCCCCTACACCCAACCCAGCAGATGGAAACCCAAATTTCAAAAAATTAGGGCCTGACACCACCGAAGTGGCATAAATTTCACAAGAGTAGAAATAGTATAATAGGGACCGAAAGGCCTTCCACTACACCCAACCCAGCAGATGGACACCCAACCAGGAATGTTCACATTTACAAAAAATAGTGGCATACACCACCAAAATGGTATCAATTTCACCATAGTATAAATAATACAATAGGGACAGACAGGTTTTCCACTACGCCCAACCCAGCAGATGTAGAACAAATCAAGAGTTTTCAAATTTCAAATAATGAGGGCCTGGCACCACCAAAGTGGCATAAATTTCACAAGATGGCCGATGCTTCTCATATATATATATATATATATATATATATATATATATATATATATATATATATATATAAACAGGAACAGCATCTAGTACTACCTCAATAGTGTGCAAAGCTCTCCCAACCAGCAGTCCAAAGGGCCTCCAGTAATAATATCAAAAAAAGAAAAGCAGCACAAAAAATGATACAAAAAGTGGACTTTATTGCCTGAGCAGGCGTGGCAACGTTTCGGATACAAGAATCCTTTTTCAAGCCTGAAAAAGGATTCTTGTATCCGAAACGTTGCCACGCCTGCTCAGGCAATAAAGTCCACTTTTTGTATCATTTTTTGTGCTGCTTTTCTTTTTTTGATATTATATATATATATATATATATATATATATATATATATATATATATATATGAGAGAGACACATGTATATACATATATTTATATTTCAGATAGCGCTAGATAGCAGAAAAGCCGGTAATTCAATTGCCGGCTTTTGCTATCTCCTTCCCAAACCCGACAGGATATGAGAGATGGATACATACAGTAAACCATTTCATATCTCTTATTTTTTTACATATTCCTCACTAGTAATGTTAGAAGTGTATGTGTGCAAAATGTAGGGGCTCTAGCTGTTAAAATAACAGGTTAAATCACGGAAAAAACTGGCATGGTCTCTCTGCCAGAGTGGGAAAGCCAGTGTCTGAGGGCAGATATTAATAGCCTAGAAAGGGACCATGGTTATTGCCCCCCCTGGCTAAAAACATCTGCCCCCAGCCACCCCAGAAAAGGCACATCTGTAAGATGCGCCTATTCTGGCACTTAGCCTCTCTCTTCCCACTCCCGAGTAGTGGTGGGATATGGGGTAATAAAGGGTTAACGTCACCTTGCTAATGTAAGGTGACGTTGAGCCTGGTTAATGGAATGGTGTCAATGAGACACCTATCCATTATTAATCCTATGTTCATAAAGGGTTAAAAAAAACACACACATTAGGAAAAAAGTCTTTTAATGAAATAAAGACACAGGGTGATGTAATAATTTATTAAACGCTCAATCCAATTGAAGACCCTTGTCACCTGAAACAAAGTTAAAATAAAAAAAATATCCCATACCTCTCCGACGTTACAGTCAAGTCCAACGATGTAAATCCATTAGAAGGGGTTAAATAATTTTACAAGCAGAAGCTCTGCTAATGCAGCTGTGCGCCTGCCTGTAAAAAGTGGGGAATTAATGGAATGCAGGGGAACGTAGCTACCTAGACTTGAGGTGCTGCGCCCCCTGGTGGCATAAACTCATATGAACTCGAGCGTGGGATTTTTTCAGAATATTTTCTCACGCTCGTGTTTATATGAGTTTATGCCAGCAGGGGGCGCAGCACCACAAGTCTTGGTAGCTACGTTCCCCTGCATTCCATTCATTTAATTTAAATAAATTATTTAACCCCTTCTAATAGATTTACATCGTGGGACTTGACTGTAATGTCGGAGAGGTATGGGATATTTTTTTATTTTAACTTTGTTTCAGGTGACAAGGGTCTTCAATTGGATTGAGCGTTTAATAAACTATTACAACATCATGTGTCTTTATTTCATTAAAAGTCTTTTTTCCTAATGTGTGTGTGTTTTTTTAACCCTTTATGAACATAGCATTAATAATGGATAGGTGTCTTATTGACACCTCTCCATTATTAACCTGGCTTAAAGGGCCACTGTCACCCCCTCCAGCCGTTATAAACTAAAAGAGCCACCTTATGCAGCAGTAATGCTGCATTCTAACAAGGTGGCTCTTTTAGTTTTTGCTTCTGTTATTCCCTCAATAAAGCATTTTATCATTTTCCCCAAATACCTATCTTTAGCCAGGGAAGCAGGTCTGAAGCCCCCTCTTTGAAGCGCCCAACTGCCGTCACTCATCTCTTCTGGGGCGATTGTCGCTGCCCCCTCAGCGCTGTTATCGTCCGAAATCCGGCACCTGCGCTCTGCTCCTCTGCCTTGCGCAGGCGCATGGAGCATTGGCCGTCTTAGCTCTGATGCCGGGTTCCGGTCTGCGCCTGTGCGGGCAGTGCGGCCACCCTGTTACTGAATCCCCGCCCCGCACTGTGTTATGTGTTATGCATTATGCACAGTGCGGGGCTGGGATTCCTAGTCATGCGCACTGCGCTTGTCAGGCGCCCCCACAGGTCCCCCACCTTCCAGCGTCGGTCTGTGCAGCTGATCCATCCTTGCAGGAATATACAAGTATCCTTGCCGGCGATTGGAAGGAGGATGGATCAGCTGCACAGACCGACGCTGGAAGGCGGGGGACCTGGAGGAGTGTCTGACAAGCGCAGTGCGCATGCCCAGGAATCCCAGCCCCGCACTGTGCATAATGCATAACACAATGCGGGGCGGGGATTCAGTAACAGGGTGGCCGCACTGCCCGCACAGGCGCAGACCGGAACCCGGCATCAGAGCTAGGTCGGCCAATGCTCTATGCGCCTGCTCCAGGCAGAAGAGCAGAGCGCAGGCGCTGGATTTCGGACGATAACAGCGCTGAGGGGGCAGCGACAATCGCCCCAGAAGAGATGAGTGACGGCAGTTGGGCACTTCAAAGAGGAGGCTTCAGACCCGCCTCCCTGGCTAAAGATAGGTATTTGGGGAAAATTATAAAACGCTTTATTGAGGGAATAACAGAAGCAAAAACTAAAAGAGTTAGAATGCAGCATTACTGCTGCACAAGGTGGCTCTTTTAGTTTATAACGGTTGGAGGGGGTGACAGTGTCCCTTTAATGTCACCTTACATTAGCAAGATGACATTAATATATAAACCAAAACAGAAAACAGAGATCCCTAAAAAATAACTTTTAATAGTATCATTTAAAAAGACTATATTTATCCAAGATATTAATAAAACAGTATTAAATGTACCTAGTGGACCCTAGAACGAACTACAATGAGTCCTACCTGGCAGTGGAGGTTGGCACCCTACTTTTCTGCGGTTGGCGCCCCCACTCCTCGACGACTTACCCTTTCAGGCCCTATTAAGGACCTATAATAAAGGAAAGGCTAAATAGGCCCTATTATCAACACCTAGACTAGTACCCTGCCTACCAGTGGAGGTTGGCACCCTAATTTGCTGCGGTAGGCGCCCCCACTCAACGGCGGCTAGCCCTAGGATCCCTAATAATCCCTATAGTTCGGGATAGACAAAAAGATTTTGTCCCACAAACACCACCGATACCCGTGGAAGAAAAGAAAAAAACAGAAAAAATAACATAATAAAACCAAAAAAAACAATGAACTCAAAAATAACAAAAAAGATTGTCACTGTATTCAATAAATGTATCATAGAGGGTAAGCCAAAAATGCTATGATGGAAGCAATATATTTCCCTCCAGATAAATATTGATAGAGCCCAAATACGGGTATACAGGGTGCAATGATATTAATGTCCACAGACAATAACCCAGCACTTAAATGAAATCCACTCTTGTGACACTACATAATATACCAAATGCTCAATATAAAGTAGCAAGTAGTGTGTGTCCATAAATATGGCGCCACCACCATGACAGAGAGTGGACAAAAGGACAACTCAAGAGACAGCCACTGGAATCACAGTCACCACTTGGTAATAGAGTGGCGAAGGCTCATCAGAGTATAAAGCATGAGGCTACAAGGACACAATCGTCCTGATAATGCAAAAATAGACAGTCAGGATTAGACATCACCAGTGTACTCATCTATTTGCTGTATTCTCATGATTAGGATCCAGCTGCTGCCACAAAATGCAGAGCGGTTACATATGGATGGACATCACCAGCATCTGTCAAATGGTCCCCAAACAATTGTTGGGCATTGTTTGGGGACCATTTGACAGATGCTGGTGATGTCCATCCATATGTAACCATCCATATGTTTGGGCTATATCAATATTTATCTGGAGGGAAATATATTGCTTCCATCATAGCATTTTTGGCTTACCCTCTATGATACATTTATTGAATACAGTGACAATCTTTTTTGTTATTTTTGAGTTCATTGTTTTTTTTTTGTTTTATTATGTTATTTTTTCTGTTTTTTTCTTTTCTTCCACGGGTATCGGTGGTGTTTGTGGGACAAAATCTTTTTGTCTATCCCGAACTATAGGGATTATAAGGGATCCTAGGGCTAGCCGCCGTTGAGTGGGGGCGCCTACCGCAGCAAATTAGGGTGCCAACCTCCACTGGTAGGCAGGGTACTAGTCTAGGTGTTGATAATAGGGCCTATTTAGCCTTTCCTTTATTATAGGTCCTTAATAGGGCCTGAAAGGGTAAGTCATCGAGGAGTGGGGGCGCCAACCACAGAAAAGTAGGGTGCCAACCTCCACTGCCAGGTAGGACTCATTGTAGTTCGTTCTAGGGTCCACTAGGTACATTTAATACTGTTTTATTAATATCTTGGATAAATATAGTCTTTTTAAATGATACTATTGAAAGTTATTTTTTAGGGATCTCTGTTTTCTGTTTTGGTTTATATACTTTTCTGAGATTCCGGATTATTTGTGATTGGGTTTTTTGGTTCAAGATGACATTAACCCTTTATTACCCCATATCCCACCGCTACTCAGGAGTGGGAGGAGAGAGTGGCTAAGTGCCAGAATAGGCGCATCTTCCAGATGTGCCTTTTCTGGGGTGGCTGGGGGCAGATGTTTTTAGCCGGGGGGTGGGGGAAATAGCCATGGACCCTCTCTAGGCTATTAATATCTGCCCTCAGTCACTGGCTTTACCACTCTGGCGGAGAAAATTGCGCGGGAGCCCACGCCAGTTTTTTCCGTCATTCAACCCTTTATTTTAACAGCTAGAACCCCCAAATTTTCCACACAGACTCTAACACAGACTCTACTAACATTATTAGTGAGGAGTATGCAAAAAAGAAGGGATATGAAATGATTTACTGTATGTAAACCACTTCTCATATCCTGTCGGGTTTGGGAAGGAGATAGCAAAAGCTGGCTTTTCTGCTATCTAGCGCTGCATGAAATATAAATATACATATATATGTGTCTCACTGACACACACACATATATATATATATATATATATATACCTATACTATGTGTAGACATTAATTTTATCTATTCTATTCTAACCTGTCAGTGTGATTTTACTGTACACCGCACTGAATTGCCGGCTTTTCTATAGAACACCGCTGCGTATTTCTCGCAAGTCACACTGATGGTCCATGTGTAATCCATTTTTTTTCTCGCACCCATAGACTTGCATTGGCGATTCTCGGCCGAGATACGCTGACAATCGCAGCATGCTGCTATTTCACTCGGATCCTGAATACGGCCGAGAAAACAACGGATAATCGGAGCTGCCCCATAGATTAACATTGGGCCGAGTGCTATGCGATTTTTTATCGCATAGCACTCGTCCGTATTACAGACTAGTGTGACTCCGGCCTTAATGACAAAACTCAACTCCACTGCATGGAAGACACTTACAGGACACCGCCTGTTCTCCATCATCGACCATTGCCGGGGTGACACATAGATTGTTTTTAGACTACAAGCAGATGTTGAAAGATATAAAATTAAAAAAAAACCTTCTTGGAGATATAACCGTTCTGGGTCTCATTCAAGGAGTTTGATGTTCACCGTTCATTCATGGGATTATGGTCAGCCCCAGTAAATGCAGGAGCATTAACCTTTCCTGATAAGTGGTTGATTTCAATTGTGCCCAGTGGAGATGGAATCGGAATTGGTGCAAATGGAGTATGTAAAGATCAGGTTCATGGAAAGTATCAGCTGTGCGATGTCAGGATGTCACCAGGTCTATACCGTATGCAAGGCTATGTACATTGATGGGTATATACTGTATACAGGGCTATGTACACTACTGGTTATATACTGTATACATGCATGTAGAGCGATGTGTAATACTGGGTATATCATGTGTACAGGGCTATGTGAACTGCTGGGTATATACTGTATGCATGGTGTGGTAGATCAGTTCTATCGGTTCCTTAACCCCTTTACCCCCAAGGGTGGTTTACACGTTACAATTCTGACCACTGTCCCTTTATGAGGTTATAACTCTGGAACGCTTCAACAAATCCTGACGATTCTGACAATGTTTTCTCGATGCATACTGTACTTCATGATAGTGGTAAAATTTCTTTGATATTACCTCCGTTTATTTGGGGAAAAAATGGAAATTTGGCAAAAATGCAGAAACTTTTGCAATTTTCAAACTTTTAATTTTTATGCCCTTAAATCACAGAGATATGTCACACAAAACACTTAATAACACTTAGTAACATTTCCCACATGTCTACTTTACATCAGCACAATTTTGGAACGAACTTTTTTTTTTGTTAGTGAGTTATAAGGGTTAAAAGTTGACCAGCAATTTCTCATTTTTACAACACCATTTTTTTATCGACCACATCACATTTGAAGTCACTTTGAGGGGTCTATATGATAGAAAATACCCAAGTGTGACACCATTCTAAAAACTACACCCCTCAAGGTGCTCAAAACCACATTCAAGAAGTTTATTAACCCTTCAGGTGTTTCACAGGAATTTTTGGAATGTTTTAAAAAAAAGGAACATTTAACTTTGTTTCACAAAAATTTGATTCAGCTCCAATGTGTTTTATTTTGCCAAGGGTATCAGGAGAAATTGGACCCCAAAAGTTGTTGTACAATTTAATCTTAGTACGCTGATACCCCATATGTGGGGGTAAACCACTGTTTGGGCGCATGGTACAGCTTGGAAGGGAAGGAGCGCCGTTTAACTTTTCAGTGCAAAATTGACTGGAATTGAGATGGGATGCCATGTCGCATTTGGAGAGCCCCTGATGTGCCTAAACATTGAAACCCCCCACAATTGACACCATTTTGGAAAGTAGACCCCCTAAGGAACTTATCTAGATGATTGGTGAGCACTTTGACCCACCAAGTTCTTCACAGAAGTTTATAATGCAGAGCCGTAAAAATACAAAAATCATATTTTTTCACAAAAATGATATTTTTGCCCCCAATTTTTTATTTTCCCAAGGGTAACAGAAGAAATTAGACCCCAAAAGCTATTGTGCAATTTGTCCTGAGTACTCTGATACATTATATGTGGGGGTAAACCACTGTTTGGGCGCATGGTAGAGCTCGGAAGGGAAGGAGCGCCATTTGACTTTTCAATGCAAAATTGACTGGAATTGAGCTAGGACGCCATGTTGCGTTTGGAGAGCCCTTGATGTGCCTAAACATTGAAATCCCCCACAAGTGACACCATTTTGGAAAGTAGACCCCCTAAGGAACTTATCTAGATGTGTTGTGAGAACTTTGGACCCCCAAACGTTTCACTACAGTTTATAACGCAGAGTCGTGAAAATACAAAATCTATTTTTTTCCCACAAAAATGATTTTTTAGCCCCCAAATTTTTATTTTCCCAAGGGTAGCCCTAGATATTGGACCCCAAAAGTTGTTGTCCAGTTTGTGCTGAGTACACTGATACCTCATATGTGGGGGGAACCACCGTTTGGGAGCATGGCAAAGCTCGGAAGGGAAGGAGCACCGTTTGGAATACAGACTTAGATGGAATGGTCTGCAGGCGTCACACTGCGTTTGCAGAGCCCCTAATGTACCTAAACAGTAGAAAGCCCCAACATGTGACCTCATATTGGAAATGACACCCCCAAGGAACTTATCTAGATGTGTTGTGAGAACTTTAAACCCCCAAGTGTTTCACTACAGCTTATAATGCAGAGCCATAAAAATAAAAAATCTTTTTTTCACACAAAAATTAATTTTTAGCCCCCAAATTTTTATTTTCCAAGGGTAATTGGAGAAATTAGACCACAAAAGTTGTTGTGCAATTTGTCCTGAGTACGCTGATACCCCATATGTGGGGGGGAACCACCGTTTAGGTGCATAGCAGAGCTCGGAAGTGAAGGAGCGCCATTTGGAATGCAAACTTAGATGGAATGGTCTGCAGGCGTCACATTGCGTTTGCAGAGCCCCTGATGTACCTAAACAGTAGAAACTCCCCACAAGTGACCCCATATTGGAAAATAGACCCCCCAAAGAACTTATCTAGATGTGTTCTGAGAAGTTTGAACCCCCAAGTGTTTCACTACAGTTTATAAAGCAGAGCCGTGAAAATAGAAAATCATTTTTTTCCACAAAAGTGATATTTTAGCCCCCAAATTTTTATTTTTCCAAGGGTAACAGGAGATATTAGACCCTAAAATTTGCTGTCCAATTTCTCCTGAGTACGCTGATACCCCATATGTTGGGGTAAACCCCTGTTTGGGCGCACGGGAGAGCTTGAAAGGGAAGGAGCACTGTTTCACTTTTTCAATGCAGAATTGGCAGGAATTGAGATTGGACACCATGTCGCATTTGGAGAGCCCCTGATGTGCCTAGACAGTGGAAGTCCCCCAATTATAACTGAAACCCTAATCCAAACACACCCCTAACCCTAATCCCAACCCTAACCATAACCCTAACCATACCCCTAACCCAAACACGCCCCTAACCCTAAACCCAACCATACCCCTAACCCCAAGACACCCCTAAACTTCAAGGTTTATATCACTGAGGCTGATAACATTAGTGAAACATATCTCCCCTCCAGCACAATACCAGTGACTCTCTTACAATGGCTATGTGCACTGCTGGGTATATACTGTATACATTGATAAGGAAGATATTCCATACATTAGAGTTGTCATCATGCCACCACTGTATCCATTGCTTATATTCACTACGTTTAGGCTCAGTGTGGCACTATTAAACCTACAGAACACAGAAGATCCTTAGAGGTACCATTATAACCAGAATGAAAAGTAATATTGGTCCACATCAGAATAATCGAAGAGTGAACTATGGATCCTGGATCATTGGCTGTTGATCATTATATCTTAGTGCTGCCCTCCGGTGGTGAATGCTCAGCAGAAATGCATACGTTAATAAACCATAGCTTCGTGTCTATGGGGAAACCAGGTAACTGATTCTAACATTATGATATAGAACACTTTCCGAAAACATTTTATTACTTCGCGTCCCATCCATTTCCCTTGGTGCTTAGCTAAGCAGCCTGTCATTGCTAATCCTATTACGTGGTAAGGAGCTGTACTAGATTCCACTTCACACTTGTCATTCATCTCATTATGTTCCTGAAGTATAGATACAAGAATTCTAGTCCCATTTTACAGTTTCTGAGAATTTCCTGGTTCTTTACTTCACATGATGGTAAAATTTTGCAATCCGGTGAGAGGAAAAAAAAAAAATCAGTAATGCATTAGTTCTATTTCACAGGTTTATATCCACTGCCGCTGAGCAGCTTGGTGCAATGTCACAGCACAATTTTATTGATGGAGTTTATATAGACATTTACTTATACTAGTTTCCATTTCCATCTATCTCATATCCTGAAAGCCTTTGGTCCAGATGAGCAGTTCTTGAGCAGTATGGACAGATTGCGCTGGGAGCAGCAGGAAAGCTGAGCTGGGATGAAGTGGTGTTGAGGCTCTACAAGAAATGCCGAACTGTGGCAACAGATTTGGAAAAACGATTACTGATGTAGCAGAGTTGGAGCAGCGGTGACTGATGTAGCAGAGCTGAAACAGCGTTGATTGATGTAGCACAGCTGGAATGGTATTTACCGATGTTGCACAACTTGAAGAGCAATGAATGATGTAGCAGGGCAGGAACAGAGTTGACTGATGTATCACAGCTGTAACAGCTTTTACTGAGATTGTGCAGGGATGGAGAGAATGACGTTACACCCCTAGGGAAACCCCTGTAATTTTAAATGTATGAAAATACATAGTATTATGTGCATTATCAACCTGGAGGTTGCAGTTCATGCTAGTCAGATGTGACGGGGTTAAATGTAGGGCCTGCCCATAAAGAGGGGGGGAGTGTAAGGGTGTGACAGAGAATGTCCTACACTTGCCCTTTAAGGCAACAATTGTATTATGAATATTGACTTGAGATGAAGTGAAGGGAGAAATGGGTGCAGACTGAACTGGGAAGTCCCTGGGGAGGAGCAGTTGCCGGCCAGATGATCCCTGGTCTCATCCAGTTTTCTAATCCCAGTCAGAGATATGATTTCATCCGCAAGGCTGGAACTGAAGACATGGTTTATGTCAATTCCAGTTCCATGTGGTTTAAATGTATCCCACAACAGCGGGACCTGGTGACTTTTGTTAAAGTGGACAGGCATAGGAGGTAGTACGCTGTAGCTGTCACCCTATTCTCTCCTGAAGAGGATCGGAGGGCAGCGGAATTTCAGGAAGCCATGAGACCGCAGGCAGCAGCCGTCCCTTAAGCCACCATCCCCAAGGCCATTGAGCCCTGTTTCTCAGCAGGCAGCGGCAGTGTTCAAAGTGAGGGCCACCACACCCAACCACCGAGCCCCGTATCTCAAGAACCAGAAGTGAGGATCTGGAGGGGTAGTGGAGAGTCAATTGCCAGTGATTCTTCCTTGGGCTGCAGCGCAGGGATCCAGCCATGGTGAAGCCATTGGCACCACCATCTTCAAGTACCAGGGTCTGCGATCGGCTACTTACGTTGGGAGAACAAGAGCTCAGGGAAAGATGGGTCTGAAGACAGCTACGGGATAAAGTTAAAAATGGCGACCATAAGTTAAAGTGTCGGATGTAAGTGCTTGTTGCATGTCTAATGGGACAGGAGGCCCTAACTGTGCCGGAGACAGCCAGTGCTGGACAGAATTGGCAGTAAGTTTTGTTTTTTTCACACACACACGGTGTTTCGGGCTGTTGGCCCTCCTCAGTGCGAAGTATGAGAACTGATTTGGCTAAGTGAGAGGCTCTGGACTGAGGTCTAAGGTTTCTCCTTATGGAGAGAGACATACCAGCTCTGGCTTGTCAAGGTAAGGAGGCTTATTCCCCATGCAATGCTCCTCTGGGAAATTTAATATGCAAATTGCCTCTTCAGAGAAAAAGAAGACTTGATCTCAAGCCAAAACACCATGTCGCAAATTGAGATACTGATTTGGCTTTTATCCTAAGTCATATTGCGAGGCTCGCTAAAGAGTTGATTGAGACTTGTAGGATCGCTACTTCTAACAGGTGGCACTATAGAGTTCAAGTCCTCTTTTTGTCTGAAGAGGCAATTTGCATATTAAATTTCCCAGAGGAGCATTGCACGGCGAATAAGCCTACTTACATTGACAAGCCAGAGTTGGTATGTCACTCTACACAAGGAGAAACCTTACCCCTTAGACCTAAGTCCAGAGCCTCTCACCTAGCCAAATTAGTTCTCATGCTTTGCACTGATGAGGGCTAATAAGTCTATTGTTGAGCATTCCGATACCGCAAGTATCGGGTATCGGCCGATACTTGCGGTATCGGAATTCCGATACCGAGATCCGATACTTTTGTGGTATCGGGTATCGGTATCGGATACATAGAGATGTGTAAAATAAAGAATTAAAATAAAAAATATTGATATATTTACCTCTCCGGCGGCCCCTGGTGAGTCCGCGGGTAACCGGCAGGCTTCGTTGTTCAAAATCAGCGCTTTTAGGACCTGAGAATCACGTCCCGGCTTCTGATTGGTCGCGGGCCGCCCATGTGACCACCACGCGACCAATCACAAGCCGCGACGTCACCGCAAGCTATTAGCGCGCTCATTTTTGAAAAATGAGCGCGTTAATGGCTTTCAAAGACGTAGCGGGTTGTGATTGGTCGCGTGGCCGCGACCAATCACTAGCCGCGACGTCACCGCAAGCTATTAATGCGCTCATTTTTAAAAATGAGCGCGCTAATGGCTTTCAAAGACGTAGTGGGTTGTGATTGGTCGCGGCCGCGACCAATCACAAGCCGCGACGTCACCGCAAGCTATTGACGCGCTCATTTTTAAAAATGAGCGCGTTAATGGCTTTGAAAGACATAGCGGCTTGTGATTGGTCGCGTGGCCGCGACTAATCACAAGCCGCGACGTCACCGCAAGCTATTGACGCGCTCATTTTTAAAAATGAGCGCGTTAATGGCTTTGAAAGACATAGCGGCTTGTGATTGGTCGCGTGGCCGCGACCAATCACAAGCCGCGACGTCACCGCAAGCTAATGACGCGCTCATTTTTAAAAATGAGCGCGTTAATGGCTTTGAAAGACATAGCGGCTTGTGATTGGTCGCGTGGCCGCGACTAATCACAAGCCGCGACGTCACCGCAAGCTATTGACGCGCTCATTTTTAAAAATGAGCGCGTTAATGGCTTTGAAAGACATAGCGGCTTGTGATTGGTCGCGTGGCCGCGACCAATCACAAGCCGCGACGTCACCGCAAGCTAATGACGCGCTCATTTTTAAAAATGAGCGCGTTAATGGCTTTGAAAGACATAGCGGCTTGTGATTGGTCGCGTGGCCGCGACCAATCACAAGCCGCGACGTCACCGCAAGCTAATGACGCGCTCATTTTTAAAAATGAGCGCGTTAATGGCTTTGAAAGACATAGCGGCTTGTGATTGGTCGCGTGGCCGCGACCAATGACAACCCGCTACGTCTTTGAAAGCCATTAACGCGCTCATTTTTAAAAATGAGCGCGTCAATAGCTTGCGGTGACGTCGCGGCTTGTGATTGGTCGCGGCCACGCGACCAATCACAAGCCGCTATGTCTTTCAAAGCCATTAACGCGCTCATTTTCAAAAATGAGCGCGTTAATAGCTTGCGGTGACGTCGCGGCTTGTGATTGGTCGCGTGGCCGCGACCAATCACAAGCCGCTACGTCTTTGAAAGTCATTAACGCGCTCATTTTTCAAAAATGAGCGCGCTAATAGCTTGCGGTGACGTCGCGGCTTGTGATTGGTCGCGTGGCGGTCACATGGGCGGCCCGCGACCAATCAGAAGCCGGGACGTGATTCTCAGGTCCTAAAAGCGCTGATTTTGAACAAGGAAGCCTGCCGGTTACCCGCGCTGAGTTCAGGGGCCGCCGGAGAGGTAAATATATCAATATTTTTTATTTTTATTCTTTATTTTACACCTCCCTATGGATCCCAGGGCCTGAAGGAGAGTTTCCTCTCCTTCAGACCCTGGGAACCATGAGAATACCTTCCGATACTTGATGTCCCATTGACTTGTATTGGTATCGGATATCGGTATCGGCGATATCCGATATTTTTCGGATATCGGCCGATACTATCCGATACCGATACTTTCAAGTATCGGACGGTATCGCTCAACACTACTAATAACCCGAAACACTGTGTATGCAAATTGAGATAATGATTTGGATTTTATCCTAAGTAATATTGTAAGACTCGTTAAAGGGTTGATTGTGACTTGTGAGATCGCTACTTCCAACAGGTGGCGCTATAGAGTTCAAGTCCTCTTTTTCTCTGTAGAGGCAATTTGCATAGTGATAGATAGGAACATTAGAATAGGTAAGGCAGTGGCGGGTCTTATTAGTGTGCAGTAAAAGGAATAGTGTGGGATAAATATAAATGTTTGGGAATAGCAAGGTATGGAAGGGGATGGGATCAAGATAAAAAGGGGAATCACTTCCTTGTTTAGTTAGTTAGATGTAGTGTGAGTTTTGTGACAAATGGAAGTTCAAGGTGCAGTGGGATTAAGGCACATGGGCTACATAACGTTCTGGCAGCATGAGGTTGTACCAGATTTCCGGCAGACATTCCTGCAGAACTGAACTAGGCACTGTGAAGTGTGCCTTAAACTCTTCGATACAGAGGAAGCCAGATGGGGAAACACGTGATGGAAATGTAATGTATCTCGGGATTGCTATGGTGCAGGATGGAATATCTTTGGTGCCGACAGGAAGATAAAGCATAGGGATTGTCTGAGCTCTATGTAAGCAAGCGCTTTAGATGTACCGTGGTGATGAAACTGGAACAGGAGGCTGCTATGCCCGATACTGCATATTAAGGACTCATGGACTTGAGCTGTCCAGTAAAGTTGAACTTGTTATAACGAACCAGGTGTCGACTGATGTGTGCGGCTGGTCCTGGACCTAAGGAAGTGTATGCAGAGGAGGCCTGTACACAGCATGACACAAATATACTGGGACACTGTGTGTTTGTTAAGTGCTAGGGTGTGAAAAGTAGCAGCTTGCCCAAGGCTAATACCCTGGGCACCTTACAGGAGGATTGGGGACCTGTGTGTCAGTTCCCATTTTGTAGTTAAAAGTGGGCAGCAGAAAGAAGAAAAAAGGACATCCTGAATGAAAAGTGATCATCTTCGGGTGAGTGTGTGATGAAATCATGAAGTGGGAGCCATAGAAAGAGAATTCCAGTGGTGGCAGTGTGTTCTCTTAAGCTAGGGGTGAGGAACATTTTTTCTTCCAAGGGCCATTTGGATATTTATCCTTTGAGGGCCATAGAAATTGTGCGCTAACTCTGTGTTAGGGGTCAAGTTCCCGCCTCTGCACAGGGGGAATCTCGGGCCATCTCCGCTGCAGTCTCCCATTCTTCTCCTGCCGCAGCGGTGCCTGCTCAGCGGAGATGTCGGTCCCAGCGTCTTGCTCAGTCCCACTCTGTACAAAGAGTTACTGCTGCTTTTCCTGCTTCTGCTATTGAAGCCAGTGCTGGGCAGTGGTGCGCAGACGCTTCTAGGACTGTCCTGCTTTTCTCATTCTGAGCATGCCCAGAGTAAGATCTCTCAGTGGAGATCGAGGGTCACATGTTCAGATACTGCAGCTAAATCCATTGGTCCTCCAGGAAGGTCCTGTATGTGCTCAGGCTCTGTAGCAGCCTCTCATTGGTCCTTCTAGGAAGGTCCTTACCTTGCTGCAACTATTTAAGGCTCCTATGGCCGCACGGCCATGCGCTAGTATCTTTCTAAGTTATGTGCTTTGCGCCAGTGTGGTCATGTAAGATTGTGTTCAGGGACCCGGCTGAAATAAGCCCCTAGAATGCTGGCACCTCCGTCGAGGAGATTGTGTGTTTCTATGTATTCAGGTACCTGGCTGAAATAAGCCCCTAGAATGCTGGCACCTCCGGCGAGGAGTTTTGTGTGCATGCATGACCACTGACTGCTCTCTGTTGGGCAGTTAGCCTGTGCCTCTGTGAAGTCTAACAGGGAGCAGTGCTTTGCTTTCACGGCTACTCTGTGAAATAACAGAGCTAGTCTATACCGCCATATAGTGCCGCCATTGCTAGCAGCAGGTTCTCCTGCACGGTGGACCCCAGGCTGCGAACGCATCAATTACAATAAAACATTTATATTTACTCAGTGCGTTCCGCTAGCCCTAACACTCTGCCCACATAGTATGCCCTGACGCTGACACTGGTGTCAGAACGTAATCTTTCATTGTACGTGCATTAATGTCCTGTAGTGAACACTGTGTTTGTGCACTTACAGAGTAAGTAGATATTGAAAGGCCGGTGGCCATGAAAATACAGCTCCTAGCCCCATCACTGCGGTCCTCAGAAATCTGCCCTGGGGCAGGAGAAAAGGATTTTGTGGGTCATAAATGGCACTGAGGTTCCCCACCCATTAACGATTATGGTAGAATTCCAGGTTAGGTTGAGGACCTCCACACTTGCCCAGTATAGCACCACCTAAAGTTGTGCTTTTTACTGTGACCACTACACTTCAGTAGCCACTTCTTGAGAACCACATAAGGACTCACGTCTGGCTGTAACCTTACTAAATATGCCCCAGTCTTGCTGACTCTGTCTCTCTGACCTCAGCTTGTAAAGCCTGGCCAACAGTAAGACAGTCCAAATAGTCCTTTAGAGACCTTCCTAGAAGTTTCATGCCCTAGGTCTATCAACTTACCTTTGCTTAAGCCTTAAGCAAAGGCAAGTTGAGTCTCTAAAGGACTATTTGGACTGTCTTACTGTCGGCGAGACTATTATGAGTTTTATGTATTGTGTGCGCCTTTTCTGCATTTCTACTGCACACCAACTTGTGTTTTCAATAAAGATTTTTTTGTTCTATTTTAAATCTTGAATACAATTTATTGACCTTACATCTGATCCCTCCATTCTGCTTTTTCTTGTTAACCACCGATTGATTTATCAATTATGCGTTGATACATTATTACAACTAGGTCCTGTACATTCCTATACATGTACACTGTACATTCTGCCTGTTCCTTGTCTGCCCCTTGCATGGTAGCTATAAAGTATGATGCAGACAGGCTGAGGCAGTTTTTATTAATATTAATTAGGGGCGCATATTGATTGCTTTCGATTGCTTTAATTTCAACTTCTTTAAGACAACTGACTGAAAAAGAGCAACTACGGAATTTAGTGTTTTAAGTTCACTATATTTTTGGCCAATATTCATTGGATCACATTTATGAAAAGCTTCTAAAATTTAGACTCGAAGTCTTAATTTTAGTCATATCTAAAATTCTGACGCAAGCACATTCATAAATTTTGTCCTAAAGTAAGAATTTGTGTATTTTGGGACACATTTTTATGTTAAGATTTGAATCGAAATTTCAATTGTGCCTCAACATTAATAATTGAAATTCACCAAAAATTTGTGGACAAAAAAAGTGAGGATGGCTCATAAAATCTTATGATGACAAATTATTATATGTTCTTGCACTATGCTGCTTCTGTACAGGCTAATACAGGGAAATAAGTAATTACCGTAAGTGTATGTATATGTAATGACCCAAAAATGTTGGCATACTTGAAATTGTTCCAGAAATTGAAGTAAGAAAATAATTGCAATTACACATGTTTGGGTATACACATGTTTATTTCCTTAGTCTGTATTGGAATAACACAATAAAGAGCAAAAAAAAGCAAGTTGGACATCAACTCGGATAAACCCCCTAAAATCATGAGGACAAAAATGTTAACACCTTTTCAAAACTGTGAGTAAACAACTTTATTAAAAGCATGTGATGTTGTTCAAACTCACCTGTGTCAAGTAACAGGTGTGGGTAATATTAAAATAACACCTGAAACCAGACAGAAAGGGGATAGGTTGACTCAATCTTTGCATTGTGTGTCTGTGTGAGCCACACTAAGCATGAAGAACAGAAAGAGCAGAAGAGAACTGTCTGAGGACTTGAGAATCAAAAGTGTTGAACAATATTAACAATCACAAGGTTACAAGTCCACCTCGAGAGATATTGATATTCTTTTGTAAAAGGTGTGCAACATAATGAAGAAACTTACAACTTATTGCACTATAGTTAGTCTCCCCAGGACCTGGAAAGCAGAGACAAAATGATGAAAAGTTGCAATACAGGATAGTCTGAATAGTGGATAAGCAGCCCCAATCAAGTTCCAAAGAAATTTAAGCTGTCTTGCAGGCTCAGGATGCATCAGTGTTAGTGCAAACTATCTATCAACATTTAAATTAAATTAAATGCAATGGCAGAAAACTCAGGAGGACCCCACTGCTGACACAGAGACATAAAAAGCTAGACTGCAGTTTTCTAAAATGTATGTGAGTAAGCCAACATCCTTCTGGTAAAGTGTCTAGTGGACAGATGAGACCAAGATAGAGCTTTCTGTTCAGCACATCATTCCACTGTTTACCAATAACAGAACGAGAAAAGAACACTACCTACAGTCAAATATGGTGGAGGTTCTAAGATGTCTTGGGGTTGTTTTGCTACTTCTGGCACTGAGCTCCTTGACTGTGTGCAAGGCATTGTGAAATTTGAAGATTACAAAAGGATTTTGGGTCTCAATGTAGTGCCCAGTGTCAGAAAGAAACCTTTGCGTACTAGGTCATGGGTCTTCCAGCAGGGAAATTACACCAAATGTACATATGAAGTACCCAGAAATGGATGGAAACAAACATGAGAGACCTGGAGCAGTTTGCAAAAGAAGAGTGATCCATAATTCTAGTTGAGAGGTGAAAGAAGCTTCATGGTTATAGGCTACTATGGTAAATGGCATCACGCTCTCTCCCGGACCTGAAGTCCGCTGCCTCGGAGTAACTCCCGACTCTGCCCTGTCCTTCAAACCGTACGTCCAAACTCTTGCCACCTCCTGTCGCCTCCAACTCAAACAAATTTAAATAACCCATCCCTTCCTCAGCCCTCAATCTACTAAAACTCTTGTGCATGCCCTCATCATCTCCCGCCTTGATTACTGCAACACCCTCTGTGGCCTCCCCGCTAACTCTCTTGCACCTCTCCAGTCTGTTCTCAACTCTGCTGCCTGACTAATCTACCTCTCTCCTCGCTACTCCCCTGTTTCACCCCTCTGCAAATCCCTCCACTGGCTCCCAGTTCCCAAACGAATCCAGTTCAAACTATTAACACTGACTTATATAGCCATCCACAACCTGTCCCCTCCGTATATCTCTGAACTAATCTCCCAATATCTTCCCTCACATAAGTTTCGATCCTCCCAAGACCTCCTACTCTCCTCCACACTTATTCGTTCCTCACACAACCACCTCCAAGATTTAACCTTAATATCCCCCATCCTCTGGAATTCCACACCTCAACACATCCGATTATCCACCACCCTTGGATCCTTCAGATGGAACCTGAAAACCCATCTCCTCAGGAAAGCCTACAGCCTGCAATAACCATTCTGCTGCCTCACCACCACTCGAGCTGCCGCCTCACCAACCACGTGAGCCGCCGCCGCCGCCCCACCAACCACCCAAGCTGCTGCATCACCACCACCAGAGCTGCCGCCTCACCAACCACCTGAGCCGACACCGCCCCACCAACCACCAGAGCTGCTGCCTCACCACCTGCCGCCTTACCACCACCAGAGCTGCTGCATCCCAGACCTTCTGTCTCTTCCCCATATCTTGTAGAATGTAAGTCCGCTAGGACAGGGTCCTCTCTCCTCTGTACCAGTCTGTCATTGTAAATTTGTTTACTGTAAACGATATCTATAGCTTTGTATGTAATCCCTTCTCATGCACAGCAACATGGAATTAATGGAAGTGATTGATTAGATATTAATTCCAAAGGTTGCAACAAAATATAAAGTTGAGGGTGTCAATGGTTTTGTCCAGCCCATTTTTGGAGTTTTGTGTGAAATTATGTCAAAGTTACCATTTTTTCTGTTTTTTAGTGTTATTATAATACACACAAAGGAAATATGTTTGTATAACAAAACATGTGTAATTGAAAATATTTTCTGGAATAGTTTCAATAGAAGAACAAAACTTAATATTTGGTACAGAAACGTTTGTTTGCAATTACAGAGATCAGACATGTCTTGTAGTTCTTGACCAAGTTTATGCACACTGCAGGAGGAATTTTTGCCCACTTCTCCATACAGATCTTTCAGGTTTCAGGGTTGTCGCTGGGTACCATTGAGTTTCAGCTCCCTCCAAAGATTTTCTGTTGAGTTCAGGTCTGGAGATTGGCTAGGCCATGCCAGGACCTTATAAAGCCACTTGCCCTGGCTGAGTGTTTAGGGTTATTGTCATCCTGGAAGACCCAGCTACGACCCATCTTCAATTCTTTTACTGAGAGAAGGAGGCTGTTGGCCAAAATCTCCACATAAATGACCCCATCGATCCTCCCTTCAATGTGGTGCAGTCATCCTGTCCCCTTTGCAGAAAAGCACCCCAAAAGTATGATGTTTCCCCCATCATGTTTCACGGTTGGGATGGTGCTCTTGGGATTGTATTCATCCTTCTTCTTCCTTCAAACACGGCGAGTGGAGTTGATACCAAAATGTTCTATTTTGGTCTCATGTGACCACATGACCTTCTCCCATGCCTATTCTGAATCATCCAGATAGTCATTGGCGAACGTCAAATGAGCCTGTACATGTACTGACATGAGCAGGGGGATCTTGCGTGTCTTGCAAGATTTTAATCCATAACTTCACATTGTGTTACTAGCAGTAATGTTTGAGACTGTGGTCCTAGCTCTCTTTAAGTCATTGACGAGGCCCTTCACTATAGATCTGGGCTGATTTCTGACCTTTCTCAGAATCATCCTTACCTGATGAGGTGAGATCTCGAATGGAGGCCCAGACTGAGGAAGATCGACAGCTCTTTAAACTTGGCCATGGAGGTTGGAATGCGATTGATTGAGTTTGTGGACAGGTGTATTTTAAACAGGAAAACAATTTCAAACAGGTGCAATTATTGTAGATAATAAATACAGAGTTAGAGGGCTTCCTGAAGAAAAACTAACAGGTCTGTGAGAGCCCGAATTCTCTCTGGCTGGTCGGTGATCAAACACTTATTTCATACAATAAAATGCAATTTAATTATTTAAAAATTCTCCAATGTGACTTTCTGTTTTTATTTTTAGATTCTGTCTCTCACAGTCTCGTAGTGTACCTATGAGAAAAAAATACAGATCTCTCCATTCTTTGTAGGTGGGGAAACTTTCAAAATCGCCAGTGTATCAAATACTTACAGTATTTACCCACTGTATATGACATCACAAGCCACTGAAAAAAATATTTGTCTTATTTTAAAGCCTACAAAGTCATTAATGTGAGGCGCAGGACTCCCGATTCTTCAGCCAGATCAATTACCGCTGGATGGGAGGGAGGTCTATCAATCTCCTTACCTTCCAGCATTCCCTGCTCTTCTTTTGATTAGCCGGTATGGCGTGACTTCTTGTGTGTGTCACGCTGCAATATTGACATAGCACCAGCTCAGCAAACCCCCCAAAATTGTCAAGAATGATGGGCGGTAAGTAGGTTTCCAAGGTCTCCCTTCCAATGATCACAGGATACTATCCTGGCTGATGGACCAAATACCTGCAAATAAATTATCTCATCAAATTTTTTTTATTTTTATTTGAATTCGTATTTATTTTTTATATATTTTTTTTCTCCTATTTGGGCCTTGAAGCTATGATCTATCCAATGCTTCCACCACACTTCGGGACCTTTAATAACCTTCCTTACTGCCATTACTACCAATTGGTCCTCCACAATTGAGGTCAAGTGACAGGTAAAACTGCCAAAATACCGGGTTTAACTATGGCAATTGGAGCTCTGATTGCAGACATAGCCGGCACCCATTAGAATAGATGGAAATGGCACAAATCTATACTTTTTTGTAGCAGTAGATTTTATTTTCTAATTTCCAGATAGTTAAAAACGCACCCCTTTCTTGTAAAAGCTGGTATCACTTTTAAGAAATTTGGTACAATTTCTGTAAATGTGATCAATGTGTCTTATCACAAAGCCCAAGTAGAAGAACCAGTGGACATCTTGACCAAACTATGAGATGTTTGGCTCCCACAACTGGCTTTCATGCAACATTGTCCCGAGTTTCCACATTTCATGATAAAGGCAATTTATACAAGTGACCCAATGTGCTGTGTTTTAAACAGTAGATGGATACCGCTGGCCTCAATGTCTCAATGCATGAACCACCCACATAATGGAAAATGTGAAAATCTCTCCGGTCCGTCAACTCTTGACAGTGTAAGCAGGAAGTGGATGAATTGCCTCCATGCATCTGCAATCTAGAGAAAGCTCTGTGTGATTGACACACATGCGAATACATACCTTTCCACTTGTCATCGAATGTATGGCTAAGGGATGGACCAGAGAGAACAGCTATAGCTCTTGATGATTTATGGATTCTTTTGTGCTTTTAGAACACTACGGAGCTTTGTGATGCGAGAAGGAGTCGGCATCATTTTACTAAAAGCAAAATCTTAGAAGTGAGGTTTTGCAGTTGTAGTGTAGAAGACACGGTTAGAATTTGGTGAAATAGAAACACAGTATATAGTAAAAAAAAACCTTTACTCGCTGTATACTCGCCATCACTGTCATGCACTTTCAGATCAAAGTTAAATTTTTCATTTAAAAAATGTACACAAAAATGTTATTTTTGATGTTGTAGATTCGACAAGTCACCGATTAGAAAAACAGCAATTCATTTTCTTACACTATTTTCTTACACCTTACAGGAAAAAAAATCTTGTAAGGCCAGTTTCATGTATCCGTGCTTTGTTGTCTGAGTATGGACTGTGATGCTCGGACTGGCCGGACGTCTCCTGACTCAAATTTGATGGGCTTATATTAGGCTACTGATTTCGGGTCAAGAGACCTACGGCTGGTCCAAGCATCATAGTTCAAATACAGACCATGAAACTATGATGTGTGAAATTGGCCTTAAAGTGACATTTAGAAAATGAATAAATGAAAATGAATATTTGCTTCAGTGGGTAAGGGGCTGGTGACACGAGGAAAAGTTCCTGTTTCACCTCTCTTATGTTGCTGGAAGGCTGTATAGTGGAGAAATGAGCTTGTACACAATGGTGACTATCAATATCATCATTCTTCCGACTCCCACTTGAATCTTCTTCCACATCCTCCTAAACACAGGCACAGAATCAAGAAGTAAAACTTTTTACAATGCTCCATGACATCACATGTGTAGGGATGAGCGAACCCGAACTGTAAAGTTTGAGATTCGTACCAGGCACCTAGTGTCTGGTGCTGAACTCCAAACCCAAACTTCTGCTTGAGATCCCTATCACAGAGAGAGAGAGATTTCAATGGGGTTCAGGTTCAAGTTTGGGTACAGTTCTGGTACACGAACAAAGCTTTGGACTAAAGTTTAGGTCAGGTAACAGAACATGAACTTCCACAGGTCCGGTCATCTCTGCACATGAGCCCTGCACTCCTAATATTGCAAGTAGAACATTTCTCATGTTTAAGAATTGAAATTCTAGAATTTAAAAGGGGTTGTCCAGTGAAAGAAGTTATCAACTATCCGTATAATAGGTGATAGCTTCTGAATCTGAAGATTTTTATCCTAGTTAGAATGGAGTGACAGTGCACAAGCTCAACCAATTCTCCATTCTTTCTCTATCTGCGAGAAAAGCTGAGACCGAATGAATGGAGCGGACGTTGTGCACTGCCGCTCTGCTTTAATGAAGACAACCTCTTTACCATCATCCTATGAAACTCTTGTGTATCTGGTGTTAAAGGGATGAAATTCTTTCAAATATTCATGTGTCGCTCTAAGCCATTTTTGGGGGCTGCTTTTGGTTCTAGACTGTGGATAGAAGCATGACACCAGCTTGGTACAATGTTTTGTCATCAGAGGCAATACTTACAGAAGTTCATAAAGGTTATATATTCTTGGCATCTGAGTAATCAGTTTTCACATATTGGTTAGAGTGATTTTATTGTTGTCAGAGAGCACGGATGAATCCATCGTAGTATTGAGAAAAACGGTCTACCCCCAAGCAGCATGTTGGATAGCTTCCTCTCCAGCCTAAACACTGACCCCAAGCTCAGTATTGGGTATCAGCTTCTCACAAGTCTTCGAAGCAGGTAACACTGAAGACTACATCGGGATTGCTCAAACGGAACCGTGACCTTTATTTTTTCCCACTCTCCTATCTATGTGGGGGATGATCCGTACTTGCCACATTTGTGTCTCCAAGAAATGATGTCAGCAGTGAACATCCATCCAGCCATCCGTTCAATTATCAGTCCAACCATATGTCCGTCCAACCATCTGTCCAACCACCCATCCAACCGTCTGTCCACCTATACGTGTGGCACCCGCCCCTCTATTCCTTACACATGTTGTCCCTCTAGGAGTATCTGGGAAAAGATGTATGGAATAGGTTGTTGCAAAACTTCTAAGCCAACAAGTTGCATCACACCTTCCTTTTATCGAGAAAATATCCTCTGTGTTTTATTCCTAATGAGCTCTTACATAAATTTGTTCTAGTGTTTTTTATTAAAAAGATACTTCCTATGGGATTTTATGAAAAATTCGTGATTTCTGATCAATATTTGTCTTTACATAATTTATTGGTTAAATTAAAAATTGGTTTACAAAAACAGTGGTCCTCAGCATTGATAAGGTGACAGAAGCATGCAAAATCCATGAGGAAGCTGCCTGTAGTTAAATACATCAATTACTAGAGCGGTCCGTGCTTGATAAACATCCCCCACTTCATTGCATTACTGATGTGCACAAGTGGACGCTCATATCATATTGATGTGTACAAATGAATGACTGCGGCCCTCCTCCCCACAATCCATGTATAACTCAATGAGCGGCCGCGGCGGCTTTCATCACATGCGCTTATTGTACAATGCCATCCAACAGCGCAAACATGGTGAGCCACATAAACAAGAAAGAAAAATATAACGGCACTGCTGTGGGGCCAGACAACCATATGCTGAATGGAGTGCTTTCCGGATGGAGACCGCATCTATGGACTCCGGGTGCTCATGCCAAAACAGGGTATATGCCGCAAAAAAGAGAAATGCAGATAGCACTCATCGGTCCTTAAAACTTCATCCTTTTGTCAAACTTTAAAATGTCATGGCCAGAGGAACAGGTTGCTGGGATGTGCGAGCTGGTGTAAGACGACGGCCGTTTCGCGCCACTCAGCACTTCAACGGGTTTATACGTCAGAGGATATGATTATTGCCCCCATGTGGATTTCACGGTCCATGATATGCATCCGACAATAGGGGCAATAATAACTCCCTGACAATTTTATATTAAGATATGGTTTCTCCAGTAATGTGATATATGTATCGTCTCTCTTTTCTCTTTACTATACAGACATTTTGATATGAGTAATGTGGCAATGTTTTTAACCGTTGTATGTCTTTTGCACTTTGTCATGTGGTTGATATAATGGGAAGAGCATGTCCTGGACTAAGGTATATCACTCACTGTCATATCCTCTGATGTATAGATCCGTTGAAGCGCTGAGTGGTGCGAAACGGCCGTCGTCTAACACCAGCTCGCACATCACAGCAACCTGTTCCTCTGGCCATGACATTTTAAAGTTTGAAAAAAGAATGAAGTTTTAAGGACCGGTGAGTGCTATCTGCATTTTTCTTTTTTTGCTGCAAACATGGTGAGAATGAGAGGTTTATGTTTGGAATATTAATCCCTGTCCGAGTAAGAAACCTTTCATCAGGCAGACTTCCTTCATAGTGATGTATATCTCTAAGACGTGTTGCTGCTATCTATCTATCTATCTATCTATCTTATCATCACAATCTTGATTTCCTATCAGTATGTCCTTGGAGTGTAGGAGGAAACCGGAGAACCTGGAGGAAACTCATGCAAACACATGGAGAACATACAAAATCCTTGCAGATGTTGTCTTTGGTGGTATTTGAACTCAGAACCCCAGCGCTGCAAGGCTGCAGTCCTAACCATCTATCTATCTAATCTGTCTGTGAACCAACTGTGATTCATTAGAGTATTTTAATAGCATGCTCAATTAATAAAACAATTGATCCTACCCATCTTCCTACCCCTGAAGACAATAATCTCGCTATGTGTATAGTGTCATGCGGTTTTACATGTAACATGAATAGTGATATGCGTCTTCTATATTGTGTGATGGTAAAGTAAAGGGTATAATGTAAAGTGTTAATGTACAACGTGAATAGTTCCTAGTGCAGGGAAAGTGCAGCATTAGAATAAAGATAACATAAGTCATGTACATATAGTTAAGTGGCTTTTAGGACATAACATGAGAACAATAGGTTTAGTCTAGAGAATAGGAAACAGTTAATGGATAGAAATAGGACTAGAGTAAAGGTACCTTCACACTAAACGACGCTGCAGCGATCCAGACAACGATCCGGATCGCTGCAGCGTCGCTGTTTGGTCGCTGGAGAGCTGTCACACAGACCGCTCTCCAGCAACCAACGATGCCGGTAACCAGGGTAAACATAGGGTTACTAAGCGCAGGGCCGCGCTTAGTAACCCAATGTTTACCCTGGTTACCATCCTAAAAGTTAAAAAAAACAAACGCTTCATACTTACCTTCCGCTGTCTGTCCCCGGCGCTGTGCTTCTCTGTACTGGCTGTGAGCACAGCGGCCGGAAAGCAGAGCGGTGACGTCACCGCTCTGCTTTCCGGCCGCTGTGCTCACAGTGAGTGCAGGAAAGCACAGCGTCGGGGACAGACAGACGAAGGTAAGTATGAAGCATTTTTTTTTTTACTTTTAGGATGGTAACCAGGGTAAACATCGGGTTACTAAGCGCGGCCCTGCGCTTAGTAACCCGATGTTTACCCTGGTTACCAGCGAAGACATCGCTGAATCGGTGTCACACACGCCGATTCAGCGATGTCAGCGGGAGAGCCAGCGACCAAATAAAGTTCTGGCCTTCTAGCTCCGACCAACGACATCACAGCAGGATCCTGATCGCTGCTGCGTGTCACACTGAACGATATCGCTAGCCAGGATGCTGCAACGTCACGGATCGCTAGCGATATCGTTTAGTGTGAAGGTACCTTAAGAGAATGGTGGACAATTCCTGGTAGTGATTCAGACAAGGAACTACAGTGACAAGGTCAAGTTTAGGTGCAGTGGGCTGCTAGGGCCAGCATGGGCCAATCTTTCAAGGCACTGGGAGGCCTTTCTGAAATCCCTTTATGGACATTCATGCAACATCCAGAGCCTAAAGGTTCCTTCACACTCAGCAACTTTACAACGAGAATGACAACGATCCGTGACGTTGCAGCGTCCTGGATAGCGATCTCGTTGTGTTTGACATGCACCAGCGATCTGGATCCTGCTGTGATATCGCTGGTCGGAGCTAGAAGTCCAGAACTTTATTTGGTCGTCAGATCAGCGTGTATCGTCGTGTTTGACAGCAAAAGCAACTATGCCTGCAATGATTTACATGGAGCTAATGACCTGTGACGACCTGTGAGAACGATAAGTGAGTAACCCTTACGTCACTGGATCGCTTCTGCATCGTTCTGGAGCTGCTGTGTTTGACATCTCTACAGCGACCTAAACAGCAATGCTCCAATGATCTGCTCATTGTCTATATCGCTGCAGCGTCGCTGAGTGTGAAGGTACCTTAAGGCTTGGTCCAGGTACAAAAAATGTGCCTGGTCTTCTGTCATCTTGAGATCGGTGGAAATGGAATCATGTGAAGGGCATGAGACTGGTTCTGGGTGCACTGATAAAATGGACAGGAAATTCCTGAGGTCAACGGAGTCAGTGGGCTTAGGGATAGTCCAGGATGAACAAGTGGTAGAGCTGAAGATACGTTGTGCTAAGGAAGTAAGAAACATGAAGTAATGTGCCCTATCGCACTTATTACACCTTGATAAACTTGAAGTGAGCAGTAAACATTTGCTTGCTGCAATGAACTGCTTGTCCCCTGAATTGTTTCTGGTGTCTCCTGAGGATGGAAGACTGGGGAGGCCTGCAGCCTACAAATGACTGTGATGCACCCCCATCCGGTAGAACACTGGTATTAGGACACTGTTTTCCTGTAAAGTGCTAGAGGGTAAATGAACAGCTGTTCTGTCATGACTACTGCTCTTTGCCACTGTATCACCAGCGTCCCTGCATGAGGCCCACTTCCCCCGGCAGATATGCCGACTCACTCACTGCCATGGCCCCGTTCTCCCTCCTCTTTCTCCTGCTACTGCTGCCCACGGTCTAAGCACAGCTCGCTGATCCCTTGGCACTGTGCTTAGGGCGCATGTGTGGTCCCATCATCTTAAAGGGTCAGCGTGTGCCATCCTAAAGTGTCTCCAGGCAATGGCTTGGAGACACTTATTATTCAAGGTACCTCCACCTGTTGGGAGGTGCCTTTAGAACATTGTTAGTCTCTTCCTAAATACGCTTTCTAGTTCTCAGGTCTCAGTCTGCTTGTTCCTGCTAGTGATTGTCTGTAACCTTCTTGCTAATACTCGCCTTGTCAGTCTATAGTACAGCCGCATGTACCAGCACCTGCCTGCCAGTATGTGCATCAGTCGGTTTTGCCACACCTGCTGTGCCAGTCCATACTTCAGCCGGATAAGCCTGCACTTGCTGTGCCAACCTGTGTATCAGCCGGACCTGCCAGCACCAGTCATGTCAGTCTGTATATCAGTCGGACTCACCAGCACTTGCCATACTAGCCGTACCCCTGCCTCTGCCTGCCTGTATGAGCTGGTCTTTATTTCCAAGCCGTTGCAGCTGCCAGTCACTTGGTGGTCAACTACCTTGCATCCGTGGTCTGTCCTGGAGTAGCACCTGGTGTTCATCGAGAGCTAAGCCTAACTCCACCATCAGGGGCTCTAGTGAAAATTCTGGTGTTCACCAAGTCATGTCCTTCCAGGCTTTCCTCGGACCACAGCACAGTGGTTTCACCACTCCTGTTACAGCCGCTTTACAATTTCACAAGCAAAATAAATACACCTATTATCTTCTCTGGGGAAGAAATGGTCTCTCTTTGGTAACAGTGATTACTTACATTCCTTTTTGTAGCTATCTGTGAGACTCTTGCTCCTGTCTGCTGGGAGTTCTTGACTGATGGTAGGTTTCTCAATAGCAGATTTCAATTCTCTCCAGAGATTTTCTGTAGGAGTGAGATTAGGATTCATTTCTGATCAATGTATGAGTTTAGTTTTCCTTCTTGGCCATTCTTTATGATATGTTTGGTCATTATCCTGCTGTAGGCCAGTCTTACAGTTTTCATACACTTGGGAGCACATTTTACTCTAAATTGCTGTGATAATCCTGCAGGGACAGTATGTTCCGATGTCAATGTTCCAGAGACAACAGAGCGGCCACGAAACATTATGGATCCTTGGCCATTGTTACAGTAGGTATAAGTCACCCAACAAGTTGATTCTGAGATGTGGAACTGATCCAGCAGAGCTGAAACTACAATGGTGGTGGAGTATATCAGATATGTCCCACTACTAGTGTTGAGCATTCCGGTACTGAAATATCGACTGATATTCACTGTATTGGAAATAAAGTTCACCAAACACTCCACTTTACAGTTGTGTAGGCCACATTAGCTCATATTAAAGTCTAGTCCACACTTTATAAAATTATTGTTTCTTATATCTGTTAGCAGCTGTTCAGGAATAAGCACACTAAGCCCTTAGTACTTTTCTGCCTAACTTTATCAATCTACCAAGATGAAGAAGGCAGGGAGTAAGGCACGTGGTCATGGGCGTGGAGTTTATGCAGGGAGATGACGTGGGGATTCTGTGCCTGCTGCGGGCACCAGTTACTCAGCATCCCCCAGTTTCACCAGGGAACAGTCCTTTATGCGCAGCTTTGTAGGAGCTCGCCGTAGCCCACTGCTGCGGGAGGACCAACTTAAAGCCATTGTCGGATGGATGGCAGCTAGGTCCTTGACCCATCTAGGCGTGAGGTACAGGAAGGTGGTGGGAGCAGCTCTGAGGAAAAGATTCCCCGAATGGCCAAAAAAGGAGGGAGAGGGAGGGGGCAGACTCGGTTGCCTGTAGCCTCCACTTCAGCACCCATTAGGAGCATGCATCTTCCAAAACCCAAAACGGGTGCTCCCAAGACTTGCAGTGCCTGGTCCTTTTTTGACACAGTTGCAGATGGCATTTGCTTTGTCAAATGCAAGCTGTGTAATCAGAAAGTGAAGAGAGGGAAAAGTGTCAGCAACCTCAATACCACAAATATGTGGAAACATGTGTGAACCAAGCACGTGGTGGAGTTTCAAAGACACACTGAAGACCTAGGCCAACCTACAGCGTCACCTACTACCTCTTCAGCTCGTGTTGTAGCCTCTTCCTCCAGCTCACACACAGCTGGTTCGGCTTCCTCACAGGATTGCCATGGAAGAACCCCTGGCACTGTTGTACAGAGACAGTGTCATTCCGCACACAGCACCACGTTCCCTGTCATCCTCACACTCCCAGGCCAGTCTACAGCCATCGATAGCACAGGCATGGGAGAAAAGGCGCCCCTACTCGGCAAACCACCCCCGAGCACATTCAGTGAATGCTGGCATTGCAAAACTACTGTCCCTTGAAATGCTATCATTCAGGCTGGTGGAGACTGACACCTTCCGTAACTTCATGGCAATGGCAGTCCCACAATCCAACGTGCCCAGCCACTTTTATTTCAGCAGGCAAGCCGTCCCTGCCCTGCAAAAGCATGTGGAGGGAAAAATTAAACATGTCCTACTAAACGCCGTCAGTAGCAAGGTCCACCTGACCACCGATGAGTGGACCAGTAAGCATGGACAGGGACGATACCTTTCCCTCACTGCCCATTGAGTAAATGTTGTGGAGCCGGGTACAGATCTTGAGAGTGGCACTGTACATGTTCTGCCAACTTCAAGGATTGCAGGAATCCAGTCTGTACACGTTGACTCCTCATCATACTCCAGTTCCTCTGAATCAGCGCTGCAGGAGCCGTCACGGTCTACCTCCACATGGACCCGTGAACGCTTACCTGTTACGACCGATATGAGCACAGCCATGGCCAAACGTCAACAGGCCGTATTGAAATTAATTTCTTTGGGGAATCGAAGCCACACAGAGCAGAAGCTCTGGAATGCCATCAAGCAGCAGAGCGATGTGTGGTTTGTGCCAGCGAACCTCCAGCCAGGCATGGTAGTGTGTGACAATGGCCGAAATCTGGTGGCAGCTCTGGGCCACATTCACACTACTACTGATTTTAAACTTGCCCCAATTAGGCCTTTGCCTCCACTCTGTTTCTAGTATTTACCTTGGGTTCCAGCACTGCCAGCTGTTTCCCGGCAGTGTCTTTTGGCACTGGTACTCCCTCCTGCCCAGCCTGGTTCCAGCACGCCAGCTGTTTCTGGGTAGTGTCAACGTCACTTTGCCTCCAATACATTGTCCTGTCGTGTGGCGGTCGGGTTAGATGACTCTATGGTGCCTGCAGTTTTGGTGCTTCCTATGTGGGCTGCGGGAACTGGCAATGAAGGCTGGTTCCATAGTGCCAATAGGACAAGCACCCCCTGTAGGACTGTGGGTTTCGGTAACTCCGGCTGGCTCGCGGCCTTGCAACTTTTTTTTCATGTGTACCTTCTGCTGCCTATCTGAGTTCCAGTACCATTAGCTGGTTCTTTGGAAGTCAATCTTGAATATGTCCCCCTGGGTTCCAGTAACATCAGCTGGTTCCAGGCAGTACCTTTGGATTAGGTGCCTCGTTCTTGGTATCCAAGTTCCACCAACGTCTGCTGGTCCTTGGTAGTGCTTTCTGGCACATGTACCTCCTGCTTAGTAACTGGGTTCCAGTACCATCAGCTGGTCCTCGGTAGTTCCATTGGCTCTTGTACCTTCTGCTACCCATCTGGGTTCCAGTACCGTCAGCTGGTTCTCGGCAGTTCCTCAGCCTTCTTGTACCTTCTGCTACATTTCCAAGTTCAAGCTTTTTGAAATGGTTTTTGGTAATTTCTCTGGATCACCCTGACGACGACCCTAAAGGCGACGACCCTGAAGAACACCCCGAAGAAGATGACAACCCCGAAGATGATGACCCTGAAGACCACCCCGAAGAAGACGACGACCCCGAAGACAACAACCCTGTAGATGATGACTCTGAAGACCACCCCGAAGAAGACGACCCTGAAGACAGCGACCCTGAAGACCACCCCGAAGAAGACGATGACCCCGAAGACGACAACCCTGAAGACGACGACCCTGAAGACCACCCCGAAGAAGACGACGACCCTGAAGACGACGACCCTGAAGATGATGACCCTGACGACCACCCTAAAGATGAGGGCCCTAAAGACGACAACCCTGAAGACCACCCTGAAGAAGACGACAACCTCGAAGACGACGACCCTGAAGACGACGACCCCGGAGAAGACGACGACCCCGAAGATAACGACCCTTAAGACAACGACCCTGAAGACCACCCCGAAGAAGACGACAACCCCGAAGACAACGACCCTGAAGACCACCCTGAAGATCACCCCAAAGAAGACCAAGAAGATGACCCTGAAGAAGATGACCAAGAGGAAAAAGAACAAGAAGACAACCACCAAGATACAGAAGAACAAGAGACAGAAGCCCAAGAAGCAGAAGAACAAGAAGCTGCAGAACAAAAAGCAGAATATTAAGCATAAGACTAAAAGATTTCTAAATTATAAGCAGAAGAAGACTAAGCAGTGTATGGGGGTGAGTCCGTTCCTCCTCGTGGTGCCCCTGGATAAAGCCTGATGCTGCAGGCCAAACTGAACGTGGACAAATCCTGTTGTAAATCTTTTGTGACAGGCTGAACGGAAGGTGTAATCTTCAAACTTTTATAGATATCAACTACAGGAATGCCTGTCACAAATAAGAATATGATGAAGAAGAATATGAAGAAGATGAAGAAGTAGAATATGAAGAAGAAGAATAGTTGAATGAGAAGAATATGAAGAATGTAAAAAAAAGAATTATAGGAAGAAGGTGAAGAAGAAGATGAATAAGGTGAATAAGAAGTTGATGAAAAAGATGCTGCTGCTAAGGATGATGAAGGAGAAAGTGTGGGAGAAGTAAAAAAGAAGGTGAAGAGCATGGAAGTAGTGAAACATAAATATTTGACAAAATATAAAAATGCTTAACATAGTCAATATCTTTGTAACTCTAAACGTCTTAAAAATAAATGTAATTCCTGCTGCTCCATTTGATTGGGCTAAACCTTTATGCTTTTAATGTCTCCTCCACCTCCCCCAATACATCCTACATTATTCTTAGTTGTTTTCCTTCATGTAGAATTAACCTACAAGGAAAGAAAGGGTTTATTTTCATTCCGATATTTGTGTCCCATTGACTTGCATTGGTTTCCGGTATCGGAATCGGCGATATCCGATATTTTTTGGGTATCGGTCCCATCCAATCTGATCCGATATTCCCGATATCGGAAGTTATCGCTCAACACTACCCACTACTGAAGCAAGTAGGGGTGGGAGAATCACAGATGGACTTCAGTGAAAGAGAATAGATAAATAGTACCAGCCGTAGATGGGAGTAAGTGCAGTGTTTGGCAGAGTAGGAAAGTGTGATTAACTCTTAAAAGACCAATGAAGCTTTTATTTTTGCACTCTTTCCTCCACTTCATAACTCTAGAAAGAAGAAATGTGAGCACCTATTTTTATTGGACGAGTTGTAGTTTTGAAGAACACCATTCGTTTTACCATATAATGCACTATAACACAGGACAAAAAAAAATAGAAATGACACGAAACAAATATCGATTTTTTTTCTATTTAAGTGATGGAAAAAAAATCTGAATATTACAAAAATATAATTTCTTTGCTTTGTGTTAACAGTTTCTGAGATCTGTAACATTTTTATTCTCTGCTAATAGGGCTGAGTGAGTTCTTGTTTTTTGTGCACTGAGGAGATGTTTTTATTGATATCAACTTTCTGCACATAAAATGCTTTCCTTGAATATTATTACATTATTTTAGAGAAATGAGGTGACAAAAAAAGCAATTCTGGTGTTTAGATTTTTTTTCTCTTTATGGTGTTTACCTTAAGGCCGGGGTGACACTTCCAATTGCATTGCGATAAACTTGTGCGAGTCTCTTGCATCAATACCCGGCACTGCCGCCGGCACTCGGGACTGAAGTATGCGGCTGCATAGAAATACATGGAAATGTCATTCTCCAGCAGGACTTGGCTCCTGTCCACACTGCCAAAAGTACCAATACCTGGTGTAAAAACAATAGTGTCACTGTGCTTGATTGTCAGCAAACTTGCCTGACCTTAACCCCATAGAGAATCTATGGAGTATTGTCAAGAGGAAGATTAGAAACACCAGACCCAACAATGCAGACGAGCTGAAGGCTGCTATCAAAGCAACCTGGGCTTCCATAACCCCTCAGCAGTGCCACAGGCTGATCCCTCATCGGTCCTTCTTTCTGTCCCACACTGTAATCCATGTCTGGGGGATGAACAGCTTTCTACCTGGATGATGCCAAGATGCGACCATCCAGGCTGAGAACCACTGATGAATGAGCTACTGCGAGAGCATCATCAGTGACTAGCAGTGACATAATTGAGGTTACTGCCCATCACTGAGCCTGCGTTCCCAGCTGGGGCCATTGAAATACGGTGACCTCTGAAAGATCACTGCTGGTTGGACCCCCACTGATCCGCAAGCTATTATCATTTATTTGAATACATTGTAACTAGTGTTGAGCATTCCGATACCGCAAGTATCGGGTATCGGCCGATATTTGCAGTATCGGAATTCCGATACCGAGTTCCGATATTTTTGCGATATCGGGAATCGGGATCGGAATGAATATTCATGTGTAAAATAAAGAATAAAAATAAAAAATATGGATATACTCACCCCTCCGGCGGACCCTGGACCTTAGCGGTGTAATCGGCAGCCTCCGTTCCTAAGAATGAGCAGGTGAAGGACCTGCGATGACGTCGCAGCTTGTTATTGGTCGCGTGAGCGGTGATATGAGCGGTCATGCGACCAATCACAAGCCGCGACGTCATCGAAGGTCCTTCACCCGCTCATTCTTAGGAATGGAGGCTGCCGGTTACACCGCTAAGGTCCAGGGTCCGCCGGAGGGGTGAGTATATCCATATTTTTTATTTTTATTCTTTATTTTTTACATGAATATGGATCCCAAGGCCTGAAGGAGAGTTTCCTCTCCTTCAGACCCTGGGAACCATTACAGGATACATTCCGATATTTGTGTCCCATTGACTTGTATTGGCATCGGGTATCGGTATCGGCAATATCCGATATTTTTCAGATATCGACCGATACAATCTGATACCGATACTTTCAAATATCGGAAGGTATCACTCAACACTACTGCTAGCACATTGAGTAAAAGTCTGACGGTATAGAGGCAAGTTCACTGCAATTCATGGGAAAATTTCACTGCGGTGAATATGAAGTGAGGTGATTTCGTCTGTGCACCTTAAGACATTTTCTTACAGTGCTAGTGGTGATCTCACTGAGGTCACCGCAGTTCAGGAGCCTAGCTGAGAATGCAGTCTCATTGACCTATGTTAACCTCTATGACGTCACCGTTAATCACTGATGCTCTGCTCGCAGAAGATAATTCATCAATGGTTCTCAGCCTGGACGGTCGCATCTTGGCACAATGGACAGGTTAGGGATAAGGTTGTTTTTTATTTTTTGTTTTATTACAGTAGACAAGGGATTCAATGGAATTAGGCATTAGGGGAGTATAACTGTGTAATTTTGAAATAAAAATGGAATAGTGTGCTCTGTTTTATTTAAAATAAAGGACTTTATTCTGTCTGTGTCTTTATTTACAATACAACTATAGGATTAGTAATGGAGAGGTGTCTTATAGACATATCTCCACTACTAATCTATGGGTTTTATGTCATCGGACAATACAAAGGTGACTTTAACCCCACAAATATGAACCCTACACTAGCTACCGCTACAGGACAAGTGGGAAGATCTGGTCAAAGCATCAGAATTGGTGCATCTAATAGATGTGCTTTCTCTAGGTGGCTGCAGGCTGCTATTTTTAGGGTGGAAGGCAATATCCATGGCCCGGTACCACCCTGAGAATATCAAACCCCAGCTGTCTGCTTTCTCTTGGCTGGCTGTCAAAAATGGGGGACCCTATGCCGTTTTTTAAAATTATTGAATTATTTATTTAAAAAATCGAAGTGGGGCCCCTCTATTCTTGATAGCCAGCTTTGCTGGTTGCAGCCCTCGGCTGTGAGTTTTGCCTGTTTGGTTATCAAAAATACAGGGGAGCACACATCATTAGGGTTGAGCGACTTTTCTTTTTATAGGATCGGGTCTGGTTTCACGAAACCCGACTTTTTCAAAAGTCGGGTCGAGTGAAATCGGCCGATCCTATAGAAAAGTCGGGGTCGGGGTCGGCCGAAACACGAAACCCAATGCAGTGCATTGGGTTTCTAATGGTTCCCAGGATCTGAAGGAGAGGAAACTCTCCTTCAGGCCCTGGGATCCATATTTAAGTGTAAAATAAAGAATAAAAATAAAAAATATTGATACACTTACCCTCGGACGTGCCCTGGTTCTCACCGGCAGCCTTCCTTCCTAAGAATCAGCGCCTGAAGGACCTTCGATGACGTCACGGCTTGTGATTGGTCGCGTGAGCAGTCACATGGGCGTCACGTGACCAATCACAAGCCGAGACGTCATCTAAGGTCCTTCAGGCGCTGATTCTTATGAAGGATGGCTGCGGGTTAGAACCAGGGCGCGTCCGAGGGTGAGTATATACTTATTAGGAATATACTCACCCTCGGACGCGCCCTCGGACGCTTCCTTCCTAAGAATTAGCGCCTGAAGGACCTTAGATGACGTTGCGGCTTGTGATTGGTCGCGTGACGCCCATGTGACCGCTCATGCGACCAATCACAAGCCGCGACATCATCGAAGGCCCTTCAGGCGCTCATTCTTAGGAAGGAAGGCTGCCGGTGAGAACCAGGGCACGTCCGAGGGTGAGTATATCAATATTTATTTATTTTTATTCTTTATTTTACACTTAAATATGAATTCCGATACCGATTCCCGATATCTTAAACATATCGGAACTCGGTATCGGAATTCCGATTCCAGATCAGAAGATCGCCGACCTCATTGCCGACCCCACACAGGGGTCGGGTCAGGTTTCATGAAACCCGACTTTGCCAAAAGTCGGCGACTTCTGAATCTAGCCGACCCGTTTCGCTCAACCCTACACATCATTTTTTTTAAAAAATTATTTATTTACCTCGTGGGTGATGATGAATACTACCACCAGCCACTGCCAGAACTCGATGTTATTGGCGGCAGCAGATGTCGGCTGATGCAGTAGTCCCATCAGCTGACACCAAAGACTGGAGGTAAACTTTATACCTCCGATCACAGTTGTGGGCACACACTGTCATTTGAACCGTGGCTGTCTGACCGGCGGTGACAATTTTACTGGTGATCAGAAGCAGTGTTTGCAACGCTGCCATTCACATGACAGCACAACAAGCCGCTGGTATTCTTGGGGCCGAACCCAATCAGCAGCATGGACTTCCTAGTGAGGTCTGTGTTCGGTGTCCATGCGTGAACAGTTTGATGTTTTGCTTTGCCCATTTCTACTCATAAGTGCAAACTTCTTGATAAGATTTTGAATTGTTGAAGATGGAATCCCAATCTCTTTTGAGATGATCTTGAACCTTTTATACTGTTTGTGCTTGATGGTAACAGTATTTCTGATCTACTCAAACATCTCTCTTGTTTTTGCCATTATGAACCAGGTACTTGGAATAAAGCTGGCCTTTTATAGCTTTAAAAATCAACATTAATAGGCAAATCTATCTGTCTACATTAAATGCATCATGCTTTGTCTCCCTTTATATTGTATGATTTTTAGCTGTCAGATTTCTTATCAATTGCATGTTTACACCCATCAATTATCCATCCACATGTGGAAAAAGTCATCTCCTTTAACGTCATGGTTCCTGTCCATTAAAGGATAGGACAAATTACTGTAATCGATCTTTGACGCACTTGCTTTTGCTGATTCTGGATTTACAATGGAAATGAAGCGTAAGATCACAGACTCTTACTCATACCATATACAAAGACCCAATATGATCAAGATAAGTTGAATTTTCCTTTGGGTCTCCTTTCATGAAACCTGACCCGATCTTAGTGTGGGATCGGCCATGCGGTCGGCGATCTTCGCACCAAAGTCGGGTTTCGTATGACGCGTTCAGCGCCATTTTTATATATATATGTAATTGAGACACATATATATATATTTATATTTACTTCAGCGCGATATAGCAGAAAAGCCGGTAATTCAATTGCCGACTTTTCATTTCTCCTTCCTAAACCCGACATGATATGAGACATGGTTTACATACAGTAAACCATGTCATATCCCATTTTTTTTGCATATTACACACTACTAATGTTAGTAGTGTGTATGTGCAAAATTTGGGCGCTGTAGCTATTAAATTTAAGGGTTAAATCGCGGAAAAATTTGGCGTGGGCTCCCGCGCAATTTTCTCTGCCAGAGTGGTAAAGCCAGTGACTGAGGGCAGATATTAATAGCCTAGAGAGGGTCCACGGTTATTGGCCCCCCCTGGCTAAAAACATCTGCCCCCAGCCACCCCAGAAAAGGCACATCTGGAAGATGCGCCTATTCTGGCCCTTGGCCACTCTCTTCCCACTCCCATTCAGCGGTGGGATATGGGGTAATGAAGGGCTAATGTCACCTTGCTATTGTAAGGTGATATTAAGCCAGATTAATAATGGAGAGGCGTCAATTATGACATCTATCCATTATTAATCCAATAGTATGAAATGGTTAAAAAAACATACACACAATATTGCAAAGTATTTTAATGAAATAAACACAAAGGTTGTTGCAATATTTTATTCCACTCTCAATCCACCTGAAGACCCTCGACCTGTAACAAATTAAAAATAATAAACCAAAAATATCCCATACCTTCCAACGATCTATCACGTCCCACGATGTAAATCCATCTGAAGTGGTTAAAATATTTTACAGGCAGGAGCTCTGCTAATGCAGTGCCAGTAAAACCCCAGAGAATGAATGGAAAGTAGGTCAATGACCTGTAGTTACCTTCATTCGCGGTGATGCGCCCTCTGCTGGATGTCCTCATATGACCTCGAGGCTGGGAAAATATTCAGAAAAGTTCCCACGCTCGAGGTCATATGAGGACATCCAGTAGAGGGCACATCACCACGACTGAAGGTAACTACAGGTCATTGACCTACATTACCTTCATTCACCGGGGTTTTAGAGGCACGAGCACAGCTGCATTATAGCAGAGCTCCTGCCTGTAACATATTTTAACCCCCTCAGATGGATTTACATCGTGGGACAGATCGACGGAAGGTATGAGATATTGTTGGTTTATTATTTTTACTTTGTTACAGGTCGAGGGTCTTCAGGTGGAATTAGGCATTAGGTGAGTATAACTGTGTAATTTTTAAATAAAAATGGAATAGTGTGCTTTGTTTTATTTAAAATAAAAGACTTTATTCTGTCTGTGTCTTTATTCACAATACAACTATAGGATTAGTAATAGAGAGTAGGGTTGAGCGAAACGGGTCGGCCATTTTCAGAAGTCGCCAACTTTTGGCAAGGTCGGGTTTCATGAAACCCGACCCGACCCCTGTGTGGGGTCGGCCATGAGGTCGGCGATCTTCTGAATCTGGTATCGGAATTCCGATACCGAGTTCCGATATGTTTGCAATATCAGAAATCGGTATCGGAATCCATATTTAAGTGTAAAAGAAAGAATTAAAATAAAAAATATTGCTATACTCACCCTCTGATGCGCCCTGGTACTAAAAGGCAGTCTTCCTTCCTTAGAATCAGCGCTTGAAGGACCTTCGGTGACGTCGCGGCTTGTGATTGGTCGCGCGACGGCCCATGTGACCGCTCACGCGACAAATCACAAGCCGCGACGTCACCGAAGGTCCTTCAAGCGCTGATTCTTAGGAAGGAAGGCTGCCGGAAAGAAGCAGGGCGCTTCCGAGGGTGAGTATATTCTTATTAGGTATATACTCACCCTCGGACGCGCCCTGGTACTAACCGGCAGTCTTCCTTCCTTAGAATCAGCGCTTGAAGGACCTTCGGTGACGTCGCGGCTTGTGATTGGTCGCGCGACGGCCCATGTGACAGCTCACGCGACCAATCACAAGCCGCGACGTCACCGAAGGTCCTTCAGGTGCTGATTCTTAGGAAGGAAGGCTGCCGGAAAGAAGCAGGGCGCTTCCGAGGGTGAGTATATTCTTATTAGGTATATACTCACCCTCGGACGCGCCCTGCTTCTTTCCGGCAGCCTTCCTTCCTAAGAATCAGCGCTTGAAGGACCTTCGGTGACGTCGCGGCTTGTGATTGGTCGCGTGAGCGGTCACATGGGCCGTCGCGCGACCAATCACAAGCCGCGACGTCACCGAAGGTCCTTTAAGCGCTAATTCTAAGGAAGGAAGACTGCCGGTTAGTAACAGGGCGCGTCAGAGGGTGAGTATAGCAATATTTTTTATTTTAATTCTTTCTTTTACACTTAAATATGGATCCCAGGGCCTGAAGGAGAGTTTCCTCTCCTTCAGACCCTGGGAACCATAGTAACCCATTGCAATGCTTTGGGTTTCGGGTTTCGGCCGACCCCGACCCCGACTTTTTTATAAGATCGGCCGATTTCCCTCGACCCGACTCTTGAGAAAGTCGGGTTTCGTGAAACCCGACCTGATCCTAAAAGAGTAAAAGTCGCTCAACCCTAATGGAGAGGTGTCTTATAGATATATCTTCACTACTAATCTGTGGGTTTTATGTCATCGGACAATACAAAGGTTACATTAACCCCACAAATATAAACCCCACAAAAGCTACCGCTACAGGAAAAGTGGGAAGATCTGGGCAAAGCACCAGAATTGGTGCATCTAATAGATGTGCTTTCTCTAGGCTGCTTTTTTTAGTGTGGAAGGCAATTTCCATGGCCCCTTACCACCCTGAGAATATCAAACCCCAGCTGTCTGCTTTCTCTTGGCTGGTTGTTAAAAATGGGGGGACCCTATGCCATTTTTTAAATTATTGAATTATTTATTTAAATAACTAAAAAAATCGAAGTGGGGACCCCTCTATTCTTGATAACCAGCTTTGCTGGTTGCAGCCCTCAGCTGTGAGTTTTGACTGTCTGGTTATCAAAAATACAGGGGAGCACACATCATTTTTAAAAAAATTATTTATTTACCCCGTGGGTGATGATGAATACTCCCACCAGCCGCTGCCTGAACTCGATGTTATTAGCGGCAGCAGATGTCGGCTGATGCAGTAGTCCCATCAGCTGACACCAATGACTGGAGGTAAACTTTATACCTCCGATCACAGTTGTGGGCACACACTGTCATTTGAACCGTGGCTGTCTGACCGGCGGTGACAATTTTACTGGCGATCAGAAGCAGTGTTTGCAACGCTGCCATGCACATGACAGCCCAACAAGCCGCTGGTATTCTTGGGGCCGAACCCGAACAGCAGCATGGACTTCCTGGTGAGGTCTGTGTTCGGTGTCCATGCGTGAACAGTTTGATGTTCGGCTTTGCCCATTTCTACTCATGAGTGCAAACTTCTTGATAAGATTTTATATTGTTGAAGATGGAATCCCAATCTCTTTTGAGATGATCTTGAACCTTTTATACTGTTTGTGCTTGATGGTAACAGTATTTCTGATCTACTCAAACATCTCTCTTGTTTTTGCCGTTATGAACCAGGTACTTGGAATAAAGCTGGCCTTTTATAGCTTCAAAAATCAACATTAATAGGCAAATCTATCTGTCTACATTAAATGCATCATGCTATGTCTCTTGCTCCCTTTATATTGTATGATTTGTAGCTGTCAGATTTCTTATCAATTGCATGTTTACACCCATCAATCATCCATCCACATGTGGAAAAGGTCATCTCCATTCACGTCATGGTTCCTGTCCATTACAGGATAGGACAAATTACTCTAATCGATCTTTGACGCACTTGCTTTTGCTGATTCTGGATTTACAATGGGAATGAAGCGTAAGATCACAGACTCTTACTCATACCATATACAAAGACCCAATATGATCAAGATGAGTTGAATTTTCCTTTGGGTCTCCTTTGCGCTGCATTTGCAGTCATGGTAAATCTTGTGTGATGGTTAAGGGTTGTTTTATACCAGAAAACCTTTATAATATGAGAGATTCCCTAGTACTGTAATAGCCGGGAAAAGTAGTATTGCATGAACCCATTGAGTTGAATGAATGACCATGTTCTGCACCACCTTCTATCTCCTCTCTCATCTCTGTCTACCTGTGCTCTCCATTCTGCTAATGAGCTAAGACTAACATCCTCAATAATCCAAAATCCACCTCTCATTTCGAGGACTTCTCTTGTGCTACTCCAGTTTTCTGGAATGTACTACCCAGGACAATTTGGTTACTTATTAGTATCCACAGTTTCAAGCCTGCCGTAAAAATACATTTCTTTAGACTGGCCTATTAGGTCACTTATCTAACTATCTATTCCCTGCATCTATTTAGTCGCACTCTGTATCTGTACTTTTACACATTCTGACTGATGACCAGTTCATGCAGCATTATGTCAATGCCCCTTTTTATTATACTAATATACTAATAGCTGGAAAGTACATTACAAGCACTTTGTTTTTTACGTTTTGTATTCCCCATATTTCTTCATAGATTGTAATCTTTTGAGCAAGGCCTTCACTCCTCTTGATATGTGTAGAAATATGTGTTAATTCCTTGTATCATTGTAAAGTGCTGCAGAATATGTTGGCGCTTTAGAAATAAAAATAATTATCACTTGAATGGACCTCACGCAAAGTGTTAATTTCTTTTTATTATTTTTCTTGTCTCAAGAGAATGTCCACATAACCCTTTCAAATTCCAGAAAATTCATCCTCCTATGAAATATAGTTCATCACAGATAAAGAAAATAAATGGACTATGGTAGAAGAATACCATGAGATGTCAGTATTCCGTCACCGTGATCAGACAGAGCTGGGAGATTTCTCAGGTATTGGAGAATCAATTTTTTTTATAGCGGTTTCTGAAATTCTGGATTGTTGTACACCAAAGTAGCAGGATCTATAGATAAGTGAAGAACTGCAAAAATCAACACATCAGAAGGTCAAGAGCCTGAAAATCCTACTAATTTGCAGTAACTCTTCATTTCCTAGAAGTGACCCTCTCACGAGGCAGTGCCGCGTGATGTCTGTATATTGGGTATCCATAAATCACCACGAGACAGGAAGTCAATAATAATGACCCTACAAATTACGCAGGTGTTGGAAGAATCACCCATCATTGTGTCCTGCTGATATAATGGGACTCGCCGTAGTACATCTCCACCATGTTATAATGATCCAGATAAAGACTGATAGGGCCCCTCATCCTACACCCTACTCAAATCCCTGCCATGGTGTCATATAGGAAAGGTCACGGCACATGAGTACGGTCCTCTATATTAAACTTTATAAAGGTTCCTTTAGAATTCAAAAAAAGGGGAAAAGCCAATGTGTTTAATGTGGTCTTGCATTTAGTTCATTTAGGAGGCCTTTAAGGCACAGTGTATAAAAAAAACGTAGAGTAGGACTGCCCCAATATGAGAATGCCGTGAAGAGGCGGGGTGGCTCAAAGAATTGATCAATTGTTTGCTAAATGTCTCATTTTGAAAATACAGTTAGAAATTAATATGTGCATTTGCACTTCATGTATTGCGTCTTAACCTTAGGCTGCGCTGGCTTCTCCCCTTTTTTTGCTCTGTTATTGGTAAGTGGCTGACCACCACTGTTGCCGTGCGCCGCGCCTGGTTATGTGCGCCATTCTTTCTGTGTCTCAGTGATTGATAGGCTGCTGTCCACACACAGCAGCCCTGCCCCGCCTCAGGCTTTGTTTAATTATGCACCTGTGCCTCAGCCTGTTTCACTCTTCATCTGTGGCTCTGGATGGGCAGTGTGGAGGTTGGATCTGAAATGTCTGTCTGGACCTGGTCAACCTTTATCCTCGCTTGCCTACTCTGGCGCCATGGGGGTGACTCAGTAATGCTCCAGGTACAGCATGTTTTTAATGTGGTCTTGCATTTAGTTCATTTAGGAGGCCTTTATGGCACAGCGAATATAAAAAACGTAGTGTAGGACTGCCCCAATATGAGATTGCCGTGAAGAGGCGGGGTGGCTCAAAGAATTGATCAATTGTTTGCTAAATGTCTCATTTTGAAAATACAGTTAGAAATTAATATGTGCATTTGCACTTTATGTATTGCGTCTTAACCTTAGGCTGCGCTGGCTTCTCCCCTTTTTTTGCTCCTTTAGAATTCAACCCAGAGAGTCAGATTAATGTGTGACCAAATGATCCTCAATTTTTTTTTTACTTGCATTGAATTAATGAAGGATAAAGTAATTGTTTCTATTCCTTCTCTTATGTGGTGAAAAAATTGGTTTATGATTGTAAATTCATCTGTCGACAAATTTTCTTTTCTTTGCAGGACCCCAAAGACTTTGGGTCCATAGCAATATGCTATATTGTGAACTCATGCGTGAGTTTTTTCTTACCTTTCCTATTGGCTTAATTTATCCCGAGAGTTATGGTGCAAAATAATCAACTTTGGAAAAAAATGTGACTTCAAGATTCTCTGTAAGAAGTTATTTATGCTTTATGTGTCTATGAATGGCCACTCAGTGGTTGTGATATGAGTTGCAGATTGGACTCGAGGAGTCCGTACATTAAAAGTTACAATTAGTGTTGAGCGATACCGTCCGATATTTGAAAGTATCGGTATCGGATGGTATCGGCCGATATCCGAAAAATATCGGATATCGCCGATACCGATATCCGATACCAATACAAGTCAATGGGACACAAGTATCGGAAGGTATCCGTAATGGTTCCCAGGGTCTGAAGGCGAGGAAACTCTCCTTCAGGCCCTGGGATCCATATTAATGTGTAAAATAAAGAATAAAAATAATAAATATTGATATACTTACCCTCAGACGGGCCCTGGTTGTCACCGCTGCAATCGCCGTGCTTTTCTTCCTAAGAATGAGCGCTTTAATGACCTTCGATGACGTCGCGGCTTGTGATTGGTCGCTGAGCGGTCATGTGACCGCTCATGCGACCAATCACAAGCCGCGACGTCATCGAAGGTCCTTAACGCGCTCATTCTTAAGAATGAGCGCATTAATAACCTTCGATGATGTCGCGGCTTGTGATTGGTCGCGTGAGCGGTCACATGGTCGCTCAGCGACCAATCACAAGCCGCGACGTCATCGAAGGTACTTAACAAGCTCATTCATAGGAAGGGAAACATGGCGATTGCAGCGGTGACAACCAGGGCCCGTCCGAGGGTAAGTATATCAATATTTTTTATTTTTATTCTTTATTTTACACATTAATCTAAATCCCGATACCGATTCCCGATATCACAAAAATATCGGAACTCGGTATCGGAATTCCGATACCGCAAATATCGGCCGATACCCGATACTTGCGGTATCGGAATGCTCAACACTAGTTACAATGTATTCAAATAAATGATAATAGCTTGCGGATCAGTGGGGGTCCAACCATCCCAGGAACAGCTCTCAGAAAAGCCTTATTGGAATGGAGTAGAAGATTTCCTTGTGTACCACCGCTCCACTCACTTGCTATGTGACTGCTAGTGGTGACAGCTGAGCACAGAACTGGGCTTTATCCCAATGAAAATGAAAGGGGTGGTGGCATACACATCCATTGATCTGCTCAGGCAGGGCACTTTAGAGCCCTGTTCTCCAGACCCGTGAGTAGTTACTAACCATCCAGAAATTCCTGGATAATCTGTAAAAATAGGTCATTGCTTTGCCTTGTATGTAAACATTTTTTAGGTGTCTGTGAAGTTTTTGAGAATGAAGAAACTTTTGGGAAAATTTTTTTGTCTGCAAGTATCATCTTGTGATGCTGAGTCGCTACTCGCTGGCAAGCCATGAGACAGGGTAGTCAGGAAAGTCAAGGTCAAATACCAAAAGGGCTTATAGCACAGAGGGATGAGAAAAATTCGGGGTCAAATGGCAGGAGAGTACGTCAAAACCAGGGAGTAGAACAAACAAATAGTCAGAGGCCAAGTCCAGGGTCAGAGAGCTTCCATAGCAGAAGGGATAATCCACAAGAGTAGCGACAACAGAATCGAGGGTCATTGACAAGTCAGACAGAAAGCAAAAATACACATTTATAGTAACTATAGCAAATCTACAACTGGAAATCTGCTGCTCACAGCAAACCAGTTAAACACTCTGCAAATAATTTGAGGACGGGAGGCACCTAAGGAAATACCTGCAGGACAAACCAGATTCAAGAGCAGAGCTGTCAACCAAAATGCTGACAGCCCAGCATGTAACGGGATCAGATTTAATGACTGGGCTGTCACTCACAAAACCGACAGTCAGCACACCACAGATCCCATAGGGTGGCTGAACTTTCGTTTACAGTGACCACAGTCAGATATGAAACAGTGACACATACTTTAACAATATACAGTGAATGTAGCTGATGTCTTCCCATCAGAATTATGAGCTGTAGACAGGTATCACTTATAATCATAAGGATTTGTTATGGTTTTCAAATCTGTCCATAAAAATATTGTCTGTCCATGATCTTTTGATAAGTCGTCCAGAAACAAAAAGGGAAGTTGGTGTGATGCAGCGATCACTAACGGGTTGAGGAATATTTGCTTGGCAGCAATATAACACATGGCAAGACCGTATTTCCTTTAACAAAAGTCCGTGCCTGGTTTATTATACTTCCATAAACCACGGTAGGGCGTTTGAACATCACAGAAATGACATATAGCCCATTTCAGCTGCGGTTACATTCATACAGTTCCATACCTGACACCCGTCAGGTCCCAGTTCATTATATATCATGGAACATAATAACCACTGACATTTAGTCCCAATAGCAGATACTGTACTTCTCTGCCGTTGTAACCCCCTTGCTGGAATTACCTTCCTGGAGCTCCTGCTCCACACACTGACCTCCTGTCAGTCTTCTCTCCTGGGGAAGCTGCCGACCTGGGATAACCGTCCCTGTGACCAGTGCATTCCCGACAGTCCAGATCCTCAGATGGACGATAGCTCCCCCAAACGCAGTGCCATCACTGACTCTGCAAACATGACCTCTCTGTGTGCTGGTCAGGACGTCTGTCCCCACTTGGAACCGCCCAATACACAGGCCACCAGGTCCAAAGCCTCATCATGTGCTCTTCAGGAAGTTAGCACCTCCAACACATAGGACTTCCAGGACCTTTCAAATGGACCAATCAGGTCCATACACTCTCTCACCATTCAGGTGCACACACTCGGATCATGTGACCACACCATGGTCACATTATATACTTGTAACCACTCCCATAGGCGGGAGGTGTGTGGTTAGTCAGACCTGCCCAGCTCTCCGACTAACCCCGTAAGCCTCCCTTTAAAAGTACACAACAATACTTGTGGGACTACAGGTCCCAGAGCATCATTATCGGCTTACAGCACAGAGAATGTCCCCTGTGACGCATACCGGTCATTTACAATAATGCCGGACATTGTTTCACCATCATAGATATGCCTGCAACTGCCAAGCATTCCCATGGCCTCTATATACCTCCTTGCGTATTCTGAGGAGAACATGCAGCACCCCCTAGCTGTAACAGGGGTCACTGCATCACATTGGTAACTCTCCACAAATTATCGTCTATCCTTTGCAAGGATTAGTTAAAGCATAGGTGATCTGATCTGTAGATTACATAGTCACTACAGGTGTGTTATTGTGTAACCTCATACTACAAGATGTAGTATTGTTCACCACTTTTACCATAGACACAAGCTTTTGCTCTCTTTCTGCCGACCATCGCCAGTTGAACCAGTGCCCCATTTCTTTTATAGATGTCAACCAACATTGCTCCTACTAAGGAAAAAACTGATCTAATAATTGACTACATATTTTGAAAATGAAAAGCTGTAAACATAACTGAGATAAGACTATATGTGGCGCCCCTGAGGGTCCAGTCACCACAGAGGTACTGCACCACAGTCAGAGGTGTGGTACCCCACTCTCAGGTAAGGAGAGGGCACTACCCGGTACCCACACTCTAGCATCCAACACCACACCACTCCAGGCCAGGGGATCTGGGCGGACCTTATTTAGGTAGGGCCCCATCTCAGGCTGGAGGGGGAACTAAGTAGAGGGTGTGGGTGGAGGAAGGAGATAAGGGTAGGAGACCTGAGGTAGAATGACAGATGGGAGTGAAGTGTTGTTATGGAAACAGGAGGGAGGCGGAGTCAGTTAATTAGTGAGTTAATGTGTGGGAAGAGGAGTGAGAGGAGCGAGCAAGCTAGAGCTCGAGAGAGAGAAGGGGACCTAGGGGCCAGGGAAGTGAAGATTCCACCTGTGGCACCCGAATCTACGCCAATCATAGTCAGGTGGAGGGACCAGGTCGCAATGGGGACAGGACCCAGACTAGAGGAGAGACTGTAGCACTCAGCTAGCAAACTGGAGGCTGTGGTGTCTGTATGTGCCACAGCCAAATCTACACACATTCGCTAAAAAGGCAGCCACATAGGATCAAGAGGACCAGGAGGACATCACCCAATAGGATCTGAGGTTGCTGGCTTGGAACTCTGTGTGTAAGGCGCAGGGCATGAAAGTGTGAGCCAGCACAGAGAGAGAGACAAACCTGGAAAGGTACATAATAAGGGGGTCCCAGAAAAGTGCACCCCAAATTCCCTGACAGCTGGCTGGACCACAGACCTGGAGGACACAGCACCCGGCTGGTGACTGTAACCCACAAACTGTGAGTAAAGTGTGAAGACTGCACACCGTTGTGTCCTCAGAATTATTTAAGCCGTCACCTGGCCAGTACTACAACTTGAAACTTCAATTTACACCTAATATCTGCCCTGGGGCCTCGATCTACCAATGGAGAGCTGCACCATCTTTGCTGCGTCACCATCGACCCCAGTGGACCTGAACCGTAGCATCAGCCATCCCTTGTCGAAGACCACGAGTGGCGTCATGAAACAATCCCCTATAAACTCTTCCCCTTTTCATAATTTTTATTGTATGCCCCGGGCCACGGACCGGGTCACTGCTGCCGTGACTTCCCCAAAGAACTGTCCAACCCGGTTCCGAGTACCCCCGGTAGGCTTCACACTATACATTTAAAGAAGCAGTGTGTATTTAATTGGTGGACCATGCTTTATGGCACCTAAAGTCAACATAATGTCAGTCATACACACAAGATAGCTATTTTCCGAAAAATGTCTCGGACGATCGTTCCGCCGACAACAATCTAAACTATCAAACCACAGGAGGGCTCGTTCGGCTGAGCGCTGCTGTGTTGTCTATGAATAAGCCACCATCTGACATATTAGTCAGCGGTTTATATCTGAGAGAACAATGCGATTGGCAGTCCAAGGTCTTACGTGCATGATTGACATGTCTTGTAAACATCAGTTGGCCGTCGTCCCCATACACATTAGGCCATCATCTGAACCCTTTGATAATCGGCAAGTTTGGTCAACATTACTCTAATGTGTATGGTGGCCTTAAGATTTAACCTTCCCATTGTTACCATTTTATATACATATAGAGTGCAGACTGAGTGGGAAGTCTGTAAGATGAAGCTTTGACCAAAAGTTGCAAAGTAGGAAGTGATGTCAAGATGTGGAGCCATTTTTGTAACTTCTTCTGAACAGTCCAGGAATGATGTAATGCTCAGCAGTAGCTTTTATCCTTTGTGGTCTTAAAGAAGCCGTCCCATCAATGTTTTTATCCTCTCAATATTTTGTAGCCAGGGAGTAGGGAGCACCTGGGTTAGGAGTTAAAGAGGGGGATAACTCTTGCAGGGAAAAGGCAGAGAAAATAGAAGAATTAGCTGGGTAGAAAGGCACAATGAGCAATTGTAAGTATACAGTGCCATATAATATGATGGCTGCAATAAATTAAGAGGATAAAACTTTGATTAGGTAAGTAGGGAATCTATAGCACCAATATTGTTTATTATTATTATTTTATTTTTTATAACATATGGTACTTTTAGAGAAATCTTGAAAGACGAGCATAAATAAATCAGCTGTTGTGCGAGAAGGAACTTCTTGGCATAGAGTAGGGACAAACAATTACTGTAGTAAATGGGAGGCTAATGTGTATTGGCAGACTGTTTACTGTTGCTATTTATGCTGCTAACTATTGAGACTTTAACTATGTTACATTATAGATCCACGTTAACCTTCCAGGGAGAGCTCTCTGTATAGAATTGCCACATGCAGTCATGGCCGAAAGTGTTGACACCCTTGAAATTGTTCCACAAGGTTAAGAATTTCTCCCAGAAAATTATTGTAATTATACACGCTTTGTTATACAAATGTTTCTTTCCTTTGTGTGTATTGGAACAACACAAAAAAATTCTGACACTGATGCTGACACAAAACATGTGTAATTGCAATAATTTTCTGGGAGAAATACTACATTTTCTGGAACAATTTCAAGGGTGCAAACACTTTCAGCCATGACTGTATAAGAAATTCTATTTACGTAAATGTTAAAAAATAACCACTGTATGGCCAGTAAGATCGGCCACCCAAAACTTCATAATCTTTCAATTGTGTGGGTAACTACTATGTTACAAAAATATTTAATTTAAGACCCCCGATGATAAATCAAAACAAGGGGCAAAATCTCTCAGGATTTAGTAGGGTCTGACATTTTGTAGAGTACTCTGTATGCTCATGCAAAACCTCAGAGTAGGACCATTGACAAGTTCCAAAAGGTTATTGGAGAATAAAATATTAACTAAATATTTGGGAGATTTATTTATGTTTTTAGATCCTTCAATTCTGAACACATTGTTAGGGGTCCAGGTCCTAAGACTCCCACGTATTGCTCATCACTTACTGTTTGTATAATTCTTATTGACCTAAAGAGTAACTCAATTTTTGCTAGTTTTTTTCAATGTTTTTTTAGGCTTTCAATTCTGAGAAGATAGGTGGGGGTCCGTGTCCCGAGACCCCCACAGATTGCTCAAAAAACCTTGTAGAAGTGTGCAACTCAGTCAAAAAAGCCTACTACTCTGTGTGTGCATGGTCAAGCAGGAACTTTGCGATCTTGTCTCCTGAACTGCACACTTCTTTCAGAGGTCTTTTGAGTGATTCATGGGGGTCTTAGGACTCAGACCCCCATAGTCCTGTTCAGAATTAAAAGAATTAAGCCATAAAAATTCTAAAAAATTTAAGTTGTTAAGAATGTTTAAGAGAAAGTGATGAGCTCAAATTTGGGGTTGTCTTCAGAACCTGTTGTACCATTACGGCACGAGAACCTAAGCAAGTTGGAGATTACTTCTTACTTTTATATTCTATTTGGTCAATCCAACCCTTTGTAGGATCCCTAATTTCAGTACTTGCTTATCCTATAGTAGGGTGTTTGATGACCAGTGAGCAACTTCCCACTAAAGTCTTTTAGATAATAGAGTCCTTGCTATTTTTGTGGAGGTCTACCAGCTACATGGTGGCAATTGATTTCGGTGCATTCCCTACAGTCCTCAAGTGTTGATCTTGTCTCTTGAATGGCATATGTTAACCCCTTCCCGACCTTTTGACGCCACGTAGGCGTCATGAAAGTCTGTGCCAATCCGACCTGTGACGCTTATGTGGCGTCATGGAGGGATCGCGTCCCTGCAGATTGGGTGAAAGGGTTAACTCCAATTTCACCCGATCTGCAGGGACATTGGGAGTGGTACTTCAGCCCAGGGGGGTGGCTTCACCCCCCCGTGGCTACGATCGCTCTGATTGGCTGTTGAAAGTGAAACTGCCAATCAGAGCGATTTGTAATATTTCACCTATAAAAACTGGTGAAATATTACAATCCAGCCATGGCCGATGCTGCAATATCATCGGCCATGGCTGGAAACACTGATCTGCCCCCCCACCACCACCACCGATCTCCTCCCCGGTCCTCTGTCCGGTGCTCCACTCCCCTCCATCGTCCTGTCTGCTCCCCATCCTCCTGCCCGCTCCCCGGTCCTCCGATCTCCCCCCCTCTCATATTTACTGAGCCTCCCGGTGTCCGTCCGTCTTCTCCAGGGGCGCCACCATCTTCCAAAATGGCGGGTGCATGCGCAGTGCACCCGCCGAATCTGCCGGCCGGCAGATTTGTTCCAGGTATATTTTGATCACTGTGATATAACCTATCACAGTGATCAAAATAAAAAAAATAGTGAATGACCCCCCCTTTATCACACCCATAGGTAAGGACAATAATAAAATAAATAATATATATATATATTTTTTTCCACTAGGGTTAGGGTTAGAACTAGGGTTAGGGTTAGGGCTAGGGTTAGGGCTGGGGTTAGGGCTAGGGTTAGGGTATGTGCACACAGTGCAGATTTGGCTGCGGATCTGCAACGGATTGGCCGCGGATCCGCAGCGGATTGGCCGCTGCAAATTCGTAGCAGTTTTCCATCAGGTTTACAGTACCATGTAAACCTATGGAAAACCAAATCCGCTGTGCCCATGGTGCGGAAAATACCATGCGGAAACGCTGCGTTGTATTTCCCGCAGCATGTAATTTTATGCGGATTCCGCAGCTTTTACACCTGTTCCTCAATAGGAATCCGCAGGTGAAATCCGCACAAAAAAACACTGGAAATCCGCTGTAAATCCACAGGTAAAACGCAGTGCCTTTTACCTGCGGATTTTTCAAAAATCGTGCGGAAAAATCTCACACAAATCCGCAACGTGGGCACAGAACCTTAGCGTTAAGGTTGGAATTAGAGTTAGGTTTGGAATTAGGGCTAGGGTTGGAAATAGGGTTCAGATTAGGCTTGTGGATAGGGTTAGGGGTGTGTTGGGGTTAAAGTTGTGGTTAGGGTTGGAATTAGGGTTAGGATTAGGGTTAGGGTTGGGATTAGGGTTACGGGTGTGTTGGGGTTAGGTGTTGTGAATTCTGTTATCGAACTCCCTCCTGTGGTCATGAATGGAACTTCGGCGAGTTCTGTCCATGGACACCCTCTGGTGGCTGTGAGTGGAGCTGCTGCTTCTGATGTTCCTTCCACAGGTGACGTAGTTTATTCTTTGGCTGGCTGCTCTATTTAACTCCACTCAGATCGTTACTCCTTGCCAGCTGTCAATGTTCTTGTACTGGTTCAGTTCGCTCTTGGATCTTTCGGGTGACCTGTCTACTCCAGCAGAAGCTAAGTCCCTGCTAGTTTATTATTTGTTCATTGTTTTCTTGTCCAGCTTGCTATCATGATTTTGCCTTGCTAGCTGGAAGCTCTGGGATGTAGAGTGGCACCTCCACACCGTGAGTCGGTGCGGAGGTCTTTTTGCACACTCTGCGTGGTCTTTTTGTAGCTTTTGTGCTGACCGCAAAGATACCTTTCCTATCCTCAGTCTGTTTAGTTAGTCTGGCCTCTCTTTGCTGAAACTTGTTTCATTCCTGTGTTTGTGACTTTCATCTTAACTCACAGTCAATATATGTGGGGGCTGCCTTTTCCTTTGGGGAATTTCTCTGAGGCAAGGTAGGCTTTATTTTCTATCTCTAGGGCTAGTTAGCTCTTAGGCTGTGAAGAGGCGTCTAGGCCGAGTTAGGTACGCTCCACGGCTATTTCTAGTGTGTGTGATAGGATTAGGGGTTGCGGTCAGCAGAGCTCCCACTTCCCAGAGCTTGTTCTGTGTTAGTTTAACCATCAGGTCGTTCCGGGTGCTCCTAACCACCAGGTCCATAACAGTTAGGTTTGTGGTTAGGGGTGTGATTAGGGTTATGGCTAGAGTTGGGATTATGGTTAGGGGTGTGTTGGGGTTAGTGTTGGAGTTAAAATTGAGGGGTTTCCACTGTTTAGGCACATCAGTGGTCTCCAAACGCAACATGGCGCCACCATTGATTCCAACCAATCTTGCGTTCAAAAAGTCAAATGGTGCTCCCTCCCTTCCGAGCCCCGACGTGTGCTCAAACAGTGGTTTACCCCCACATTTGGGGTACCAGCGTACTCAGGACAAACTGGGCAACAACTATTGGGGTCCAATTTCTCCTGTTATCCTTCCGAAAATAAAAAATTGCTTGCTAAAACATAATTTTTGAGGAAAGAAAAATAATTTTTTTTATTTTCACGGCTGTGCGTTATAAACTTCTGTGAAGCACTTGGGGGTTAAAGTGCTCACCACACATCTAGATAAGTTCCTTGGGGGGGTCTAGTTTCCAAATTGGGGTCACTTGTGGGGGGTTTCTACTGTTTAGGCACATCAGGGGCTCTGCAAATGCAACGTGACGCCCGCAGACCATTCCCTCAAAGCTTGCATTTCAAAAGTCACTTCTTCCCTTCCGAGCCCCAACGTGTGCCCAAACAGTGATTTACCCCCACATGTGGGGTACCAGCATACTCAGGACAAACTGGGCAACAACTACTGCGGTCTAATTTCTTTTGTTACCCTTGTGAAAATAAAAAATTGCTAGCTAAAACATAATTTTTGAGGAAAGAAAAATATTTTTTTTTATTTTCACTGCTCTGCATTATAAACTTTTGTGAAGCACTTGGGGGTTGAAAGTGCTCACCACACATCTAGATAAGTTCCTTGGGGGGTCTAGTTTCCAAAATGGGGTCACTTATGGGGGGTTTCTACTTTTTAGGCACATCAGGGGCTCTGCAAATGCAACGTGATGCCCGCAGACCATTCCATCAAAGTCTGCATTTCAAAACGTCACTACTTCCCTCCCCTGAAAAAATTGAGGCTAAACTACCTCCTCCTTTGTGCAAATAGGGACAGGAGGAGTAGTGATAGAGCCCTGTAAAATGACCTCCAACTGGCCACTAACATCCATATGTTTGCTCAAACTGTCCGAAACAGACTCCATGAGGTTGGTATGAGGGCCCGATGTCTACAAGTGGGTGTTATGCTTATAGCCCAACACTGTGGCATTTGCCAGAAGACACCAAGATTGGCAGATTTGATATTGGCACCCTGTGCTCTTCATGGATGAAAACAGGTTCACACTGAGCACATGTGACAGAGTCTGGGGATACCAAGGAGATTGTTCTGCTACCTGCAACATCCTCAAGCATCACCTATTTGGCAGTGAGTCAGTAATGGTGTGGGGAAGCATTTCTTTAGAGGGCCGTACAGCCCCCCATGTGCTCACCAGAGGTACCCTGACTACCATAAGGTACCGAGATGAGATCCTCAGACCCCTTGTGAGACCAAATGCAGGTGCAGTGGGCACTAGATACCTCAGGCTTGAAGAAAAGGGGACATGAGGGTGGTCTGTGATGCGATTTTGCCAGATTCCCTGAATAGTTCCCCTTCCCCCTCCATGCAGGGATGCCGGCTTACTCACCACCCTGTCTGCTTGGTATAGTTCCCGGTGTATTCAAACTCTCCTGGTCTTGTGCGCTCCTCAGTTTGTGGTGGCCCTCCGCTCCTAGTGCGCGTGCATTCCCCTGCTCTTAAATAGTTAAATGCCCCAAGCCAGTGGCTGGGAGGCATTTAGTAAAAAAGTACACCTGCAATATGGCTCCCAGCCAATAACTAGGAGGCATTTTGTATAAAAGGCATTCTCCATAATAGAAGGGGCCAAGCAACCTATGTATCTTTAGATAGTGTGGTAGACTACTAACGTGAGGTACAATCGTCCTGGTGTGGCCAGTGGCCTGAATCCATAGTCCCTGATCCTTGTGTGGCCAGGCCAGTTCTGAACCTGTGTGACTGAGCATGTGACTATCCGAATATTTCATGTATCTGGACTATCCTGACAGTTTCCCAATCAACCCTGTCTGAGACTTCATGTTGATAACCATTTTGCATTGGATCCTGAACCTAGTAGTCTGAAGGGAGCCTGAGTCCTATTCGTGTCTGCGTACCTGACACCTGGGGTCAGCAGCTGCAGTACCGGGGTGTTATGAAAGGTAATTCAGTACCACAATGGACATAGAGGTCAGCGCACATACAGTGACCTGGCAATAACCAAAAAACAAGAACGAGCTCTGAGACGTGGGAACTCTGTTGACTGCAATCCCTAATCCTCTCAAACCACACTAAAGGCAGCCGTGGATTGCGCCTAACGCTCCCTATGCAACTCGGCACGGCCTGAGAAACTAGCTAGCCTGAAGATAGAAAATAAGCCTACCTTGCCTCAGAGAAATACCCCAAAGGAAAAGGCAGCCCCCACATATAATGACTGTGAGTTAAGATGAAAAGACAAACATAGAGATGAAATAGATTTAGCAAAGTGAGGCCCAACTTTCTGAACAGAGCGAGGATAGGAAAGGTAACTTTGCGGTCAACACAAAACCCTACAAACAACCACGCAAAGGGGGCAAAAAGACCCTCCGTACCGAACTAACGGCACGGAGGTACACCCTCTGCGTCCCAGAGCTACCAGCAAGCAGAAAAAAACAAATTGACAAGCTGGACAGAAAAAAACAGCAAACAAATAGCAAGAGGAACTTGGCTATGCAGAGCAGCAGGCCACAGGAACGATCCAGGAGGAAACAAGTCCAATACTAGAACATTGACTGGAGGCCAGGATCAAAGCACTAGGTGGAGTTAAATAGAGCAGCACCTAACGACTTCACCACATCACCTGAGGAAGGAAACTCAGAAGCCGCAGTACCACTTTCCTCCACCAACGGAAGCTCACAGAGAGAACCAGCCGAAGTACCACTTGTGACCACAGGAGGGAGCTCTGCCACAGAATTCACAACAGTACCCCCCCCCCCTTGAGGAGGGGTCACCGAACCCTCACCAGAGCTCCCAGGACGACCAGGATGAGCCATATGAAAGGCACGAACAAGATCGGGAGCATGGACATCAGAGGCAAAGACCCAGGAATTATCTTCCTGAGCATAACCCTTCCACTTAACCAGATACTGGAGTTTCCGCCTTGAAACACGAGAATCCAAAATCTTCTCCACAATATACTCTAACTCCCCCTCCACCAAAACCGGGGCAGGAGGATCAACAGATGGAACCATAGGTGCCATGTATCTCCGCAACAATGACCTATGGAATAAGTTATGTATGGAAAAAGAATCTGGAAGGGTCAGACGAAAAGACACAGGATTAAGAACCTCAGAAATCCTATACGGACCAATAAAATGAGGTTTAAACTTAGGAGAGGAAACCTTCATAGGAATATGACGAGAAGATAACCAAACCAAGTCCCCAACCCGAAGTCGGGGACCCACACAGCATCTGCGATTAGCGAAACGTTGAGCCTTCTCCTGGGACAAAGTCAAATTGTCCACTACATGAGTCCAAATCTGCTGCAACCTGTCCACCACAGTATCCACACCAGGACAGTCCGAAGACTCAACCTGCCCTGAAGAGAAACGAGGATGGAACCCAGAGTTGCAGAAAAACGGTGAAACCAAGGTAGCCGAGCTGGCCCGATTATTAAGGGCGAACTCAGCCAAAGGCAAAAAGGACACCCAGTCATCCTGATCAGCAGAAACAAAGCATCTCAGATATGTTTCCAAGGTCTGATTGGTTCTTTCCGTCTGGCCATTAGTCTGAGGATGGAAAGCCGAGGAAAAAGACAAGTCAATGCCCATCCTACCACAAAAGGCTCGCCAAAACCTCGAAACAAACTGGGAACCTCTGTCAGAAACGATATTCTCTGGAATGCCATGTAAACGAACCACATGCTGAAAAAACAATGGCACCAAATCAGAGGAGGAAGGCAATTTAGACAAGGGTACCAAATGGACCATCTTAGAGAAGCGATCACAGACCACCCAAATGACTGACATCTTTTGAGAGACGGGAAGATCTGAAATAAAATCCATAGAGATATGTGTCCAAGGCCTCTTCGGGACCGGCAAGGGCAAAAGCAACCCACTGGCACGAGAACAGCAGGGCTTAGCCCGAGCACAAATCCCACAGGACTGCACAAAAGTACGCACATCCTGCGACAGAGATGGCCACCAAAAGGATCTAGCCACTAACTCTCTGGTACCAAAGATTCCAGGATGACCAGCCAACACCGAACAATGAACCTCAGAGATAACTTTATTCGTCCACCTATCAGGGACAAACAGTTTCTCCGCTGGGCAACGATCAGGTTTATTAGCCTGAAATTTTTGCAGCACCCGCCGCAAATCAGGGGAGATGGCAGACACAATTACTCCCTCTTTGAGGATACCCGCCGGCTCAGATACACCCGGAGAGTCGGGCACAAAACTCCTAGACAGAGCATCCGCCTTCACATTTTTAGAGCCCGGAAGGTATGAAATCACAAAGTCAAAACGGGCAAAAAACAACGACCAACGAGCTTGTCTAGGATTCAACCGCTTGGCGGACTCGAGATAAGTCAAGTTCTTATGATCAGTCAATACCACCACGCGATGCTTAGCTCCTTCAAGCCAATGACGCCACTCCTCGAATGCCCACTTCATGGCCAGCAACTCTCGATTGCCCACATCATAATTTCACTCAGGAGGCGAAAACTTCCTGGAAAAGAAGGCGCATGGTTTCATCACCGAGCAATCAGAACTTCTCTGCGACAAAACAGCCCCTGCTCCAATCTCAGAAGCATCAACCTCGACCTGGAACGGAAGTGAAACATCTGGTTGACACAACACAGGGGCAGAAGAAAAATGACGCTTCAACTCTTGAAAAGCTTCCACCGCAGCAGAAGACCAATTGACCAAATCAGCACCTTTCTTGGTCAAATCGGTCAATGGTTTAGCAATACTAGAAAAATTGCAGATGAAGCGACGATAAAAATTAGCAAAGCCCAGGAACTTTTGCAGACTTTTCAGAGATGTCGGCTGAGTCCAATTATGGATGGCTTGGACCTTAACAGGGTCCATCTCGATAGTAGAAGGGGAAAAGATGAACCCCAAAAATGAAACCTTCTGAACACCAAAGAGACACTTTGATCCCTTCACAAACAAAGAATTAGCACGCAGGACCTGAAACACCGTTCTAACCTGCTTCACATGAGACTCCCAATCATCCGAGAAGATCAAAATGTCATCCAAGTACACAATCAGGAATTTATCCAGGTACTCTCGGAAGATGTCATGCATAAAGGACTGAAACACTGATGGAGCATTGGCAAGTCCGAATGGCATTACTAGATACTCAAAATGGCCCTCGGGCGTATTAAATGCAGTTTTCCATTCATCGCCTTGCTTAATACGCACAAGATTATACGCACCACGAAGATCTATCTTGGTGAACCAACTAGCCCCCTTAATCCGAGCAAACAAATCAGATAACAATGGCAAGGGGTACTGAAATTTAACCGTGATCTTATTTAGAAGGCGATAATCTATACAAGGTCTCAGTGAACCATCCTTCTTGGCTACAAAAAAGAACCCTGCTCCTAATGGCGACAATGACGGGCGAATATGCCCCTTCTCCAAAGACTCCTTCACATAACTCCGCATAGCGGCGTGCTCAGGCACAGATAAATTAAACAGTCAACCTTTTGGGAATTTACTACCAGGAATCAAATCGATAGCACAATCACAATCCCTATGCGGAGGTAGGGTATCGGACTTGGGCTCATCAAATAAATCCCGGTAATCAGACAAGAACTCAGGAACCTCAGAAGGGGTGGATGACGAAATAGTCAAAAATGGGACATCACCATGTACCCCCTGACAACCCCAGCTGGACACAGGCATGGATTTCCAATCTAATACTGGATTATGGACTTGTAGCCATGGCAACCCCAACACAACCACATCATGCAGATTATGCAACACCAGAAAGCGAATAACCTCCTGATGTGCAGGAGCCATGCACATGGTCAGCTGGGTCCAGTACTGAGGCTTATTCTTGGCCAAAGGCATAGCATCAATTCCTCTCAATGGAATAGGACACTGCAAGGCCTCCAGTACTGTTATGAAAGGTAATTCAGTACCACAATGGACATAGAGGTCAGCGCACATACAGTGACCTGGCAATAACCAAAAAACCAGAACGAGCTCTGAGATGTGGGAACTCTGTTGACTGCATTACCTAATCCTCTCAAACCACACTAAAGGCAGCCGTGGATTGCGCCTAACGCTCCCTATGCAACTCGGCACGGCCTGAGAAACTAGCTAGCCTGAAGATAGAAAATAAGCCTACCTTGCCTCAGAGAAATACCCCAAAGGAAAAGGCAGCCCCCACATATAATGACAGTGAGTTAAGATGAAAAGACAAACGTAGAGATGAAATAGATTTAGCAAAGTGAGGCCCAACTTTCTGAACAGAGCGAGGATAGGAAAGGTAACTTTGCGGTCAACACAAAACCCTACAAACAACCACGCAAAGGGGGCAAAAAGACCCTCCGTACCGAACTAACGGCACAGAGGTACACCCTCTGCGTCCCAGAGCTACCAGCAAGCAGAAAAAAACAAATTGACAAGCTGGACAGAAAAAAACAGCAAACAAATAGCAAGAGGAACTTAGCTATGCAGAGCAGCAGGCCACAGGAACGATCCAGGAGGAAACAAGTCCAATACTAGAACATTGACTGGAGGCCAGGATCAAAGCACTAGGTGGAGTTAAATAGAGCAGCACCTAACGACTTCACCACATCACCTGAGGAAGGAAACTCAGAAGCCGCAGTACCACTTTCCTCCACCAACGGAAGCTCACAGAGAGAACCAGCCGAAGTACCACTTGTGACCACAGGAGGGAGCTCTGACACAGAATTCACAACAGCGGGGACAGCCTAGGAGTGGTACCTGGTGGCTACCTGCACTTTAAGCCTGCTCAAGTGAACACCAGGTCCCATGGCCAGTGGGTGCACAAACAATGTGCATCACCTGCTGGAGTCACACTAAACTTAAACAAAATCATTCCGATTCTCACTGCCGAGAGTCGCAGGATTGTTCTCCGTATAGTAATCCATGTGTAATGCGTTTTCAAAGCGATAATTTGATATTTTCTCAGCCATTTATCCATATGACATCCGTATGACATGCGAATGGCTTTACATTTCTCACATGTTCCCTATGTACAGTCCCAGTAAATTAACTGGTTCAATGGTCTGAAATGAATAAAAACCTAATCAAGAAGTCCATACAATGGGTCCACTAGAAGTTCAGTCTTCAAATCTTTCAAATAGAGCACCTGCTAGTGACTTGTTTGTCCTGGTTTCTGAAAAACGTGTGACAGGCTAACCTGAAACACAACTGAGTGGGTTCTTTTACATTGGGTCTGCTCTCAACGTTTTTGGGAGCCTTACCCAGTGATTGATGATCCACAGAGGCGGAGATGAATGTGAGTACATCCGCTTTTGAGGCCACAGCTCACTAAAGGACATTTCCACCGACTGTATAGTTCTGTACTCAGCCATCCCGTACTGTTGGATGAGCCTCTCTACATTCTCCTGGAGATTTTGCAACCTTGGCTAACCTTCAAGGACACCAAGATGCGCAAATGTATTTCCGCAGAGGAGCGTCATTTACTTACAGTACGGTATGTATTCATCCTGAACTGTTCCTTAGCATGTAATAGTGTTGTCTATTGTTGACCCAGTGTTTTGTTTTCTATGTTGCTTACCTTTATGATGGCCTACACTGTTAAGGTTAAGGTGTAGATGTTGTTTTCTGAATTTTTATTTTATTTTAGATTTCTATCCACCGGTCTCTCCTATGCGGCACTTCATCTTTAATTTCTTATTGGGAAATCTACAATCTCAGCCATTGTACGTTCCACTTGCACAGAAATCTGGTCCTGCCTTCAGAATTCAGCTATGCTGGAGCCCAAACAATAAGACTGGCTGTGGGTAGCCCTTGGCTTTGAGAAAACATGCCAGTTCCCCAACTGCATAGGGTCCCTGAATGGTAAGCACATCCGCGTTCAAAAGCCACCAAACTCAGAGTCCCAATATTACAATTATAAGCAATTTTTTTCTATACTGTGGTTGGCCCTGGTTGACCGAACTGGAGGCTTCAGAGTCTTCAATTCTTCCATAATTTGTTGGCGGATGCTAAATAATGATTTGGCCATCCCACGTGTTCTTCCAGGTTTATGTTTGGAAGCGGTTCCTTATGTAATGGTTGCTGATGAGACATTTCAATTGACCCATAATGTAATGAGGCCATACCCACGGAGAGGCCTGGACCATCGTCAGCAAATTGTTAATTATCGGCTATCACGTGCAAGACAATTGTGGAGTGCGCCTTTGGAATCCTATGTGCAAAATGGAGGGTCGTAATGTCAGCCATCAAATTAAGTGAAGCTAATGTATGTGATGTGACTAAAGCTTGTTTGTTGATTTTTTGTTTCCTACATTATTGGACCCCTGAGAGGTGGATGAGGCTGAATTCCAGGACAAGGAAGGACCCTGTTGTGGTACATGGTATTGGCCACTTGGGTAAGGGTAGCCATACTCATGTGGATTTGTATTTGACATTTAGCTACACCCTCCAGAATGGCCATGTCGAACATATCCATGTTGAGACCACTCTCCTACATTGGGTATGTTTACGTGGCCATATTGGGTGATTTTTACTCGGATTGCACTCGGCCGTGTTGTATGGTAGTGTGACTCCGGCCTTCGTTGCATAATCTCCTACTATCGTGCTTTAGAAAAGGTTGACAATGAGCGTATAACCTGAAAGTCAGTATTTAGATTATTCATTTAAGGACCAATTACAAAGCTCACGCTGAGCAGCATTTATCTCCATATTATTTCATAGCCAGCGCACAGCAAGACTACGCTTGAAAACGAGCAGACAGAAATTACTTTATGCCGGCAAACGTCAAGAACCTTATGTTCATATAGCAGTTGTCAAGAGGAAGAAATGACCCCTGACACTTATTTAGTGGACCGTTCATTGCATAGCTTTAAAAGCAGGATAAAAAAAAGGCACAAAAGCTATCCTATACAGCTAGCTATACTACTGACCATAGTTCATCTGCAAAAATTCAGAAGGAATATGTCACACTCATTGAATAATTATTGGGACCCTCCATGATGGTGAGCAGGCTGAACTTTATAATGGACTACCAGGAAAATAATTTTGACCGTGATGGTCCTGTGGGAAAATCAAGCACTTTAGAAATCTGGCATACAGCTCATACACATAACTAAATATGCTCACTTTTACAAAGTAGTAAAAGAGGCTTAAAATGGCTTAAAATCATAAATTTTTGTGCATGTGGTAAAATTGGCTACTTTTTTACTCCAGAATACTGACAAAGAGCCTGAAAGGGAAGGTCTGAAAGAATCAGCAGTTCATGCTTGTGTAAGGGGCACAAAGAGGTGTCCGTAAATAGGAGTGTTTGCCTTCCTTGTAATGGTAATGTAAATAATTCATGCTATGTATAATTTATTGTACCCGTTGTGTAAATGTTATATATGATTACTGTTATAGTTGTAGGGAAAGTGTAGTACCCTAGTTTGGCCACTAGTAGGGGGTGGAGAGCTATTCAGCTTCTAAATAGTTAAGTGGGAGGAGCTAACAGCAGTTAATCTGGGAAGCATCTGGAAATTTGGATCAGTTGGGCGAGAGCGCACTGTCAGGGCAGTCAGCTGTGCAGCAACCCAAGATCCAGGCAGGCAGCATCAGGGCCAGGAAGTCTATGAGAGAAAGAAGGAAGGCATTGAAAGGGTTACTGACAGCGCAGTATAAGTGGGACTGTGGCTGTAGGTGCTAGAAAAGAACTAAGCAGTGCGGACAGGTCACTCAGAATGTGGCTGCTTGCTAAGTGGATGGATGTACTCAGGACCAGGGCGCAACGGATTAGAGGAATCCCTACTAAAGTAGGACTGGGCACAGAGGATGCTGGAGGATCGGTGAGCACGATCTGTTCCGGAAGCGAGCTTAGTAAAGATGAAGGAAAGACAAAGAGGAGAAGCTGTGTAATGCAAAGCCTGAGGTAAATGCTGGCAAGTAAAGGAGACAGGGACAGAGAAGGAATTGTGTATTGTGAAGCCTGCTGTCAATGCTGAAAAGAACCATTACATGCCTGTTTCTAGTAAAGTTCATTGTTCAAGCGTTCAACGGGACTGTGACTCGGTTTATCCTGCTTATCCTGAGGAAAACATGCAGATCTTTATAGGAAGCCCCCGAGAGAAAAGGAGCTGCAGGTATACTGACTGAGAGTCATGGAGTGTATGTGAGGGGAGGTCAGAGGGTGCAAGAGACTTTTACCTCAGCCACGACCCTGTCCCACCCTTACACTTGGATAGTCAAATGCATCACGAGGGGTACAGAGGCAGCAGTCGCTGTGGTCACTGCCGCACCATGAAATGAAGAATTGTCAGTATTGTTTGTTTCAAGGGCTTGGATAGGCCTTGTTCAATGAGTATGCATCGATTGTCAGTTCCAACATAAGCTCAGTAGAATGTAGTCATTGTGCAATATGCACCGTGATAGTGCGCTCCCTCGCTGACTCTCATGAATAGTGACAAGCCAGCAAGAGAGTGCACTGCCAGTTTGCATCGTTAGGCAAAAACGGGGAAGCAAAGACCAGCGCTGTCCTCGCAGGTGATGTCACTGGAGTTCTCAAGTGAAGCATCACAACAAGTTTTTGCATTAACAAAAAATCACTTTAACAAATCATTTTTTTTGGTTGCCATGTTCTAAGACTTAATTTTCTCTTCTTTTTATGAACTAAATTTTGTAATAGCTTGATTTATGTGAGATAAGCAGTAGTTTTCACTGGTGCTAATTTTTAGGTACAGACAAATTTTGGAATTCATTTTATATGGCTAACCCATTTGCGAGTATCACTCATTCCCAATTTTTCAACTATGGTGTCTCTCCATGGCCACTTGGTGGCTCCTGCCTGTTTATTTGACTTCTGCATCTGGCTGCGCCCAGCTAATAAACTGAGGCCTACATACTTTCTAACTATTGCTGTCTCTATATTACCTCCGGACCCAACTCAATATACGTGCATCACTTAACTTTGATCTGACACATTAAGGCTTATGGATCTTGGATTTATTCGTCTTCACTCTGTCACTTACACTTTGTCTTGTAGATGAGCGTTTCCCCACTCACAGACATTCACTCCTACAGCAGCTCTTACTACTTTCTCATGGCCAACTGCTCCTCAGCTTCCTTGTTGTTGACCTTGCAGCTAATTCACTTAGGCCTGTCCCACACGTCCAGATAATTCCGGTACCGGAAAAATCGGTACTGGAGTTATCCGTGTCCGTGTGCTCACGTGGCACATCAGTGTGGCACACGTGCGGCAGCCATGTGCCGTCCGTGTGCCGACTGGGTGCCACACGTACCGTGCAGGAGACAGCGATAGAGTTAAGCGCTGTCCCCTGCTTTGGGTGCTGAATCCAGAATTCATACCTTCTTCTCAGCAGCGTTCACTGGAGAGAAGGAATGAAAAATCAGGGGTTTTTTTTGTGTGTGTGTTTAAAATAAAGTTCCCGGTCAGCTCCCGCCTCCCTCCCCCTGTGCGCCCGCCCGCTGGCATTAAAATACTTACCCAGCTCCCTCGATGCTTTCTCTCAGCGTCGCTGCTTGTCCTGTATGAGCGGTCACGTGGTGCCGCACATTACAGTGATGAATATGCGGCTCCACCCCTATGGCATAGAGGTAGCTGGGTAGGTATTTTATTGCCAGCGGGCGGGCGCACAGGAGGAGGGAGGCGGGAGCTGACTGGGAACTTTATTTTAAACACACACAAAAAAAAACCCTGATTTTTCATTCCTTCTCTTCAGCGAATGCTGCTGGGAAGAAGGAATGAATTCTGGATTCAGTACCCAAAGCAGGAGACAGCGCTTAACTCTAGCGCTGTCTCTTGCATGGTGCGTGTGGTACCCAGTCGGCACACGGACGGCACACGGACAGCATCCGTGTGCGGTACGTGTTTACAAGGACCCATTGACTTTAATTGGTCTGTGTGATACGTGCGCTCCCACAAACACTGACATGTCTCCGTGTTTTTCAAACGGACACACGGTCCGTGAAAACACGCTGACATGTGCAGAGACACATTGATTTTAATGTGTCTACGTGAGTCAGTGTCTCCGGTACGTGAGGAAACTGTCACCTCACGTACTGGAGCCACTGACGTGTGAAACCGGCCTTACAAGCAGGATTTTTCCTCTACGCCTCAAAGGTGGGGCTGTGTCTGTGGAGGCACAAAGGCTTTATACTATTAGGCTATATGCCTACGCTCCAGAAAGTATGCAGAATTTTCCTGATGAAATCTGGACTCCCTTCGCAGGAAATCCGCTTGCATTTTTATCGCGTTTTTTGCGCTTTTTTTGCGTTTTGTTTTTTTTTTTGCTGATTTTTAGCATTTTTTTGCAATGGTCCAAATTGAATTCTATAGCGGCCAAACTGACGATTTTCCACAAAATTAATGAACATACTGCGTTTTTTTCCGCAATGCTTTTCCGCTGCGGAAAAAATGCAGCAAGGGCACAAAAATTGCAGAATGCATTAAAATAATGGGATGCTCTATGTAATCATTTTTTAAGCAGTGCCGCAGCGGAAAACCACTGCAAAAACACTTAAAAAACATTAAAAATCCGGAACGTGGGCACATAGCCTTAGGTTCAGCCATTCTTACTGACGAGTGCAGCCTGTTCCCCAATTTCTGCCATGACAGCTTTTTGTTTCAATTTGGTGGTTTCCTGCATCTGACCCTGATTAGTGGAAAAACAGAAGCATATACAGTGGGGAAGATAACGTTTTTGTTCCCTTGCTGATTTTGTAAGTTTGCCCATTGACATAGACATGAGCAGTTTATATTTTTAAGGGTAGGTTAATTTTAACATTGAAACATAGAATGTCAAAAATAAAATCCAGAAAATTACGTTGTAGAAATTATATAAATTTATTAGCATTTTGCAGTGAGAAATAAGTATTTGATCCCCTACCAACCATTAAGATTTCTGGCTCTTACAGACCAGTTAGACGCTCCTAATCAACTTGTTACCTATACTAAAGACATCTGTCTTATATGGTCACCTTTATAAAAGACTCCTGTCCACAGACTCAGTCAGTCAGACTCTGACCTCTACAACATGGGCAAGACCAAAGAGCTTTATAAGGATGTCAGGGACAAGATCATAGATCTGCACAAAGCTGGAATGGGCTACAAAACCATAAGTAAGACGCTGGGTGAGAAGGAGACAACTGTTGGTGCAATAGTAAGAAAATGGAAGAAATACAAAATGACCGTGAATCGACATCGATCTGGGGCACCATGCAAAATCTCACCTCGTGGGGTATCCTTGATCATGAGGAAGGTGAGAGATCAGCCTAAAACTAATCGGGGGGAACTTGTTAATGATCTCAAGGCAGCGGGGACCACAGTCACCAAGAAAACCATTGGTAACACATTACGCCATAAAGGTGTAAGATCCTTCAGTCAGGCCCGTATTTAGAGTTTGTGCTGCCCTAGGCACTTTTCGTGCTGCCTCCCCCATTGGTGAGTATGACTAATGTAGACACTGTCGGCAGTGACTTAGGCTACTTTCACATCACCGATTTTTGCCATTCACGGCAGATCCGGCAGGCAACACAATGGGTCAGCATAGGCATTTTCCTTTTAATGGGAGCCAACCTGGGGAATGACAAAGGTTTGTCCAAATAGCAATAACAATGAACAGTAAATGTCATAATATTAATATACAACAAGATGCAAACATGAGAATGGACACCAGAGATAAGCGGGGCCAAATTCATTCTGAAGGCGCTTATCCCTCCCTACAAGTGACCTCCACACACCACGCCTGTCTAATTCGCAATTACAAAGCAAAAATGTGTGCAGATGGGAGTAGTAGACCTCACCTTCTTGATATTTCCAAGGCTAGCACTGCATGGCACAGGAAAGTTGAGGTAAATATAAGACGGTAGGGGGAAATTCACCAAAATGCTCTGCTTCTCCTCTTTGGCACAGAAGTCAACCGGGCAGTAAACTCCAGGCGGCGTCCAACCCTGTGGCTACCACCCCACCGGCCCTGTGGAGAAATCATACTGTATGTAATGTACAGTGGGCACATTACATACAGAACCAGAGACAACGTCCAGCCCAATAACACCTTGCCCGTATGGCCCACTTATGGTCACCGCACCCAAGGCCACCTATGCAGCTATAGCTGTGAGGATGTACACGGGCAGAGCTGCCGTTCCAGAGTCTGGGAAAGCTAGGTAGAGTTATTGTGGCAAACGTTGCCATTTTTTTGGGGCTTAGTTTAGACTTTAAGAAGCTGCACAAACATCCCAACTATGACGCAGACCATCACCGGACACCACAAACCATCTCAAGCTGATAATCCGAGTGGTCAGACCCGTCTGAGGAAGCCAGCGCTACCCGAGGAAGTCTGTCCCCCCACTACCACCATCACACAGGTATTTGATATTTCAGGTCTTAGAAACAATGAATGGGAAGAATAAGAAAATTAATACACCGCCATATTGATCCTATAGTATGACAGCTGCCAGCAGAAGAAAAACATATATAGCAAGACCAAATCAGCAGGAGAAAAAGATGACGCCATAATGAGCATATAGTATGACCGCCACCGCAGCTTAAGGAATTTAGTGAAGGATGCAAGGCAAACAAAGGAAATCATAGTGCTCAAAACAACAAAGGGCTCATGTGTCAGATCTCAATGGATGAAAGGTTCAAGTTAAAAATTGTTGCTAAAATTAAATTGTAAATTTCGTTGTCAATAGAAACCAAAGTCATCAACAAATGAGGGCCGGATCCTGGATCATTCGAAAATCAAAAGGAAAAAGAAAAGAAAATACATGCAGGCAAATCCAGTTTGTGTGACATTTATCACTCAGCAGTGTGTGCAGCTCCTCCACATCTGGACAGGCTCCTGATGAGACAGCGGATTGTGTCCGGCCGGATCTCCCCCCACATCTCGATCATGGCATCAGGGAGCTCCGGACTGTGGCATTACTTGGTGGCAATTGCTGCACTGATCTAATATCTACTATATAAAGCTGAATGTGTGTGTGTGTGTATGTATGTATGTCCGGGATTGGCATCTGCACCGTCGCAGCTACAGCCACAAAATTTTGCACAGTCACACGTCTGGACCCCGGGAGCGTCATAGGCTATGTTGTGAGGCGAAATTTTAACCCCGCACTTTCCAATTCACCAAACAATTTTGCCCCTATCTACATAATGGGGAAAAAAGTGAAAAGAAAAGTGTTGGAGGCGTCGCAGCTACAGCCACAAAATTTTGCACAGTCACACGTCTGGACCCTGAGAGCGTCATAGGCTACGTTGTGAGGTGAAATTTTAACCCTGCGCTTTCCAATTCACCAAACAATTTTGCCCCTATCTACATAATGGGGAAAAAAGTGAAAGGAAAAGTGTTGGAGGCGTCGCAGCTACAGAAACAAAATTTTGCACAGTCACACGTCTGGACCCTGAGAGCATCATAGGCTACGTTGTGAGGCAAAATTTTAACCCCGCACGTTCCAATTCACCAAACAATTTTGCCCCTATCTACATAATGGGGAAAAGTGAAAGGAAAAGTGTTGGAGGCAAATTGACAGCTGCCAGATGTGAACAAGGGGGACTTAAAGAGTGAGAGCGATGGCGCCAAAGAGTATATACCAATCAGTTGCTAAAGTGGGGACCCGACATGGGATACTCACCACACACGGGGATATGAACACACACACAAAATACGCCACACACTACCACGTGCTTGAACACATATACCACCCTCAGCACACATTTCACCACACATACACCAACCTCGCCACATAAAAGTCAAAACACAAAAGTCGCCGCTCAAAACTCACCACGCGCAAAACTCGCCACATGCAAAAAATAGGCTCACGCAAAACTCGCCACAAGTGCAAAACTCTCCTCATGGAAAACTCGCCACACGCAAAACTTGCACACGCGGAAAAATTGCCACATGCACAAAATTTGCAACACATGCAAAAGTTGCCTCACACAAAACTTGCACATACTCAAAAGGCACCAGACATAAAACTCACCACGCGCAAAACTCGCCATGCGCAAAACTTGCTGCACACAACTTGCTACACTAACCTGTCACATGCAACTCGACACACAAAAAGTTGCTACATGCATGTTGCCACACAAAACTCATCTCACAAAAGTCGCTACATGCATGTCGCCACACACAACTCAACATACACAACTTGACACATGAAACTCGCACCAAAACACACACAAGTCTGGTATTAGCCTTCAAAAATAAAAATCTGATTAATAAGCAGACAAACTACAAGAGCAACAAATGTACCATATAGGAAATACAGCAGCTGTCAGTCACATGACCTGTCTATTATGTGTATGTGTGAGCTAATATATACTGCAAGGGGGAGGGCTTCCTGTTGGCTGGGGATTTATCAGGCTGCCAATTTATCTTACAAATACTGAGGTAAAAATACTGAGCAAATAACGTGTTAACGAGGTCTAATACAGGAGATCACACAAGTATATACTATATACAGGGGAGATGACACACAGATATATACTATATACAGGAGAGATGACACACAGGTATATACTATATAGAGGAGGAGATGACATACAGGTACACACTATATACAGGAGGAGATGACATACAGGTATATACTATATACAGGAGGAGATGACACACAGGTATATACTATATACAGGAGCAGATTACCTACAGGTATATACTATATACAGGAGGAGATGACATACAGGTATATGCTATATATAGAAGATGACATACAGGTATATACTATATACAGGAGGAGATGACACAAAGATATATACTATATACAGGGGAGATGACAGACAGGTATATACTATATACAGGAGGAGATGACATACAGGTGTATACTATATATAGAAGGAGATGACATACAGGTATATACTATATATAGGAGGAGATGACATACAGGTATATACTATATATAGGAGGAGATGACATACAGGTATATACTATATATAGGAGGAGATGACATACAGGTATATACTATATACAGGGGAGATGACACACAGCAGGTATATACTATATACAGGGGAGATGACATACAGGTGTATACTATATATAAGGGAGATGACAAACATGTATATACTGAGGTGAAAATGAGAGGTGGGAGGTGAAAATGAAAAGGTGTGAGTGCAAAATGAGAGGAGTGAGGGAAAATAGTGTAGTGATCGGAAAATGACAGATGTGAGGTCGGAATGACAAGTGTTAGGCGGGAATGAGAGGAGTGAGCGAGAAAATGAGAGGTGTGAGGGAGAAAATGAGAGATGTGAGGGGGAAAATTAAAGATGTGATTGGGAAAATGAGAGGCGTGATGGGAAAATAAGAGAAGTGAGGTGCTATAACTAACCACAGATATTTACTATGCCCAGGCAACGCCGGGCTCTTCAGCTAGTCTACTATATAAAGCTGAATGTGTGTGTGTGTGTATGTGTGTATGTATGTCCGGGATTGGCATCTGTACCGTCGCAGCTACAGCCACAAAATTTTGCACAGTCACACGTCTGGACCCCGAGAGCGTCATAGGCTATGTTGTGAGGCGAAATTTTAACCCCGCGCGTTCCAATTCACCAAACAATTTTGCCCCTATCTACATAATGGGGAAAAAAGTGAAAGGAAAAGTGTTGGAGGCGTCGCAGCTACAGCCACAAAATTTTGCACAGTCACACGTCTGGACTCTTAGAGCGTCATAGGCTATGTTGTGAGGTGAAATTTTAACCCCGCGCATTCCAATTCACCAAACAATTTTGCCCCTATCTACATAATGGGGAAAAAAGTGAAAGGAAAAGTGTTGGAGGCGTCGCAGCTACAGAAACAAAATTTTGCACAGTCACACGTCTGGACCCTGAGAGCGTCATAGGCTACGTTGTGAGGTGAAATTTTAACCCTGCGCTTTCCAATTCACCAAACAATTTTGCCCCTATCTACATAATGGGGAAAAAAGTGAAAGGAAAAGTGTTGGAGGCGTCGCAGCTACAGAAACAAAATTTTGCACAGTCACACGTCTGGACCCTGAGAGCGTCATAGGCTATGTTGTGAGGTGAAATTTTAACTCCGCGCTTTCCAATTCACCAAACTATTTTTCCCCTATCTACATAATGGGGAAAAGTGAAAGGAAAAGTGTAGGAGGCAAATTGACAGCTGCCAGATGTGAACAAGTGGGACTTAAAGAATGAGAGCGATGGCGCAAAAGAGTATATACCGATCAGTTGCTAAGGTGGGGCCCCGACATGAGATACTCACCACACATGGGGATATGAACACACACATAAAATGCGCCACACACTACCACGTGCTTGAACACATATTACGCTCAGCACACATTTCACCACACATACACCAACCTCGCCACATAAAAGTCAAAACACAAAAGTCGCCGCTCAAAACTCACCACGCGCAAAACTCGCCACATGCAAAAACTAGGCTCATGCAAAACTCGCCACAAGTGGAAAACTCACCTCATGGAAAACTCGCCACACGCAAAACTTGCACACGTGGAAAAATTGCCACATGCACAAAATATGCAACGCATGCAAAAGTTGCCTCACACAAAACTTGCACATACTCAAAAGGCACCAGACATAAAACTCACCACGCGCAAAACTCGCCATGCGCAAAACTTGCTGCACACAACTTGCTACACTAACCTGTCACATGCAACTCGACACACAAAAAGTTGCTACATGCATGTCGCCACACACAACTCAACACACACAACTTGACAAACGAAACTCACCCTAAAACACACACAAGTCTGGTATTAGCCTTCAAAAATAAAAATCTGATTAATAAGCAGACAAACTACAAGAGCAACAAATGTACCATATAGGAAATACAGCAGCTGTCAGTCACATGACCTGTCTATTATGTGTATGTGGGAGCTAATATATACTGCCAGGGGGAGGGCTTCCTGTTGGCTGGGGATTTATCAGGCTGCCAATTTATCTTACAAATACTGAGGTAAAAATACTGAGCAAATAACGTGTTAACGAGGTCTAATACAGGAGATCACACAGGTATATACTATATACAGGGGAGATGACACACAGATATATACTATATACAGGAGAGATGACACACAGGTATATACTATATAGAGGAGGAGATGACATACAGGTACATACTATATACAGGAGGAGATGACATACAGGTATATACTATATACAGGAGGAGATGACACACAGGTATATACTATATACAGGAGCAGATTACCTACAGGTATATACTATATACAGGAGGAGATGACATACAGGTATATGCTATATATAGAAGATGACATACAGGTATATACTATATACAGGAGGAGATGACACACAGATATATACTATATACAGGGGAGATGACACACAGGTATATACTATATACAGGAGGAGATGACATACAGGTATATACTATATATAGAAGGAGATGACATACAGGTATATACTATATATAGGAGGAGATGACATACAGGTATATACTATATATAGGAGGAGATGACATACAGGTATATACTATATATAGGAGGAGATGACATACAGGTATATACTATATACAGGGGAGATGACACACAGCAGGTATATACTATATACAGGGAAGATGACATATAGGTATATACTATATACAGGAGATGACATACAGGGGTATACTATATATAAGGGAGATGACAAACATGTATATACTGAGGTGAAAATGAGAGGTGTGAGGTGAAAATGAAAAGGTGTGAGTGCAAAATGAGAGGAGTGACGGAAAATAGTGTAGTGATCGGAAAATGACAGATGTGAGGTCGAAATGACAAGTGTTAGGCGGGAAGGAGAGGAGTGAGGGAGAAAATGAGAGGTGTGAGGGAGAAAATGAGAGATGTGAGGGGGAAAATGAAAGATGTGATTGGGAAAATGAGAGGCGTGATCTGAAAATAAGAGAATTGAGGTGCTCTAACTAACCACAGATATTTACTATGCCCAGGCAACGCCGGGCTCTTCAGCTAGTACGATATAAAACCCCAGAGATGGCATTGGATTCAGATCTAGTGATATGAGAGGGCCAGACACTGGCATCAATGCCGCCATCATCCGGGAGCTGGCTACACATGCTCACCACATGGGCATTATCTTGCACCAGGAGGACCACAGGGCTGACTGCACCATTTAAAGTCTAATTATGGCTCTGAGAATTTAATCTTGGTAGGCAGCACCATTAAGGGCACTGTTGGCATCTTTTGGAGGTTTATTCAACCCTCCTTGGAACTGCTTACCCAGGTCATCACTGAGCCTGACCCACTACACAAGGCACAGGGTTGGTAGTATGATGGGTGATGCCAGGCACAGGGTGGGCAGTATGATGGGTGATGCCAGGCACAGGGTGGGCAGTATGATGGGTGATGCCAGGCACAGGGTGGCCAATGAACACCTGGATAATTCTGCGAGTGATTGGGAGAAGGTGCTGTGGTCATATGAGACAAAAATTGAGGTCTTTGGCATTAACTCAACTAGCCGTGTTTGGAGGAAGAGAAATGCTGCCTATGACCCAAAGAACACCATCCCCACTGTCAAGCATGGAGGTGAAAACATTATGTTTTGGGGTGTTTCTCTGCTAAGGGCACAGGACTACTTCACTGCATCAATGGGAGAATGGATGGAGCCATGTTCTGTAAAATCCTGAGAGACAACCTCCTTCCCTCCACCAGGATATTAAAAATGGGTTGTGGTTGGGTCTTCCAGCAAGACAATGACCCAAAATATACAGCCAAGGCAACAAAGGAGTGGCTCAAAAAGAAGCACATTAAGGTCATGGAGTGGCCTAGCCAGTCTCCTGATGTTAATCCCATAGAAAACTTATGGAGGGAGTTGAAGCTCTGAGTTGCCAAGCGACAGCCTCAAAACCTTAATGATTTAGAGATGATCTGCAAAGAGGAGCGGACCAAAATTCCTTGTGACATGTGTGCAAACTTCATCATCAACTACAAAAACGTCTGTGTCATGCAGCTTCAGTGCAGTACAGCGCAACCTCCACCAGGGGGAGACTAGTAGGGAAGTCAGACTGCACACACAGAGCAACTGAACAGACGCCACCTAGTAGCGAGAGCGAGGTCAGGAAAACCAAGTCAGAGCACAACAGTACAAAAGGATTTAGACAGAATGGATAGTCAGGACACAGCAAGGGATCAGTAAATCAGGACGGGCAAAATACGGTACAATAGGGAAAAACTGAAACGAAGTCAAAAAGCCAAGCCAAGAGATCAGAACCAGGGAGTCAAGCAGATATACAAACAAACAAAGAGACACTAGGAAAGGGCAGGCAGGGGGAGATAACAGACACAGGACAAGTCAGGGTTCACAGTAGGACAAATCAAGGGCTTCCAGAGTCAGGTTCACATGCCGAAGACAGAGCTATAGCTGACACCACCCTCTGGATACCTGGAAACTAAATAGGAAACCCAAGCCCAGAATGAGGCAAAGTAAAGTTAACCCTTGACATGATCCACCCAGAGAAAGAGCAGACAAGACTAAACTCCGGAACGGATCATGACAGTCTGACTGCTGTGCTTGCCAACAAGGGTTTTGCTACCTAGTATTAAGTCTAAGAGGGATCAAATATTTATTTCTCTCTGCAAAATGCAAATAAATTTATATAATTCATACAATGTCATTTTCTGGATTTTATTTTTTATATTCTATCTCTCTATGTTAAAATTAACCTACCCTTAACATTATAGACTGTTCATGTCTTTGTCAGTGGGCAAACTTACAAAATCAGGAAGGGATCAAATACTTATTTCCCCCACTATATACCTTCTGAGACACTCAGAGGTGCTTATATTAATAGTAAACCCCGTGTTACCTCCTGACCCAGCTCATCACATACACCTTTCTGTAACTTTAACTCAACACATACTGTCCATGTGCCCAACACATTCATCGCTACTAATAGGTGTTACTTCAGACCATGAAAGATGACCCTCCACTACATCAGGCACACTGACCTAGTCATTCATACCTACCCATGCTATTCACAAAAGATCCAATGACCCCATTCTCATTCTTCCTCTCATATTGAAGTCCCAACTCCTATTCGCCCAACATGAAGATTGTTTGCACCTCTTAGCTCAAAATAGAAACAGTCCCATTGATCTCTAATGGAGGCTCCTAAAGTGGCAAAGCAAAAAAGAGGGGAGAAGCCAGCACTGCTTATGGTCAGAATGCAATACATAAAGTGCACATGCGCATATTAATTTCTAACTGTATTTCAAAATGAGACATTTAGCAAACAATTGTTCAATTCTTTGAGCCACCCCGCCACGTCACGGCATTCTCATAATGGGGCAGTGTCACTCTACGTTTTTTATATTCGCTGTGCCATAAAGGCCTCCTAAACGAAAGTAAAGCAAGACCACATTCACTGCAAGCTGTACCTGGAGGATTTCAGAATCACTCCCATGGTGCCAGAAAGGGCGAGCACAGATAAAGGTTGACCAGGTCCAGCTATAGACATTTCAGGTTTAACCTCTACACTGCCACACCAGCACCACAGATAAAGAGTGAGACAAGCTGAGACACAGGTGCACAATTAAACAGCGTCTAGGGCAGGGCAGGGCTGCTGTATGTGTGTACAGCAGCCTATCAATCACAGAGAACACAGAAAGAATGGCGCACATAACCCAGCGTGCACGGCAACAGTGGTGGTCAGCCACTGGATGGGCAGTGTGGAGGTTGGACCTTAAATGTCTGTCTGGACCTGGTCAACCTTTATCCTCGCTTGCCTCCTCTGGCACCATGGGGGTGATTCAGTTACGCTCCAGGTACAGCTTGCATTTAATGTGGTCTTGCTTTTAGTTCATTTAGGAGGCCTTCATGGCACAGCGAATATAAAAAACGTAGAGTAGGACTGCCCCATTATGAGAATGCCGTGAAGTGGCGGGGTGGCTCAAAGAATTCATCAATTGTTTGCTAAATGTCTCATTTTGAAAATACAGTTAGAAATCAATATGTGCATTTGCACTTTATGTATTGTGTCTTAACCTTAGGCAGCGCTGGCTTCTCCCCTCTTTTGCTCCTAAAGTGGCAGTCCTCTTCGTTGTCAGATTGGGGCATTTCTCATCTGTTTTACAAATGCTGTGCACACCAGGAGAAGAGGAGGATTCGTGAGGTCAACGCAGCTCAACACCTATTTTTCTTCCGATCTGTGTTGTGTGAAGATGTCTCTAAAGGATTACATGACGTGACTTTCATAACAGAGTCACACCTATTGAGCAATTATTCTGTATACATGCGGTTGTACCCCAGCTGTGCCGTGTGGACAGAAATACAATTACCCAATTGTCACAGCAGCTTGGATTGGTGATGAATGAACATCTCTCCACTACATGCTGGTTTCATGTAATCTTCACTGGTCAATTCTCAATATTTCTTTATTTAATTCTCACTTATTCAGCAGAAATTTTGACAGATGAAAGTAAATCCAGCAGAGGTTGCTGAGATTTAGCCGGTCGTTTATACCATGTTCTAAATGACAGCTAATATAATATTTATTCTATCAGTGATTGCATTTATTATGTTCCCAACCACGGAGTCGGGAGCGCTGCCCGCACATCGGAATGGACAGTGCATGAGATATACACCCCAGGATGGGGCTGTGAGGATTGTAGAATCACTAAATATTTTCACTAGAGTTTTATTGTAAGGCAGATTAAGATAGAAAATGAATAGTCAGTGAGCAGATCACTCCATGCACTGCTCATTTATCATGTTCGTCCAAGTAGAGAGAAGAAGATAGAAAGCCAAAGAAATTATAGCATTTTATGCAAATGATGCAGAAGAAGGTTTAACACATGAACATTGTCCAGGTTATGATAGTGATTGAGGAAAGGTCATCAATTATAGACCAGTGGTGGTCTTCCACTGTGAAGAGAAACAGAGGCACCTAGAAGAGTACTGAAGGTACCTGAAGAGAACCGTAGCCACCTAGAGGAGGACTGGAGGCACTGGAGGAGGACCACAGGCACCTAGAGGAGGACTGGAGGCACTGGAGGAGGACCACGGGCACCAAGAGGAGGACTGGAGTTACTGAGTTACATCCTGTATTATACTCCAGAGCTGCACTCACTATTCTGCTGGTGCAGTCAATGTGTACATACATTACATTACTGATCCTGAGTTACATCCTGTATTATACCCCAGAGCTGCACTCACTATTCTGCTGGTGCAGTCACTGTGTACATACATTACATTACTGATCCTGAGTTACATCCTGTATTATACTCCAGAGCTGCACTCACTATTCTGGTTCAGTCACTGGCTGCGTAAATTCATAACATTACTGTTCCTGTACTGATTCTGAGTTACATCCAGCATTATTCTCCAGAGCTGCACTCTGTAGACCCTATGTGGACACATTACAATATCTATCTTGCCCTTTATGTAAGGTATAATTTGCTTTATTTCATGCTGCAGAGCTGTATTCACATGTAGAGTATGGATGTTTGCCAGTCATTCATCAGTATGTCATCCTGTGATCAGGGATGTAAAGCTGGATATGTGATTTTAATTCTTTCTACCCAATAACTTCCCACTTTCGGCCTTTTTATAGGGTCCCGCACGGCCCATTTCCTCACAGGCTCAGGTCAGTCTTGTATAATATCTCGGTGCGCTCCGATGATTATCCTGAGACATTTCCCTGCACTTTGTTTGATATTCCGAACCTTTATATCAGCAAGTAAAAATAGAAGCCGTCATTAACCACCGTAAATGCCACACACCTAGCCGCACATTAAGTCGACCCCCGGAGTCTTTGTGAATTATGTAATAAGCTTAATGATCCCTTGTGGAGCATCACAGTCCTTTGCTCTTTTCAAAGATTCTGGAGACGCTGGTGTCGCGATTCGCGTTCATTTAATAGTGTAATGTTCCAATGTGTAATTGAAGTTCGTCATTTGTGACAAGAAGGCTAAATGTTTAAACACAAAAAGTAATAAAAAAAATTGAATAATTTGTGTAAAACATACAGAAATATAATACAGACAATCAGTGCACGGATTCACCTACATAAGTCCTTAATAAAGTTTGTAATCTCCCAATAATGATTATTTTATTTTTAGTTGCCGACTACAGAATATAGAGTAATCTACTAATTATATCCCTTTAATGACCAAAGAGGTTTAATCCTAAACAACCAAGCACTTTGTAACAATTTTCCGCACCTATCAGAATGTGGTCTTTTTTTTTGCATTGGTCATGATATGTGTAGTCTCGTGTTCTGTGCTTTTTGAGTTCTTGTCATTAATAATTTGTTTCTTTATTTGTATTTGACTACTAGCTGAAGAGCCCGGCGTTGCCTGGGCATAGTAAATATCTGTGGTTAGTTATAGCACCTCACTTCTCTTATTTTCCCATCACGCCTCTCATTTTCCCAATCACATCTTTAATTTTCCCCCTCACATCTCTCATTTTCTCCCTCACATCTCTCATTTTCTCCCTCACTCCTCTCATTCCCGCCTAACACTTGTCATTTCGACCTCACATCTGTCATTTTCCGATCACTACACTATTTTCCCTCACTCCTCTCATTTGGCACTCACACCTTTTCATTTTCACCTCACACCTCTCATTTTCACCTCAGTATATACATGTTTGTCATCTCCCTTATATAGTATACACCTGTATGTCATCTCCTGTATATAGTATATACCTGTATGTCATCTCCACTGTATATAGTATATACCTGCTGTGTGTCATCTCCCCTCTATATAGTATATACCTGTATGTCATCTTCTCCTATATATAGTATATACCTGTATGTCATCTCCTCCTATATATAGTATATACCTGTATGTCATCTCATTCTATATATAAATATACCTGTATGTCATCTCCTCCTGTATATAGTATATACCCGTGTGTCATCTCCCCTGTATATAGTATATATCTGTGTGTCATCTCCTCCTGTATATAGTATATACCTGTATGTCATCTTCTATATATAGCATATACCTGTATGTCATCTCCTCCTGTATATAGTAAATACCTGTAGGTAATCTGCTCCTGTATATAGTATATACCTGTGTGTCATCTCCTCCTGTATATAGTATATACCTGTATGTCATCTCCTCCTGTATATAGTATGTACCTGTATGTCATCTCCTCCTCTATATAGTATATACCTGTGTGTCATCTCTCCTGTATATAGTATATATCTGTGTGTCATCTCCCCTGTATATAGTATATACCTGTGTGATCTCCTGTATTAGACCTCGTTAACACGTTATTTGCTCAGTATTTTTACCTCAGTATTTGTAAGATAAATTGGCAGCCTGATAAATCCCCAGCCAACAGGAAGCCCTCCCCCTGGCAGTATATATTTGCTCACACATACACATAATAGACAGGTCATGTGACTGACAGCTGCTGTATTTCCTATATGGTACATTTGTTGTAGTTTGTCTGCTTATTAATCAGATTTTTATTTTTGAAGGCTAATACCAGACTTGTGTGTGTTTTAGGGCGAGTTTCGTTTGTCAAGTTGTGTGTGTTGAGTTGCGTGTGGCGACATGCATGAAGCGACTTTTGTGAGATGAGTTTTGTGTGGCAACATGCGTGTAGCAACTTTTGTGTCGAGTTGCATGTGACAGGTTAGTGTAGCAAGTTGTGTGCAGCAAGTTTTGCGCATGGCGAGTTTTGCGCGTGGTGAGTTTTATGTCTGGTGCCTTTTGAGTATGTGCAAGTTTTGTGTGAGGCAACTTTTGCATGTGTTGCAAATTTTGTGCATGTGGCAATTTTTGCGCATGTGCAAGTTTTGCGTGTGGTGAGTTTTCCATGAGGTGAGTTTTGCACTTGTGGCGAGTTTTGCATGAGCCTAGTTTTTGCATGTGGCGAGTTTTGCGCGTGGTGAGTTTTGAGCGGCGACTTTTGTGTTTCGACTTTTATGTGGCGAGGTTGGTGTATGTGTGGTGAAATGTGTGCTGAGGGTGGTATATGTGTTCAAGCACGTGGTAGTGTGTGGCGCATTTTGTGTGTGTCCATATCCCCGTGTGTGGTGAGTATCCCATGTCGGGGCCCCACCTTAGCAACTGTACGGTATATACTCTTTGGCGCCATCGCTTTCATTCTTTAAGTCCCCCTTGTTCACATCTGGCAGCTGTCAATTTGCCTCCAACACTTTTCCTTTCACTTTTCCCCATTATGTAGATAGGGGAAAAATAGTTTGGTGAATTGGAAAGCGCGGAGTTAATATTTCACCTCACAACATAGCCTATGACGCTCTCGGGGTCCAGACGTGTGACTGTGCAAAATTTTGTGGCTGTAGCTGCGACGCCTCCAACACTTTTCATTTCACTTTTTCCCCATTATGTAGATAGGGGGAAAATTGTTTGGTGAATTGGAAAGCGCGGGGTTAAAATTTCACCTCACAACATAGCCTATGATGCTCTCTCGGGGTCCAAACGTGCGACTGTGCAAAATTTTGTGGCTGTAGCTGCGACGCCTCCAACACTTTTCCTTTCACTTTTTTTCCCCATTATGTGGATAGGGGCAAAATTGTTTGGTGAATTGGAAAGCGCGGGGTTAAAATTTCACCTCACAACGTAGCCTATGACGCTCTCAGGGTCCAGACGTGTGACTGTGCAAAATTTTGTTGCTGTAGCTGCGACGCTTCCAACACTTTTCCTTTCACTTTTTTCCCCATTATGTAGATAGGGGCAAAATTGTTTGGTGAATTGGAAAGCGCGGGGTTAAAATTTCGCCTCACAACATCGCCTATGACGCTCTCGGGGTCCAGACGTGTGACTGTGCAAAATTTTGTGGCTGTAGCTGCGACGGTGCATATGCCAATCCCGGACATACACACATACACACATACACACACACACACACACACACACACACACACATACACACATTCAGCTTTATATAGTAGATTTATTTATTTTAGGCTTGTTTCACACGTCCTGATATCTCCGTTACCGGTAAACATGGTACCGGAGATATCCGTGTCCTTGTGCCCATGTGTGTCCTACATGCGGCACATGCGTGGCAACTGTGTGCCACCCGTGTTCTGCATCAGTACCACACGGACGGCTGCGGGGTAAGCAGTGCTACTGTGAGCACTGTTCCCCTGCTTGTGGAGCTGAAGCCGGCTGTCATCCGTTCTCCCCTGCTCAGCCGGCGAGCAGGGGAGAATGAATGAAAAAAAGAAAAAACGACTTGGGGTCCCCCCTATATTTTTCCACCAACCCAGCAAAACTCACAGGTACGGGCTGCTATTCTCAGGCTGGTAAGGGGCTGCCCAGAAAAGGCAAATATAGGGAGATCCAATGTCGTTTTTTTCTTTCTTTCATTGTCCCCTGCTAGCGCTGCTGCCAGCAGAGCAGGTGACAATGGATGAAATCTGCGTTCAGCACCACATGCAGGGGGAGAGCGGCTTACAGTAGTGCTGCTTCCCCCGCGGCCATCCATGCGCATGGAGGACAGTGTATACTGTTTTTGAAAGTTTAATGTTATGGCTGGCAATCAGGCAACACAGCGTGCAGTAATCAGCGCACATACAGAGATCTGGCAATAACCCAAAACAATAGGACGAGCTCTGAGACGTGGAATCTCTGTAGACTGCAGTACCTGATCTATCCTCACACAACTGGAAGCAGCAGTGGATTGCGCCTATCAACTACCTATGCAACTCGGCACTGCCTGAGGAGCTGACTAGCCTGAAGATAGAAATACAAGCCTGACTTACCTCAGAGAAATACCCCAAAGGAATAGGCAGCCCCCCACATATAATGACTGTTAGCAAGATGAAAAGACAAACGTAGGAATGAAATAGATTCAGCAAAGTGAGGCCCGATATTCTAGACAGAGCGAGGATAGCAAAGAGAACTATGCAGTCTACAAAAAACCCTAAAACGAAAACCACGCAAAGGGGCAAAAAGACCCACCGTGCCGAACTAACAGCACGGCGGTGCACCCCTTTGCTTCTCAGAGCTTCCAGCAAAAGATAATAACAAGCTGGACAGAAAAAACAGAAAACAAACTAGAAGCACTTATCTAGCAGAGCAGCAGGCCCAAGGAAAGATGCAGTAGCTCAGATCCAACACTGGAACATTGACAAGGAGCAAGGAAGACAGACTCAGGTGGAGCTAAATAGCAAGGCAGCCAACGAGCTCACCAAAACACCTGAGGGAGGAAGCCCAGAGACTGCAATACCACTTGTGACCACAGAAGTGAACTCAGCCACAGAATTCACAACAGTACCCCCCCCTTGAGGAGGGGTCACCGAACCCTCACCAGAACCCCCAGGCCGACCAGGATGAGCCACATGAAAGGCACGAACAAGATCTGGGGCATGGACATCAGAGGCAAAAACCCAGGAATTATCTTCCTGAGCATAACCCTTCCATTTGACCAGATACTGGAGTTTCCGTCTAGAGACACGAGAATCCAAAATCTTCTCCACAATATACTCCAATTCCCCCTCCACCAAAACAGGGGCAGGAGGCTCCACAGATGGAACCATAGGTGCCACGTATCTCCTCAACAACGACCTATGGAATACATTATGTATGGAAAAGGAGTCTGGGAGGGTCAGACGAAAAGACACCGGATTGAGAATCTCAGAAATCCTATACGGACCAATAAAACGAGGTTTAAATTTAGGAGAGGAAACCTTCATAGGTATATGACGAGAAGATAACCAAACCAGATCCCCAACACGAAGTCGGGGTCCCACACGGCGTCTGCGATTAGCGAAAAGCTGAGCCTTCTCCTGGGACAAGGTCAAATTGTCCACTACCTGAGTCCAGATCTGCTGCAACCTGTCCACCACATAATCCACACCAGGACAGTCCGAAGACTCAACCTGTCCTGAAGAGAAATGAGGATGGAACCCAGAATTGCAGAAAAATGGAGAGACCAAGGTAGCCGAGCTGGCCCGATTATTAAGGGCGAACTCAGCCAACGGCAAAAATGACACCCAATCATCCTGGTCAGCGGAAACAAAACATCTCAGATATGTTTCCAAGGTCTGATTGGTTCGTTCGGTCTGGCCATTAGTCTGAGGATGGAAGGCCGAGGAAAAAGATAGGTCAATGCCCATCCTACCACAAAAGGCTCGCCAGAACCTCGAGACAAACTGGGAACCTCTGTCAGAAACAATATTCTCAGGAATGCCATGTAAACGAACCACATGCTGGAAGAACAAAGGCACCAAATCAGAGGAGGAAGGCAATTTAACCAAGGGCACCAGATGGACCATTTTAGAAAAGCGATCACGACCACCCAAATGACAGACATCTTTTGAGAAACGGGAAGGTCAGAAATGAAATCCATCGAAATATGTGTCCAAGGCCTCTTCGGGACCGGCAAGGGCAAAAGCAACCCACTGGCACGTGAACAGCAGGGCTTAGCCCTAGCACAAATTCCACAGGACTGCACAAAAGCACGCACATCCCGTGACAGAGATGGCCACCAGAAGGATCTAGCAACCAACTCCCTGGTACCAAAGATTCCTGGATGACCGGCCAGCACCGAACAATGAAGTTCAGAGATAACTTTACTAGTCCACCTATCAGGGACGAACAGTTTCTCGGCCGGACAACGATCAGGTTTATTAGCCTGAAATTTCTGCAACACTCTCCGCAAATCAGGGGAGATGGCAGACACAATGACTCCTTCCTTGAGGATACTCGCCGGCTCAGATAACCCCGGAGAGTCGGGCACAAAACTCCTAGACAGAGCATCCGCCTTCACATTTTTAGAGCCCGGAAGGTATGAAATCGCAAAATCAAAACGAGCAAAAAATAACGACCAACGGGCCTGTCTAGGATTCAAGCGCTTGGCAGACTCAAGATAAGTAAGGTTCTTATGATCAGTCAAAACCACCACGCGATGCTTAGCACCCTCAAGCCAATGACGCCACTCCTCGAATGCCCACTTCATGGCCAGCAACTCTCGGTTGCCCACATCATAATTACGCTCAGCAGCAGAAAATTTCCTGGAAAAGAAAGCACATGGTTTGAACACTGAGCAACCAGAACCTCTCTGTGACAAAACCACCCCTGCACCAATCTCAGAAGCATCAACCTCGACCTGGAACGGAAGAGAAACATCAGGTTGACACAACACAGGGGCACAGCAAAAACGACGCTTCAACTCCTGAAAAGCTTCCACGGCAGCAGAAGACCAATTAACCAAATCAGCACCCTTCTTGGTCAAATCGGTCAATGGTCTGGCAATGCTAGAAAAATTACAGATGAAGCGACGATAAAAATTAGCAAAGCCCAGGAATTTCTGCAAACTTTTTAGAGATGTCGGCTGAGTCCAATCCTGGATGGCCTGAACCTTAACCGGATCCATCTCGATAGTAGAAGGGGAAAAGATGAACCCCAAAAATGAAACTTTCTGCACACCGAAGAGACACTTAGATCCCTTCACGAACAAGGAATTAGCACGCAGTACCTGGAAAACCATTCTGACTTGCTTCACATGAGACTCCCAATCATCTGAGAAGATCAAAATGTCATCCAAGTAAACAATCAAGAATTTATCCAGATACTCACGGAAAATGTCATGCATAAAAGACTGAAAAACAGATGGAGCATTGGCAAGTCCGAACGGCATCACCAGATACTCAAAATGACCCTCGGGCGTATTAAATGCCGTTTTCCATTCATCTCCCTGCCTGATTCTCACCAGATTATACGCACCACGAAGATCAATCTTAGTAAACCAACTAGACCCCTTAATCCGAGCAAACAAGTCAGAAATCAATGGCAAGGGATACTGAAACTTAACAGTGATCTTATTAAGAAGGCGGTAATCAATACACGGTCTTAGCAAACCATCCTTCTTGGCTACAAAAAAGAACCCTGCTCCCAATGGTGACGACGATGGGCGAATATGTCCCTTCTCCAGGGACTCCTTCACATAACTGCGCATAGCGGTGTGTTCAGGTACGGACAAATTAAATAAACGACCCTTAGGGAATTTACTACCAGGAATCAAATCGATAGCACAATCACAATTCCTATGCGGAGGAAGGGCATCAGACTTGGACTCTTCAAATACATCCTGAAAGTCCGACAAGAACTCTGGGATGTCAGAAGGAATGGATGACGAAATAGACAAAAATGGAACATCACCATGTACTCCCTGACAACCCCAGCTGGTTACCGACATAGAGTTCCAATCCAATACTGGATTATGGGTTTGTAGCCATGGCAACCCCAACACGACCACATCATGCAAATTATGCAGTACCAAAAAGCGAATAACTTCCTGATGTGCAGGAGCCATGCACATGGTCAGCTGGGCCCAGTACTGAGGCTTATTCTTGGCCAGAGGTGTAGCATCAATTCCTCTCAACGGAATAGGACACCGCAAAGGCTCCAAGAAAAATCCACAACGTTTAGCATAATCCAAATCCATCAGATTCAGGGCAGCGCCTGAATCCACAAACGCCATGACAGAATATGATGACAAAGAGCACATTAAGGTAATGGACAAAAGGAATTTGGACTGTACAGTACCAATAACGGCAGAGCTATCGAACCGCCTAGTGCGTTTAGGACAATTAGAAATAGCATGAGTAGAATCACCACAATAGAAACACAGTCTGTTCAGACGTCTGTGTTCGTGCCGTTCTACTTTAGTCATAGTCCTGTCGCACTGCATAGGCTCAGGCTTACTCTCAGACAATACCGCCAGATGGTGCACAGATTTACGCTCGCGCAAGCGACGACCGATCTGAATGGCCAAGGACATAGACTCATTCAAACCAGCAGGCATAGGAAATCCCACCATTACATCCTTAAGAGCTTCAGAGAGACCCTTTCTGAACAAAGCCGCTAGTGCAGATTCATTCCACAGAGTGAGTACTGACCATTTTCTAAATTTCTGACAATATACTTCTACATCATCCTGACCCTGGCATAAAGCCAGCAGATTTTTCTCAGCTTGATCCACTGAATTAGGCTCATCGTAAAGCAATCCCAGCGCCTGGAAAAATGCATCAACATTACTCAATGCAGAATCTCCTGGTGCAAGAGAAAACGCCCAGTCCTGTGGGTCGCCGCGCAAAAAAGAAATAATAATCAAAACCTGTTGAATAGGATTACCAGAAGAATGAGGTTTCAAGGCCAAAAATAGCTTACAATTATTTCTGAAGCTCAGGAACTTAGTTCTGTCACCAAAAAACAAATCAGGAATCGGAATTCTTGGTTCTAGCATCGATTTCTGATCAATAGTATCTTGAATCTTTTGTACATTTACAACGAGATTATCCATTGAGGAGCACAGAGCCTGAATATCCATGTCCACAGCTGTGTCCTGAAGCACTCTAATGTCTAGGGGAAAAAAAAGACTGAAGACAGAGCTAAGAAAAAAAAATGATGTCAGGATTTCTTTTTTCCCTCTATTGGAAATCATTGAATGGCTCCTTGTACTGTTATGGCTGGCAATCAGGCAACACAGCGTGCAGTAATCAGCGCACATACAGAGATCTGGCAATAACCCAAAACAATAGGACGAGCTCTGAGACGTGGAATCTCTGTAGACTGCAGTACCTGATCTATCCTCACACAACTGGAAGCAGCAGTGGATTGCGCCTATCAACTACCTATGCAACTCGGCACTGCCTGAGGAGCTGACTAGCCTGAAGATAGAAATACAAGCCTGACTTACCTCAGAGAAATACCCCAAAGGAATAGGCAGCCCCCCACATATAATGACTGTTAGCAAGATGAAAAGACAAACGTAGGAATGAAATAGATTCAGCAAAGTGAGGCCCGATATTCTAGACAGAGCGAGGATAGCAAAGAGAACTATGCAGTCTACAAAAAACCCTAAAACGAAAACCACGCAAAGGGGCAAAAAGACCCACCGTGCCGAACTAACAGCACGGCGGTGCACCCCTTTGCTTCTCAGAGCTTCCAGCAAAAGATAATAACAAGCTGGACAGAAAAAACAGAAAACAAACTAGAAGCACTTATCTAGCAGAGCAGCAGGCCCAAGGAAAGATGCAGTAGCTCAGATCCAACACTGGAACATTGACAAGGAGCAAGGAAGACAGACTCAGGTGGAGCTAAATAGCAAGGCAGCCAACGAGCTCACCAAAACACCTGAGGGAGGAAGCCCAGAGACTGCAATACCACTTGTGACCACAGAAGTGAACTCAGCCACAGAATTCACAACAGTTTAAGCTTTGTTGACCTAGCGTAATTGTTAGATCCTTTGTGTGGCTCCTGCTGTTGAATCTCCACCTGCCTAGCCTGACTGATGGCTCTTCAATGTCCCTCCTCCCTGCTGCAACTTAAACTTTGCACACCTTTTCTGATTGACAGCTCCTCAGCATCCCTCCTCCCTGCTGCTGCTGAATCTCTGCCCACCTAGCCTGACTGACAGCTCCTCAGCATCCCTTCTACCTTCTTCAACTGAAACTCTGCACATGTACCGTGTATGATAACTCCTCAGTGTCCCTCCCAACTGCATCTGCTTAAACTCAGCACACCTTGTCTAATTGACAGCTCCTCAGCATACCTCCTCCATGCTGCTGCTGAACCTCTGCCCACCTTCTCTGATTGACAGCTCCTTAGCATGCCTTCTACCTGTAGGAACCTAATCTCTGCCCAGGTACCCTGTTTGACAACTCCTCAGTTTCTCTCCTAACTGTAGCTGCTTAAACTCTGCACACCTTGTCTAATTGACAGCTCCTCAGCATCCCTCCTCCCTGATGCCACTGAATCTCAACCCACCTAGCCTGACTGACAACTCCTCAAAATCCCAGAGCGCTGTGTCTTCCTGCTAGAGCTCCTACTTTTCTCCCACGCGCAGTCCTTTTTATCCTTGACTTGCCCCCTGCTGACAAGTGCAAAGGTCGGTCCGGGCCAGGAAGCTCTCCCCCGTACAACAATGGTGACAGTCCCGACAGTTCCGGAACCTGCGCAAGACAGGTACCCCGAACCGGTTCATCTTCTTACATTCCCTCTCTCTTTTTGCTTGTCATTCCAGGGGCGAAAGTTTCTTTAGGTCATGTTGACACTCTTCTAGTCCTTGAACTTTTTTCCGCCAAACACATTGATCCTGGCTAAATCAGTTAGGGGGTATGCTAGCTGATGTTCGTTCAGAGCGCCGTAAGTCAGAAGGAGTACTTGAATCCATTTGTGTAGTTGAATCAGGCTGTACAGGTGAGGGCGGAGGTACAGCTAGTTCTTCTGGAATTGCCGCTTCAGGTACCACAGGCATTTGCCTCTCTGCTAGTTCTACCGGAGGTTGTTCGGGGCCTTCTTCCTCACAATCTTCTACAACTGGTGGGACAGTTTACGGAAAATTTAGCACTTCTTCAACTAAGTCAGGATCCTTGGACAGGCAGGGCCTTATTTTGGTGAATTATTCGAGTGGAAGCGCTCCTATTTCCCTCAGGATTGATCTCGTGAATGGGTCCTTTGGTGTTGATTCTCCGCTTCACCCAGTATGGGTTCTTTTCCCACTGGGACTCCAGTTTATCTCGAGAATGTTTATCTCACACCAACACCGATCTCCAGCCTGTAGAGCTGTCCCATGCAGAGGAGCTTTTTCTGCATGGTCTGGTTCCTGGAGCCTGGTTTGTACTAGATGATGTAAGGTCTGTAGCTGATGTCAATGTTCCTGGACCCAGGTGGACACCCCCGTCCATGGGTAGTCCCTCTCTCGTTCCAACTCCAGCTCGGTAATCTCGCTTCCCTTTCGCCAAACAGTAGGGTATAGGCAGTGTAGCTGGTAGTGCTATGCCTTTGGTTGTTGTACACCCACACTAACTCTGGTACAAACTTGGGCCACCGAGCTTTTCTGTCTTCCTCCAGTGCCCTCAACATTTGAATCAAGGTTCGGTCCGAAGTATTCGATTTGGGTGCGAAACAGATGGCACTTCTGAGGCTTTACCTTTAATCCATGCTGTTGTAAACTGCTCAATACCTGTTCCAGTCTTTGGAGATGTTCCTCAAATGAAGCTGCATAAATGATGATATTGTCTATATAAATGAGGGTGGCCTCGAAATTCAGGTCACCTGAACACCTCTCCATTAGACGTTGAAACGTTCCCGGAGTGTTAGCCAGGCCGAACGGCATTCAATTGAACTCAAATAACCCCATGTTGAATATAAAGGCTGTTTTTGCTCGATCCTGCTCAGAGATGGGCACTTGCCAGTATCCACTGGACAGATCTAACGTGGGGAAATATTTGGCGTTATCCAGAGTGAACAAAGACGCTTCAATCCTTGGTAGCGGATAGGAATCTTGCATAGTACAAGCGTTGAGATTATGGTAGTCCACACAAAAATGCAGCATACCATCCTTCTTCTGCACCAACACGATAGGGGCAGCCCACGGGCTCTGACTCTCTCGAATTACTCCCTTCTGCAGCATCTGTGACAGCATTCCTTTCACATCCTGATACATCTGTGGGGGAATTTGGTGGTATTGCTCTCTTATGGGTGTGGTGTTTTCAGTTGGAATCTCATGCATGATCACTGTGGTGCACCCAAAGTTGTCTTCATGGTGCACAAACACACCCTGATATTGCCCTAACAGAGCTCCCACTTCCTGGACCTGGTTTGTTATGAGTTCAGTGAGTTTGGCCTGCATTTCTAGATTTCACCACCACTCTCGCAGGTGTTGAGGCACGGTCACCAGAGTAGTATCTACAGCTACCGTCCAAGGGACCCCCTGATTTACTTTCAATTGCATGGCCTGTGATAATATAAATTCTTAGAATGAAAGTCCGCAAGGACAGGGTCCTCTCCCCTCTGTACCAGTCTGTCACTGTAAACCTGTTTACTGTAAACGATATCTATAACCCTGTATGTAACCCCTTTCTCATGTACAGCACCATGGAATTAATGGTGCTATATAAATAAATAATAATAATAATCCTTCTGGCATACCCACGACTTAAGCTACTTCACTTCTGGGTGGGAGTGTTACGTCACTGGACGAGCACCCCAACCCCATGTCTGGCTGATGATGCCCATATCTGGAAGGCGGTAAGACGTGCATTGTTGAAAATGACCCCCGGGGATGAAGTTGAGGTCTTCCTGATGGTGTTTGAGACGGTCGCTGAGAGGGAAAACCTCTGCCTGAGCAGTGGGCAGAGGTACTGGCGCCATACCTGACGGGGGAACCCCAGAAAGCATACTATGACATGACTTTGCAGGATACCAAGGAGTATCACAAACTGAAAGCTGAGATTCTCGCATGTTTGGGGGTGACACTGACTATCAGGGCACATCGAGATCACCGCTGGGCCTATCAGCGGGACAAACCGCGTCTCTCCCAAATGTTCAACCTGTTGCACCTGGTGCAGAAATGGCTGCAGCCAGAATCCTCTACACCTGCGCAAATGGTAGAACGAGTGGTGATGGATCGGATTGTGCATTCCCTGCTGAGGCCCATACAGACTTGGGTTGCCCAGGGCGATCTCCGGAATGCCAATGAACTGTTTCGACTGGTCGAGAAATATCAGGGGATGGAAGGCTCCTTGGGGAGGCAGCCCATTCCATATTGGGGGTCCCAGCAGAGGGCAGAGTCCCAAAAAGGGGTGGGGCATCAAAGGTCAAAAGGGGTGGGGAAGGTGGTACCCAAGGTCCCTACAGTTGATGTTATTTGCTGGGGGTGCCACGGGCAAGGACATATAGCTGCCCATTGTCCCCAGACCTCCAAGTATGGACTGCAGCATGTGATGCCATAGTTCATTCTATGCATATCCAGCCTGCAGTGTGAACTCTCCACCCAATCATGTGCCTCAAGAGTGTCCAGTGAAGGTGAATAGTAAAGCAGTAATGGCACTGCTAGAATGGGGGAGCTTAGTGACCCTTGTGAGGGCCACTTTTCCTCTCAGCCTACTCCCGGGGATTAAGGTCGGCATTCGATGCATACAAGGTGATGCAAAGAACTACCCTGTAGCACTGAGTCCCATGAAGTCAGCCTCGTTTGGGACTTGTTGCACCCTATAATTATAGGCCCGGATTTCTGTTTATTTTGGGATCTGTGAGGAAATGGTTCTGAGGTTGCTAGCAAGAGTAGGCAACCAATGAACCCTAATAAGGTATCGCCATGCCCAGAGGCAGATGGGTTTTCTGTTTGTGTCCTTGTAGGAGATGAGGAGGAAGTGTCCCCTCTATCTGACATTCCAGAGTTAGGGTTGGTTGGTGAGAATTTTGGGGCTGCCCAACATAGGGACCTAACTCTGAGGGAAGCCTTTAACAATGTCACCATCATTAATGGGGCTGCACAGGAGCCGGGGACGGACACAAGATTTCCCTATTTTATGATGAGTGGGGAGTTGTTGTACCAGGTCACGAAAATAAGGGAGTAGTTGGTAGAGCAGTTGATAGTGCCAGGTCACTATAGACAGAAGGTGTTGGACAGGGCCCATTCACACATCTTGGGGGGACACCTGGGGTGGAAAAATGCAGGAACGGGTTGTGCAGAGGTTCTGTTGGCCTGGGTGTCACCGTGAAATAGTGAAATACTGCAGATCCTGTCCTACATGTCAGTTAATTGCCCCCACCCCTCATTTCCGGAGCCCTCTTGTGCTGTTGCCCATTATTGAGGTGCCATTCGAGAATTGCCATGGACTTGGTCGGTCCCCTAGTTAAATCAGCCCGGAGCCATCAGCATATACAGTATTAGTCATCCTGGACTATGCCACACGCTATCCTGAGGCAATTCCCCTGAGAAATTTTTCTGCGAAGAGTATAGCCCACGAGTCGGTCCATGTGTTTTCCCGGACAGGTTTGCTGAAGGAGATCCTGACTGACCAGGGGACACCTTTTATGAGCAAGGTGATGAGGGAGTTGTGCAAAGTCCTGAAAATCTCCCAGTTGAGAACTTCAGTGTACCATCCTCAGTCAGATGGCCTTGTTGAGAGATTTAACAAGACACTGAAGAGCATGCTAAGAAAAGCCATAGAGAAAGATGGTGGAGACTGGGACTGTCTCTTACCGTATCTGCTTTATTCCATCCGTGAACTTCCACAGGCCTCCACGGGGTTCTCACCATTCGAGCTTCTGTATGGCCGACATCCGAGAGGTCTTCTGGATATAGCCAAGGAAACCTGGGAAGCCGAAGTCACGCCCCACAGAAGCATCATTGAGCATGTGGCACTGATGCAGCAGAGGATTGCGAAGGTGATGCCTTTCATGAAAGAACAGCTCCGCCAAACAGAAGAAGCGCAGGCCAGGGTCTGCAACCGGTCAGCAAGTGTGAGGCAGTTCAATCCGGGAGACCGAGTTCTTGTGCTAGTTCCGACGGTGGAGAGTAAGTTCTTGGCCAAATGGCAAGGGCCATATGAGGTGGTCGAGAAGCTTGGTGAGGTAAACTATAAGATCCACCAACATGGAAGACGGAAACCAAACCAGGTTTACCATGTCAACCTCATCAATCCATGCCAAGATAGAGAACTAGCGGTAACGCCGTGCTTGCTGGCAACCCAGAAGGTGAGGTTGGAGGGGTTACTATAGCAGAGACGCTATCGAAGGCCCAGAAACAGCAGTGCCAGAAGTTACTCCAGAAGAACAGGGATCTATTTTCAGAGTTGCTGGGGTGCACAAAGGTCATAGGGCACAAAGTCCTGACAGAGCCACATGTGCAGGTGAACGTGAAGCCTTATCGAATTCCTGGGGCCCGTCGAGAAGTAATCTCCAAGGAGGTGGAGCGTATGTTGAAGCTTGGGGCCATTGAAAAATCCAAGAGCGGTTGGTCGAGTCCAATTGTCCTGGTCACAAAACCTAATGGTGAAAGGAGGTTCTGCAATGACTATCGGAAGCTGAATGAGGTCTCCAAGTTTGATGCATATCCCATGCCAAACTTTGATGAGCTCTTCGAAAGACTTGGGCATGCCAGGTACAAAACCACCATGGATTTGACAAATGGACATTGGCAGATCCCCGTGGCACAGGAAGCCAAGGAGAAGACTGCGTTTCTACACCAGATGGATGCTTCCAGTATGTCCAGATGCCGTTTAGCATGCAGGGAGCTCCAGTGACCTTCCAGAGGGCCATGGATAGAATCCTCACACCTCATTAGCCATACACTGCTGCGTACCTGGATGATACCGTCATCTGTAGCCCGGACTGGGAAAGTCATCTGGAAAAGGTCCAGGCAGTGTTTGATACTCTAAGGGAGGCAGGGTTTACAATAAACGCGAAGATGTGTGCCTTGGTAAAGAAGAAGCCAAGTACCTGGGATATGTAGTGGGTCGTGGCAAAATAAAACCCAAATCAGTAAAGTGGAGGCAATTCAAACATGGCCAAGACTAGGGTTGAGCGAAACGGGTCGTTCATTTTCAAAAGTCGCCGACTGTGGGGTCGGCCATGCGGTACGCGACTTTTGCGCCAAAGTCGCGTTTCAATGACGCTAAAAGCGCTATTTCTCAGCCAATGAAGGTGAACGCAGAGTGTGGGCAGCGTGATGACATAGGTCCTGGTCCCCACCATCTTAGAGAAGGGCATTGCAGTGATTGGCTTGCTGTCTGCGGCATCACAGGGGCGTTCCCGCCGACCGCCATGTTACTGCTGCTGATCTGAGCTTAGGGAGAGGTTGCTGCCGCTTCGTCAGAAGCAGGGATAGCGTTAGGCAGGGTCCATTAACCCCCAAACTGCTTGTGCTGTAGCGATTTCCACTGTCCAACACCACCTTCGGTGTGCAGGGATAGTGGAAGCTACATTTTTTTTTTCTCAGCGCTGTAGCTCATTGGGCTGCCCTAGAAGGCTCCCTGATAGCTGCATTGCTGTGTGTACGCCGCTGTGCAAACCAACTGCTTTTTTCAAAGCACAAATCCTCTTGTTCCTTCCTTTCTGCACAGCTATCTTTTTTGTTTGTCCACACTTTTTATTTAATTTGCTGCCTGCCATACCTGGCTGAGATTACAGCAGGTAGATAGTAATTGTAGGACAGTCCCTGTTTTTTTTTTGTGGGAGATTAAGATTGGCATTTCTGCTAGAGTGCCATCCCTGTGTGTGCCATCTCTCACTCAGTGGGCCATAGAAAGCCTATTTATTTTTTTGGTTGATTTGGGTTCTAAATTCTACCTGAAAAAATCAATAAATCAATCAGTGGGAGATAAATATTGGCCTCTGGGCTTGTGTGCCACTTCTGACTCCTGTGTGCGCCATCTCTCACTCAGTGGGCCATAGAAAGCCTATTTTTTTTTTATTTGGTTTCTAAATTCTCCCTGAAAAAATCATTTTATTTTATTTGGTTTCTAAATTCTTCCTGAAAAAATCATTTTATTTTATTTTGTTTCTAAAGTCTCCCTGAAAAAAAAAAAATAAAAAATCAGTGGGAGATTAATATTGCCCTTTCTGCTTGTGTGCCAGTCTTGACTCCTAGGTGTGCCATCTCTCTCTCTCAGATAGTGGGCCATAGAAAGCCTATTTATTTTTTTGGTTGATTTGGGTTGTAAATTCTACCTGAAAAAATCAATAAATCAATCAGTGGGATATAAATATTGGCCTCTGGGCTTGTGTGCCACTCCTGACTCCTGTGTGCCATCTCTCACTCAGTGGGCCATATAAAGCCTATTTTTTTTTATTTGGTTTCTAAATTCTCCCTGAAAAAATCATTTTTTTTAATCTGGTTTCTAAATTCTTCCTGAAAAAATGATTTTATTTTATTTTGTTTCTAAAGTCTCCCTGAAAAAAAAATAAAAAAAAATGGGAGATTAATATTGACATTTGTGCTTGAGTGACAGTCCTGCGTGTGTGGCATCTCTGTGATTTGGTGCCACAGAAAACAGAGTGTGTAACATTGTGCCTGATTTTCCTTGCGGTCTCACCAACCTGTAAAGGGATATCAAAATCATACTGAAGTTATAGCTCACCGTGTAAGTTGTTTGACAGCAACAAATAAAGTTACTTTGGTTAAGTTTTTAAAACAATGAGGAAGTCTGGTGCAAGAGGTCGTGGCCGTGGGCGTTCATTGTCAGCTGGTAATGATGGTAGTGGTAGTGGAGCATCAGGTGGTCGTGGGAAAAAAAATATTCCACCTAAGTCTGGAGCTGTGGAGCCAGGTTTGTCGTCTGGCTACACAAGGCCTCGAACGCTCTCTTTTCTGGGAGTAGGAAAACCGCTTTTAAAGCCGGAGCAGCAACAGCAAGTTTTGGCTTACCTTGCTGACTCAGCCTCTAGCTCTTTTGCCTCCTCTTCTGAAACTGGTAAATGTAAAAGCAGCGCGTCGTTTGTGGATGTTCACGGTCAGGGACAAGTCGCTTCCTTGTCCTCTTCAGCAAAAACAACAACAAGAGAGAAGGATGCAGCAGGCGACACAACGGGTTACTCCATGGAGCTCTTTACACATACCGTCCCTGGCTTAGAAAGTGAAACAGTTAACAGGCCATGCCCATTACAAGTAGATTCTGACATGGAGTGCACTGATGCACAGCCACAGCCAGACTACTATGCTGGTCCTTTGACTCAGACCACAACATTGCCCTCTCAGGGTACTGATCCACAATCAGACCCTGATGAGACTATGTTGCCCCGTCACGAACGCTATACCACCGACCGACACGGTGACACAGACGAAGTTGCACACGAGCTAGAAGAGGAGGTTATAGATGACCCAGTTTTTGACCCCGATTGGCAGCCATTGGGGGAACAGGGTGCAGGCGGCAGTAGTTCTGAAGCGGAGGTGGAGGAGGGTCCGCAGCAGGCATCAACATCGCAACAGGTTCCATCTGCCGGGCCCGTATCTGGCCCAAAACGCATGGCAAAGCCAAAACCTGTTGGAGGACAGCGTGGCCATCCGGTTAAAGCTCAGTCTGCAATTCCTGAAAAGGGATCCGATGCTAGGAAGAGTGCAGTCTGGCATTTTTTTAAACAACATCCAATTGATCAGCGCAAAGTCATCTGTCAAAATTGTTCAACTAGCTTAAGCAGAGGTCAGAATCTGAAAAGTCTCAATACAAGTTGCATGCATAGACATTTAACCACCATGCATTTGCAAGCCTGGACTAACTACCAAACGTCCCATAATGTTGTAGCACCCTCGGCTAATGAAGCTAGTCAGCAACGCAACATCCCTTCCGTCACTGTAAGGCCACCATTTTCCGCACCACCGGCAGTATCTGTGCAGGTTTCTTTGTCAGCCCAAAGCAGTCAGGGTCAGGGAATCACCAGTTTTGTAGGAGGAAATACGGCATCTAGGGCACCGGCGGAAACAATACTGTCTCCAACCGTCTCTCAGTCTGCCATGTCCACCGGCACACCCGATAGTTCCACGATCTCCAGCTCTCCAGTCCAGCTCACCCTACATGAGACTCTGGTTAGAAAAAGGAAGTACTTATCCTTGCATCCGCGTACACAGGGTTTTAACGCCCACATAGCTAGACTAATCTCGTTAGAGATGATGCCCTACCGGTTAGTTGAAAGTGAAGCTTTCAAAGCCCTGATGGAGTACGCTGAACCACGCTACGAGCTACCCAGTCGACACTTTTTTTCCAGAAGAGCCATCCCAGCCCTGCACCAGCATGTTAAACAGCGCATCGTCCATGCACTCAGGCAATCTGTGAGTACAAAGGTGCACCTGACTACAGATGCATGGACCAGTAGGCATGGCCAGGGACGTTACGTGTCCATCACGGCACACTGGGTGAATGTGGTGGATGCAGGGTCCACAGGGGACATCAATTTCGGGACAGTTGTGCCTAGCCCACGGTCTAGGAAACAGTTGGCTGTAGGCGTTCGCACCCCCTCCTCCTCCTCCTCGTCCTCCTGCAGAAGCGAGAGCTCTTCCACAGACCGCAGTCACCCAACCACTCCATCGGCAGCTGACACTGTTGCACACCAGTTGTCCCATTATGGGCCAGCTACTGGCAAGCGTCAGCAGGCTGTATTAGCTATGAAGTGTTTGGGCGACAACAGACACACCGCGGAAGTTCTGTCCGAGTTCTTGCAGCAAGAAACGCAGTCGTGGCTGGGCACAGTAGATCTTGAGGCAGGCAAGGTAGTGAGTGATAACGGAAGGAATTTCATGGCTGCCATCTCCCTTTCCCAACTGAAACACATTCCTTGCCTGGCTCACACCTTAAACCTGGTGGTGCAGTGCTTATTGAAAACTTATCCTGGGTTCTCCGACCTGCTCCTCAAAGTGCGTGGACTTTGCTCACATATCCGCCGTTCGCCTGTACACTGCAGCCGTATGCAGACCTACCAGCGGTCTTTGAACCTTCCCCAGCATCGCCTAATCATAGACGTTGCAACAAGGTGGAACTCAACACTGCACATGCTTCAGAGACTGTGCGAACAGAGGCGGGCTGTTATGTTTTTGTGGGAGGATACACATACACGGGCAGGCAGTAGGATGGCAGACATGGAGTTGTCAGGTGTGCAGTGGTCGAAGATACAAGACATGTGTCAAGTCCTTCAGTGTTTTGAGGAATGCACACGGCTGGTTAGTGCAGACAACGCCATAATAAGCATGAGCATCCCCCTAATGTGTCTGCTGATGCAAAGTTTGACGCACATAAAGGATCAGGCGTCTGCTCCAGATGAAGAGGAAAGCCTTGATGACAGTCAGCCATTGTCTGGTCAGGGCAGTGTACAGGACGAGTTAGCGGGCGAAGAGGAGGTGGAGGACGAGGAGGATGATGGGGATGAGTATATTTTTAATGAGGAAGCTTTCCCGGGGGCACTGGAAATTGGTTGCGTGGCAAGGCCGGGTTCTGGTTTTTTGAGGGTCACAAGTGACGTAGATTTGCCTGAAACTGCCCCTCAACCAAGCACAACCGCAGATTTGACAACTGGAACTTTGGCCCACATGGCGGATTATGCCTTAAGTATCCTCAAAAGGGACACACGCATTACTAAAATGATGAACGATGACGATTACTGGTTGGCCTGCCTCCTTGATCCTCGCTATAAAGGCAAATTGCAAAATATTATGCCACATGAGAACTTGGAACTAATATTAGCAACCAAACAATCAACTCTTGTTGACCGTTTGCTTCAGGCATTCCCAGCACACAGCGCCCGTGATCGTTCTCACACGAGCTCCAGGGGGCAGCAGACCAGGAGTGTTAGGGGTGCACACATCAGAAGTGGCGTTGGACAGACGGGTTTTCTGACCAGGTTGTGGAGTGATTTTGCTATGACCACAGACAGGACAGGTACTGCTGCATCAATTGAAAGTGACAGGAGACAACATTTGTCCAGTATGGTTACAAACTATTTTTCATCCCTTATCGATGTTCTCCCTCAACCGTCATTCCCATTTGATTACTGGTCATCAAAATTAGACACCTGACCAGAATTGGCAGAATATGCATTGCAGGAGCTTGCTTGCCCGGCAGCTAGTGTCCTATCAGAAAGAGTATTCAGTGCTGCAGGTTCAATATTAACCGAAAAAAGGACTCGTCTGGCTACCCAAAATGTTGATGATCTAACATTCATTAAAATGAACCACAACTGGATTTCGAATTCTTTTGCCCCACCTTGCCCGGCCGACACCTAGCTTTCCTATGAAAAGCTCTTGCCTGTGGACTACTGTGAATTACTTTTCTAATGTCTAATTTGCTGCAGCTGATTGTCCAGCATACGACATGTTTACACCTCCCTAAATGGCCAAACTCCCCACACGGGGCCGTGGTATCGCGACTTGGCGCAAGCACCCGTGAGAGTGCTGTTTGTCTGAAGAGGTGGGTGTGCCCGCTTTTGGTCGACAGCACTGCCACTGGGTCCCTCATAGTACAATAAAGTTTCTCTGGCGGTGGTGGTGCGCACCCAATGTCAAACACACTGTTGTAACATGAGGGGTCCTGGGCCTGTACCGCCGGCCACAAGAGAGTTCACCCACCCCCAGGTCAAACATTGCTCTACCACTTCCACAGTTATCTCTCACACTTCCACCAATGTTTAGTCTATGCGCTGACATCCTTCCATTCCTGCCACTGACAATACCATTGTGTTGACATGTATGATGGTACTTAACATAGTCAGGGGCAGTGTCCTTTATTTACCACAGTAAATACTTTGCGCTAAATTAGTAGGTCTGAAACTATGCTGAGAATCCCACCCCTGTACCTAATGATTGCACCCTTTAGTGTTTTCGTTTTGTTTTAATGCGAGACATTCACATTTATTTATTTTTTTGGACTACTAACTGGCAGACACTCATTACAATCGGCCTCCGCTGACCAGACCACTGCTGCCCGTGTACCCCTGGAACCAATTTTAAATTGCCTACAGCCAGCCCAATTTTATTATGTTAGGCCTTCGAAGCCTGTCTGCGGTCCCTCCTTCCACTAGGCCTCCACTGACCAGACCACTGCTGCCCGTGTACCCCTGGAACCAATTATAAAGTGCCTACAGCCTGTCCAATTATATTATGTTAGGCCTTTGAAGCCTGTCTGCGGTCCCTCCTTCCACTAGGCCTCCACTGACCAGACCACTGCTGCCCGTGTACCCCTGGAACCAATTATAAAGTGCCTACAGCCTGTCCAATTTTATTATGTTAGGCCTTTGAAGCCTGTCTGCGGTCCCTCCTTCCACTAGGCCTCCACTGATCTGTGTACTGCTGCCCGTGTACCCCTGGAACCAATTATAAAGTGCCTACAGCCTGTCCAATTTTATTATGTTAGGCCTTCGAAGCCTGTCTGCGGTCCCTCCTTCCACTAGGCCTCCACTGACCAGACCACTGCTGCCCGTGTACCCCTGGAACCAAGTTTAAATTGCCTACAGCCAGCCCAATTTATTATGTTAGGTGTTGTGAATTCTGTGGCAGAGCTCCCTCCTGTGGTCACAAGTGGTACTTCGGCTGATTCTCTCTGTAAGCTTCCGTTGGTGGAGGGAAGTGGTACTGCGGCTTCTGAGTTTCCTCCCTCAGGTGATGTGGTGAGGTCGTTAGGTGCTGCTCTACTTAACTCCACCTAGTGCTTTGATCCTGGCTTCCTGTCAATGTTCCAGTATTGGACTTGTTTTCCTCCTGGATCGTTCCTGTGGCCTGCTGCTCTGCATAGCTAAGTTTTCCTTTGCTATTTTGTTTGCTTTTCTTCTGTCCAGCTTATCTATTTGTTTGCTGGAAGCTCTGGGACGCAGAGGGTGTACCTCCGTGCCGTTAGTTCGGTACGGAGGGTCTTTTTGCCCCCTTTGCGTGGTTTTTAGGGTTTTGTGTTGACCGCAAAGTTACCTTTCCTATCCTCGCTCTGTTCAGAAAGTCGGACCTCACTTTGCTAAATCTATTTCATCTCCATGTTTGTCTTTTCATCTTACTCATAGTCATTATATGTGGGGGGCTGCCTTTTCCTTTGGGGTATTTCTCTGAGGCAAGGTAGGCTTATTTTCTATCTTCAGGGCTAGCTAGTTTCTCAGGCTGTGCGAGTTGCATAGGTAGCGTTAGGCGCAATCCACGGCTGCCTCTAGTGTTGTTGGATAGGATTAGGGATTGCGGTCAACAGAGTTCCCACGTCTCAGAGCTCGTTCTATGTTTTTGGATTATTGTCAGATCACTGTATGTGCTCTGACCTCTATGTTCACTGTGGTACTGAGTTGCCTAATCATAACAGTACAGGAAGCCAAAGTACTAATGATTCCCAATAGAGGGAAAAAAGAAGTTCTGAGACCATTTTTTTTTTCTCTGCACTGTGTTTTGCCTTTTTTTTCCCCTAGACATTTGGGTGGTTCAGGACACAGGTGTAGCAATGGACATTAGAAGTCTGTCTTCATGTGTGGATCAGCTCTCGGCAAGAGTACAAAAGATTCAAGACACTATTGATCAGAAATCTATGTTAGAACCAAGAATTCCTATTCCTGATTTGTTTTTTAGTGATAGAACTAAGTTTCTGAGTTTCAAAAATAATTGTAAACTATTTCTGGCCTTGAAACCTCGCTCCTCTGGTGATCCAGTTCAACAGGTTTTGATCATTATTTCTTTTTTACGTGGCGACCCTCAGGACTGGGCATTTTCTCTTGCGCCAGGAGATCCTGCATTAAGTAATATCGATGCGTTTTTCCTGGCGCTCGGATTGCTGTACGATGAGCCTAATTCTGTGGATCAGGCAGAAAAAAATTTGCTGGCTCTTTGTCAGGGTCAGGATGAGATAGAGTTATATTGTCAGAAATTTAGAAAGTGGTCCGTGCTCACTCAATGGAATGAATCTGCGCTGGCAGCTATGTTCAGAAAGGGTCTCTCTGAAGCCCTTAAGGATGTCATGGTGGGATTTCCTATGCCTGCTGGTTTGAATGAGTCTATGTCTTTGGCCATTCAGATTGGTCGACGCTTGCGTGAGCGTAAATCTGTGCACCATTTGGCGGTATTACCTGAGCTTAAACCTGAGCGTATGCAGTGCGATAGGACTTTGACCAGAGTTGAACGGCAAGAACACAGACGTCTGAATGGGCTGTGTTTCTACTGTGGTGATTCCACTCATGCTATCTCTGATTGTCCTAAGCGCACTAAGCGGTTCGCTAGGTCTACCACCATTGGTACGGTACAGTCAAAATTTCTTCTGTCCGTTACCTTGATCTGTTCTTTGTCATCGTATTCTGTCATGGCATTTGTGGATTCAGGCGCTGCCCTGAATTTGATGGACTTGGAGTATGCTAAGCGTTGTGGGTTTTTCTTGGAGCCTTTGCAGTGTCCTATTCCATTGAGAGGAATTGATGCTACGCCTTTGGCCAAGAATAAGCCTCAGTACTGGACCCAGCTGACCATGTGCATGGCTCCTGCACATCAGGAGGTTATTCGCTTTCTGGTGTTGCATAATCTGCATGATGTGGTCGTGTTGGGGTTGCCATGGCTACAAGTCCATAATCCAGTATTAGATTGGAAATCCATGTCGGTGTCCAGCTGGGGTTGTCAGGGGGTACATGGTGATGTTCCATTTCTGTCAATTTCGTCATCCACCCCTTCTGAGGTTCCAGAGTTCTTGTCTGATTACCGGGATGTATTTGATGAGCCCAAGTCCGATGCCCTACCTCCGCATAGGGATTGTGATTGTGCTATCAATTTGATTCCTGGTAGTAAGTTCCCAAAAGGCCGATTGTTTAATTTATCTGTGCCTGAGCACGCCGCTATGCGCAGTTATGTGAAGGAGTCCCTGGAGAAGGGGCATATTCGCCCGTCATCGTCGCCATTAGGAGCAGGGTTCTTTTTTGTAGCCAAGAAGGATGGTTCGCTGAGACCTTGTATAGATTACCGCCTTCTAAATAAGATCACGGTTAAATTTCAGTACCCCTTGCCGTTGTTATCTGATTTGTTTGCTCAGATTAAGGTGGCTAGTTGGTTCACCAAGATAGATCTTCGTGGTGCGTATAATCTTGTGCGAATTAAGCGAGGCGATGAATGGAAAACTGCATTTAATACGCCCGAGGGTCATTTTGAGTATCTAGTAATGCCATTCGGACTTGCCAACGCTCCATCAGTGTTTCAGTCCTTTATGCAAGACATCTTCCGAGAGTACCTGGATAAATTCCTGATTGTGTACTTGGATGACATTTTGATCTTCTCGGATGATTGGGAGTCTCATGTGAAGCAGGTCAGAACGGTTTTTCAGGTCCTGCGTGCTAATTCTTTGTTTATGAAGGGATCAAAGTGTCTCTTTGGTGTGCAGAAGGTTTCATTTTTGGGGTTCATCTTTTCCCCTTCTACTATCGAGATGGATCCTGTTAAGGTCCAAGCCATCCATGATTGGACTCAGCCGACATCTCTGAAAAGTCTGCAAAAGTTCCTGGGCTTTGCTAATTTTTATCGTCGCTTCATCTGCAATTTTTCTAGTATTGCTAAACCATTGACCGATTTGACCAAAAATGGTGCTGATGTGGTCAATTGGTCTTCTGCTGCTGTGGAAGCTTTTCAAGAGTTGAAGCGTCGTTTTTCTTCTGCCCCTGTGTTGTGTCAACCAGATGTTTCGCTTCCGTTCCAGGTCGAGGTTGATGCTTCTGAGATTGGAGCAGGGGCTGTTTTTTCGCAGAGAGGTTCTGATTGCTCAGTGATGAAACCGTGCGCCTTCTTTTCCAGGAAGTTTTCGCCTGCTGAGCGAAATTATGATGTGGGCAACCGAGAGTTGCTGGCCATGAAGTGGGCATTCGAGGAGTGGCGTCATTGGCTTGAAGGAGCTAAGCATCTCGTGCTGGTCTTGACTGATCATAAGAACTTGACTTATCTCGAGTCCGTCAAGCGGTTGAATCCTAGACAAGCTCGTTGTTCGTTGTTTTTTGCCCGTTTTGACTTTGTGATTTCATACCTTCCGGGCTCTAAAAATGTGAAGGCGGATGCCCTGTCTAGGAGTTTTGTGCCCGACTCTCCGGGCGTATCTGAGCCGGCGGGTATCCTCAAAGAGGGAGTAATTGTGTCTGCCATCTCCCCTGATTTGCGGCGAGTGCTGCAAAAATTTCAGGCTAATAAACCTGATCGTTGTCCAGCGGAGAAACTGTTTGTCCCTGATAGGTGGACGAATAAAGTTATCTCTGAGGTTCATTGTTCGGTCTTGGCTGGTCATCCTGGAATCTTTGGTACCAGAGAGTTAGTGGCTAGATCCTTTTGGTGGCCATCTCTGTCGCGGGATGTGCATACTTTTGTGCAGTCCTGTGGGATTTGTGCTCGGGCTAAGCCCTGCTGTTCTCGTGCCAGTGGGTTGCTTTTGCCCTTGCCAGTCCCGAAGAGGCCTTGGACACATATCTCTATGGATTTTATTTCAGATCTTCCCGTTTCTCAAAAGATGTCAGTCATATGGGTGGTCTGTGATCGCTTTTCTAAGATGGCCCATTTGGTACCCTTGTCTAAATTGCCTTCCTCCTCTGATTTGGTGCCATTGTTCTTCCAGCATGTGGTTCGTTTATATGGCATTCCAGAGAATATCGTTTCTGACAGAGGTTCCCAGTTTGTTTCGACATTTTGGCGAGCCTTTTGTGGTAGGATGGGCATTGACTTGTCTTTTTCCTCGGCTTTCCATCCTCAGACTAATGGCCAGACCGAACGAACCAATCAGACCTTGGAAACATATCTGAGATGTTTTGTTTCTGCTGATCAGGATGACTGGGTGTCCTTTTTGCCTTTGGCTGAGTTCGCCCTTAATAATCGGGCTAGCTCGGCTACCTTGGTTTCGCCATTTTTCTGCAACTCTGGGTTCCATCCTCGTTTCTCGTCAGGACAGGTTGAGTCTTCGGACTGTCCTGGTGTGGATACTGTGGTAGACAGGTTGCAGCAGATTTGGACTCAGGTAGTGGACAATTTGACCTTGTCCCAGGAGAAGGCTCAACGTTTTGCTAATCGCAGATGCTGTGTGGGTCCCCGACTTCGTGTTGGGGATCTGGTTTGGTTATCTTCTCGTCATATTCCTATGAAGGTTTCCTCTCCTAAGTTTAAACCTCGTTTCATTGGTCCGTATAGGATTTCTGAGGTTCTTAATCCTGTGTCTTTTCGTCTGACCCTTCCAGATTCTTTTTCCATACATAACGTATTCCAAAGGTCATTGTTGCGGAGATACGTGGCACCTATGGTTCCTTCTGTTGACCCTCCTGCCCCGGTTTTGGTGGAGGGGGAGTTGGAGTATATTGTGGAGAAGATTTTGGATTCTCGTGTTTTAAGACGGAAACTCCAGTATCTGGTTAAGTGGAAGGGTTATGCTCAGGAAGATAATTCCTGGGTCTTTGCCTCTGATGTCAATGCTCCCGACCTTGTTCGTGCCTTTCATGTGGCTCATCCTGGTCGGCCTGGGGGCTCTGGTGAGGGTTCGGTGACCCCTCCTCAAGGGGGGGTACTGTTGTGAATTCTGTGGCAGAGCTCCCTCCTGTGGTCACAAGTGGTACTTCGGCTGATTCTCTCTGTAAGCTTCCGTTGGTGGAGGGAAGTGGTACTGCGGCTTCTGAGTTTCCTCCCTCAGGTGATGTGGTGAGGTCGTTAGGTGCTGCTCTACTTAACTCCACCTAGTGCTTTGATCCTGGCTTCCTGTCAATGTTCCAGTATTGGACTTGTTTTCCTCTTGGATCGTTCCTGTGGCCTGCTGCTCTGCATAGCTAAGTTTTCCTTTGCTATTTTGTTTGCTTTTCTTCTGTCCAGCTTATCTATTTGTTTGCTGGAAGCTCTGGGACGCAGAGGGTGTACCTCCGTGCCGTTAGTTCGGTACGGAGGGTCTTTTTGCCCCCTTTGCGTGGTTTTTAGGGTTTTGTGTTGACCGCAAAGTTACCTTTCCTATCCTCGCTCTGTTCAGAAAGTCAGGCCTCACTTTGCTAAATCTATTTCATCTCTACGTTTGTCTTTTCATCTTACTCACAGTCATTATATGCGGGGGGCTGCCTTTTCCTTTGGGGTATTTCTCTGAGGCAAGGTAGGCTTATTTTCTATCTTCAGGGCTAGCTAGTTTCTCAGGCTGTGCCGAGTTGCATAGGTAGCGTTAGGCGCAATCCACGGCTGCCTCTAGTGTTGTTGGATAGGATTAGGGATTGCGGTCAACAGAGTTCCCACGTCTCAGAGCTCGTTCTATGTTTTTGGATTATTGTCAGATCACTGTATGTGCTCTGACCTCTATGTTCACTGTGGTACTGAGTTGCCTAATCATAACAGTTAGGCCTTCGAAGCCTGTCTGCGGTCCCTCCTTCCACTAGGCCTCCACTGACCTGTCTACTGCTGCCCGTGTATCCCTGGAACCAATTATAAAGTGCCTACAGCCTGTCCAATTTTATTATGTTAGGCCTTCGAAGCCTGTCTGCGGTCCCTCCTTCCACTAGGCCTCCACTGACCAGACCACTGCTGCCCGTGTACCCCTGGAACCAATTTTAAATTGCCTACAGCCAGCCCAATTTATTATGTTAGGCCTTCGAAGCCTGTCTGCGGCCCGTTCTTTCTACTACTACTACACTGACCAGTCTACTGCTGCCCGTGTACCCCTGGAACCAATGTTAAAGTGCCTACAGCCCAATATTTTTTTATGTTAGGCCTTCGAAGCCTGTCTGCGGCCAGTTCTTTCTACTACTCCTACACTGACCAGACCACTGCTGCCTGTGTACCCCTGGAACCTATTTAAAAGTGCCTACAGCCCAATATTTTTTTATGTTAGGCCTTCGAAGCCTGTCTGCAGCCCGTTCTTTCTACTACTACTACACTGACCAGTCTACTGCTGCCCGTGTACCCCTGGAACCTATTTAAAAGTGCCTACAGCCCAATATTTTTTTATTTTAGGCCTTCGAAGCCTGTCTGCGGCCCGTTCTTTCTACTACTCCTACACTGACCAGACCACTGCTGCCCGTGTACCCCTGGAACCAATGTTAAAGTGCCTACAGCCCAATATCTTTTTATGTTAGGCCTTCGAAGCCTGTCTGTGGCCCGTTCTTTCTACTACTCCTCCACTGACCAGACCACTGCTGCCCGTGTACCCCTGGAACCTATTTTTAATTGCATAGAGCATCCTTTTTTTATTAGTAGGCGAACAAAGTCTGTCTGCGGTCCACTATTGAAATTGTCCTCCACTGCCCAGAGCAATGCTGTGTACCCCTGTAACCTTTTTTAAGCTGCAGTGAGCCACATTTTTGGTTTAATGTCTACTACATGTGTCTGTCTGCGCCACTCAATTCAGCTGTGTTCCTTTGAAAAAAGCTGAGCGTCAATAGTCTTGTTTTCAGCCTCTAGGAATTTTAAAACTGCATTGGGGCTACAACTTTGGTAGGGCCTACTAACGGTGTCTGCCGCCCCAAGGTGTTCCCCAGGTTTCCTCTCCATTGCTTCAATCTTAATGCTCTTGTTTAGTAGTTGTTGGAAACTACACTGCATTAGGCCTACAAATTTGGTATGGGGTGTAGAGACGGTGTGTTCCACTCCAAGGTGTTCCCCAGGTTTCCTCTCCATTGCTTCAATCTTAATGCTCTCATTAAGTAGTTGTTGGAAACTACACTGCATTAGGCCTACAAATTTGGTATGGATTGTAGAGACGGTGTGTTCCACTCCAAGGTGTTCCCCAGGTTTCCTCTCCATTGCTTCAATCTTAATGCTCTCGTTTAGTAGTTGTTGGAAACTACACTGCATTAGGCCTACTGTTAGGAGTCGAGTTTCCTCTGCTGCACAGGGGGAATCTCGATCCGTCTCTGCTGCGGTCTCCCATTCTCCTCCAGCCGCAGTGGAGTCTGCTCAGCAGGGACGTCGCTCCCAGTGTCTTGCTCGCTCTCACTCTGTACAGAGAGTTACTGCTGCTTCTTCAGCTCCTGCCATTAAAGTCAGTGCTGGTCAGCGGCGAGCGGACTTCCCTGGGACTAAGTCCTTGTTTGCGCACACTGAGCATGCCCAGAGCAAGATCTCCCGTTGGAGATCGAGGGTCATGTGCTCTGGCTCTGCAGCGCATTCCATTGGTCCTCTTGGCAGGTCTTGGAAGGGCAAAGTTTCTGTGGCCACTTCCTGTCCTGCAATTATATAAACTGCGCATGACCGCACGGCCATGCGCTAGTGTACAATTGAATACGTGTGTTTGTTGTGAGTGCAAGTCGTTCATTAAATACCCCTACCCTATTGTATGACTGTTCGCGTATGGAGTATGGCTGCTATCTAGCGCCCGACAAATCACTCAACGTGTCACACACGTATCAGCGTCTATTGCTGTGACCGCCAGTGCAGCGCCACGCGCCAGTAGTGCGCTTCCTGACCCACGTCTGGGTGCTTAGTGGTGCCTGCCAGCACGGCACAGTTCGCACTTCGGTGCTCTAATTATTAGAGTTGCCTAACACACCCTGTTGCGGTGTTGTGCCAGCAAGGGTCTAATCGGACTTCAATCCTAGTTGGGGTTAAGTTCGCTGACTGCTTGCTCGCCTTCTATGTGCGGTACCGCGACCCTGTGACGCAACAGGATCGCTTCCTTCACGTTGGGTGAAGTTTAACCCACGCGAGTATATTTATGAGTACTGCCATATAGTCCGTCATTACTCAGCAGCAGGTTCCATCTCTGCACGGTGGACCCCGGGCTACGAACGCACCGTACACTATCAGTCTTATTATTTGTTGCGTTCCGCTAGCCCTAACATTACACTAGCGCCAGGGTCTGGCTAGTGATGACGGACAAACAGCAATCCCTGCGGTATATACAGCAGCTGGAGGGTAGGTTGGCGGCTCTTGAGAGCGCAACCTCAGCTGTGGATGTTACCGCAGTTGCTGTACAGGCTGCCAGCGTGGCTGCAGCAACTTTGTCCATTGCCACCCCTGTTCCGACATTTTCTCGCCTCCCGCTGCCAGAAAAATTTTCTGGTAATAGCAAATTTTGTAGGGGATTCGTGAGTCACTGCTCTATTCATCTCGAGCTTCTGGCTGCACGTTTCCCCACAGAGCGGGCTAAGGTGGGATTTATTGTGTCTCTATTGTCGGACAGGGCGTTGGAATGGGCTACGCCGCTGTGGGAGCGTGGCGATCATGTGGTGCAGAGTGCTCCTCTGTTTTTGAGCACTTTAAAACAGGTCTTTTTAGGACCTCAAGTCACCCATGACACTGCGCTCCAACTGCTGGCATTAACTCAGGGTGAGTCCTTGGTCAGTCATTTTGCCGTCCAATTCCGCACTTTAGCATCTGAGCTGGAATGGTCGGATAAAGCTCTTATCCCCATATTTTGGAGGGGCTTGGCTGACCATGTAAAGGACGCTCTGGCCACTAGGGAGATTCCTGCCACACTGGAGGAGTTAATAACAGTCTCCACTCAAATTGACCTCCGTTTTAACGAGCGGAGGTTAGAGCGAGCCCAGTGTAGGCAGAGGTTTCGGCTGGCTCCTACTTTCGCCAAACCTCTGGAATCTCCGGTCCTGGTTCCTGAGCCACATGAGGCCAGGGAAGTGTCACAAGCGGGACCTAAGTCCCGGACCGCTTGTGCACTCAGGGTCTGTCATGTTTGCCAGCAGTCTGGACATTTAGCCACCAGATGTCCTCAGCGGTCGAGGAAACGTCAGCGTCTAGTGGTTGAAGGTGGAGGTACACTAGACACGGCGATGTTTGCCTCTAAATTGTCCTTTAAGGGGACAATTACTATAGGCTCATTCTCCCACTCGGTAGAGCTCTGCGTGGATTCTGGAGCGGAGGGCAATTTTATGTCTTCTGCCTTCGCCCAACGCCACGCAATACCTCTGGTTATGCTAGCTCAACCTGTAATGGTACGAGTGGTGAATGGGTCGACTCTGCCCTCACAGATAACTCACCAGACCATCCCTTTTACTCTGTCCATGTCGCCATCTCATCAGGAGATTATTTCTCTGCTCGTCATTCCAGAGGGAATTGATGAGGTCCTGTTGGGAATACCTTGGCTACGGTACCACTCTCCTCATATCGAGTGGTCCTCAGGCAGAATTCTGGGATGGGGTGAATCTTGTGGGGGTAGGTGTCAGAGGGAGTGCGTTCAGGTAGCTACAACTGAGGTACCCGCAGATCTTTCCTCTCTCCCCAAGCAGTATTGGTCGTATGCAGACGTATTCTCCAAAAAGGCGGCGGAGATCCTTCCGCCCCATCGCCCCTATGACTGTCCTATTGACCTCTTGCCTGGTGCTGAGCCTCCCCGGGGTCGAGTCTATCCGCTATCTCTCCCGGAGACGGAGGCAATGTCACAGTACATCCAGGAAAATCTGGCAAGAGGGTTCATCAGGAAGTCAGTGTCACCTGCTGGGGCAGGGTTCTTCTTCGTGCAGAAGAAGAGTGGGGAATTGCGTCCATGCATAGACTACAGGGGTCTTAACGCCATCACCGTTAAGAATAAATACCCTTTGCCTTTGATATCTGAACTGTTCGATAGGCTTCGGGGAGCAAGGGTATTTACTAAATTAGATCTGCGGGGTGCTTACAACCTGATTCGCATCCGTGAGGGGGACGAATGGAAGACGGCTTTTAACACCAGGGATGGGCACTATGAATATCTGGTGATGCCCTTTGGGCTCTGTAATGCCCCAGCCGTTTTCCAAGACTTTGTGAACGATATCTTCCGGGATATGCTTTCCACCTCGGTCGTAGTCTATCTGGATGATATTCTCATCTACTCTCCAGATATTGACTCCCACCGGAGAGATGTTTGCAAAGTCTTCGACCTCCTACGGGCAAACTCCCTCTATGCCAAGTTGGAGAAGTGTATGTTTGAGCAGGAGTCCTTACCTTTCCTAGGCTACATCATCTCAGCCCAGGGATTGGCTATGGATCCTGCCAAACTACAGGCTGTGATGGACTGGCAGGAACCCCATTCTCTTAAAGCGGTGCAGCGCTTTATGGGGTTCATCAATTATTATCACCAGTTCATCCCGCATTTCTCAACTTTGGTAGCTCCCTTGGTTGCCCTCACCAAGAAGGGGGCGAATCCCAAATTGTGGTCTGAGGAGGTCTCCAAGGCCTTTATCTCTATAAAGTCACACTTCACTAGCGCTCCCATTCTTCATCGCCCCGATGTTGATAAGCCATTTATCATGGAGGTGGATGCCTCTTCTGTTGGTGCTGGAGCAGTCCTCTTCCAAAAGGATGCTCAAGGTCGGAAGCATCCTTGCTTCTTTTTCTCCAAGACCTTTGCACCAGCAGAGAGGAATTATTCCATCGGGGACAGGGAGTTGCTAGCCATGAAGTTGGCTTTCTCGGAGTGGAGACATCTCTTGGAGGGAGCACGTTTTCCCTTCCAAGTCTTCACAGATCACAAAAATTTGGTGTATCTGCAGACAGCTCAGCGGTTGAATTCTCGCCAGGCCAGATGGTCCTTGTTCTTCTCCCGGTTTCATTTCACCCTCCATTTCCTTCCTGGGGAGAAGAACATTCGGGCCGATGCTCTCTCTCGCTCCGTTGTGTCATCTGCGGAGGAGGAGGAGGAGCCTCGGCTTATTGTCCCCACCGAGAGTTTGAGAACCGTGGCCCCGGTTTCGCTGGAGTCTGTGCCCCCGGGCAAGACTTTTGTTCCATCTAGTTTGCGACCGGAGGTTCTCTCTTGGGCACACTCGTCCAGGGTGGGTGAACATTTTGGTACTAAAAGGACATCAGAGTTACTGGCGAGGACATACTGGTGGCCGCATATGGCTCGTGATGTCGCGGAGTACGTTCGGGCATGTGTCTCTTGCGCCAGGAACAAGACTCCTCGGCAACGGCCAGCTGGTTTGCTTTATCCTCTGCCCGTGGCTGACAGGCCCTAGGAGATGGTCGGGATGGACTTTGTGGTTGGCTTACCCAAGTCTCGTAATTGCACCATTATCTGGGTGATCACCGATCATTTTTCCAAAATGGTGCATTTGGTGCCTCTTCCACGGCTACCATCTGCACGGGCGTTGGCTGTCTTGTTTATCAAGCATATCTTTCGCTTGCACGGTATGCCAGACAAAATTGTTAGTGACCGTGGTCCCCAGTTTGCGTCTCGATTCTGGAGGGAGCTATGTCGTCTACTCAGCATTGAGTTAAATCTCTCTTCGGCATATCATCCCGAGACGAATGGGTTGGTAGAAAGGGCCAACCAGACCTTGGTCACATACGACATTTTGTTTCTGCCAGACAGGATAACTGGGCATCCTTGCTACCGTGGGCAGAGTTTGTACTTAACAATGCCGTAGCCGACTCCACCGGTCAGACTCCATTCCTCTTAAATTACGGCCAGCATCCGCGTGTTCCTGTGCCCATGCCTGTGTCTTCCGCTAATCCCAGGTTGGCAGACTGGGCTGTGGAGGCACGGGACATTTGGGATCGCACGCAGGATGCCATTCGGGCCTCCAAGGAGAGAATGAGGTCCTCCGCCGATGTTCATCGGCGCCCCGCTCCGACTTTTGCCCCTGGCGACTTGGTGTGGCTCTCCGCCCGTAACATCAGGCTGCGAGTTGAGTCCACTAAGTTTGCTCCTCGCTACTTGGGTCCCTTCAAGGTTCTCGAACAGGTTAATCCTGTGGTCTACCGCCTGGCTCTTCCTCCACGCTTGGGTATCACCGACACCTTTCATGTGTCCCTCTTGAAACCCGTATACATGTCCCGATTTTCCGAGTCATCTGCCGGGACATCGGGTTCGTCTACGGACGATTACGAGGTGAACGCTATTTTGGGGTGCAAGGTGGTACGTGGCAAAAAGTTTTATTTGGTGGATTGGAAGGGTTATGGTCCAGAGGACAGGTCTTGGGAGCCTGCTGAAAACATTCGGGCCCCACAGCTCATTGCTGCCTTCGAGCGTAGCGAGGCCCAAGGAGGGGGGGGCCCTAGGAGGGGGGTAATGTTAGGAGTCGAGTTTCCTCTGCTGCACAGGGGGAATCTCGATCCGTCTCCGCTGCGGTCTCCCATTCTCCTCCAGCCGCAGTGGAGTCTGCTCAGCAGGGACGTCGCTCCCAGTGTCTTGCTCGCTCTCACTCTGTACAGAGAGTTACTGCTGCTTCTTCAGCTCCTGCCATTAAAGTCAGTGCTGGTCAGTGGCGAGCGGACTTCCCTGGGACTAAGTCCTTGTTTGCGCACACTGAGCATGCCCAGAGCAAGATCTCCCATTGGAGATCGAGGGTCATGTGCTCTGGCTCTGCAGCGCATTCCATTGGTCCTCTTGGCAGGTCTTGGAAGGGCAAAGTTTCTGTGGCCACTTCCTGTCCTGCAATTATATAAACTGCGCATGACCGCACGGCCATGCGCTAGTGTACAATTGAATACGTGTGTTTGTTGTGAGTGCAAGTCGTTCATTAAATACCCCTACCCTATTGTATGACTGTTCGCGTATGGAGTATGGCTGCTATCTAGCGCCCGACAAATCACTCAACGTGTCACACACGTATCAGCGTCTATTGCTGTGACCGCCAGTGCGGCGCCACGCGCCAGTAGTGCGCTTCCTGACCCACGTCTGGGTGCTTAGTGGTGCCTGCCAGCACGGCACAGTTCGCACTTCGGTGCTCTAATTATTAGAGTTGCCTAACACACCCTGTTGCGGTGTTGTGCCAGCAAGGGTCTAATCGGACTTCAATCCTAGTTGGGGTTAAGTTCGCTGACTGCTTGCTCGCCTTCTATGTGCGGTACCGCGACCCTGTGACGCAACAGGATCGCTTCCTTCACGTTGGGTGAAGTTTAACCCACGCGAGTATACTTATGAGTACCGCCATATAGTCCGTCATTACTCAGCAGCAGGTTCCATCTCTGCACGGTGGACCCCGGGCTACGAACGCACCGTACACTATCAGTCTTATTATTTGGTGCGTTCCGCTAGCCCTAACACCTAGAAATTGGGTATGGGGTGTAGAGACGGTGTGTTCCACTCCAAGGTGTTCCCCAGGTTTCCTCTCCATTGCTTCAATCTTAATGCTCTCGTTTAGTAGTTGTTGGAAACTACACTGCATTAGGCCTACAAATTTGGTATGGGGTGTAGAGACGGTGTGTTCCACTCCAAGGTGTTCCCCAGGTTTCCTCTCCATTGCTTCAATCTTAATGCTCTCGTTTTGTAGTTGTTGGAAACTACACTGCATTAGGCCTACAAATTGGGTATTGGGTGTAGAGTCGGTGTGTTCCACTCCAAGGTGTTCCCCAGGTTTCCTCTCCATTGCTTCAATCTTAATGCTCTCGTTTAGTAGTTGTTGGAAACTACACTGCATTAGACCTACAAATTGGGTATGGGGTTAGAGAGACGGTGTGTTACACTCCAAGGTGTTCCCCAGGTTTCCTCTCCATTGCTTCAATCTTAATGCTCTCGTTTAGTAGATGTTGGGAACTACACTGCATTAGGCCTACAAATTTGGTATGGGGTGTAGAGACGGTGTGTTCCACTCCAAGGTGTTCCCCAGGTTTCCTCTCCATTGCTTCAATCTTAATGCTCTCGTTTAGTAGTTGTTGGAAACTACACTGCATTAGGCCTACAAATTGGCTATGGGGTGTAGAGAGACGGTGTGTTACACTCCAAGGTGTTCCCCAGGTTTCCTCTCCATTGCTTCAATCTTAATGCTCTCGTTTAGTAGTTGTTGGAAACTACACTGCATTAGGCCTACAAATTTGGTATGGGGTGTAGAGACGGTGTGTTCCACTCCAAGGTGTTCCCCAGGTTTCCTCTCCATTGCTTCAATCTTAATGCTCTCGTTTAGTAGTTGTTGGAAACTACACTGCATTAGGCCTACAAATTGGGTATGGGGTGTAGAGAGACGGTGTGTTACACTCCAAGGTGTTCCCCAGGTTTCCTCTCCATTGCTTCAATCTTAATGCTCTCGTTTAGTAGTTGTTGGAAACTACACTGCATTAGGCCTACAAATTGGGTATGGGGTGTGGAGACGGTGTCTTCCACTCCAAGGTGTTCTCCAGGTTGCCTTTCCTGAGCTTCTATCTTCAGGCTCTTGTTAAATAGTGGTTAAATGGAACAACTGCATTTGGCGTACTAGTTGGTTTGGGGCCTACTAAGAGTGTCTGCCGCTCCTTGCTGTTCTCCTGGTTTCCTGTCATGAAATTCCATTTTCAGGCTCTCGTTAAGTAGTTGTTAATGTTAGACTGCATTTGGCCTACTAGTTGGGTTGGGGCCTACTATCGGTGTCTGCCACTCCTTGCTGTTCTCCTCCACTGAACAAAGCTGTGCCGCCTGTTTACTACGGTTGCCAATTTTGAACTGCATTTCAACTACTTACTGATTTGGGCCTACTCTCTGTGTCAGCCTCTCATTCCAGTTGTCCTCCACTGCAATGCCCCCTGGTTAGTCCTGTGTTACCAATTTTGAACTGCATTTAGCCAACTTTATTCTTTGGGCCTATATCTGTGTTTCCTCCTCATCCTGCCCATTGCCCAGCCAGTGATAGATGAGTCTGCTGGTACATTGACCCATAACGCAACATTCCCCGTGCACGCTACACAACAAGATTGTGACCCTGCTGAAAGTCAGGTTCCTCTTCCCGCATACCATACCACCTTACACGGGGACAAAGAGGAAGGTGCAGATGAAAGTGCAGGTTCCTTCATCAGGTGGGGGGAGGAATACTAGTTGGCGACGTCACTGGCACAGGGCCTCTCATAGTTCGCAAAAGTGTTGCTGCCGGTGGGAGGCTGTTATGATCCCAATGGCAGGGGATCACTAAAGAACAAGCACAGATACAAACAAGCTCTAGGGCGATGGAACCTGAGCTGACCGCGACCCTGAACCTAACACACAAATAAAAGTAGCCGGGGAACGTGCCTACGATGATCCTAGACGTCTCGCTCCAGCCGAAGATCTAACTTCCCCTATTAGAAGAAACACAGACCTCTCTTGCCTCCAGAGAAATACCCCACAGAAATAGCAGCCCCCCACATATAATGACGGTGAAATGAGAGGAAAGCACATACGCAGTATGAAAACAGTTTCAGCAAAATGAGGCCCGCTAAAGCTAGATAGCAGAGGATACAAAAGTGAACTGCGCGGTCAGCGAAAAACCCTTCAAAAAACCATCCTGAAACTACTTGAACTCATGTGCCAACTCATGGTACATGAGGAGCAATTTCCGCCCACTAGAGCAACCAGCAGCAAAGAATCACATATCTGCAGGCTGGACTAAAAAACCAAATAAAGCAAAACACCAAAACAGGAAAATCGAAACTTAGCTTGACCAGAAGGCTCTAGGAGCAGGGAGCAGAGGTAACAAGACACACTGGATACATTGATAACCGGCGAGGAAATGCCAGCAAAGCCAGGTTAAATAGGAAACTCCCATATCCTGATGGAACAGGTGGAACCCAGAGACCCAGGAAAGACAAGTCACCCAGTACCATCAGTAACCACCAGAGGGAGCCCAAAAACAGAACTCACAACAGTACCCCCCCTTTGAGGAGGGGTCACCGAACCCTCACGAGAACCACCAGGGCGACCAGGATGAGCCCTATGAAAAGCACGAACCAAATCATCAGCATGAACATCCGAGGCAACCACCCAAGAATTATCCTCCTGACCATAACCCTTCCACTTGACCAAATACTGCAGTTTCCGTCTGGAAACACGAGAATCCAAGATCTTCTCCACAACATACTCCAATTCTCCCTCCACCAGCACTGGAGCAGGAGGCTCAAGCGAAGGAACAACAGGTACCTCATACTTCCGCAACAACGACCGATGGAACACATTATGAATAGCAAACGATGCCGGGAGATCCAAACGAAACAACACAGGGTTAAGAATTTCCAAGATCCTATAGGGACCGATGAACCGAGGCTTGAACTTAGGAGAAGAGACCTTCATAGGAACAAAACGAGAAGACAACCACACCAAGTCCCCAACAAGAAGTCGAGGACCCACGCGGCGACGGCGATTAGAAAACTGCTGAGCCTTCTCCTGGGACAACTTCAAATTGTCCACCACATGACTCCAAATCCGATACAACCTATCCACCACCATGTCCACTCCAGGACAATCAGAAGGTTCCACCTGACCAGAGGAAAAACGAGGATGAAACCCCGAATTACAAAAGAAAGGAGAAACCAAGGTAGCAGAACTAGCCCGATTATTAAGGGCAAACTCGGCCAGCGGCAAAAAGGTAACCCAGTCATCCTGATCAGCAGAAACAAAACACCTTAAATAAGTTTCCAAGGTCTGATTAGTTCGTTCAGTCTGGCCATTCGTCTGAGGATGGAATGCAGACGAAAAGGACAAATCAATGCCCATCTTAGCACAGAACGTCCGCCAAAATCTAGACACAAACTGGGATCCCCTGTCAGAAACGATGTTCTCAGGAATCCCATGCAAACGAACCACATTCTGAAAAAACAGAGGGACCAACTCAGAGGAGGAAGGTAACTTAGGCAAGGGTACCAGATGAACCATTTTAGAAAAGCGATCACACACAACCCAGATGACGGACATTTTCTGAGAGACAGGGAGATCCGAAATAAAGTCCATGGAAATGTGCGTCCAAGGCCTCTTCGGGATAGGCAAAGGTGACAACAATCCACTGGCCCGAGAACAGCAAGGCTTAGCCCGAGCACAAACCTCACAAGACTGCACAAAAGAACGCACATCCCTCGACAAGGAAGGCCACCAAAAAGACCTGGCCACCAAGTCTCTAGTACCAAATATTCCAGGATGACCTGCCAACGCAGAAGAATGGACCTCGGAGATGACTCTACTGGTCCAATTATCCGGAACAAACAGTCTCTCAGGCGGACAACGATCAGGTTTACCCGCCTGAAACTCCTGCAAAGCACGTCGCAAGTCTGGGGAGACAGCAGACAAAATCACTCCATCCCTAAGGATACCAGAGGGCTCAGAATTTCCAAGGGAGTCAGGCACAAAACTCCTAGAAAGAGCATCCGCCTTCACATTCTTTGAACCTGGCAGGTATGAAACCACAAAATTGAAACGAGAGAAAAACAGTGAACAACGAGCCTGTCTAGGATTCAGACGCCTGGCAGACTCAAGGTAAATCAAATTGTTGTGATCAGTCAAGACCACCACACGATGTCTAGCACCCTCTAGCCAATGACGCCACTCCTCAAATGCCCACTTCATGGCCAAAAGTTCCCGATTACCAACATCATAATTCCGCTCAGCCGGCGAAAACTTTCTAGAAAAAAACGCGCATGGCTTCATCACTGAGCCATCGGAGCTTCTCTGTGACAAAACCGCCCCCGCTCCAATCTCGGAAGCATCAACCTCAACCTGAAAAGGGAGCGAAACATCTGGCTGACGCAACACAGGAGCAGAAGAAAACCGGCGCTTAAGTTCCTGAAAGGCCTCCACAGCCGCAGGAGACCAATTAGCAACATCAGCACCCTTCTTAGTCAAATCCGTCAAAGGCTTAACAACACTAGAAAAATTAGTTATAAAACGACGATAGAAATTAGCAAAGCCAAAGAACTTCTGTAGACTCTTAAGAGATGTAGGCTGCGTCCAGTCACAAATAGCCTGAACCTTGACGGGATCCATCTCAATAGTAGAAGGGGAAAAAATATACCCCAAGAAAGAAATCTTCTGGACTCCAAAGAGACACTTTGAGCCTTTTACAAACAAGGAATTGGCCCGCAGGACCTGAAACACCTTCCTGACCTGCTGAACATGAGACTCCCAGTCATCAGAAAAAAACAAAATATCATCCAAATACACAATCATAAATTTATCCAGATATTCACGGAAAATATCGTGCATAAAGGACTGGAAGACTGAAGGAGCATTAGAAAGTCCGAAAGGCATTACCAAATACTCAAAATGGCCCTCAGGCGTATTAAATGCGGTTTTCCACTCATCACCTTGCTTTATTCGTATAAGATTATACGCACCCCGAAGATCAATCTTAGTGAACCATTTAGCCCCCTTAATGCGAGCAAACAAATCAGTCAACAATGGCAAAGGATACTGATATTTTACGGTAATCTTATTCAAAAGACGATAATCTATACAAGGCCTCAAGGAACCATCTTTTTTGGTCACGAAAAAAAAACCTGCTCCCAAAGGGGACAAAGATGGACGGATATGTCCCTTTTCCAAGGACTCCTTAACATAATCCCGCATAGCAGTATGCTCTGGCACTGACAGATTGAACAAACGACCTTTAGGAAATTTACTGCCTGGAATCAAATCTATAGCACAATCGCAATCCCTGTGAGGAGGAAGTGAACTGAGCTTAGGCTCCTCAAAAACATCCCAATAGTCAGACAAAAACACAGGAATCTCAGAAGGAGTAGATGAAGCGATAGAAATCGGAGGTGCATCATCATGAACCCCCTGACAACCCCAGCTTAACACAGACATCGATTTCCAGTCAAGGACTGGATTATGAGTTTGTAACCATGGCAGACCAAGCACTAGGACATCATGCAAATTATACAGTACCAGGAAGCGAATCACCTCCTGATGAACAGGAGTCATACGCATGGTCACTTGTGTCCAGTACTGAGGTTTATTCATAGCCAAAGGTATAGAGTCAATTCCCTTCAAAGGAATAGGGACTTCCAGAGGCTCCAGACTAAACCCACAGCGATTGGCAAATGACCAATCCATAAGACTCAGGGCAGCGCCTGAATCCACATAGGCATCGACGGAAATGGATGATAATGAACAAATCAGAGTCACAGACAGAATGAACTTAGACTGTAAAGTACTAATGGCAACAGACTTATCAACCTTTTTTGTGCGTTTAGAGCATGCTGATATAACATGAGCTGAATCACCACAATAAAAGCACAACCCTTTTTTCCGCCTATAATTTTGCCGTTCACTTCTGGACTGAATTCTATCACATTGCATTATCTCAGGTGACGGTTCAGACGACACCGCCAAATGATGCACAGGTTTGCGCTCCCGTAAACACCGATCAATCTGAATAGCCATAGTCATAGACTCATTCAGACCAGTAGGCGCAGGGAACCCCACCATAACATCTTTAATGGCCTCAGAAAGGCCATCTCTGAACTTTGCAGCCAGGGCGCACTCATTCCACTAAGTAAGCACCGACCACTTCCGAAGTTTTTGACAATAAATTTCTGCTTCATCTTGCCCCTGAGAGAGGGCCAACAAAGCTTTTTCAGCCTGAATCTCTTGGTTAGGTTCCTCATAGAGCAAACCCAATGCCAGAAAAAACGCATCCGCATTAAGCAACGCAGGGTCCCCTGGTGCCAATGCAAATGCCCAATCCTGAGGGTCACCCCGCAGGAAAGATATAATAATCCTGACTTGCTGAGCAGGGTCTCCAGAGGAGCGAGATTTCAAAGAAAGAAACAACTTGCAATTGTTCCTAAAATTCAGAAAACGAGATCTATCTCCAGAAAAAAACTCTGGGACAGGAATTCTATGTTCAGACATAGGAGCATGTACAACAAAATCCTGTATATTTTGAACCTTAACGGCAAGATTATTCAGGCTGGAAGCCAAACTCTGGACGTCCATGATAAACAGCTGGGATCAGAGCCATTCAAAGATTAAGAGGAGGAGGAAGTAGCCAGGCTGCAATAAGGCTAGGCAGCAAACTCTGAGGGAAAGAGAAAAAAAAAAAAAAAAACTTCCTCAGACTACTTATCCTCCTACTTCAGCCAATACAATTAACACTTTGTGGGCCGGTTATACTGTTATGATCCCAATGGCAGGGGATCACTAAAGAACAAGCACAGATACAAACAAGCTCTAGGGCGATGGAACCTGAGCTGACCGCGACCCTGAACCTAACACACAAATAAAAGTAGCCGGGGAACGTGCCTACGATGATCCTAGACGTCTCGCTCCAGCCGAAGATCTAACTTCCCCTATTAGAAGAAACACAGACCTCTCTTGCCTCCAGAGAAATACCCCACAGAAATAGCAGCCCCCCACATATAATGACGGTGAAATGAGAGGAAAGCACATACGCAGTATGAAAACAGTTTCAGCAAAATGAGGCCCGCTAAAGCTAGAGCAGAGGATACAAAAGTGAACTGCGCGGTCAGCGAAAAACCCTTCAAAAAACCATCCTGAAATTACTTGAACTCATGTGCCAACTCATGGTACATGAGGAGCAATTTCAGCCCACTAGAGCAACCAGCAGCAAAGAATCACATATCTGCAGGCTGGACTAAAAAACCAAATAAAGCAAAACACCAAAACAGGAAAATCCAAACTTAGCTTGACCAGAAGGTTCTAGGAGCAGGGAGCAGAGGTAACAAGACACACTGGATACATTGATAACAGGCGAGGAAATGCCAGCAAAGCCAGGTTAAATAGGAAACTCCCATATCCTGATGGAACAGGTGGAACCCAGAGACCCAGGAAAGACAAGTCACCCAGTACCATCAGTAACCACCAGAGGGAGCCCAAAAACAGAACTCACAACAGGAGGCGCCCCCGCCGTGCAAACACACCGCTGTACTTTGAGGGGCCCTGTGCCAGTGCCAATGCCAACGAGTGGGCCCCCCCTGCTTGCTCAGGATCACAGCACTTGCAAAGTTGAAATACTTACCTCTCCCTGCTCCACTGCCGTGACGTGGTCCAGATTTCCTGGGCCCACTAATTACTTGAACCAGCCCAACCCCCACAACTTTAGCCAAATGACCCCCAATTTCAAATGCCTTCCAATTATTATAAGGTAAATTACGATTGACAAGCTTCTGTAACAAGAATGGATGTTTTTACCATTAAAATGGGCAGTGTAGGTGTTTTCCTGGCCTCCACTCACTGCCGACTATGCTCCCCCATTGACTTGCATTGGGTTTCGTGTTTCGGTCGATACCCGACTTTTCGCGAGAATCGGCCGATTCCACTCGACTCGACTTCTAAGATAGTCGGGTTTCGCGAAACACGGCTCGACTCTAAAAAGGTCAAGGTCGCTCAACCCTAGCCAAGACCATTCTCCAAAAAGCAAGTTAGAGTCTTCCTGGGGATCGTGGGATATTACAGGAGGTTCATCACAAACTTCGCCATGGTGGCTGCACCTCTGACCGATCTTCTTAAGGGGACAAAATCAGTAATGATTAGATGGTCCAAAGAGGCAGAGTCAGCCTTCCAAGAAATGAAAGGGGCTCTGTGTAAGCAACCCATTTTGATGGCCCCAGACTTTACATAGTAACATAGTAACATAGTTAGTAAGGCCGAAAAAAGACATTTGTCCATCCAGTTCAGCCTATATTCCATCATAATAAATCCCCAGATCTACGTCCTTCTACAGAACCTAATTGTATGATACAATATTGTTCTGCTCCAGGAAGACATCCAGGCCTCTCTTGAACCCCTCGACTGAGTTCGCCATCACCACCTCCTCAGGCAAGCAATTCCAGATTCTCACTGCCCTAACAGTAAAGAATCCTCTTCTATGTTGGTGGAAAAACCTTCTCTCCTCCAGACGCAAAGAATGCCCCCTTGTGCCCGTCACCTTCCTTGGTATAAACAGATCCTCAGCGAGATATTTGTATTGTCCCCTTATATACTTATACATGGTTATTAGATCGCCCCTCAGTCGTCTTTTTTCTAGACTAAATAATCCTAATTTCGCTAATCTATCTGGGTATTGTAGTTCTCCCATCCCCTTTATTAATTTTGCTGCCCTCCTTTGTACTCTCTCTATCATTAACTAGGATCCCCAAGTCCTTCTCCCTGTCAGATTTACCCAGTGGTTTCCCATTCAGTGTGTAATGGTGACATTGATTCCTTCTTCCCTTGTGTATAACCTTACATTTATCATTGTTAAACCTCATCTGCCACCTTTCAGCCCAAGTTTCCAACTTATCCAGATCCATCTGTAGCAGAATACTATCTTCTCTTGTATTAACTGCTTTACACAGTTTTGTATCATCTGCAAATATCGATATTTTACTGTGTAAACCTTCTACCAGATCATTAATGAATATGTTGAAGAGAACAGGTCCCAATACTGACCCCTGCGGTACCCCACTGGTCACAGCGACCCAGTTAGAGACTATACCATTTATAACCACCCTCTGCTTTCTATCACTAAGCCAGTTACTAACCCATTTACACACATTTTCCCCCAGACCAAGCATTCTCATTTTGTGTACCAACCTCTTGTGCGGCACGGTATCAAACGCTTTGGAAAAATCGAGATATACCACGTCCAATGACTCACCGTGGTCCAGCCTATAGCTTACCTCTTCATAAAAACTGATTAGATTGGTTTGACAGGAGCGATTTCTCATAAACCCATGCTGATATGGAGTTAAACAGTTATTCTCATTGAGATAATCCAGAATAACATCCCTCAGAAACCCTTCAAATATTTTACCAACAATAGAGGTTAGACTTACTGGCCTATAATTTCCAGGTTCACTTTTAGAGCCCTTTTTGAATATTGGCACCACATTTGCTATGCGCCAATCCTGCGGAACAGATCCTGTCGCTATAGAGTCCCTAAAAATAAGAAATAATGGTTTATCTATTACATTACTTAGTTCTCTTAGTACTCGTGGGTGTATGCCATCCGGACCCGGAGATTTATCTATTTTAATCTTATTTAGCCGGTTTCGCACCTCTTCTTGGGTTAGATTGGTGACCCTTAATATAGGGTTTTCATTGTTTCTTGGGATTTCACCTAGCATTTCATTTTCCACCGTGAATACCGTGGAGAAGAAGGTGTTTAATATGTTAGCTTTTTCCTCGTCATCTACAACCATTCTTTCCTCACTATTTTTTAAGGGGCCTACATTTTCAGTTTTTATTCTTTTACTATTGATATAGTTGAAGAACAGTTTGGGGTTAGTTTTACTCTCCTTAGCAATGTGCTTCTCTGTTTCCTTTTTGGCAGCTTTAATTAGTTTTTTAGATAAAGTATTTTTCTCCCTATAGTTTTTTAGAGCTTCAATGGTGCCATCCTGCTTTAGTAGTGCAAATGCTTTCTTTTTACTGTTAATTGCCTGTCTTACTTCTTTGTTTAGCCACATTGGGTTTTTCCTATTTCTAGTTCTTTTATTCCCACAAGGTATAAACCGCTTACACTGCCTATTTAGGATGTTCTTAAACATTTCCCATTTATTATCTGTATTCTTATTTCTGAGGATATTGTCCCAGTCTACCAGATTAAGGGCATCTCTAAGCTGGTCAAACTTTGCCTTCCTAAAGTTCAGTGTTTTTGTGACTCCCTGACAAGTCCCCCTAGTGAAAGACAGGTGAAACTGTACAATATTGTGGTCGCTATTTCCTAGATGCCCGACCACCTGCAGATTTGTTATTCTGTCAGATCTATTAGATAGTATTAGGTCTAAAAGTGCTGCTCCTCTGGTTGGATTCTGCACCAATTGTGAAAGATAATTTTTCTTGGTTATTAGCAGAAACCTGTTGCCTTTATGGGTTTCACAGGTTTCTGTTTCCCAGTTAATATCCGGGTAGTTAAAGTCCCCCATAACCAGGACCTCATTATGGGTTGCAGCTTCATCTATCTGCTTTAGAAGTAGACTTTCCATGCTTTCTGTTATATTTGGGGGTTTGTAACAGACCCCAATGAGAATTTTGTTACCATTTTTCCCTCCATGAATTTCGACCCATATGGACTCGACATCCTCATTTCCTTCGCTAATATCCTCCCTTAACGTGGACTTTAGACAAGACTTTACATAGAGACAAACCCCTCCTCCTCTCCGATTTTTACGATCCTTTCTAAACAGACTGTAACCCTGTAAGTTAACTGCCCAGTCATAGCTTTCATCTAACCATGTCTCGGTTATTCCCACTATGTCAAAGTTACCTGTAGATATTTCTGCTTCTAGTTCTTCCATCTTGTTTGTCAGGCTTCTGGCGTTTGCGAGCATGCAGTTTAGAGGATTTTGTTTTGTTCCAATCTCCTCGCTGTGGATTGTTTTAGAAATGTTCTTACCTCCCTTCTGAGTATGTTTTCCTGGATCTTCTTTGTTCAAGTCTAATGTTTTTCTTCCCGTCCCCTCTTCTTCTAGTTTAACGCCCTCCTGATGAGTGTAGCGAGTCTTCTGGCGAATGTGTGTTTCCCAGGTTTGTTGAGGTGTAGTCCGTCTCTGGCGAGGAGTCCATCGTACAAGTAATTCACACCGTGGTCCAGGAATCCGAATCCTTGTTGTCTGCACCATCGTCTTAGCCAGTTGTTTGCATCAAGGATCCTGTTCCATCTCCTGGTGCCATGCCCGTCTACTGGAAGGATAGAAGAAAAAACTACCTGTGCATCTAGTTCCTTTACTTTCTTCCCCAACTCTTCAAAGTCGTCCTTCCTTGCCGTGTCATTGGTGCCAACATGTATCAGAAGAAATGGGTGGACGTCCTTGGAGTTGAAGAGCTCTGGTATCCTATCGGTCACATCCTTGATCATCGCACCTGGAAGGCAGCATACTTCTCTTGCAGTTATGTCCGGTCTGCAGATGGCTGCTTCTGTGCCTCTCAGTAGTGAGTCTCCCACCACCACCACTCTTCGTTGCTTCTTGGCTGTACTTTTTGCTGTCACTTGTTGCTGTGTGCCCTTTTCTTTTTTGCTTGCTGGTATGCTTCATCCTTAGGTGTGCCATCTTCATCCTCTACAAAGATTTGATATCGGTTCTTCAGTTGTGTGGTTGGTGATTTCTCCATGGTCTTCTTGCTTCTTTTGGTCACATGCTTCCACTCATCTGCCTTTGGAGGTTCTCTGACACTTTTTTCACCTTCTGTGACCAGTAGAGATGCTTCTGTTCTGTCTAGAAAGTCTTCATTCTCTTTGATGAGTTTCAAAGTTGCTATTCTTTCTTCCAGACCCCGCACCTTTTCTTCTAAAAGGGCCACTAGTCTACACTTCTGACAGGTGAAATTTGATTCTTCTTCTGGTCGATCTGTGAACATGTAGCACATGCTGCAGCTCACCATGTAGGTTGTCACATCTGCCATGTTGCTCCTAGATCCTGCTGACTTGCTGTGTGTTTTCCTTCTTGTGTAATCTACTCAGCCAAGCTCTCTTGCATTAATGTCCTACAGGTTTGGTGATTCTTTTAAGAAAGAGTTTATTCTTCAGACAGATGCCTCTGATATTGGGGCAGCAGCAGTCCTTTCCCAGAAGACACATGGGGAGGAGCATCCTGTTCTCTACCTGAGTCGGAAGCTATCTTCATGTTAAAGGAATTACTCAGTCGCAGAGAAGGAGTGCTTGGCCATAAAGTGGCCGGTGGACACATTACGGTACTCTCTGGTGGGATGTAAGTTCAGATTGATATACGACCATGCCCCACTCAGATGCATGAGGGAAACAAAGGGTAGAAATGCTAGGGTCACCCACCGGGTCTTAGCCCTGCAGGACTTCAGCTTCCATGTAGAGCATAGCGCAGGGAAGCTACACGTTGATGCCCTTTCAAGAATCCCTTGTCTAGTGGGAGAAAGTGCCCACTGCTTTAGGCAGAAGGGGAGGTATATAGCATGGCTAAGGGTCGTATAGTCGATGGGAGGTATGTGTCACAGAGATGGCTCTGTGATGTAACCCGGAGTGTTTTCTTTAATGCACATATGCACTAAGGGATCACTTAGTACACTTGGGTCCAGGTTACAGGTAGCTGTGAGAGATGGGAGTGTCTGGCTACCCATATACCTAACCCCTGGGTAGGGGTATCACCGTACCTTTATATGTGTTTGAGGACCTGCGGTGATGTCACGACCACGTGATTAATCATGTGATAGGTTCCTCTGTATGGTTATAGCTATATAATGTAGGCTACTGCTTAACACAGGGCCTGTATCTGGGAAGGTAGAAGCCTCCGGTGTGTGTTGAGGATCCAGGACTGAGCCTGAAGTACTGTTCACTTGTGCTTTCTTTTGCCTGAGATAAGGCTATTGGTTTTTTTCTGTTTTGCTTTGTGGGTTTGTGAAGCAATAAACCCTGTGAAGTTTTAAAGGAATGTGCCTCCTGATTGTCACCCGCTCCACCTGAGCGAGAACAACCCTTGCACAACCTATTGCGCGGTACCACCAGCAGAACACCATCGCACACACACTCTGTATGTCGTACGCACCACACACTCTAAGAGGGTGGTGCTGTTATGGATAGTAAGGAACATGCTGTCACTTTAAGAGGCCGCACCTCCTTGTCTGGCGTGATGGAATGTTCTGCTTCGCCCCTACAATAATCATTGTAATGAACTAGTCTGTGCATAGTGCAGGTGTGGAGCTGGAGCAGCGTGTGTGAGCTGAGGCTGCTGGAGAGAGGACTTTTTGTTGCTGAAAGAGAGAAGAACTGTGTCCTGATATAGCTGCAAGAGAGCCACGAAGATACAAAGAAAGGGATTTACAGTTTCCAGGAGCATCCCTAGGTTCCAGAAGCGAGGAGAAGACCACATTTCACAGAGCTGACAGAAAGCCGTGCGTATCACTGTATTAGACTGCTGGGGGCCCCCCTGGGACTGGACCTGATTCTCCAACATCACCGTGAGTTTGATCCTGTTTGGTGCACATGTCAGGGCCTAGTGTAGGCTTCAGTAGTCAGTACACGGGAGCCGTGTGGCCTGCTTAGTAAAGGCCAGGGAGGTTATACATAGAGTGGCATCATCACTTGATTATTGTTTACATTTGCTTGATATACATATTTTGAGTCTGTTATAGTTGTAGCACCATGCTATTTTACGGAAAAGATAAAGTTTATTACTCTTGTAAATTGTCTTTTGCCATTGTTCTACCCCTGTTTGCATCTTCCTCATCCATTTCATTCCTTGCCTTCCAATAAATCTACCCTTTGTTTGCACCTCACCTTGTGTACAGTAGATTTCCTGCACCGTGGTGGTCCCTCGGCCATCACTTCACATGTGCAGCTTTAATGTGACCGCCGCTATCTATCTGCACAAAGATGGCAGCGGTCTGATTTACTGCGCCTGTGTGAATTACGCACAGGCGCAGTGAATCATTCGGCTGATCCCAGCGGCAGATGCGCGACGTGTCTACAGGCAGAGGAAGCCGGTCACATTAAAGGGGTTTTCCCACTAATGAAAGTTTATTTTAATAATTGACTGTGTCTGACCGTGTATGGAGCATACCACATCTCCTGGGCAGGGGAGGAAGCAAAAGATAATACTGACATTACAGCAGGGGATCACAGTGGATTCATTTTGTGAGTATTTCACTGGCTGTTTTTAAAAAATAGTTTACCTCACAAAATGTATCCTCTGCGATCTCCTGCTGTAATGTCAGTATTGTCTTTTGCTTCCTCCCCTGCCCAGGAGCTGTGGTATGTTCGGTACATGGTCAGACACAGATAATTTTTAAAATGAATTTTTGTTTGTGGGAAAACCCCTTTAAAAAGCAAATATCAACACCAACATGGCCCCTCCTAAAAAGTACGCCAATGACAATGAAAGGAAAGCAGCAAAGGAACAGCGTCAAAGATAACAAAGGGCAAATGAGACTCTTGAAGAGCAACAGCATCGCTGGGACAAAAACAATGCATATAAGTGTAGGCGCCAAGCACATGAGTCCCCTGATGCAAAAGTCATTACATTATCACAGGATGCCATTAGACAACAACAGCGCCGCATGCCTGCCCCCATCGTGACATTAGCGCCCTCCCGATGCGGTAGCATCGGGCCTCCATCTAGTGCATTAATAAACAGGTACACCATCCAGGTACCGCATAAGGGCACGGGCCCCGCACATAGGAGAGAGGGGAGGCAATGAGGTTCTCCACCACCTCCTTACACTATATCCGTATTTTAGACTGTAGCCCTTTTTCAGGGGTCTTGTTGAGCTGTTAGGACCCCTGGGGTCATGTGGAGGAGAGCACAGGCACAACTGAATGTGTCGAGGTCCATGCCCTGTTGCCCGGTGTCTGCAGTGTCAGTGCCCTCATATATGATGACATAACCCCTGTACATATAGGAGGATAGTGAGGAACCATGTCTGTGCTAGACCCACCAACTTTGAGCTGTGCAGTGCGTGACTTTGAGAGCGGCCATTTATCATGGTTATAGATGTGAACGTGCTTCATTTACTCCACTCTTTTCACAAACACAACCCATAAATTATAAAGAGCTGTCAGAAGACTCCACAATGGGAGAATTTATCACCATTTACCACTATGTGTGCTGCTTCGTGATGGGAAATGTAACCCTACGCCCGCAATCCAGCATAGGACAGTTATCACACCATGGGGAGGAAGTGTTGGTCTGTACAGGCGGCTAAAATCTTTATCAAGACTTTGCTGTCAGTGAATTAACACATTGAAATTTCCTCTGAACTGACTGGATCAGTAGGACAGAATCCAGGACTGATCGTATGTGAGGCGCAGGTTGGGCGCAATGTGGTGAAGCGTCACATCACTTTCCAGCTAAAAACATTTAATTTCATTTATTACAATGATCGTAGCAGTGGTCATCGGTTTTCTGGTCACAAAACAACCACACTAACAATCACTAGAGGTGATGTCACAATGTGACACTGCAATCTTCATGTTTGAAGATGTCGCTGCATAGCCTAATGATTTGGGGTTCATGTCTGTGCAGCTTCAAAAGGGCAGAAAGATTCAGCCCCAAATTATAAGAATGTTCTAAGAATGTTGATATTCACTGACAGCAATTAGACACCTTAACAATGTGAGGAAATGTTGAACAGAACTTTGCAGAACTCTAGAAGGTGCACGGACCTCAGGTTGTATCTCTATGGACCATGCGATCACTCTAAATGCATCCGAGCGAGGGGTGTGATCAGATTCACATCATGTAGAAGATTCTTGGTATATTCAATGTTCACATTTATCGCAGTGAGATCAGGCTGTGGGGGTTCGTTTATTTCTTTCCCTACTTTTTATTCTTTCTTTTTTTCCTTTCCTAGCTTGCTCGATTTTCTTTTTTCCCTCTATTTCTTCCTTACTTTCTGTCCTTCCTTCTTTACATCTTTCTTTTTCTTTCTTTCCATATTTCCTTCACTCTTTCTTTGTTCATCCCTTCCTTATTACTCTCTTCATTCCTGTCTTTCCTTTCTTTCTTTCTTTCTTTCTTTCTTTCTTTCTTTCTCTTTCTTTCGTTCTTTCTCTCTCTCTCTTTCTTTTTCTTTCTTTCCTTCTTTTTCTCTCTCTCTTTCTTTCTTTCTTTCTTTCTTTCTTTCTTTCTTTCCTTCCTTTTCTCTCTCTCTTCCTATTTTCGATCCTCTTTCCCTTTCTCTTCTTTCCTTCTTTCTTTCTTTCTTTCTTTCTTTCTTTCTTTCTTTCTTTCTTTCTTTCTTTCTTTCTTTCTTTCTTTCTTTTCCCTCTTCCTTCCTTCTTTCTGTCTCTCTCTTCTTTCCTTCCTTTATTATATATCTTTCTCTTTATCTCTCATATTTTTTTCTTCCTTCCTATCTTCCCTCTTTCTTTTTCTCTCTCTTTTCCTTCATATTTTCATTCTTTCCATTTTTATCTTCCTTCTTTCTTTCTCATTTAATTCCCATTTCCTTCCCTCTTTCTGTCTCTCTCTCGTCTTTTCTTCCTTTATTATATATATATTTCTTTATTTCTCTTATTTCACTCTTCATTTCTATCTTCCCTCTTTCTGTCTTTCATTTTCTTTATCTCCCTTCCTTCCTATCGCCCCTCTTTCTTTCTTTCTTTCTTTCTTTCTTTCTTTCGTTCTTTCTTTCTTTTTTCTTTCTTTCTTTCTTTCTTTCTTTCTTTCTTTCTTTCTTTCTTTCTTTCTTTCTTTCTTTCTTTCTTTCTTTCTCTTTCGTTCTTTTTTCTTTGCTTCTGTTCTCTCTCTTCCATCTTATTTTCTTTCCCTTTTCTCTTCCTTCTTTCTTATTTAATTTCCCTTTTCCTTCTTTCTTTCTGTCTCTCTCTTTTCTTTCCTTCCTTTATCATATATCTTTTTTTTCTCTTTTTCTTTATAGGAAAGCAGAACTAGACTTAAAGGGGTTGTCCAGCAGTTTAATATTGATACATGTCTTTTATATTTATTATGCTCTTGGGCCTGAAGCGATATCAGAGTAAAATCTTGTACATTTGATGCAGATCAAATTTCTTGCTCAAATTTGAATGTTCTGGCAAATTTACATTTCATCGGGTTCGCTCCCTAGGCAAGATGAAAGAATAAATATACACTGTATTTCCAGGCCAGACCACTTCACATGATAGTTTTTGCATTTTGCGCATATATTGTATTCCACACTGTATATGATAGATAGCTCAGACCAAAAAACGCTCGGTTACGATATCACTGGACTCTCAGGTCTCATTTTTATTGCTCTTTTAGAGAATAGTTTGATTTTTGCTGTGAGCCAAGTCCTGTATGTGCCAGGTCCATGATCGATCCATGAAGCAGTTCATTTAAGGAGGTTGTTTTCTTAGGTCTAAGAAGTAAAAACTAGAAGGCTGATTTAATTCGAGAAGAGACTTGCAAGGGCCGGTGGCTCAGTTCTTAGCAGGTGGTGTTTCGTGACTTCCAGCAAATTAACTAAACAATGTGGAGAGTCCTACCGTGCTGACATGTGTACTGATACATACGGACACAATTGTAACTTTATATTATTATCGAAATTGTTTTTTCTGTAATTCATCTTCATCTCCTCAAATTACTTGTCATTTCTTGGATATTTCTGTCTTTTTATCCAATGGTAAGAAAACCAAAAAAGGCAAAAAAAAAAAAAAAAATCAAATTAAACTTGACGCATGATGAAAGGATATAATTTACTCCATAGACCTGGTATTTACCCTTAAAGGAGAATTACCAGATGACCCTGATGAAAACCCACTTAGTGTGATTCTAAAGCTAAAAAAAAAAGGTTCACATTTTTATTTGTTGAGTTATAAAACTTTGCACCTGTAGACCTGTCAGGGCAGGTTACGTGACTGAGCTAAGTTACTAATTTGGATGATATCTGCATTATAGTTATATAGGTTTCTATGGGAGAGTGTAGAGAGCATGCTCTGTGGCCAGTGCCGCCTTCAGGGAATTACTGCCATTACAGGTGCATGGGGCCTGGTGAGGAGAAGCAAAGAGTGGGGCCCGGACTGGGTGAGATATGCTGCATAGCCTGCGTGACAGCAGCACAACCGAGCCACTGTATAAATGACTTGGCAGACTGCATGGCATGTCGGAGCCTGGGCTAATTACTTTTTACTTTATTAAGCTCCAATCTCTCACAGCCTCAGCTACATACACCGTATGGCCATAGTAGAAAGGCTGGCCACGTCTGACATCAGTGACATCAGTCACTGCCGGACTGCCCTCTGTTCCTAAGCTGCTGGTGAGCTCCAGGCCCTTGAGGCACATTATATGTAGTAGTAGAGGGCCCAAAAATGATGAGGTGCACCCGTCCTCCCACCCATTTGCCCATTGACCTCCCATTTCCCCATCCAACCTGCTATTTGCCCATCAGCTAGCCCATCCACTCACAACTCCTTTTTTTGGCCTCCTTCCTGAGAAAAATAATATTATACTTAAAAAGATTATTTGATATTTTAAGAAATGTTTAATAGGTTAGAGTAGAAGTAGGGCTCGGCCAGAGGAGTTTACCTTGTCATGGCGGCAAGTTAAAAAATCTTTTGGCCAAAACAAAAGCTCCTGGTTAGGTATGTGATCTGGTATTTGATGGGAACTGTTAATTTGTGATTGGTGAGGATGTGGTGCAGATGTGCAGTTTTTCTAAGAGTTGGTGGGGGGACTGTAGAAGGTTCGAGAGTTGTAGGCGGAGCTGGGGTGGAGCCTGGGCAGAGTCTCAAGGGGGCCTGAAATTCCTGGTGGTTAGCCATTTATGTGACTGTGACATGTGCAGAGGCCGCTGCGCAGAGAGAAGGAGGAGGGAGTGAAATGTGTTTATCATCTATGATCAATTGCGCCATTCTAATTTATTTATCTCCAACTTTATATTAGATTGAGTGTAAGAAATATATCAAATTTTAGGGATTTGGTGAAATAGGTAGCAAGGATACATTGTTTACTTTCCTTTTTTGCTGTTTTTAGTCATTAAATACATAACTATATTCCTGATTTGCATAACCCAGATCCTGAATATGAAACTCATAAAACACCGTGGACTTTATGAGCGTCAGATATTCCAGTGGAGACAGAAAATTTTGGTTTATTCTAATGTATCACATTAAGAAGATGTTCTTGCAAAATGTACATTGGCAGGTGAAAACAATTTCTATACTAGAATTGCTGTACTCTATGCTCAAATATAGTTTAAGCTATGGAGTTTATAAACCGCAGGACAGAAATTATCAAGTTATCACAAATTATAGAGTGACTAATTTCTTTCTCTCCCCTATTACAGTCTCATTCACAGGCTGAAAGATTGTAATGTGATCCTCCCCACTCACAGCATGAGTCTCATATGCAGGCGGAGTAACTGCAACTTTATTCCTCTCCCTTCAAAGCAAGAATCTCATGAACAGGCAAATATACAGTAATATGACACCCTCTTCACACCCTGCACACTGCAGTTGCTTATTCATCCTCCTTGTCTATGTAACATGACTCCTCTCTTCACCATTCCTGCTCACAGCATGAGTCTCAAACTGTAACATGATTCCTCACTTCCCTTTCTGTGGCAGCATGATTCCTCCCCTCTCACACAAGGTGAGTCTTAAACAGGCAAAAAACTTGTAACATGACACCCTCCCCACCGCTTTTCTCCTTTCCCCTCTCACAACTTGTGTCCTACATCTTCTTAGTGAAATCCCTGTGCTCTCTACTTCTTTCTCACAGCCCCCTCTGGCAGACTGAACTGTACAGCAGCTGCATATTCCTCTTCTTGGTCCTGGTCTCCTCTCTTTACCAACCTTGCTCACAGCATGAGTCTCAAACTGCGTTAGGTTGGTCTGCAAGTCAGACCATCAGAGATATTGGATGGTTGCCAGATATGAGGATGCTCGAGCCGTGATGGGACAGAGACAGAGTGATCTGTTTCCAATGCCATGAAGTTTAATCAATTACATCTCGCCCTTATATACTGTTTTGAGTGGGCGTATATGAGTCGCCCGCTAGGGCTGTGGGGGTCCCCGGTACCGGGTCCGGTGATTACAGGGGGATGTCATGGTGGCGACCCGGTCTGTGGCCCTGGGCACCCATGTAAAAGGGGAAAGTCTTTAAAGGGATTTGGTGAATAGAGTTTATGTTCGTGATGCCACCTGTGGTATTCGGTCAGTGAGGACTGACTCATCTTTAAGGGGTCCACTGGGATGATGTTATTGCACAGGTGAAGTATGTCCCCAGGGCTCCCGGTGTGTAGATGGAAGATGGTGAGTGGTGCAGTGAAGAACGAGGGCACAGGTTTGCAGTCTCTTTACCTGGTTTACTGAAGACTTCTGACAGCCACAGTCCAGGATACCAGATCACAGGGCAAGCAGGATCTGGCCGGCTTGGAAGCAAATCCAGAGTCCCCTTTACCAGGTGGAAGTTGAAAGCCTTCCTTAAAGCGCGGTAGTGTTGTTGTCCCTTACTGCCTATGGCTTCACATAAGGTCCTCACAGTCTTTCTCTCTGTCCCCCATACAGGATAGGGCATAACCCGTATGATTGGTGACTTGAGCCTTTTTTTATAGGGACTCTAGCACACCCTGGGCTCTATAGGTGTCACCGTGTCTCTTGGGTTTTAAGGCAGACAGGTAACTTGCAGTTCAGCTGTCCTGCCGGTCTCTGATGTAAGTCGTAGAGTCCTTACAACCTCAGTGGTCCGGCTACCGGTTATCTGCGCCTCAGAGGGAGGCAGCCTGCTCTTGGCTGGTCTCCCCTAATATAGTAACATAGTAACATAGTTAGTAAGGCCGAAAAAAGACATTTGTCCATCCAGTTCAGCCTATATTCCATCATAATAAATCCCCAGATCTACGTCCTTCTACAGAACCTAATAATTGTATGATACAATATTGTTCTGCTCCAGGAAGACATCCAGGCCTCTCTTGAACCCCTCGACTGAGTTCGCCATCACCACCTCCTCAGGCAAGCAATTCCAGATTCTCACTGCCCTAACAGTAAAGAATCCTCTTCTATGTTGGTGGAAAAACCTTCTCTCCTCCAGACGCAAAGAATGCCCCCTTGTGCCCGTCACCTTCCTTGGTATAAACAGATCCTCAGCGAGATATTTGTATTGTCCCCTTATATACTTATACATGGTTATTAGATCGCCCCTCAGTCGTCTTTTTTCTAGACTTAATAATCCTAATTTCGCTAATCTATCTGGGTATTGTAGTTCTCCCATCCCCTTTATTAATTTTGTTGCCCTCCTTTGTACTCTCTCTAGTTCCATTATATCCTTCCTGAGCACCGGTGCCCAAAACTGGACACAGTACTCCATGTGCGGTCTAACTAGGGATTTGCACAGAGGCAGTATAATGCTCTCATCATGTGTATCCAGACCTCTTTTAATGCACCCCATGATCCTGTTTGCCTTGGCAGCTGCTGCCTGGCACTGGCTGCTCCAGGTAAGTTTATCATTAACTAGGATCCCCAAGTCCTTCTCCCTGTCAGATTTACCCAGTGGTTTCCCGTTCAGTGTGTAATGGTGATATTGATTCCCTCTTCCCATGTGTATAACCTTACATTTATCATTGTTAAACCTCATCTGCCACCTTTCAGCCCAAGTTTCCAACTTATCCAGATCCATCTGTAGCAGAATACTATCTTCTCTTGTATTAACTGCTTTACATAGTTTTGTATCATCTGCAAATATCGATATTTTACTGTGTAAACCTTCTACCAGATCATTAATGAATATGTTGAAGAGAACAGGTCCCAATACTGACCCCTGCGGTACCCCACTGGTCACAGCGACCCAGTTAGAGACTATACCATTTATAACCACCCTCTGCTTTCTATCACTAAGCCAGTTACTAACCCATTTACACACATTTTCCCCCAGACCAAGCATTCTCATTTTGTGTACCAACCTCTTGTGCGGCACGGTATCAAACGCTTTGGAAAAATCGAGATATACCACGTCCAACGACTCACCGTGGTCCAGTCTATAGCTTACCTCTTCATAAAAACTGATTAGATTGGTTTGACAGGAGCGATTTCTCATAAACCCATGCTGATATGGAGTTAAACAGTTATTCTCATTGAGATAATCCAGAATAACATCCCTCAGAAACCCTTCAAATATTTTACCAACAATAGAGGTTAGACTTACTGGCCTATAATTTCCAGGTTCACTTTTAGAGCCCTTTTTGAATATTGGCACCACATTTGCTATGCGCCAGTCCTGCGGAACAGACCCTGTCGCTATAGAGTCACTAAAAATAAGAAATAATGGTTTATCTATTACATTACTTAGTTCTCTTAGTACTCGTGGGTGTATGCCATCCGGACCTGGAGATTTATCTATTTTAATCTTATTTAGCCGGTTTCGCACCTCTTCTTGGGGTGCGAAACCGGCTAAATTTCACTCTCCTTTGCTTCACTTTCCTTCACGCTCACTGAACAATGTTCTGCTGTCGGTATAATCTCTGTCCAGTTCTATAGACTGCTCTCTTCTTGCCTCAGACTGCTCCAGTCTGCTGTCTGGCACGAATTAACCTCACTTTCCCTCCAAACCACAATATATATAGGGGAGTCACTTAGTAAATAGGATCAAAAGCTCCCCCTTGTGGCCTCGAGTGTGAACATGTTGTGTGTGGTGGTTACTAGTGATGGGCGAGCACTAAAATGCTCGGGTGCTCGTTGCTCAGGTTGAGCAGATTGGAATACTCAGGTACTCGGCCAGAACAACGAGCCCAATGTAAGTCTATGAGAGACGCGAGTATTTTTACCGCGATCCCCCCGGGGGTCCTTTTAAGGTCTAACAACGTCTGAAAATGATGGAAACACTGCTCAAATGACACAGGGACATCATGGGAATCGCCCCTGGAAGCATTCCTGACTCCTAGTTCACAGCTTTAATCATTTTTTTCCAAGATTCATGCCATTTTTCCCGGGGCCACAAAAAACACATGAAAACAAAACCAAAACGGGTTTTGCTTGGAAATATGTCATGGTACATCCTTTGCAGGTTAATGACTTGCTTGCAAGGCCAAATATTTAACCCCGGACCGAAAATTTCCTCTCCCACTTAGGCTTAGTTCAGACGCTGCATTTTTGAAGCATTTTTCAACTTTAACATTGTTTTCAACCACTACAAATGCATTCACTGGGAAATGTCATTGTAACATTTAACCCCCTTAGCTGGCCATGTGGTGTGTGACAGATAAGCAGACCCATCTTGTTTCATTTACGAAGGAGGGACTGTTAAAGTCACAGAGCCTATTTTTACTGGTGCATCAGACAGCTTTAATCTTCTTAAAGGGCCATTATGAAACAGTGGGTCTCCTAAGCTGTTGTAGCCTATGCTGTGAGTGGATGTGCTGCCAAGAATTACGACTCACCACAATACCCCTGTCATAAGATGTCCAGGAGGGACTCCTGAAAAAGTGTTGCATTGAATTCTAGCCCTGCCCTGCTACCAATTCATATGCACCCCAATAAGCCTTAGTACCCATATAGTGGATGGGCCCATGAAAATCCACTTCACAATATGCATTTTGTACTCCGTACTCCTTTGTTTTACACATTGGCGGCAAGACGAGCCCTACTGCATACTCATATGCACCCCATTAGTCCTTGGAACCCTCATACTGGATGTGCCCATGAAAATCCAAGTCACAATATGCATTTTGTTCTCCCATACTCCTTGGTTTTACACATTGGCGGCAAGGCCAGCCCTGCTGCATAGTCAGTCATATGTACCCCATTAGGCTTTGGAACCCACAACATAGTGGATGGGCCCATGAAAATCCACTTCACAATATGTATTTTGTACTCCATACTCCTTTGTTTTACACATTGGCAGGAAGGCGTGCCCTTCTGTATAGACAGTCATATGCACCCCATTAGGCCTTGTGTCACGATAATGTATAAATTGGAGCAGGATTTTTCATATTCCCTGTTAGCACACTTACTTGTATGGCCGCGCCTTCACTGTGTTGACCGACCACAACCCTCTGCGCTGGCTAAATGCCATGTGTGGAACCAACGGAAGGTTGCTACGCTGGAGCCTTGCCCTTCAGAAGTTTGACTTCACCATTGAACACAAAACAAGTAGGGAGCATGGCAATGCAGATGGACTGTCCCGCCAGGGTGAACCACATGGAAGCATACTGAGGGGTTCTGCCTCCATAGCACAGACCAAAAGTGGGAGGTATCACGATAATGTATAAAATGGAGCAAGATTTTTCATATTCCCTGTTAGCACACCACTGTGGGCTCTGACCCCCTTCTCTCTATGCTTCTGCTGTGTGTGAAGCTATTCCTCTATGCTCTGCCCTTCCTCCAAGCCAGAAATGTTTATTGTGCTTGTAGCTGCACAAATCTTCCTCCAGCTGAAACTGGTCTGATATCTCTCTCAAGACATGAAGTCCTTTGTTTTATTATAGTAAGATATTGGGCCACCGATTTGGGGTAGAAAAATAATAAATATATATTGCTAACTTCCATTGGTAGATCTGTCCAACACTGGAAGCGCGAGCAGCTAAACACAACAAGTGCAAAGTCCAGATTTCTCCGGAACCATGTGGAACAAGTAGGATGAATTTGGTACCAATAGAAAGCTAATTTTAATACAAGAGGGATGAGCTGTGTGTTATGACTCTGCCAGATTCTCGAGCGAAGATATGAGAGTTATAAGAATTGTTGGAAAAACCAAGGAGAGGTGAGGGCCATGGTAACTCAACCCCTTTAGTGATGTCACAAGGCTGCAGTTATAAGTTTCTGCACTTCACCTATCATTCAGTCTTGCCTGAGGAGCTGTTCCTATCCAGACCTCCTCATGCACTGGGATATTTGGCTCCGCCTACAAGCATGGTTTTGCCTGCAATGATCTGAGCACATGTGAGTTTTATCGCTCTTCTTTAATTCATGTTATTTTATAATTGCTTTGAACATACATACTGTTTCATATTGTAACATCTTTATATAACTTTTTAGAAACACTGCCTGATCTTTATGGAGTAAAATATTTCAAATACTAGCTTCGTTCTCCTGCTCTAAAACTTACCCCAAGTCTTCTGAAGGGAATTATGCTACTGTTTTGGGTTAGCTTTGGACCTGTTAATTGAAGCTGGTGCAGGCATACCTTGTCCTGCACTCTTGGGAGTCATTGAAGCGATGGCGGCTTTGATAATTATTGTTCCTGCCTGAGTGGGAGTAGTTAAATCGCCCTCACTGCAGCGTGCCCAAAAGCCATTACATAGCAGGCAGCCTTTCTGGCGACTAATTACCCTAGGTGCAGAACCTAATCTGACCTGAGGGTAAGGGGGGTGCCATAGAGAGCTGCAAGTTTTCAAGCGGAACTGTAAAGCGGGATATACATAAATCCCTGCAGTTCGTGTTATATTGCAGAGCAGTGGGATACCTAAAATAAGCCCCTGTGGTAAATTGAGAGGTCAATAGCCTTGTTTGTGTTTTCATCACATTGGAGCAGTGGAGGGATAACTAAGATAAGACCCCTACACAAGTGATAGCCATGGGCTGGCCAAAGGTCACCCCGACTGTGACATACTGTTGACAGTCACGGTGTGAATCGTGACACCTTGGAACCCACATACTGCATGGGCCCATGGAAATCCACTTCACAACATGCATTTTGTGCTCCATACTCCTTTGTTTTATACATTGTCAGGAAGGCGAGCCCTGCTGCATAGTCAGGCATATGCACACCATTAGGCTTTGGAAGCCACATAGTGGATGGGCCCATGAAAATCCACTTCACAATATGCATTTTATGCTCCATACTCCTTTGTTTTACACATTGGAAGCAAGGCCAGCCCTGCTGCATAGTCAGTCATATGCACCCTATTAGGACTTGGAACCAACATACTGGATGGGCCCATGAAAATACACTTCAAAATAAGCATTTTGTGCTCCATACTCCTTTGTTTTATACATTGGCATGAAGGTGAGCCCTGTTGCATAGTCATATGCACCCCATTAGGCCTTGGAACCCACATACTGGATGGGCCCAGGAAAATTCACTAGTATTTTTTAATGGTATGATGGTTCCCTCTTTGCACAATTATTTAGAGGAGAATTTGGCAATTTAATTTGACATGTTTTTAACACTAAGGTTCAGATACGGCTTTAAAAAAGGCTAATACTTGCAATACAAGTCAATTTTATTGCAAACTACAAAATTCAAGGACTAGTATGATTAAATAGTGTGAGTGCGTACACTTTTGTATGTGTTAACATACACAGGTTAATAACTACATATAAGGATTAAATAAATATAGTGATTACATATATATGAAGATTACCTACATAGAGTATAGTTGAATCATCACCAAGAGGCTTTTAAACATCATCCGTCTGAAATATCAGAGAAGCAACACCAAGACAAAGAACCTCTGGGAAATTACCTACACTGCATGGGTGTCCCCAATTATGCAGGTATCAGCACACTGTACGTGTACAGGTACCCCAGTTTTGGCATCTGTCTTAGTCATGTTTCTCTGGTCTTATATAGTGAATAACACTATGTAGTAACTCTAGTTTCACCCACACCTTCAAGTGGCCACTTTTCAAGGTTGGATGAAACTGAGATATCATGGAGTCATCAGACGAGGGGTCATAAACCCCTAGACAATAAAAGCCACAAGGATTTAGATCAAACCACCACCGGCATAGTTTCAGTAAACCTTAATGCTTTACAATGACAAACAGAAAACATATAGAGGCTTAGTACTGTTTGTGAAGTGAATAAACAAACATTTATCAAGATTTTGTCACTATGAGCATTGTCTGTCACATCTATAAATGTTTTACAAGAAATGCAGCTATGTGATTGTCTGAATGCATTCGGTACATAGTATTTCAATCTTGTTTACAAATTGCCATTTGTATATTCTCCATTTGTTCATTTGAGGCAGACAAGGTTAAGGTTTGCAAGGAGAGAAACTAATATAGTGGACAAAGCTATATTTTTAATGAACTACTGAGACAAAGTAACAGCATTGCTTTATCAAATTTATATGAAGTGTATTGTGTCCAATGTTAGCAACCAGGCAACACAAAAAGGAGCTTTTCAAGTGAGCTCTTTAAGGTACACAAATGTTATGAAGTGTTTGCCAACAAGGATGTGGTTTCACCAATGGGGGGTAACTTTTGTAAATATAGAATAGTGCCATCACAGCCCCCCTTGACCAAGCTTCACTGGCCTATAACAGTACAAAGCACGTTCACCCTGGTGATCTAGTGGCAGTTAAACAAGAGAAATTGCAGGAGACCGAGTTAAGAAGTAGGCCCAATGTAATGTCATGCTCAATTCCCCAATGTAAAATCCTTTTTTTTTTTAAATAAAAGAGTGCCATCACAGCCCCCTTGGCCAACATGCCCCGTACGGAGCACGTTCACCCTGGTGATCTACTGGCAGATACAGGACAGATTGCAGGAGACAGAATTAAGAAGTAGGCCCAATGTAATGTTATGCCCAATTCCCCAATGTAAAATCCTTTTTTTTTTAAATAAAAGAGTGCCATCACAGCCCCATTGGCCAAAATGCACTGTACAGAGCACGTTCACCCTGGTGATCTAGTGACAGGTACATTTTAGATTGCAGTAGACCGAGTAATGAAGTCGGCCCAATGTAATGCCATGCCCAATTCCCAAATGCAAAATCCATTTTTTTTTAAATAAAAGAGTGCCATCACAGCCCCCTTGGCCAACATGCACCGTACAGAGCACCTTCTCCCTGGTGATCTACTGGCAGGTACAGGACAGATTGCAGGAGACAGAGTTAAGAAGTAGGCACAAAATATTTTCATGCCCAGTTCCCCAATGCGTTGTCCTTTTTTTGAAAAATAAAAGTGCAATCACAGCACCCTTGGCCAAAATGCACTGTACAGACCACATTCACCCTGGTGATATAGTGGTTCTGGATTAGGAGGATGAGGATAAGGAGGATGATGAAAACAAACAGACCAAATCTGGAAGCGTATACCCATGTGTGGTTGTAAAGAGGTGCATGAGAATACACTTCCCCAAAAGAGTGAATGTATTTGAGGTTATGTTTCGCTGTTTTCACTTGGTGGTGTACAGAAGTCTTTCCCAATCCAGGCCTTGTTCATTTTTATAAGAGTCAGCCTGTCAGCATTTTCATTTGACAGGCGGATGCGCTTATCTGTTATAATTCCACCAGCGGCACTAAAAACCCTCTTTGACAGAACGCTAGCAGCAGGGCAGGCCAGGACCTCCAAGGCGTAGAGAACCAGTTCATGCCACATGTCCAGCTTGGATACCCAATAATTAAAAGTCACAGAGGAATCACGGAGGACGTTTCTACGATCTGCAAGGTACTCCCTCACCATCTTCCCAAACATTGCACTTCTTGTGACAGCACCCCTTGCCTCTGTGCCGCCACGATGGGAGGTTCTAAGAAAAATGTTCCAGCCTTTGGCCATTGTTCCCCTGCCTGAGCTGGATTGTACTTCTGTCTCTCTCGCTTGGAGTCCTTGGTTGCACAACAAACTCTGAGGTCTGCTGCCAGCGTTCTCACATGGGAATTTTCTAATTAATTCCGCTACAAGGGCCCTGTGGTACTGCAACATTGTAGTACACCTCTCTGCCTCAGGCAGAAGAGATTGAAAGTTTTCCTTGTAGTGTGGGTATAATAGTGTCACCAACCAGTAATGAGTGTCATCCAAAATTTTGATAATCTGAGGGTCACATGAAATGCAGCGCAACATAAAGTCAGCCATGCGTGCCAGACTGCTAACAGGCAAGACTTCCATGTCCTCACCAACAGGATGACTGACCATGCTGTCCTCCTCATCCTCATTCTCCTCCTCCCTGTCCTCAGGCCATTCCCACTGAACAGAAGCTAATACAGATGTGTTTGTAGTACTGTCTATAGAGCATGAAAGTAGCTCCTGTTCTTCCTCCTCCTCCTCATTGCCTACCAATCCACGTTGAGAAGACACAAGGCTGGGCTGAGTGTAATCCCCCTGTATGTTTCCTTGCTCCATGTCCTCGGGCTCCGCCTGCAATGCATCATCTTTGATTGTGAGCAGAGAGTTTTTCAGAATGCTGAGAAGCGGGATGGTGATGCTAATTATGGCGTCATCGCCGATCACCATCTTGGTGCAGTCCTCAAAGTTTTGGAGTATGCTACATATGTCTGACATCCATGTCCACTCCTGAGGTCTTATGTGTGGAGTCTGACCTGAAATTCGACTTATGTGTGGAGTCTGACCTGAAATTCGACGGCCTTGTTGATGTTGGTAGTCAACAACGGCCCTCTTCTGCTCACAAATCCTTTCCAACATATGCAGCGTAGAGTTCCAGGGCGTGGGGACATCACACAGCAGTCAGTGAGCTGGAAGCTGAAAATGCTGCTGAAGCACGGCAAGGGCGGCTGAAGCTGTAGCTGACTCTCTTAAAAAGGTAGACAGACAGTGTACTTTCACTAGCAGATCCGGCAGCTACGGGTAGATTTCAGAAAATGTTGAACCACGAGGTTAAGCACTGGGCCAAGCAAGGTTCGTGTGTGAGCTCACCTTGCCTCAGAGCCGCCACCAGGTTACAGCCATTGTCACATACGACCATGCCTTACTGTAGGTTCAGCGGTGTCATCCAAACATCTGACTGCTCTTTCAGCGCTGTCAACAACTCTTCTGCATTGTGCAGTTTGTCACCTATGCAGATTAGCTTCATAACAGCCTGTTGCCGCTTGGGTGAGGCAGTGCTGCAGTGCTTCCAGCTTCTGACTGATGTGTTGATTTCAGAGATGGAGGATGAAGAGGAGAAGGTGCAGGAGCTGTAGACTGTGGGGGAAACCCTGATTGACGTAGGGCCATCATTCCTTGGCGTGGGGAGGATGTGTTCCATTCCAAGGTCCCACTGGGTCCAAGCTTCAACTATGTTAACCCAGTGTGCCGTCATTGAGATGTACCATCCATGCCCACAAGCACTTGTCTACGTGTCCGTGGTTAGGTGGACTTTACCAGTAACAGCATTGTTGAGGGCACGGGTAATGTTGTGGGACACATGCCGGTGTAATGCCGGTACGGCACAGTGGTAGAAATAGCGGTGACTGGGGACCGAGTACCTTGAGACGGCCGCTGCCATCAGGTTACGGAAAGCTTCCTTCTCAACAAGCCTAAAAGGCAGCATTTCTAGCGCAAGCAGAAGAGAAATATTAGAATTAAGGATTGTGGCCTGTGGGGCTTTGGCTGGGTATTTCTGCTTGCGTTCCAAAGACTGTTGTAGACAACTGAACGCTGTGCAGTGACAAGGACGTGGACGCGCTTGCTGATGCTGCTGCCTAACTGTGGGCCACAGCAGGTGCAAGGCTAGAGGCATCTTCGCATACATGGTATACTGGAGATTGACTTCTAAACAAAAGAGTGGAAGAACCTGTGGTGTGACCAGCAGGCAGTGGTCCTGGAGCCTGGGGTTCGGCCCACAAAGTCGGGTGCTTTGCTTGCATGTGCCCGATCATGCTGGTGGTGGTCAGGTTGGATGTTTTGCTACCCCTGCTGATGCAGGCATGGAAGGTGCTACAAATGTCCTGTTTGGGGTTATCGGCAGAGTCTTTAAAAAATAGCCAGACTCGGGAAGATCTCACAGGTGGAATGGCAACTTCACTCATGTTGGTGTTATGGGGAACGGATGCACGCCTTCTGTCTGTGGCCACCACACTGCTTTTTCCTGCCTGTTGGGTGGATATGCCTCATTCCCTATATGTGCTGCTGTCCTCGCTATGCATGTCCTCCTGCCAGGTTGGGTCAGTCACTATGTCATCCACCACCTTGCCTTCCACATCCGCACCCTGCTCCTCGTCCTGACTTTCTGGCAATTGTGTCTCATCATCGTCCACCTCTTGTGACACTTTCCCTCCATCGCCTTCATGTGACCGGGGCTGGTCAAAGCTTTGGGCAGCTCTACATGCGATCTAATCTTTCCCCACTTCAAGTTGACCGGCAGAGATTTTTGAATCTTGAAATGGAAAACTCAACCACTCTTCAGAGTGTCCAAGTTTGGGATCAGTTGTCTCAGGGCACTCGGCATGGTGGGAGGAAGGAGGATCAGGGTGAGGAATTTCCTTGCCACACTCATGGCTACTCTGACTTGACCGTGTGGAAGACAAGGTGGAGGTGGTGGCTAAGTGACTGGAAGCATTATCCGCTATCCAACCAACAACCATTTCATACTGCTTTGGCTTCAAAAGTGGTGTGCTGCAGTCCCCCAGAAACTGGGACAGGAAGGTCGAGCGAGAAGATGTGGGTCTTTGCTGTTGCCCACGGTCTCGTCCTCTGGATGCACCATCAGCATCACGTCCACTTCCCCATCAGTTATCCCTTGCCTTAACCATTTTAATTGAACTACTGCACTTCAAGTGCTCAACACAAATGTCTTCATTAGTAGCGAAATAATATGTGATCAGTATTCCTGCAAATCTACGATTTTTCAAACCCAAACACCAGGCAGGCCTCAGCCTGACCTAACAGACTGTATTCAATTTGTGTTTTTTTGTTTTTTTAAAGTTAATTTATGCAAAATAGCGCTGCATAGAATTTGAGTATCACACAGCCAAAAAATAAGTACACCGACCTCCAATGCCCAAACTTAGAGCACAGAGATATATGACGGCTATAACGGAAATACCACACTGGCATATCTGTGGCCTTTCAATTTTTTTTATGCTAAATAGCGCTGTAAAGAATTTGAGTATCACACAGCCGAAAAATAAGTACTCTGGCCACTTTATTTTGAATTACCTTAGTTTACCCTCTCCACTTAAGAAAAGCGTGTTTTAGTTTCTCTCCCTGGGTATTCGCAGCTTACTCCACACTTTCCTATCTCCTGGTTTGCCTCCCTTCTGGTCCCTGAGGAGGTATGAGAAACCCCTCAAGGTCTTTTAGGCAGTTAGGTCCTAGGTGGTGTTTTTAGTTGTGCGGCTGAGGCCTCACTAGTTTGTACATGGACCAGTTAGGGGTAGGTGCTGTGTATCCCTTCAGTTGATCGTCCCTTGTTCTTTTACTACTGGGTGACTTTGTAAACGTCCATAACACAAATTTTCAATTTTTACCATTTGAAGAGAATTTGATTTGCCTTCAACAGCTTCTCTTCATCATAGGGAGATACTGCAGCTGCATACCCCTCCTCCCTGTTTACATACATAGTTAGTAAGGCCGAAAAAAGACATTTGTCCATCCAGTTCAGCCTATATTCCATCATAATAAATCCCCAGATCTATGTCCTTCTACAGAACCTAATAATTGTATTATACAATATTGTTCTGCTCCAGGAAGACATCCAGGCCTCTCTTGAACCCCTCGACTGAGTTCGCCATCACCACCTCCTCAGGCAAGCAATTCCAGATTCTCACTGCCCTAACAGTAAAGAATCCTCTTCTATGTTGGTGGAAAAACCTTCTCTCCTCCAGACGCAAAGAATGCCCCCTTGTGCCCGTCACCTTCCTTGGTATAAACAGATCCTAAACCACCTAAACCAAGAATCTGCAAAAACCCTAGTCCATGCCCTCATCATCTCCCGCCTTGACTACTGTAACCTCCTGCTCTGTGGCCTCCCCTCTAACACTCTTGCACCCCTCCAATCTATTCTAAACTCTGCTGCCCGACTAATCCACCTGTCCCCCCGCTATTCCCCGGCCTCTCCCCTCTGTCAATCCCTGCACTGGCTCCCCATCACCCAGAGACTCCAGTACAAAAGCCTAACCATGACATATAAAGCCATCCACAACCTGTCTCCTCCATACATCTGTGACCTCGTCTCCCGGTACTTTCCTGCACGCAACCTCCGATCCTCACAAGATCTCCTTCTCTACTCCCCTATTATCTCCTCTTCCCACAATCGCATACAAGATTTCTCTCGTGCATCCCCCCTACTCTGGAATGCTCTACCACAACATATCAGACTCTCGCCTACCACCGAAACCTTCAAAAAGAACCTGAAGACCCACCTCTTCCGACAAGCCTACAACCTGCAGTAACCACCGATTGACCAAACCGCTGCACGGCCAGCTCTACCCTCACCTACTGTATCCTCACCCATTCCTTGTAGATTGTGAGCCCTCGCGGGCAGGGTCCTCTCTCCTCCTGTACCAGTTGTGACTTGTATTTTTCAAGATTATTGTACTTGTTTTATTATGTATACCCCTCCTCACATGTAAAGCGCCATGGAATAAATGGCGCTATAATAATAAATAATAATAATAATAATAATAATAATCCTCAGCGAGATATTTGTATTGTCCCCTTATATACTTATACATGGTTATTAGATCGCCCCTCAGTCGTCTTTTTTCTAGACTAAATAATCCTAATTTCGCTAATCTATCTGGGTATTGTAGTTCTCCCATCCCCTTTATTAATTTTGTTGCCCTCCTTTGTACTCTCTCTAGTTCCATTATATCCTTCATGAGCACAGGTGCCCAAAACTGGACACAGTACTCCATGTGCGGTCTAACTAGGGATTTGCACAGAGGCAGTATAATGCTCTCATCATGTGTATCCAGACCTCTTTTAATGCACCCCATGATCCTGTTTGCCTTGGCAGCTGCTGCCTGGCACTGGCTGCTCCAGGTAAGTTTATCATTAACTAGGATCCCCAAGTCCTTCTCCCTGTCAGATTTACCCAGTGGTTTCCCGTTCAGTGTGTAATCGTGATATTGATTCCCTCTTCCCATGTGTATAACCTTACATTTATCATTGTTAAACCTCATCTGCCACCTTTCAGCCCAAGTTTCCAACTTATCCAGATCCATCTGTAGCAGAATACTATCTTCTCTTGTATTAACTGCTTTACATAGTTTTGTATCATCTGCAAATATCGATATTTTACTGTGTAAACCTTCTACCAGATCATTAATGAATATGTTGAAGAGAACAGGTCCCAATACTGACCCCTGCGGTACCCCACTGGTCACAGCGACCCAGTTAGAGACTATACCATTTATAACCACCCTCTGCTTTCTATCACTAAGCCAGTTACTAACCCATTTACACACATTTTCCCCCAGACCAAGCATTCTCATTTTGTGTACCAACCTCTTGTGCGGCACGGTATCAAACGCTTTGGAAAAATCGAAATATACCACGTCTAATGACTCACCGTGGTCCAGCCTATAGCTTACCTCTTCATAAAAACTGATTAGATTGGTTTGACAGGAGCGATTTCTCATAAACCCATGCTGATATGGAGTTAAACAGTTATTCTCATTGAGATAATCCAGAATAACATCCCTCAGAAACCCTTCAAATATTTTACCAACAATAGAGGTTAGACTTACTGGCCTATAATTTCCAGGTTCACTTTTAGAGCCCTTTTTGAATATTGGCACCACATTTGCTATGCGCCAGTCCTGCGGAACAGATCCTGTCGCTATAGAGTCCCTAAAAATAAGAAATAATGGTTTATCTATTACATTACTTAGTTCCCTTAGTACTCGTGGGTGTATGCCATCCGGACCCGGAGATTTATCTATTTTAATCTTATTTAGCCGATTTCGCACCTCTTCTTGGGTTAGATTGGTGACCCTTAATATAGGGTTTTCATTGTTTCTTGGGATTTCACCTAGCATTTCATTTTCCACCGTGAATACCGTGGAGAAGAAGGTGTTTAATATGTTAGCTTTTTCCTCGTCATCTACAACCATTCTTTCCTCACTATTTTTAAGGGGCCTACATTTTCAGTTTTTATTCTTTTACTATTGATATAGTTGAAGAACAGTTTGGGATTAGTTTTACTCTCCTTAGCAATGTGCTTCTCTGTTTCCTTTTTGGCAGCTTTAATTAGTTTTTTAGATAAAGTATTTTTCTCCCTATAGTTTTTTAGAGCTTCAATGGTGCCATCCTGCTTTAGTAGTGCAAATGCTTTCTTTTTACTGTTAATTGCCTGTCTTACTTCTTTGTTTAGCCACATTGGGTTTTTCCTATTTCTAGTCCTTTTATTCCCACAAGGTATAAACCGCTTACACTGCCTATTTAGGATGTTCTTAAACATTTCCCATTTATTATCTGTATTCTTATTTCTGAGGATATTGTCCCAGTCTACCAGATTAAGGGCATCTCTAAACTGGTCAAACTTTGCCTTCCTAAAGTTCAGTGTTTTTGTGACTCCCTGACAAGTCCCCCTAGTGAAAGACAGGTGAAACTGTACAATATTGTGGTCGCTATTTCCTAGATGCCCGACCACCTGCAGATTTGTTATTCTGTCAGGTCTATTAGATAGTATTAGGTCTAAAAGTGCTGCTCCTCTGGTTGGATTCTGCACCAATAATAATATAATAATAATAATTTTTATTTATATAGCGCCAACATATTCCGCAGCGCTTTACAAATTATAGAGGGGACTTGTACAGACAATAGACATTACAGCATAACAGAAATACAGTTCAAAACAGATACCAGGAGGAGTGAGGGCCCTGCTGCTCGCAAGCTTACAAACTATGGGGAAAAGGGGAGACACGAGAGGTGGATGGTAACAATTGCTTTAGTTATTCGGACCAGCTATAGTGTAAGGCTCAGGTGTTCATGTAAAGCTGCATGAACCAGTTACCTGCCTAAGTATGTAGCAGTACAGACACAGAGGGCTAATACTGCATAAAGTGTATGAGAACATGATGCGAGGAACCTTTTTTTTTATTTTTTTATTATAAATAGGCCACACAGGGATCGTTAGGTTAATGCATTGAGGCGGTAGGCCAGTCTGAACAAATGAGTTTTTAGGGCACGCTTAAAACTGTGGGGATTGGGGATTAATCGTATTAACCTAGGTAGTGCATTCCAAAGAATCGGCGCAGCACGTGTAAAGTCTTGGAGACGGGAGTGGGAGGTTCTGATTATTGAGGATGCTAACCTGAGGTCATTAGCGGAGCGGAGGGCACGGGTAGGGTGGTAGACTGATGCCAGGGAGGAGATGTAGGGTGGTGCTGAGCCATGGAGTGCTTTGTGGATGAGGGTAGTAGTTTTGTACTGGATTCTGGAGTGGATGGGTAGCCAGTGTAATGACTGGCACAGGGTAGAGGCATCGGTGTAACGGTTGGTGAGGAATATGATCCTGGCTGCAGCATTCAGGACAGATTGGAGCGGGGAGAGTTTTGCAAGAGGGAGACCGATTAGTAGAGAGTTACAATAGTCCAGACGAGAATGAATAAGTGAAACAGTCAGAGTTTTTGCAGAGTCGAAAGTAAGAAAAGGGCGAATTCTAGAAATGTTTTTGAGATGCAGGTAAGAAGAGCGAGCCAGTGATCGGATGTGGGGGGTGAATGAAAGGTCAGAATCAAGGATGACCCCAAGGCAGCAGGCATGTTGCTTTGGAGTAATGGTGGAACCGCACACGGAGATGGCAATATCTTTCACCAATTGTGAAAGATAATTTTTCTTGGTTATTAGCAGAAACCTGTTGCCTTTATGGGTTTCACAGGTTTCACTTTCCCAGTTAATATCCGGGTAGTTAAAGTCCCCCATAACCAGGACCTCATTATGGGTTGCAGCTTCATCTATCTGCTTTAGAAGGAGACTTTCCATGGTTTCTGTTATATTTGGGGGTTTGTAACAGACCCCAATGAGAATTTTGTTACCATTTTTCCCTCCATGAATTTCGACCCATATGGACTCGACATCCTCATTTCCTTCGCTAATATCCTCCCTTAAAGTGGACTTTAGACAAGACTTTACATAGAGACAAACCCCTCCTCCTCTCCGATTTTTACGATCCTTTCTAAACAGACTGTAACCCTGTAAGTTAACTGCCCAGTCATAGCTTTCATCTAACCATGTCTCGGTTATTCCCACTATGTCAAAGTTACCTGTAGATATTTCTGCTTCTAGTTCTTCCATCTTGTTTGTCAGGCTTCTGGCGTTTGCGAGCATGCAGTTTAGAGGATTTTGTTTTGTTCCAATCTCCTCGCTGTGGATTGCTTTAGAAATGTTCTTACCTCCCATCTGAGTATGTTTTCCTGGGTCTTCTTTGTTCAAGTCTAATGTTTTTCTTCCCGTCCCCTCTTCTTTTTTTAGTATTTGTTTAGAAAGAGAAAGTCAGGGAAAAGGGAATTTGATGGTGCTAGAAGGCCAGAGAGCTGACACTTTTCTTAATAAAATTTAATATCACAAATTTACATTAACATTTTTGAGTTTGGTACAAAATTCCTGCTTTATTTTAAAGATGTTGTCTACTACTTAAACGCTGATAGGATAGGACATTAATGTCTGATAGGTGGAGGTGCAACACCTGACACCCACGCCGATCAGTTGTTCTCAGTGCTGAACAGAAGTACTCTGCTTTGGAGCTACTCGGTCTACTCATAGTGGCTGGAGCAAGGAACTGTACATCTTGATTTGGATATGTGGCAGATGTGCAATACCCGGCTGCAGCCACGATCTGTAGAGGAGCAGTTGCATAATTGACATTTTCCAAACAGCTGATTCGAGGGGGTGTTGCACCCCTACAAATCAGACATTGATGACCTATCCTAAGGAAAGTTCATCAATGTTAAAGTAATGGGCAGCCTCTTTATATAAGCTGTCTGCTGCTAATGCGTATTTTCCTTGTAGGATTTAGTGTTCCTCAAGTATCGGCTCCTTCAGTTATTATTATACTATTCTTTTAACCTGCCAGAAAGAAAATATTTAAGAAGATTGAAAAATGTAAAGGCCTTTTCTCCTCAACATCCGCAGGTATAAATCTAATGCTAAGATGTCATTAAATTAGTTTTATTTCTCTTCTACATAGAGGGCAAATTGGATTTTTTATTTATTTATTTTTTTTGTTCTACCGAGAGGTAAAAAAAAAAATAAAATATGTGATACAAAGTTTAACTTTTCACTTTTGACTTAAATATCCATTTTTTTCGAATGGTTCTTTATTTGCTGTGAAATTGATTTTCTTTCGGTGGCATTAAATCTTCCAACCTCGGAGATTATATATCTTTTAGTGTCGCCTTAAATCTATCAGAGAGACTGAAACGTAAAAGTTGTATAATCGACATTTACCTCTGGTGAGACGGTGCGTCGGCGCAGGTGCATTTAGTGTGTTTATCCCCTTGCGATTTACCTACAACCACTTACCGAAATGAATAAGGCACAGACCGAGGACGAAGACGTAGTATCCGGTCTTCAATTGTTGGAGCCATTATGCTGTATTTGATGTGGCAAGAGCAAAGCTGTAACCCTCTGCGCTGTTTTTCTGCTCAAAACATTCTGCTTTTACTCAGCTCGTCATACCCAGCAGAAAATTAGCCCATTTTCCCAAATTACGGTTAGTTTTACCTCCATTAAGCTAAATTACTTTCCATTTAGACATCTTAATCTCTTGGAAAATAACTCATTATGTTCGTTTTTCATAAAGATTTCATTATATTTAAACTGCCCATCTCCATACTGAATTCTGTTCACAACATATTGTGCTCAAAGTGCCGAGGCTGAGAATTGTGGCCCCCGAAACCAATTATACCGTATAAAACTGCTACATGGCATAGAGTATTTATTATAGATAGATATTAGATAGATTTGTGGTCTCAACAATTTTGTTTCCCGTGAATATTAAGATATCTCTCGAAATAAAACGTGTATTGCATACATACAGTCATGGCCAAAAGTGTTGGCACCCTTGAAATTGTTCCAGATAATAAAGTATTTCTCCCAGAAAATTATTGCAATTAGACATGATTTGTTAAACACATGTTTATTTTCTTTGTGTGTTTTGGAACAATACAAGAAAACATAGAAAAAAGACAAATTGGACATAATTTGACACAAAACCCCCCAAAATGAGCAGGACAAAATTGTTGCCACCCTCAACTTAATATTTAGTTGCGCTCCGTTTGTAATAAATAACTGTATTTAGTCACTTCCTATAACCATGAAGATTCTTACAGTTCTCAACTGGAATTTTGGACCACTCTTCTTTTGCAAACTGCTCCAGGTCTCTCATATGTGAAGATGCCTTTCCTCGAAGGCAATTTTAAGATCTCTCCACAGGTGTTCAATGGGATTTAGATTCAAGCTCAATGATGGCCACTTCAGACCTCTCGAGCACTTTTTTTTGCCATCCATCTCTTGAACTACATTGTAGTGTCAGCTTTATGACACTAGACACTACATGGCAACCCCAAATCTTTATTAATCTTCAAATTTTGACACAGGCAGAAAACAACCACAAAACATCTTTGAACCTCCACCATATCTGACTGTAGGTACTGTGTTCTTTTCTTTGTAGGCCTCAATCCGTTTTCAGTATACAGTAGAATGATGTGCTTTATCAAAAAGCTCTATCTTTTTTATGTCTCTGTATCAACAGTGGGGTCCTCCTAAGTTAAGTTTTCAGTAAACAGTAGAATGATGTGCATTACCAAAAAGCTCAATCTTTTTTATGTCTCTGTGTCAGCAGTGGGGTCCTCCTAAGTCTCCCGCCATAGCGTTTAATTTCATTCAAATGTCGACGGATAGTTTGCACTGACACTGATGCACCCTGAGCCTGCAGGACAGCTTGAATTTCTTTGGAACTTGATTGGGGCTGTATATCCACCATCTGAACTGTCCTGTGTTGCAACCTTTCATCATTTTTTTCTGCCATCCACGTCCATGGCGATTAGCTACAGTGATATGGGTTGTAAAGTTTTTGAATATATCGAAAAAAGTAACAAGAAAAACAGCACTCACCCTTTCCTTCTTTCAAGATGTGGTTTTTATCCATAAAATTGATTACAGTGATATTACTGGAGGTGCAAGTGCCAGGGAAGTTTTTTCATGAACAGTGATACCTGTCGGACTACTGCCATTTCACGCCTTGCTGGCACTTCTACGGGTCCATAAACACTTTATAAATTCAAGCAAAGAGCTGTGAGCTCTTTTTAATAGCTTGGGAACATTTAGGACTAATGGTCACTTTTCCAGATAATTAACATCAACCCACAGCCACGGGCTTTCTCTCTGCTGGGAGCCAACGCCGATTTTTTATATAAATGTATTTATTTATTTTTCCAATAAATTCACGTACAGGAAAAACCCACACAATTCCTTTAATTGGCTGGATTTACAAACGAACCTAGGCGATTTTCTTCACTTACACAGATTAAATTAATTATTTAACTATCATACGTTTTTTTACAGGACATTAAACATGGACATATGGATGTCACATTATTATGAGGGTAGAGCTGGTCGTGCAGCGGTTTGGTCGATCGGTGGTTACTGCAGGTTGTAGGCTTGCCGGAAGAGGTGGGTCTTCAGGCTCTTTTTGAAGGTTTCGATGGTAGGCGAGAGTCTGATGTGTTGTGGGTAGAAGGTTCCAGAGTAGGGGTGATATGCGAAAGAAATCTTGTATGCGATTGTGGGAAGAGGAGATAAGAGGGGAGTAGAGAAGGAGATCTTGGGAGGATCGGAGGTTGCGTGTAGGTAAGTACCGGGAGACGAGGTCACAGATGTATGGAGGAGACAGGTTGTGGATGGCTTTGTACGTCATGGTTAGGGTTTTGTACTGGAGTCTCTGGGCAATGGGGAGCCAGTGAAGGGATTGATAGAGGGGCGCAGCTGTATGTCACATGGACATACAGACACACAGATGTAGAACACGGACCACGGATCACACCAGTTCTGTTTTTTCCTGTACAGGAATCACCAGGACATGTGAACAGGGGTCTAAAACTAAAGACAAAATCAGGATAGACTGTGATTAATTAGAAATCACACTCACCTGCCCCCATCTTGTCAGTTCTCACTTAAGTTTATTTAGCCTATGATTGACAACATTGCTGCTTAAAAGGGTCAATTTTACACTCCTTGTCCTGTTCACAATGGCAAAGACCAAACGGCTGTCTGAGCAGACCAAAATACTATTATCAGCAAGCAGTCTAAAGGGTATAAAAAGATCTCAGAAGACCTTGGCATCTGTGATTGAATAATTTAAAAATGTTATCAAGAAATTTGCTTCTGAAGAATTTTCCAGGATGTGGTAGACTGTGGAAAAATTGGTAACAGACCCCTACGGAAGTTGGTTGGAAATGTAGCAAAGAAACTACTGATGGCTTCCTAAGAACTTCCATGTGAGTAGTTCCAAAAGCTCACAGGGGACTAGAAAGAAATGGGCATGCTGTCACTGATGCCATTTACTGTACGATTTTTTGAACAGCGCACATTTCAGTTTACTTGTTTTTGGCCATCAATCTCTTTAGAAAAGTAGCTTCCATATTCAGAAAACCTCCGTGCCCTTTACTCACCATCCTCGGGTCCAGTACTGAGTCCAGCACTAAGTCTCCGCCGCTGCTATATCTGTGCTGCAGAAAATCGATGAGCCCACTTTTTTTAACGCATCAAACAATTGCAAATCTCACGTTACTCCATATTTCTGCAAAAAAAATACCGATTTTTCTCCTCGTCATTCCTAAAAATTTCAACTAGACAGGTAGCGGGCATGCCGCATTGCTGATTCAGTCATATGGAGAAAAAAAACCCTCATACTCATGATGGGTGGGAGTCCCAATGTTTAGGGACTTGAGGATAAATGATAAGTTGTGAACGTGAGACATACCTATTAAGACTGGAGAATAAAACAGCCATCCTAATAAATCTCCCCAATTAATTCCACAACTGATGCTAACGAAGTCAGGTAAGAACGATCCCGTCATCAAGGTTATTTACAGACTGAAAGTATAATGAGCGGCCCGCAGGAATCCATTTGTCTCATTGACGGCATGAGGGAGTCGTATCAGGCACAATATTATAAACCAAAAGAAGCAGAACATTTGCAAAAATAAAATTTTATTAGGAGCATAAACTAGACGGTTATTGATGTCGCGCTATTGACCGCCCTGTTCATCAACCCTACGGTTTTACTCAGTTTTGATAGCGCGAATTTCACTAAATCTCCTACAAATTTACATTCTTCCTCTCAGCAGAAGAAGATCTGTAGGTTAGACATTAAAGAGAATCATTTTTACATAAGTTCATGGCCATTCATTAACTTTTATCTGAAACTCTCTTAGGAAAGGCAGCAGCAGTTATTCTCGCATTGCCTTATAGCGAACATGCTTCTAACATAAAGCATCTTTATATTTACTACCAGTATTATATCGGCATTATTTATAGAGCACCATGAACTCATAGGGCAATGTACAAATTATACTCTATAACAACATTTGTAAGCCAAAAGTTCTGTGTTAATTAATTTTTATTTCACATTTTTATATATTATGTTTTTATATACTGTATTGAGATTTTATTAGATTTGAGATAATTCAAATTTGGGAGATCACTCAAATCTGGCAGGGAAACTTAATTTGTGCTAAAGCTATTCCATATGAATTTAATTGTGCTTACTGTATAAATTCTACAGTAGCCGTAGTATAAAAAACACTGAGGGACAAAACATAGTCCTTTCTCTCACCCTCTCTCCTATAGGGTGTAAGCTCTTATGGTCAGTGGGGTCCTCTCTCTTTCCTATAGAGTGTAAGCTCTTATGGTCAGTGGGGTCCTCTCTCTCCTGTAGAGTGTAACCTCTTATGGTCAGTGGGGTCCTCTCTCTCCTGTAGAGTGTAAGCTCTTATGGTCAGTGGGGTCCTCTCTCTTCTGTAGAGTGTAAGCTCTTATGGTCAGTGGGGTCCTCTCTCTTTCCTATAGAGTGTAAGCTCTTATGGTCAGTGGGGTCCTCTCTCTCCTGTAGAGTGTAAGCTCTTATGGTCAGTGGGGTCCTCTCTCTCCTGTAGAGTGTAAGCTCTTATGGTCAGTGGGGTCCTCTCTCTTTCCTATAGAGTGTAAGCTCTTATGGTCAGTGGGGTCCTCTCTCTCCTGTAGAGTGTAAGCTCTTATGGTCAGTGGGGTCCTCTCTCTCCTGTAGAGTGTAAGCTCTTATGGTCAGTGGGGTCCTCTCTCTCCTGTAGAGTGTAAGCTCTTATGGTCAGTGGGGTCCTCTCTCTCCTGTAGAGTGTAAGCTCTTATGGTCAGTGGTGTCCTCTCTCTCCTGTAGAGTGTAAGCTCTTATGGTCAGTGGGGTCCTCTCTCTCCTGTAGAGTGTAAGCTCTTATGGTCAGTGGGGTCCTCTTTCTTTCCTGTAGAGTGTAAGCTCTTATGGTCAGTGGGGTCCTCTCTTTTTCCTGTAGAGTGTAAGCTCTTATGGTCAGTGGGGTCCTCTCTCTCCTGTAGATTGTAAGTTCTTATGGTCAGTGGGGTCCTCTCTCTTTCCTATAGAGTGTAAGCTCTTATCGTCAGTGGGGTCCTCTCTCTCCTGTACAGTGTAAGCTCTTATGGTCAATGGGGTCCTCTCTCTCCTGTAGATTGTAAGCTCTTATGGTCAGTGGGGTCCTCTCTCTTTCCTATAGAGTGTAAGCTCTTATGATCAGTGGGGTCCTCTCTCTCCTGTACAGTGTAAGCTCTTATGGTCAATGGGGTCCTCTCTCTCCTGTAGAGTGTAAGCTCTTATGGTCAGTGGGGTCCTCTCTTTTTCCTATAGAGTGTAAGCTCTTATGGTCAGTGGGGTCCTCTCTCTCCTGTACAGTGTAAGCTCTTATGGTCAGTGGGGTCCTCTCTCTTTCCTATAGAGTGTAAGCTCTTATGGTCAGTGGGGTCCTCTCTCTCCTGTAGAGTGTAAGCTCTTATGGTCAGTGGGGTCCTCTCTCTCCTGTAGAGTGTAAGCTCTTATGGTCAGTTGGGTCCTCTCTCTCTCCTGTAGAGTGTAAGCTCTTATGGTCAGTGGGGTCCTCTCTCTCCTGTAGAGTGTAAGCTCTTATGGTCAGCGGGGTCCTCTCTCTCCTGTACATTGTAAGCTCTTATGGTCAGTGGGGTACTCTCTTTTTCCTGTAGAGTGTAAGCTCTTATGGTCAGTGGGGTCCTCTCTCTCCTGTAGATTGTAAGCTCTTATGGTCAGTGGGGTCCTCTCTCTCCTGTAGATTGTAAGCTCTTATTGTCAGTGGGGTCTTCTCTCTCCTGTAGAGTGTAAGCTCTTATGGTCAGTGGGGTCCTTTCTCTCCTGTAGAGTGTAAGCTCTTATGGTCAGTGGGGTCCTCTCTTTTTCCTGTAGAGTGTAAGCTCTTATGGTCAGTGGGGTCCTCTCTCTCCTGTAGAGTGTAAGCTCTTATGGTCAGTGGGGTCCTCTCTCTCCTGTAGAGTGTAAGCTCTTATGGTCAGTGGGGTCCTCTCTTTTTCCTGTAGAGTGTAAGCTCTTATGGTCAGCGGGGTCCTCTCTCTCCTGTAGAGTGTAAGCTCTTATCGTCAGCGGGGTCCTCTCTCTCCTGTAGAGTGTTAGCTCTTATGGTCAGTGGAATCCTTTCTCTCCTATAGAGTGTAAGCTCTTATGGTCAGCGGGGTCCTCTCTCTCCTGTAGAGTGTAAGCTCTTATGGTCAGTGGGGTCCATTCTCTCCTGTAGAGTGTAAGCTCTTATGGTCAGTGGGGTCCTCTCTTTTTCCTGTAGAGTGTAAGCTCTTATGGTCAGTGGGGTCCTCTCTCTTCTGTAGAGTGTAAGCTCTTATGATCAGTAGGGTCCTCTCTCTCCTGTAGAGTGTAAGCTCTTATGGTCAGTGGAGTCCTCGCTCTCCTGTAGAGTGTAAGCTTTTATGGTCAGTGGGGTCCTCTCTCTCCTGTAGATTGTAAGCTCTTATGGTCAGTGGGGTCCTCTCTCTCCTGTAGAGTGTAAGCTCTTATGGTCAGTGGGATCCTCTCTCTCTCCTGTAGAGTGTAAGCTCTTATGGTCAGTGGGGTCCTCTCTCTCCTGTAGATTGTAAGCTCTTATGGTCAGTGGGGTCCTCTCTCTCCTGTAGAGTGTAAGCCCTTATGGTCAGCGGGGTCCTCTCTCTCCTGTAGAGTGTAAGCTCTTATGGTCAGTGGGGTCCTTTCTCTCCTGTAGAGTGTAAGCTCTTATGGTCAGTGGGGTCCTCTCTTTTTCCTGTAGAGTGTAAGCTCTTATGGTCAGTGGGGTCCTCTCTCTCCTGTACAGTGTAAGCTCTTATGGTCAGTGGGGTCCTCTCTTTTTCCTGTAGAGTGTAAGCTCTTATGGTCAGTGAGGTCCTCTCTCTCCTGTAGAGTGTAAGCTCTTATGGTCAGTGGGGTCCTCTCTCTCCTGTAGAGTGTAAGCTCTTATGGTCAGTGGGGTCCTCTCTCTCCTGTAGAGTGTAAGCTCTTATGGTCAGTGGGGTCCTCTCTCTCTCTTGTAGAGTATAAGCTCTTATGGTCAGTGGGGTCCTCTCTCTCCTGTAGATTGTAAGCTCTTATGGTCAGTGGGGTCCTCTCTCTCCTGTAGAGTGTAAGCTCTTATGGTCAGCGGGGTCCTCTCTCTCCTGTACATTGTAAGCTCTTATGGTCAGTGGGGTCCTCTCTTTTTCCAGTAGAGTGTAAGCTCTTATGGTCAGTGGGGTCCTCTCTCTCCTGTAGATTGTATGCTCTTATGGTCAGTGGGGTCCTCTCTCTCCTGTAGAGTGTAAGCTCTTATGGTCAGCGGGGTCCTCTCTCTCCTGTACATTGTAAGCTCTTATGGTCAGTGGGGTCCTCTCTTTTTCCTGTAGAGTGTAAGCTCTTATGGTCAGTGGGGTCCTCTCTCTCTCCTGTAGAGTGTAAGCTCTTATGGTCAGTGGGGTCCTTTCTCTCCTGTAGAGTGTAAGCTCTTATGGTCAGTGGGGTCCTCTCTTTTTCCTGTAGAGTGTAAGCTCTTATGGTCAGTGAGGTCCTCTCTCTCCTGTAGAGTGTAAGCTCTTATGGTCAGTGGGGTCCTCTCTCTCCTGTAGAGTGTAAGCTCTTATGGTCAGTGGGGTCCTCTCTCTCCTGTAGAGTGTAAGCTCTTATGGTCAGTGGGGTCCTCTCTCTCTCTTGTAGAGTGTAAGCTCTTATGGTCAGTGGGGCCCTCTCTCTCCTGTAGATTGTAAGCTCTTATGGTCAGTGGGGTCCTCTCTCTCCTGTAGAGTGTAAGCTCTTATGGTCAGCGGGGTCCTCTCTCTCCTGTACATTGTAAGCTCTTATGGTCAGTGGGGTCCTCTCTTTTTCCTGTAGAGTGTAAGCTCTTATGGTCAGTGGGGTCCTCTCTCTCCTGTAGATTGTATGCTCTTATGGTCAGTCGGGTCCTCTCTCCTGTAGAGTGTAAGCTCTTATGGTCAGCGGGGTCCTCTCTCTCCTGTACATTGTAAGCTCTTATGGTCAGTGGGGTCCTCTCTTTTTCCTGTAGAGTGTAAGCTCTTATGGTCAGTGGGGTCCTCTCTCTCTCCTGTAGAGTGTAAGCTCTTATGGTCAGTGGGGTCCTCTCTCTCCTGTAGAGTGTAAGCTCTTATGGTCAGTGGGGTCCTCTCTCTCCTGTAGAGTGTAAGCTCTTATGGTCAGTGGGATCCTCTCTCTCCTGTAGATTGTAAGCTCTTATGGTCAGTGGGGTCCTCTCTCTCCTGTAGATTGTAAGCTCTTATGGTCAGTGGGGTCCTCTCTCTCCTGTAAATTGTAAGCTCTTATGGTCAGTGGGGTCCTCTCTCTCCTGTAGATTGTAAGCTCTTATGTGTTGTGAATTCTGTTGTCAGGTTCCCTCCTGTGGTCATGAATGGTACTTCGGCTGGTTCTGTCCATGGACTTCCTCTGGTGGGTGTTTCTGAGTTTCACAGGTGACGAGGTTAATTCGTTAGCTGCTGCTCTATTTAACTCCACTTAGATCTTTGCTCCATGCCACCTGTCAATGTTCCAGTATTGGTCTAGTTCGCTCCTGGATCGTTCTTGTGACCTGTCTTCCCATCAGAAGCTAAGTTCCAGCTTGTATTTCTTTGGTTTGCTATTTTTCTGTCCAGCTTGCTATCTAATTTGTTGTCTTGCTTGCTGGAAGCTCTGGGACGCAGAGGGAGCGCCTCGGCACCGTGAGTCGGTGCGGAGGGTCTTTTTGCGCCCTCTGCGTGGTCTTTTTGTAGGTTTTTGTGCTGACCGCAAAGTAACCTTTCCTATCCTCGGTCTGTTCAGTAAGTCGGGCCTCACTTTGCTAAATCTATTTCATCTCTGTGTTTGTATTTTCATTTTTACTCACAGTCATTATATGTGGGGGCTGCCTTTTCCATTGGGGAATTTCTCTGAGGCAAGGTAGGCTTTATTTTTCTATCTTCAGGGCTAGCTAGTTTCTTAGGCTGTGCCGAGTTGCGTAGGGAGCGTTAGGTGCAATCCACGGCTATTTCTAGTGTGTTTGATAGGTTTAGGGATTGCGGTCAGCAGAGTTCCCACGTCCCAGAGCTCGTCCTTATTGTCAGGAACTATCAGGTCATTCCGTGTGCTCTTAACTACCAGGTCCATTATTGTCCTGACCACCAGGTCATAACACTTATGGTCAGCGGGGTCCTCTCTCTCCTGTAGAGTGTAAGCTCTTATGGTCAGTGGGGTTCCTCTCTTTTTCCTGTAGAGTGTAAGCTCTTATGGTCAGTGGGGTTCTCTCTCTCCTGTACATTGTAAGCTCTTATGGTCAGTGGGGTCCTCTCTCTCCTGTAGATTGTAAGCTCTTATGGTCAGCGTGGTCCTCTCTCTCCTGTAGAGTGTAAGCTCTTATGTTCAGTGGTGTACTCTCTCTCCTGTAGACTGTAAGCTCTTATGGTCAGTGGGGTCCTCTCTCTCCTGTAGAGTGTAAGCTCTTATGGTCAGCGGGGTCCTCTCTCTCCTGTAGAGTGTAAGATCTTATGGTCAGTGGGGTTCCTCTCTTTTTCCTGTAGAGTGTAAGCTCTTATGGTCAGTGGGGTTCTCTCTCTCCTGTACATTGTAAGCTCTTATGGTCAGTGGGGTCCTCTTTTTTTCCTGTAGAGTGTAAGCTCTTATGGTCAGTGTGGTCCTTTCTCTCCTGTAGAGTGTAAGCTCTTATGGTCAGTGGGGTCCTCTCTCTCCTGTAGAGTGTAAGCTCTTATGGTCAGTGGGGTCCTCTCTCTCCTGTAGAGTGTAAGCTCCTAAGGTCAGTGGGGTCCTCTCTCTCCTGTAGAGTGTAAGCTCTTATGGTCAGCGGGGTCCTCTCTCTCCTGTAGAGTGTAAGCTCTTATGGTCAGTGGGGTCCTCCCTCTCCTGTAGAGTGTAAGCTCTTATGGTCAGTGGGGTCCTCTCTCTCCTGTAGAGTGTAAGCTCTTATGGTCAGTGGGGTCCTCTCTCTCCTGTAGAGTGTAAGCTCTTATGGTCAGTGGAGTCCTCTCTCTCCTGTAGAGTGTAAGCTCTTATGGTCAGCGGGGTCCTCTCTCTCCTGTAGATTGTAAGCTCTTATGGTCAGCGGGGTCCTCTCTCTCCTGTAGATTGTAAGCTCTTATGGTCAGCATGGTCCTCTCTCTCCTGTAGAGTGTAAGCTCTTATGGTCAGTGGTGTACTCTCTCTCATGTAGACTGTAAGCTCTTATGGTCAGTGGGGTCCTCTCTCTCCTGTAGAGTGTAAGCTCTTATGGTCAGCGGGGTCCTCTCTCTCCTGTAGAGTGTAAGATCTTATGGTCAGTGGGGTTCCTCTCTTTTTCCTGTAGAGTGTAAGCTCTTATGGTCAGTGGGGTTCTCTCTCTCCTGTACATTGTAAGCTCTTATGGTCAGTGGGGTCCTCTCTTTTTCCTGTAGAGTGTAAGCTCTTATGGTCAGTGGGGTCCTCTCTCTCCTGTAGATTGTAAGCTCTTATGGTCAGTGGGGTCCTCTCTCTCCTGTAGATTGTAAGCTCTTATGGTCAGTGGGGTCCTCTCTCTCCTGTAGATTGTAAGCTCTTATGGTCAATGGGGTCCTCTCTCTCCAGTAGAGTGTAAGCTCCTATGGTCAGTGGGGTCCTCTCTCTCCTGTAGAGTGTAAGCTCTTATGGTCAGCGGGGTCCTCTCTCTCCTGTAGAGTGTAAGCTCTTATGGTCAGTGGGGTCCTCTCCCTCCTGTAGATTGTAAGCTCTTATGGTCAGTGGGGTCCTCTCTCTCCTGTAGAGTGTAAGCTCTTATGTTAGTGGGGTCCTCTCTCTCCTGTAGAGTGTAAGCTCTTATGGTTAGTGGTGTCCTCTCTCTCTTCTGTAGATTGTAAGCTCTTATGGTCAGTGTGGTCATTTCTCTCCTGTAGAGTGTAAGCTCTTATGGTTAGTGGGGTCATCACTCTCTTGTAGAGTGTAAGCTCTTATGGTCAGTGGGGTCCTCTCTTTTTCCTGTAGAGTGTAAGCTCTTATGGTCAGTGGGGTCCTCTCTCTCCTGTAGAGTGTAAGCTCTTATGGTCAGCGGGGTCCTCTCTCTCCTGTAGAGTGTAAGCTCTTATGGTCAGTGGGGTCCTCTCTCTCCTGTAGATTGTAAGCTCTTATGGTCAGTGGGGTCCTCTCTCTCCTGTAGAGTGTAAGCTCCTATGGTCAATGGGGTCCTCTCTATCCTGTAGAGTGTAAGCTCTTATGGTCAGTGGGGTCCTCTCTCTCCTGTAGAGTGTTAGCTCTTATGGTCAGTGGGGTCCTCTCTCTCCTGTAGAGTGTAAGCTCTTATGGTCAGTGGGGTCCTCTCTCTCCTGTAGATTGTAAGCTCTTATGGTCAGTGGGGTCCTCTCTCTCATGTAGAGTGTAAGCTCTTGTGGTTAGTGGTGTCCTCTCTCTCTCCTGTAGATTGTAAGCTCTTATGGTCTGTGGGATCCTCTCTCTCCTGTAGAGTGTAAGCTCTTATGGTCAGTGGGGTCCTCTCTCTCCTGTAGATTGTAAGCTCTTATGGTCAGTGGGGTCCTCTCTCTCCTGTAGAGTGTAAGCTCACTAGGGGGACTTGTCAGGGAGTCACAAAAACATTGAACTTTAGGAAGGCAAAGTTTGAACAGCTTAGAGATGCTCTTAATCTGGTAGACTGGGACAATATCCTCAGAAATGAGAATACAGATAATAAATGGGAAATGTTTAAGAACATCCTAAATAGGCAGTGTAAGCGGTTTATACCTTGTGGGAATAAAAGGACTAGAAATAGGAAAAACCCAATGTGGCTAAACAAAGAAGTAAGACAGGCAATTAACAGTAAAAAGAAAGCATTTGCACTACTAAAGCAGGATGGCACCATTGAAGCTCTAAAAAACTATAGGGAGAAAAATACTTTATCTAAAAAACTAATTAAAGCTGCCAAAAAGGAAACAGAGAAGCACATTGCTAAGGAGAGTAAAACTAATCCCAAACTGTTCTTCAACTATATCAATAGTAAAAGAATAAAAACTGAAAATGTAGGCCCCTTAAAAAATAGTGAGGAAAGAATGGTTGTAGATGACGAGGAAAAAGCTAACATATTAAACACCTTCTTCTCCACGGTATTCACGGTGGAAAATGAAATGCTAGGTGAAATCCCAAGAAACAATGAAAACCCTATATTAAGGGTCACCAATCTAACCCAAGAAGAGGTGCGAAACCGGCTAAATAAGATTAAAATAGATAAATCTCCGGGTCCGGATGGCATACACCCACGAGTACTAAGAGAACTAAGTAATGTTATAGATAAACCATTATTTCTTATTTTTAGTGACTCTATAGCGACAGGGTCTGTTCCGCAGGACTGGCGCATAGCAAATGTGGTGCCAATATTCAAAAAGGGCTCTAAAAGTGAACCTGGAAATTATAGGCCAGTAAGTCTAACCTCTATTGTTGGTAAAATATTTGAAGGGTTTCTGAGGGATGTTATTCTGGATTATCTCAATGAGAATAACTGTGTAACTCCATATCAGCATGGGTTTATGAGAAATCGCTCCTGTCAAACCAATCTAATCAGTTTTTATGAAGAGGTAAGCTATAGACTGGACCACGGTGAGTCATTGGACGTGGTATATCTCGATTTTTCCAAAGCGTTTGATACCGTGCCGCACAAGAGGTTGGTACACAAAATGAGAATGCTTGGTCTGGGGGAAAATGTGTGTAAATGGGTTAGTAACTGGCTTAGTGATAGAAAGCAGAGGGTGGTTATAAATGGTATAGTCTCTAACTGGGTCGCTGTGACCAGTGGGGTACCGCAGGGGTCAGTATTGGGACCTGTTCTCTTCAACATATTCATTAATGATCTGGTAGAAGGTTTACACAGTAAAATATCGATTTTTGCAGATGATACAAAACTATGTAAAGCAGTTAATACAAGAGAAGATAGTATTCTGCTACAGATGGATCTGGATAAGTTGGAAACTTGGGCTGAAAGGTGGCAGATGAGGTTTAACAATGATAAATGTAAGGTTATACACATGGGAAGAGGGAATCAATATCACCATTACACACTGAACGGGAAACCACTGGGTAAATCTGACAGGGAGAAGGACTTGGGGATCCTAGTTAATAATAAACTTACCTGGAGCAGCCAGTGCCAGGCAGCAGCTGCCAAGGCAAACAGGATCATGGGGTGCATTAAAAGAGGTCTGGATACACATGATGAGAGCATTATACTGCCTCTGTACAAATCCCTAGTTAGACCGCACATGGAGTACTGTGTCCAGTTTTGGGCACCGGTGCTCAGGAAGGATATAATGGAACTAGAGAGAGTACAAAGGAGGGCAACAAAATTAATAAAGGGGATGGGAGAACTACAATACCCAGATAGATTAGCGAAATTAGGATTATTTAGTCTAGAAAAAAGACGACTGAGGGGCGATCTAATAACCATGTATAAGTATATAAGGGGACAATACAAATATCTCGCTGAGGATCTGTTTATACCAAGGAAGGTGACGGGCACAAGGGGGCATTCTTTGCGTCTGGAGGAGAGAAGGTTTTTCCACCAACATAGAAGAGGATTCTTTACTGTTAGGGCAGTGAGAATCTGGAATTGCTTGCCTGAGGAGGTGGTGATGGCGAACACAGTCGAGGGGTTCAAGAGAGGCCTGGATGTCTTCCTGGAGCAGAACAATATTGTATCATACAATTATTAGGTTCTGTAGAAGGACGTAGATCTGGGTATTTATTATGATGGAATATAGGCTGAACTGGATGGACAAATGTCTTTTTTCGGCCTTACTAACTATGTTACTATGTTACTATGTTACTATGTTAGTGGGGTCCTCTCTCTCTCCTGTAGATTGTAAGCTCTTATGGTCAGTGTGGTCATTTCTCTCCTGTAGAGTGTAAGCTCTTATGGTCAGTGGGGTCCTCTCTCTCCTGTAGAGTGTAAGCTCTTATGGTTAGTGGGGTCCTCTCTCTCCTGTAGAGTGTAAGCTCTTATGGTCAGTGGGGTCCTCTCTTTTTCCTGTAGAGTGTAAGCTCTTATGGTCAGTGGGGTCCTCTCTCTCCTGTAGAGTGTAAGCTCCTATGGTCAATGGGGTCCTCTCTATCCTGTAGAGTGTAAGCTCTTATGGTCAGTGGGGTCCTCTCTCTCCTGTAGATTGTAAGCTCTTATGGTCAGTGTGGTCCTCTCTCTCATGTAGAGTGTAAGCTCTTATGGTTAGTGGTGTCCTCTCTCTCTCCTGTAGATTGTAAGCTCTTATGGTCAGTGGGATCCTCTCTCTCCTGTAGAGTGTAAGCTCTTATGGTCAGTGGGGTCCTCTCTCTCCTGTAGATTGTAAGCTCTTATGGTCAGTGGGGTCCTCTCTCTCATGTAGAGTGTAAGCTCTTATGGTTAGTGGTGTCCTCTCTCTCTCCTGTAGATTGTAAGCTCTTATGGTCAGTGGGGTCCTCTCTCTCCTGTAGAGTGTAAGCTCTTATGGTTAGTGGGGTCCTCTCTCTCCTGTAGAATGTAAGCTCTTATGGTCAGTGGGGTCCTCTCTCTCCTATAGAGTGTAAGCTCTTATGGTCAGCGGGGTCCTCTCTCTCCTGTAGAGTGTAAGCTCTTATGGTCAGTGGTGTTCTCTCTCTCCTGTAGATTGTAAGCTCTTATGGTCAGTGGGGTCCTCTCTCTCCTGTAGATTGTAAGCTCTTATGGTCAGTGGGGTCCTCTCTCTCCTGTAGAGTGTAAGCTCTTATGGTCAGTGGGGTCCTCTCTCTCCTGTAGAGTGTAAGCTCTTATGGTCAGTGGGGTCCTCTCTCTCCTGTAGAGTGTAAGCTCTTATGGTCAGTGGAGTCCTCTCTCTCCTGTAGAGTGTAAGCTCTTATGGTCAGCGGGGTCCTCTCTCTCCTGTAGAGTGTAAGCTCTTATGGTCAGCGGGGTCCTCTCTCTCCTGTAGAGTGTAAGCTCTTATGGTCAGTGGAGTCCTCTCTCTCCTGTAGAGTGTAAGCTCTTATGGTCAGCGGGGTCCTCTCTCTCCTGTAGAGTGTAAGCTCTTATGGTCAGCGGGGTCCTCTCTCTCCTGTAGAGTGTAAGCTCTTATGGTCAGTGGTGTTCTCTCTCTCCTGTAGATTGTAAGCTCTTATGGTCAGTGAGGTCCTCTCTCTCCTGTAGATTGTAAGCTCTTATGGTCAGTGGGGTCCTCTCTCTCCTGTAGAGTGTAAGCTCTTATGGTCAGCGGGGTCCTCTCTCTCCTGTAGAGTGTAAGCTCTTATGGTCAGTGGAGTCCTCTCTCTCCTGTAGAGTGTAAGCTCTTATGGTCAGCGGGGTCCTCTCTCTCCTGTAGAGTGAAAGCTCTTATGGTCAGTGGGGTCCTCTCTCTCCTGTAGAGTGTAAGCTCTTATGGTCAGTGAGGTCCTCTCTCTCCTGTAGAGTGTAAGCTCTTATGGTCAGTGGGATCCTCTCTCTCCTGTAGAGTGAAAGCTCTTATGGTCAGTGGGGTCCTCTCTCTCCTGTAGAGTGTAAGCTCTTATGGTCAGTGAGGTCCTCTCTCTCCTGTAGATTGTAAGCTTTTATGATCAGTGGGGTCCTCTCTCTCCTGTAGAGTGTAAGCTCTTATGGTCAGTGGGGTCCTCTCTCTCCTGTAGATTGTAAGCTCTTATGGTCAGCGGGGTCCTCTCTCTCCTGTAGAGTGTAAGCTCTTATGGTCAGTGGTGTTCTCTCTCTCCTGTAGATTGTAAGCTCTTATGGTCAGTGGGGTCCTCTCTCTCCTGTAGAGTGTAAGCTCTTATGGTCAGCGGGGTCCTCTCTCTCCTGTAGAGTGTAAGCTCTTATGGTCAGTGGGGTCCTCTCTCTCCTGTAGAGTGTAAGCTCTTATGGTCAGTGGGATCCTCTCTCTCCTGTAGAGTGTAAGCTCTTATAGTCAGTGGGGTCCTCTCTCTCTTGTAGAATGTAAGCTCTTATGGTCAGTGGGGTCCTCTCTCTCCTGTAGAGTGTAAGCTCTTATGGTCAGTGGGGTCCTCTCTCTCCTGTAGAGTGTAAGCTCTTATGGTCAGTGGAGTCCTCTCTCTCCTGTAGAGTGTAAGCTCTTATGGTCAGCGGGGTCCTCTCTCTCCTGTAGAGTGTAAGCTCTTATGGTCAGTGAGGTCCTCTCTCTCCTGTAGAGTGTAAGTTCTTATAGTCAGTGGGGTCCTCTCTCTCCTGTAGAGTGTAAGCTCTTATGGTCAGTGAGGTCCTCTCTCTCCTGTAGAGTGTAAGCTCTTATGGTCAGTGGGGTCCTCTCTCTCCTGTAGAGTGTAAGCTCTTATGGTCAGCGAGGTCCTCTCTCTCTCCTGTAGAGTGTAAGCTCTTATGGTCAGTGGGGTCCTCTCTCTCCTGTAGAGTGTAAGCTCTTATGGTCAGTGGGGTCCTCTCTCTCCTGTAGAGTGTAAGCTCTTATGGTCAGTGGGGTCCTCTCTCTCTCCTGTAGAGTGTAAGCTCTTATGGTCAGTGGGGTCCTCTCTCTTCTGTAGAGTGTAAGCTCTTATGTTTAGTGGGGTCCTCTCTCTCCTGTAGAGTGTAAGCTCTTATGGTCAGCGGGGTCCTCTCTCCTGTAGAGTGTAAGCTCTTATGATCAGTGGGGTCCTCTCTCTCCTGTAGAGTGTAAGCTCTTATGGTCAGGGAGGTCCTCTCTCTCCTGTAGAGTGTAAGCTCTTATGGTCAGTGGGGTCCTCTCTCTCCTGTAGAGTGTAAGCTCTTATGGTCAGTGGGGTCCTCTCTCTCCTGTAGAGTGTAAGCTCTTATGGTCAGTGGGGTCCTCTCTCCTGTAGAGTGTAAGCTCTTATGATCAGTGGGGTCCTCTCTCTCCTGTAGAGTGTAAGCTCTTATGGTCAGTGGGGTCCTCTCTCTCCTGTACAGTGTAAGCTCTTATGGTCAGTGGGGTCCTCTCTCTCCTGTAGAGTGTAAGCTCTTATGGTCAGTGGGGTCCTCTCTCCTGTAGAGTGTAAGCTCTTATGGTCAGTGGGGTCCTCTCTCCTGTAGAGTGTAAGCTCTTATGGTCAGTGGGATCCTCTCTCTCCTGTAGAGTGTAAGCTCTTATGGTCAGTGGGGTCCTCTCTGTCTTCTGTAGACTGTAAGCTCTTATGGTCAGCGGGGTCCTCTCTCTTTTGTAGACTGTAAGCTTTTATGGTTAGCTGACTTTTCTCTCCCACCTTTTCTGATTTATTTCAAGCTTTCATGTAGCATAATAAACATGGGAAAAAATACTCATCTTGCCAAGCACTCATCCAGCTGCAGTAGCTCCATGTGTACTCTTGCATCTTCTTCTACACATCCTTTCAAACCTAGTCTGTGCCTAGAGCAACATGTGCATGATGTGATATGACGTCACAACTTCCATTGTGCCATTGGAGCCCTCTTTGGTGCCAGAAATCCATCACCAAGTGAAGGCAGCAGAAGAAAACTTTCGAGGAGGCATGGAGCAGTCAGCATTTCTTTTTTCACCATCACACTACAATTCAGCAAAATGATGGCTGCTTGGCTCCACTTTGAAGATTTTCGCTAATTTTTATGTATTTTTTACAGACTTTTAGAGGGAGTGCATTCTTTCTGATCTACAGAAATAAAACATATTTGCATTGAATTTAAGAAAATAATGTGAGAAATTGACCGATCAATAGAAATGAATGAATTGAATAAACCTTGAATTTCACCAAAAAATTTAATTTCACCAATTTATTTTTAACTTGATTCAACAGATCCAATTAAAAGGCAGCTGCCATAACCACCATGTCATTTTTGTGGACTCCTTAAAGCTGTATAAGGAATGAAAAAAGTAATAAATTACACTCACCCTTCCCCAAAACTCATCTCCTTGCAGCTTACTGGTCGGTCCTCACAATTTCTGATCTAATCTTCTCTTCACAGATCTTCGAACTTCACCTGCACTGTTCCAGTCTGGTCATCAGTAGTGTTGAGCGATACCGTTCGATACTTGAAAGTATCGGTATCGGATAGTATCGGCCGATACCCGAAAAGCATCGGATATCGCCGATACCGATATCCGATACCAATACAAGTCAATGGGACACCAAGTATCGGAAGGTATCCTGATGGTTCCCAGGGTCTGAAGGAGAGGAAACTCTCCTTCAGGCCCTGGGATCCATATTAATGTGTAAAATAAAGAATTAAAATAAAAAATATTTATATATTCACCTCTCCGGCGGCCCCTGGACATCACCGCGGGTAACCGGCAGGCTTCTTTGTTTAAAATGAGCGCGTTTAGGACCTGAGAATGACATCGCGGCTTCTGATTGGTCGCGTGCCGCTCATGTGACCGCCACGCGACCAATCAGAAGCCGCGACGTCATTCGCAGGTCCTAAATTCCTAGAATGAGGAGTTTAGTGCCTGAGAATGACGTCGCGGCTTGTGATTGGTCGCGTTGCGGTCACATGAGCGGCATGCGACCAATCAGAAGCCGCGACGTCATTCCTCAGGTCCTAAACGCGCTCATTTTAAACAAAGAAGCCTGCTGGTTACCCGCGGTGATGTCCAGGGGCCGCCGGAGAGGTGAATATATCAATATTTTTTATTTTAATTCTTTATTTTACACATCACTATGGATCCGATACCGATTCCCGATACCACAAAAGTATCTGAACTCGGTATCGGAATTCCGATACCGCAAGTATCGGCCGATACCCGATACTTGCGGTATCGGAATGCTCAACACTAGTCATCAGCACCTGTAGCAGTGCCATGTCTTTATCTCTCCTGTAGAGTGTAAGCTCCTATGATCATCAGGGAAGGGATCCTCTCTCTTATATAAAGTATAAGCTCTTCTGCCCTGCTCTGCTGTATGAACTCTACTGTTCCAGCTTTGCACCTGAACTCCACTATAACACCTCTTCCGTTCCAGCTCAACTGACTCTGGTTCCCATTACTGCAACACTTAGATACTATCCTATAGATTGTCCTAGAATCTCATCGACTACAATGTTTTACTAAAATAATGTAATGAAAAACTGCAGAGGTCAAAGCTAAAAACAACCCCAGTGATTGCGAACAAGGCCGGCGACTTTATGACTCGTGTTGTACGAGGTATTGTGCAGCATGTAATGGGGTAGATGTCATTGCCTGCAGGCAAAGGCAAAGTTGTAAATCAGAAATAGTTTTTAAATATGAGTTCCCCTATGTGTCAGAGTCAGACATGTTTCCTAGAAAACCAATCAGTGATCATTGTTCCAGTTACATTGCCGAGTGATAAATATGTCAGGGATGTGTGTATCTGTGGAGGTGCAGTGCGGAGAGATATAAAGACTAAAATGTTATATTAATAACACAGTGCAGAAAGATACAATGGATACAAAAATAGAATAAACACTTGAAATAGATCACCCTGTGTGTAATTACTCTATGTAATATATGAGATTCACTTTTTGTGTTGAAGAACTGAAATAAATTAACTTTTTGATGATATTCTTATTTTGTGAGAAGCACCTCTATGTGTGTTTCTTCAGAAACTTTGCTATACCATGCCTATGGAAGGGACCTAAAAAATCCCGAAAGTTTTGTATCATTGTTCTGCTGCAAAACCCAAGTGCGCTGCAGCTTGAGGTCACAAACAGATGGCCGGACATTTTTCTTCAGGATTTTTTGGTAGACAACAGAATTTATGTTTCCATTTATCACAGCAAGTCTTCCAGGTCCTGAAGCATCAAAACACACCCAGATCATCACACTATCACCACCATATTTTACTGTTGGTATGATGTTACTCTTTTGAAATTAGGTGTTACTTCTATGTCAGATGTAAAGGGACTTCCACTTTCCAAAAAGTTCAACTTTTGTCTCGTCAAGTCGTCAGTCCACAGACAACTCTCCCAAAAGGCTTAGGGATCATCAAGATGTTTTTTGGGCAAAACTGAGATGAACCTTTATGTTTTTATTGCTCACCAGTGGTTTTCATCTTAAACCTCTGCCATGCAGGCCATTTTTGCCCAGCCTCTTTCTTATGGTGGAGTCATGAACACTGACCTCAACTGAGGCAAGTGAGGCCTGCAGTTCTTTGGATGTTGTTGTGGGGTCTTCCCAAAGTTTTTATACACCGCAGTTAATTTATGTTTTAAGGGAGGGGGCAATCACTTTTTTCACAGGGCCCTGTAGGTCTGAATTTATTTTTCCCTTAATAAAAAAGACCCTCATTTAACCCCTTTGCGACATGTGCCGTACTAGTACTGCACATGTCCCATGTCTCCCTTTGATGTGGGCTCCGGCCTGTGAGCCCACATCTTTCCAGACACTACATGTCAGATGTTTTGAACAGCTGACATGTGCCCGGAACAGCTGCAGGTGGAATTGCGATCCACTCGTGGCTATTAAGCCATTAAGTGCTGCTGTCAAACTCTGACAGTGGCATTTAACGCGCGCTTCCGGCCATGAGGGTTGGAAATCCGCTCATCGGTGACCCCCATCATGTGATTGCGGGTCACCAAAGGGTTGGCATGACAACCAGAGGTCTCTTGAAGACCTCTATTCTTGTCACTGCTGGCCTGCTGTGAGCGCCACCAGGTGGTTGGTGCTCATAGCAAGTGAGGTATTCTGCTGCATACAGGTAATCTGATAATCGCCTGTATATAGCATGTACTGTATATAGCCTTTATATCCCATGGAAACTATTGAAGCATGTCAAAAGTAAAAAAAAAGTTTTTAAAATTATTTTAAATATAAAAAAATATAAAAGTTTATATTACTCTCATTGTGCCCCATTCAAAATAAAACAATAACAAATCAAACATACACATTGTGGGGAACCGTGTTCACAATCCTCAGATCTGTCAATAAAAAAAGGATTAACCTGATCGCTAAACGGTGTAGCGAGAAAAAAAGTCAAAACACCAGAATTATGTTTTTTTGGTCGTCACAACATTGTATTAAAATGCAATAATGGGCGATTGTATCTGCACCAAAATGGTATCAATAAAAACGTCAGTTCGGCTCACAAAAAACAAGCCCTCACCCAACCCGAGATCTCGAAAATAGAGACACTATGGGTGTCAGAAAATGGCGCCATTTTTTTTTTAACAAACTTTGGATTTTTTTCACCACTTAAATAAAAAAAAACCTAGACATGTTTGGTCTCTATGAACTCGTAATCACCTGGAGAATCATATCGGCTGGTCAGTTTTAGCATTTGTTGAACATGAAAAACAAAATCCAAAAAAATGTTGTGGAATTGCACTTTTTTTGCAATTTCACTGCACTTTGGATTTTTTTTCCCGTTTTTGAGTACACAATATGGTAAAACCAATAGTGTCACTCAAAAGTACTTTTCTTGCAAAAAGCAAGCCCTCATATAGCTATATTGACGGAAAAATAAATAAGTTATGGCTCTGGGAAGAAGTGGCGCGAAAAGCAGAAAAGCAAAAACGAAAAAGGGCTTCATCTCCAAGGGGTTAAAAACCTGCATTTTGTGATTATTTGTGTTTGTGGTTTATTTGGTGATCTAAAACATTTATGTGTGACTAACATGCAAAAGAATAGGAAATCAGGAAGGGGGGCAAACATTTTTTGGGTATTGGAACAAAAAAACTGAGAAAAGAAGACAAATTGGACGTAATTTCACACAAATCCCCCAAAATGGGCAAATTTGTTTAGGAACCCTCAACTTAATATTTGGTTGCACCCTTTGGAATAAATAACTTCAATCAATTGCTTGCTATAACAATCAACAAGCTCCTTACACCTCTCACCTGGAATTTCGCACCACTCTTCTTACAATCTGCTCCAGGTCTCTCACATTTGAAGGCTCCTTCTCCCAACAGCAATTTTAAGATCTCTCCACAGGTGATCAATGGGATTTAGATCTGGACTCATTGCTGCCGCCACTTCGGAACTCTCCAGAGCTTTGTTTCCATCCAGTTATGGGGGTTTCTTGAAATATACTGTATATATACCTACAGCATTTTTATTTTTTGCAAGCAGACACACAAGGAGTTCCACTACATTTCGGGGCACTCAGGGGACAATATTACTTGTTGGCGGGTTCTCATCACTTGATAAGGGGCACTCAGGGGACAATATTACTTGTTGGCGGGTTCTTATCACTTGATAAGGGCACTCAGGGGACAATATTACTTGTTGGCGGGGCCTTATCACTTGATAAGGGGCACTCAGGGGACAATATTATTTGTTGGCGGGTTCTTATCACTTGATAAGGGGCACTCAGGGGACAATATTATTTGTTGGCTTGGCCTGATCACTTGATAAGGGGCACTCAGGGGACAATATTATTTGTTGGCGGGTTCTCATCACTTGATAAGGGGCACTCAGGGTAGTATAACCTCCAAAGGCATACACAGAGGACATTATTAATATTTAGAGGGCAAAACGATAGTATTACTACTTCATAGGGTGCACATGATCCGACTATAATAATACCCCATGCATTATTACTTTCTAATGGGAACAAATGTTGCATTATTACTATGGAAGTGGCACAGTGCTGGGCATAGTTACTATGTGGGTGGCTAAGAGAAGCTCGGAAGGGACACTTATGGAGACAAATAGGACAGCAACAGGTACATAATTAAGGTAATCAGCAGGATGGGGAGGTTGGGAATAGGTGAGGACAGTGCTGGAAATGTAAGAAGTGAAATGTGTCTTAGTTCTAAACTCTATAGACAAGACATAACTGGGAGAAGTTGTCATGTCGGTCTGGGCCAGATGGAAAAAAATGGGAAAGTGAATTACTATCAGAAAGAACGTCAGCTATACGTCACCATGTCTAACTGTACTGTAATAACTTACATGGTCAGCCCTGTTTATAAATTTGGATCTATCACTCTGAGGTCACGGTATGACGATAATATTGGACTTGGTCAATCTTATTCGATAACAGCATGGCCATCTGTTGAGGTTCCTCTTTACCCACTATAATTAGGGTGTGCCTCCATAGCTAGAAACATGGTTACATGGGTTAGAGAACCCTTTTAATTGTGTTTTACTCGCCTTGTACCCGATCTTTTGCTCTGCTCATTGGTCTAACTATGCAATTTTTCTGTCCAGAGGAAGTAATTCAGACCTTTTCCATGTCCAGTCCTCATCGTTAACTTGCAGGTATTTCCGCTCATTGGACATCACTTTTTTTTAAAGATGCCAGCCATTTGAAACCATTTAATTTTGAAACCAATTTTCTACTTGGAAGCCAAAGAGATTTCTGACGACAGGGATATAACACTTTCGCCCAAGGCGCCACTAACAAAACGCAACAGATTCCCCTAAGATACCATCTAGAAAGGGGAAAAAATAAAGGCCTGTGAAGCAGTTAATTAAAATCTCACTGAGCTTCACACTTTTATATTAATAAGCACAGAGTCAGCACCGAGTGCAAAGTCTCACGAAACTAATATAAGACGGAGTGAATAATTCATCACAAAACAATATTTGTAGTGCACTAAGTGTACGCTAATGGGCAAATATTCAATCTACACCAAACATCCGGCTGTTTTTTTCCTATTGTTTTTATTTTAATGAACAATATCTTATTAATATATGAATTTTATCTATAGAAAATCTATATTTTTCTCATGCCCATTCCCATGGGCTCTTAAAATATAACCGTCATTTTAATTTTCATTTAAAAAAAAATCATTAGTACACAAGAAAATAAGCAACTTTGTAATATATCTTATCTGAGAAATCCGCTTCTTTCGTCTCCTTGACTGATCGATTACTCTCAATTTATGGGTTAAATCTGCTTTCAACTGAGACAGATTTTCCCATTACTGAAATAGAGGGATGAAAGTTGGTGCTTTTAAAATTCTATGGAGGAGGAAGGAGCTACAGGCCGAGACAGTCATTCTATGGAGCAGGGAGGAGCTAGAGCCCGTGACAGACATTCTATGGAGGGAGGAGCTAGAGGCCGACACAGATATTCTATGGAGGGAGGAGCTAGAGGCCGACACAGACATTCTATGGAGGGAGGAGCTAGAGCCCGCGACAGTCATTCTATGGAGGGAGGAGCTAGAGGCCGTGACAGACATTCTATGGAGGAAGGAGCTAGAGACACAGACATTCTATGGAGGGAGGAGCTAGAGGCCCACACAGATATTCTATGGAGGGAGGAGCTAGAGGCCGACACAGACATTCTATGGAGGGAGGAGCTAGAGCCCGCGACAGTCATTCTATGGAGGGAGGAGCTAGAGCCCGTGACAGACATTCTATGGAGGAAGGAGCTAGAGACACAGACATTCTATGGAGGGAGGAGCTAGAGGCCCACACAGACATTCTATGGAGGGAGGAGCTAGAGGCCAACACAGACATTCTATGGAGGGAGGAGCTAGAGCCCGCGACAGTCATTCTATGGAGGGAGGAGCTAGAGGCACACACAGACATTCTATGGAGGGAGGAGCTAGAGGCCAACACAGACATTCTATGGAGGGAGGAGCTAGAGCCCGCAACAGTCATTCTATGGAGCAGGGAGGAGCTAGAGACACACACAGACATTCTATGGAGGGAGGAGCTAGAGGCACACAGACTTTCTTTGGAGGGAGGAAGTTAGATGCCAACACAGACATTCTATGGAGTGAGGAGATAGGTGCCGACACAGACATTCTATTGAGGGAGGAGCCAGAGGCACACACAGACATTCTATGGAGGGAGGAGCCAATGACTGACACAGACATTCTATGGAGGGAGGAGCTAGAGGCCCACACAGACATTCTATGGAGGGAGGAGCTAGAGGCCAACACAGACATTCTATGGAGGGAGGAGCTAGAGCCCGCGACAGTCATTCTATGGAGGGAGGAGCTAGAGGCACACACAGACATTCTATGGAGGGAGGAGCTAGAGGCCAACACAGACATTCTATGGAGGGAGGAGCTAGAGCCCGCGACAGTCATTCTATGGAGCAGGGAGGAGCTAGAGACACACACAGACATTCTATGGAGGGAGGAGCTAGAGGCACACAGACTTTCTTTGGAGGGAGGAAGTTAGATGCCAACACAGACATTCTATGGAGGGAGGAGATAGGGGCCGACACAGACATTCTATTGAGGGAGGAGCCAGAGGCACACACAGACATTCTATGGAGGGAGGAGCCAATGACTGACACAGACATTCTATGGAGGGAGGAGCTAGAGGCACAAACAGACATTCTATGGAGGGAAGAGCTAGAGGCCGACACAGACATTCTATGGAGGGAGGAGCTAGAGGCCCACACAGATATTCTATGGAGGGAGGAGCTAGAGCCCGTGACAGACATTCTATGGAGGAAGGAGCTAGGGACACAGACATTCTATGGAGGGAGGAGCTAGAGGCCCACACAGACATTCTATGGAGGGAGGAGCTAGAGGCCAACACAGACATTCTATGGAGGGAGGAGCTAGAGCCCGCGACAGTCATTCTATGGAGGGAGGAGCTAGAGGCACACACAGACATTCTATGGAGGGAGGAGCTAGAGGCCAACACAGACATTCTATGGAGGGAGGAGCTAGAGCCCGCGACAGTCATTCTATGGAGCAGGGAGGAGCTAGAGACACACACAGACATTCTACGGAGGGAGGAGCTAGAGGCACACAGACTTTCTTTGGAGGGAGGAAGTTAGATGCCAACACAGACATTCTATGGAGGGAGGAGATAGGGGCCGACACAGACATTCTATTGAGGGAGGAGCCAGAGGCACACACAGACATTCTATGGAGGGAGGAGCCAATGACTGACACAGACATTCTATGGAGGGAGGAGCTAGAGGCACAAACAGACATTCTATGGAGGGAAGAGCTAGAGGCCGACACAGACATTCTATGGAGGGAGGAGCTAGAGGCCGACACAGATATTCTATGGAGGTAAGAGCTAGAGGCCCGACACATTCTATGGAGGGAGGAGCTAGAGGCACACACAGTCATTCTAATGAGGGAGGAGCTAGATGCCGACACAGACATTCTATGGAGGGAGGAGCTAGAGGCACACAGACTTTCTTTGGAGGGAGGAAGTTAGATGCCAACACAGACATTCTATGGAGGGAGGAGATAGGGGCCGACACAGACATTCTATGGAGGGAGGAGCCAGAGGCATACACAGACATTCTATGGAGGAGGAGCTAGAGGCACACACAGACATTCTATGGAGGGAGGAGCTAGAGGCCGACACAGACATTCTATGGAGGGAGGAGCTAGAGGCTGATACAGACATTCTATGGAGGAAGGAGCTAGAGGCCGACACAGACATTCTATGGAGGAGGAGCTAGAGGCACACACAGACATTCTATGGAGGGAGGAGCTAGAGGCCGACACACAGACATTCTATGGAGGGAGGAGCTAGAGGCTGATACAGACATTCATTGGAGGGAGGAGCTAGAGGCCAAGACAGACATTCTATGGAGGGGGGAGCTAGAGGCCAAGACAGACATTCTGTTGAAAGTTACTTAGAACTTTACGAGCACCAACTATCTTGTTTGATCTCAGTAATTGGACAATCTGTATTCACTGAAGACAGATTGAGAATTTTGAGTATAAATGATCTGTCTAGATATATTAGAAAGTTGCTTAACCCCTTCACGACTTTTGACAAACAAGTTGTGTCTTGGTCTTCAATGCTGTCTCACACATCGAGCCTGCATCTTTCTCCACACGTGATGGCTGATTTAATCTTGCACTCAGGAGTTATGAATGTTTCCCCGGAAAGGGTATCCGATGTAATATATAGACAATATTCCTATGCAAAAGCAAAAATTAGAGAGAGCTCTGCTATTTGATTTCTAATTCCATAGATGCCACGGTTTAAGCCACGTTCACACATTCAGTATTTGGTCAGTATTTTATTTCCCCAGGAGCGGAACAATCAGAGGAAAAGTATGATAGAAACATGTCATCACTTCTGTATTTTTGACCCACTCTTGATTCTGGCTTACAAATACTGATGTAAAATACTGACCAAATACTAAACGTGTTAAAGTGGCTTAAGGCTATATGGTCACGTTGAGTATTTGCTTGCAGAAATTTCTGAAAGGTTTCTGCATCTCCCGAACCGAACCGGGACCACCCCTGGGTGAATATAATCTAACTCGCTTTTCTTATCTTTCAGGTTACATTTGGGGCTTATCTACATCTTTACACAATGCTGTAGATAAGCCCCTGATGGTGACAGCCGCAGCTTATATGCAAAAAATGGGGTGACAGATTCCATTTAATAGCCCCCTTCCAGACTAAAGACATCAGCTCACAGCTGCCCCAGAAAAGGCGCATCTATAAGATGTGCCAAATCTGGTGCTTAGCTTTGCTCTTCCTACTTGCCCTGTAGTGGTGGCAAGTGGGGTAATGGTTGTGGGGGATTGATGTCACCTTTGTATTGCCAGGTGACATCAAGCCCACAAGTTAGTAATGGAGAGGCGCCATTACTAACCCCATAAATAAAGAAAAAAAGCAGCATCCATACCAGGTGAATTGTGTCCAAGAAACGGTCTTTATTCAGCCATAAAACAGATGCAACGTTTCGGCCACAATGGCCTTTGTCAAGCATGCTTGACAAAGGCCATTGTGGCCGAAACGTTGCATCTGTTTTATGGCTGAATAAAGACCGTTTCTTGGACACAATTCACCTGGTATGGATGCTGCTTTTTTTCTTTATTTGTGATTTCGGGCCCGATTGGATCCTGGGACCCTTGAGCGTGCATCCTGCATCCGAGTGCTGGTGGTTGACTTTTTCTATGTGATTACTAACCCCATAGTCATATTGTCTAAAAACACACACCCGGAATAAAGTTCTTTATTTGAAAGAATGACACAGGCTCCTTTATTGAATCTAAATTAAAAAAAAAAATACTCGCCTGACGCCTAATCCACTGAAGCCAACGTCTCCTGCAACAAAAATAAAATAGTAAGCCACAATATTCCTCACCTGTCTGCAGAGAAGATAATCCATAATGTCTTACAATAATCCTGAAGACTTTGAGAGCAGTCACAAAATAAAGCCAGCAACACACTGGAAAACAACATAGGAAGCTAGTAAAAATGCAAATAAAATCTCAGAAAATTTGCAGTAAATCCACAAACATTTTTATACCTGCGTTTTTGTTGCGGATTTGACAGACTCAATAGAAGTCAATTCGTCCAAGCATTTCCAAGTGAAACACATGTCGAGTGGGGTGGGTCCTTGTTTACTATTCCCAGTTAATTATGCCTTCCTTGTCCTTGTGTCACACTACAGGTTTCTAAATGTGTTGCATAGTTCCATCATCCTTGGTACACTATATGTGTCGCGATAGGACTGGCGAGTAAACTGGGACCGGGGCACCTTTCCTGGCCCTAGCACTAGGGGGTGCCCTAACCCACCCTATTCCCGATGATATCTCAGATAGCGAGGAAGCCGGGGCCTCCGCCCTTGCCCTGTCTCCTAACTGCGACCCTGCATCTGTCCCCTTCCCCCACCCGGGGAAGAGAGGTGCTACCGTGTACCGCAGTACACCAACCCGACAGACAGGGGAACAAAGACAAGGGTAAAAGAAAATTCCACTCACACAAATATACACTCACAAATAACAGAGGTATTCACCAGGGTGTGAAGGACGGGGGAAGAAAATAAGGCAGGTAATGAGGAATTTCCAAGCATACAAACCAAGCAACAGTCACACAATTAACTTCTCCAGCTCTCCAGACACCAGCTCTTCACCATCCAGGTCTATCTAGCAAGTGCTAACTCAGACAAGGATCTGACCAGAAGGCCTAGCTTTTATAGGAGAGATGAGTGGCTAGCTGAGCACAGCTGTAAGCAGGGATTTCCACATGGCCGATTAACCCCTGTCCTGCCGAAAGTAAACAAACACATTTCATACACCAGAGAAGTGCTTCTTCTCAGCAGCGAAGCAGGAGCCATCAGACGCTGTGCTCTTCTAGAACTGCTCTGTCGCGGTAACTCAGTGACACTATGTATACTTGCAATTATGCTACATTACAGGGCACTGTGCAATGTTAATTATGATATTTTCCTTTCCTGCTTATATTTGGAGGTTATTTCCTTAATCCCATTGTGATTGTAAAGAATGAAAGAATGTGTATACTGGAATACTGTTAAGGTACCTTCACACATAACGATTTCGTTAACGATATTGTTGCTTTTTGTGACGTAGCAACGATATCGCTAACGAAATCGTTGGTCGCTGGGAATGATCAGGACCTTTTTTAGGTCGCTGATCACCCGCTGTCATCGCTGAATCGGCGTGTGTGACGCCGATCCAGCGATGTGTTCACTGGTAACCAGGGTAAATATCGGGTTACTAAGCGCAGGGCCGCGCTTAGTAACCCGAAATTTACCCTGTTTACCATTGTAAAAGTAAAAAAAAAACCAAACACTACATACTCACATTCCGATGTCTGTCACGTCCCCCGGCGTCAGCTTCCCGCACTGACTGTGTCAGCGCCGGCAGGCCGTAAAGCAGAGCACAGCGGTGCTTTTGTAAATTGTTCTTTTTTTCTATAAACTAGTTCTGACAACATGTCTCCGAATTTCCAAGCAACAGATTTTGTTTTTTTTCTGAAAAGGAGAAATGGTTAAAATAAAAAAAAAACAGTGCTTTTTGCTTTAAGACCCCAAATAATGCAAAGAAAACAAGTTCATAATCATTTAGAAACAACAATACTAATGTTTTCACTCAGGAAGAGTTCAGAAATCAATATTTTGTGGAATAACCATGATTTTTAATCACAGCTTTCATGCGTCTTGGCAGCTTTCCACCAGTCTTTCACGCTGCTTCTGGGGCAAAAACATAAGCAGTTCTTCTTTGTTTGATGGCTTGTGACTATCCCCTTGATTACTTTCCAGAGGTTTTTAGTGGGGTTCAGGTCTGGAGATTGGGCTGCCCATTACAGGGTTTTGATGTGCTGGTCTCTTAATTTTTGCCATGTACATACATAGATAGATAGATAGATAGATAGATAGATAGATAGATAGATAGATAGATAGATATGTGTGTGTATATATATATGTATATATATATATAGTACAAAGCAAAAGTTTGGACACACCTTCTCATTTAAAGATTTTTCTGTATTTTCATGACTATAAAAATTGTAAATTCACACTGAAGGCATCAAAACTATGAATTAACACATGTGGAATTACCGTATATACTCGAGTATAAGCCAAGATTTTCAGCCCAAATTTTTGGGCTGAAAGTGCCCCTCTCGGCTTATACTTGAGTCGAGGTGGGCGGCAGGGTCGGCGGGTGAGGGGGTGAGGGCGCTGAGGCATACTTACCTAGTCCCAGCGATCCTGACGCTCCCCCTGCCGTCCCACGGTCTTCGGTGCTGCAGCTCTTCCCCTCTTCAGCGGTCACGTGGGACCGCTCATTAGAGAAATGAATAGGCGGCTCCATCTCCCATAGGGGTGGAGCCACCTATTCATTTCTCTAATCAGCAGTGCCGGTGACCGCTGATAGAGGAAGAGGCTGCGGCACCGATGACAGCTGTCCGGGGGAAGGAGCCGGACGCCGGGACCAGGTAAGTATGTCATATTTACCTGTCCCCGTTCCAGCCGCCGGGCGCCGCTCCATCTTCCCGGCGCCGCTCCATCTTCCTGGCGTCGCTCCGCTCTGACTGTTCAGGTCAGAGGGCGCGATGACGCATATAGTGTTCGTGGCGCCCTCTGCCTGATTAGTCAGTGCGCAGAGATGCCGGGACCGGATGCTGGGAGCTGCAAGCAGGAGAGGTGAGTATGGCTTTTTTTTGTTTATTGCAGCGGCAGCAGCGGCACAGATTTATGTGAAGCATCTATGGGGAAATATGAACAGTGCAGAGCATATATGGCACAGCTATGGGGCAGAATGAACAGTGCAGAGCATATATGGCACAGCTATGGGACAGTATGAACGGTGCAGAGCACTATATGGCACAGCTATGGGGCAGTATGAACGGTGCAGAGCACTATATGGTACAGCTATGGGGCAGTATGAACGGTGCAGAGCACTATATAGCACAGCTATGGGGCAGTATGAACGGTGCAGAGCACTATATGGTACAGCTATGGGGCAGTATGAACGGTGCAGAGCACTATATAGCACAGCTATGGGGCAATAATGAACGGTGCAGAGCACTATATGGCACAGCTATTGGGAAATAATGAACGGTGCAGAGCACTATATAGCACAGCTATGGGGCAATAATGAACGGTGCAGAGCACTATATGGCACAGCTATGGGGCAATAATGAACGGTGCAGAGCACTATATGGCACAGCTATGGGGCAATAATGAACGGTGCAGAGCACTATATGGCACAGCTATTGGGAAATAATGAACGGTGCAGAGCACTATATAGCACAGCTATGGGGCAATAATGAACGGTGCAGAGCACTATATGGCACAGCTATGGGGCAATAATGAACGGTGCAGAGCACTATATGGCACAGCTATGGGGAAATAATTATCTATTTTTATTTTTGAAATTCACCAGTAAATGCTGCATTTCCACCCTAGGCTTATACTCGAGTCAATAAGTTTTCCCAGTTTTTTGTGGCAAAATTAGGGGGGTTGGCTTATACTCGAGTCGGTTTATACTCGAGTATATACTCGAGTCGGCTTATACTCGAGTATATACGGTATATACTTAACAAAAAAGTGTGAAACAACTGAAATTATGTCTTATATTCTAGGTTCTTCAAAGTAGCCACCTTTTGCTTTGATGACTGCTTTTCACACTCTTGGCATTATCTTGATGAGCTTCAAGAGGTAGTCACCGGAAATGGTCTTCCAACAATCTTGAAGGAGTTCCCAGAGATGCTTAGCACTTGTTGGCCCTTTTGCCTTCACTCTGCAGTCCAGCTCACCCCAAACCATCTCGATTGGGTTCAGGTCTGGTGACTGTGGAGGCCAGGTCATCTGGCGTAGCACCCCATCACTCTCCTTCTTTGTCAAGTAGCCCTTACACAGCCTGGAGGTGTGTTTGGGGTCATTGTCCTGTTGAAAAATAAATTATGTTCCAACTAAACGCAAACCGGATGGAATAGCATGCCGCTGCAAGATGCTGTGGTAGCCATGCCGGTTCAGTATGCCTTCAATTTTGAATAAATCCCCAAAAAGTGTCACCAGCAAAGCACCCCCACACCATCACACCTCCTCCTCCATGCTTCACGGTGGGAACCAGCCATGTAGAGTCCATCCATTCAACTTTTGTGCGTCGCACAAAGACACTGTGGTTGGAACCAAAGATCTCAAATTTGGACTCATCAGACCAAAGCACAGATTTCCACTGGTCTAATGTCCATTTCTTGCGTTCTTTAGCCCAAACAAGTCCTTCTGCTAGTTTTTCGGACTGACTGACCTTCATTTCTTAAAGTAATGATGGCCACTCGTTTTTCTTTACTTAGCTGCTTTTTTCTTGCCATAATACAAATTCTAACAGTCTATTCAGTAGGACTATCAGCTGTGTATCCATCAGACTTCTGCACAATACAACTGATGGTGCCAACCCCATTTATAAGGCAAGAAATCCCACTTATTGAACCTGACAGTGCACTGACGAGGGACAACAGCCCGAAACACCGTGTCTGCGAATTGAGATACTGATTTGGCTTTTATCCTAACTCTTATTGCATGACTCGTTGAAGGGTTGATTGTCCTCTTTTTCTCAGAAGAGGCAATTTGAATATTTAATTTCCCAGAGGAGCATTGCACGGCGAATAAGCCTCCTTAAATTGACAAGGCAGCTGGTATGTCACTCTCCTTAAGGAGAAACATTACCCCTTAGACCACAGTCCAGAGCCTTTCACCTAGCCAAATCAGTTCTCATGCTTCGCACTGATGAGGGCCAACAGCCCTAAACACCGTATCTGCGAATTGAAATACTGCCAGCTGGTATGACACTCTCCATAAGGAGAAACGTTACCCCTTAGACAAGAGTGTGCAAAGCAGTCATCAAAGCAAAAGGTGGCTACTTTGAAGAACCTAGAATATAAGACATAATTTCAGTTGTTTCACACTTTTTTGTTAAGTATATAATTCCACATGTGTTAATTCATAGTTTTGATGCCTTCAGTGTGAATTTACAATTTTCATAGTCATGAAAATACAGAAAAATCTTTAAATGAGAAGGTGTGTCCAAACTTTTGCTCTGTACTGTATATATATATATATATATATATATATATATATATATATATATATATATATATATATATTCTCCTTTGGAGGTTCTACCAGGATTTTTTTTACTATTTTTGATTGTACCAACCTTTCTTTTTTCTGTACCTGTGGTATTTTGTCTGAGCATCCATGGAGAGTCTTTGTACTGGCCGCTCTATTCAGCGAGTCTCGGTGAAATCTTTGGCAGTATAAAAGTAAGAAGCCGTCATGTCCGACCACCATAGATTTGTTAAAGTTCTAAGCTTTCCAAAACAATCTTTCTCGAACTTTGGAGGTAGCGTTGTACGACATGTTGAGCGTATGAATATTTATGTCCCCGAGTCACTGCAGCTCGCCACAGATCTCCCGTTACATAAGAAGCCATATTAATACCTTTCTTCAAGAATCTGCATTAATAATTACAGACCGCTCTGCACAGAGCATCTGCTAACATCATATCCTGGGCCAGGGCTTGGTACGCGGTCACCAGTCAGGGTTCGAAGCCCAACTTCAGCATTTGATGTAAACTTATCCTCCATCTGTACGGGGAATTTTTATTCACAGATGTTTCTTGTACGACTCTAGAGAAGTGTCTAGAAATGCAGTGGCACATAATACATAATACATCACCCAAAAATATGACGAGAATTCCCTCATCAGGTACCTGACAATGATCATTGCCAATAAGGAAGGAATAAAGATAATGGGCGCATTCAATAATTGATCAAATATGAAAAAGTAATGATCAAAATAATTTTTGTCTACTAAAAGAAAATCCTGGAAGTGGAAATTTGTATTTCACCTTTTTCTAATGGGGCCACTGATAAAAATGGCTATTGGTAGTTAAAGGGATTTTTTCTGGGGGTCCAACATCTGGAACTAAAACCAATCCTGAGAAAGGAGGCAAAAAGCTGCTTTAATCCTGTGCCTTTTTATGGGGCTCCTGGATACCTGGCTGTGCAAGAACTACATCCAGCCTCATTCACTTGAGTGGTGCCATGCTGTAACAGGTGGCTAGGAACATGGACATTTCATTCTCAAAACGGGTAGAGGTTCATTAGTTTGAACCTCTAATCATTGTTAATTGAAGACATATTTTAGCAAAATTCCACCACCGACTGAGATGGGAACAGTGTTTTTTTTGCCCCCTACCTCAGTAAAGCAGTGCTTATTATGTGAAGGAATGGATTAATTGTGTAAAAAAAAAATGTTAAGCCCATAGAGACGCAGTCCATTTTCATTTTAGTAAACTAATTTTTTCCTCCCTTTCTTTCAAAAGCCATAACTTTTTATTTTTCCATAAACTTAGTCATATGAGTGCTTGTTTTTTTGGCTTAACAAATTGTAATTTTGAATGACACTTTTCAATTTACTACTGTATATAATATACTGAAAAATCAAGAAAAAAATTAAACGGGTGGTGAAATATTGAAAAAAAGGATGAAGTATGGGTTTTTTTATCAACAGCATTCATTGTGTGGTAAAAGTTAGCTGTAAAATTAATATACACAGTGATGAGAAAGCGCTGTATATGCAGAATAGGAAGCACTAACAGTGCTTCCCCCTCCAGACCCAGTGATCATGTGATTGCTTGTTGTAGGAAAGGAGCAGGAACTGTTGGGTCCTAGTTGACCTAGTCTGGTCTGCTATCTAGCCAGATGTATAAATTTCCCCTGTAACCGAGGCTAATATTCCAGACCAAGTTACAGGGTAAAACAGAACAAAAAAAAACTGGAAAAATAAATAAAGCTGCTGTCAATGGAAAAAATTGCTGTTACTTTGCCCCTTCCACTAAATAAACTGAATCTAATATCTATAAATAATTGTTACAGAAAGGAGGATTTCAAAATGTAGATGAGTGGTCCTTTATTGCCGTAATGTGAAAAACAGACACATATTTCCTTTATCCTCCCATCGAAGTCACCCAATATTGGCAAAAAAAAAGTGAGTATAAAAATGACATATAAATTAGGCCCCACATATCAAAGAAAAAAAAGCAAAAATAATTTGAATATTTAAAAAAATGACTTCACTTAATTTAAATATGTGAAGCAAATAGAAATGTAACTGGTCAAGAAGAGGGGTAAATGGCATGTTTTTTTAAATGGTTAAAAAATATGAAATATGTTTATTTTGTATTTATACTTTTGGGGATATGAGAAAATGGTGAGTGATTTGAATTTTTGTAGTTTTTTTTTAAATTTTTACACTTTTTTGTTCTTTTTATTTCACTTTATGCTTTAGTCACAATAGCGATTTTTAAAAACTTTTCTTTACTTCTTTATATTTCACTTTATTTTTGGTCACAATAGGGATAACTTTATATACACTGCTCAAAAAAAAATAAAGGGAACAATAAAATCCCACTTCCTAGATATCACTAAATGAAATATTCCAGTTGTAAATCTTTATTCATTACATAGTGGAATGTGTTGAGAACAATAAAACCAAAAAATTATTAACGTAAATCACAACTAATATTCCACGGAGGTCTGGAGTTGAAATGATGCTCAAAATCAAAGTGGAAAATGAAGTTACAGGCTGATCCAACTTCAGTGGAAATGCGTCAAGACAAGGAAATGATGCTCAGTATTGTGTGTGGCCTCCACGTGCCTGTATGAGCTCCCTACTGTACAACGCCTGGGCATGCTCCTGATGAGGCGGCGGATGGTCTCCTGAGGGATTTCCTCCCAGACCTGGAATAACGCATTTGCCAATTCCTGGGCAGTCTGTGGTGCAATGTGATTTTGGTGGATGGAGCGAGACATGATGTACCAGATGTGTTCAATCGGGTTCAGGACTGGGGAACGGGCAGGCCAGTCCATAGCTTCAATGCCTTCATCTTGCAGGAACTGCTGACACACTCCAGCCACATGAGGTCTGGCATTGTCCAGCATTAGGAGGAACCCAGGGCCAACCGCAGCAGCATATGGTCTCACAAGGGGTCTGAGGATCTCATCTCGGTACCTAATGGCAGTCAGGCTACCTCTGGCGAGCACATGGAGGGCTGTGCAGCCCTCCAAAGAAATGCCATTCAACACCGTTACTGACCCACTGCCAAACCGGTCATGCTGAAGGATGTTGCAGGTAGCAGATCTCTCTCCACGGCATCTCCAGACTCAGTCACGTCTGTCACATGTGCTCAGTGTGAACCTGCTTTTATCTGTGAAGAGGACAGGGCACCAGTGGCGAATTTGCCAATCCTGGTGTTCTGTGTTGTGAATTCCGCTCTTGGGCTCCCTCCGGTGGTTGTAAGTGGCACTTTTGTGAGTTCTGCTCTTGGGCTCCCTCTTGTGGTTTCTAGTGGTATGGCTGCTCCTTGGAGTTAGCTGTCATCAGCTGCCTCCACTTATCGTCTCTTCTGCTCGGCTATTTAAGTCTGGCTCTTCCTTCAGCCAGTGCCACTTGTAAATGGTTTCTGGTTGGATTCACATCTCTTTGGAGTTCCCTGTTATCCTGACCAGTTCAGCTAAGCTAAGTTTTTGCTTGCTCTTTTCTGTCCATAGATTGTGGACTTATCCATTCTGTGCTTTCTATGTTTGTCCAGCTTATCAGTGTGAATCATTCTGTCTTGCTGGAAGCTCTGGGAGGCAGATTTGCCCTCCACACCTTTAGTCAGGTGTGGAGATTTTTTTGTAAACTCTGCGTGGATTTTTGTAGTGTTTTATACTGACCGCACAGTATTCCATCCTGTCCTATCTATTTAGCTAGACTGGCCTCCTGTGCTCATCCTGGTTTCATTCTGTGTATGTCTTTTCCCTCTCCACTCTCAGTCATTATTTGTGGGGGCTAATCTATCCTTTGGGGATTTTCTCTGAGGCAAGATAGCTTTCCTGCTTCTTTCTTTAGGGGTAGTTAGCTCTTAGGCTGTGACGAGATGCCTAGGGAGAGTTAGGAGCATTCCACGGCTACTTCTAGTGTTGTGTTGAGCTTAGGGACTGCGGTCAGTACAGTTACCACTTCATTCAGAGCTCATTCCATGTTGCTCCTAGACCATCGTATCATAACAGTTCTGTGGCAAATGCCAAGTGCCCTGCATGGTGTTAGGCTGATAGCACAACCCCCATCTGTGGACATCAGGCACTCAGACCATTCTCATGGAGTCGGTTTCTAACCATTTGTGCAGACACATGCACATATGTGGCCTGCTGGAGGTCATTTTGCAGGGCTCTGGCAGTGCTCCCCTTGTTCCTCATTGCACAAAGGCTAAGGTAGCGGTCCTGCTGCTGGGTTGTTGCCCTCCTACGGCCCCCTCCACATCTCCTGGTGTACTGGCCTGTCTCCTGGTAGAACCTCCATCCTCTGGACACTATGCTGACAGACACAGCAAACCTTCTTGCAACAGCTCGCATTGATGTGCTATCCTGGATGAGCTGCACTACCTGAGCCACTTGTGTGGGTTGTAGAGTCCGTCTCATGCTACCATGAGTGTGAAAGCACAACCAACATTCAAAAGTGACCCAAACATCAGCCAGAAAGCATTGGTACTGAGATGTGGTCTGTGGTCCCCACCCGCAGAACCACTCCTTTATTGAGGATGTCTTGATAATTGCCAATAATTTCCATCTGTTGTCTATTCCATTGGCAAAACAGCAGGTGAAATTGATTGTCAAACAGTGTTGCTTCTAAGTGGACAGTTTGATTTCACAGAAGTTTGATTTATTGGAGTTATATGCTGTTGTTTAAGTGTTCCCTCTATTTTTTTGAGCAGTGTATATATACCATATATATGAATATATATATATATATATATATATATATATATATATTTATTTATTTAAAACATTCCCTACTGTGACCAAAGCATAAAGTGAAATAAAAAGGAGCAACAAAGTTTTAGAAAACATTTAGAAGAAAATAATATGTATATATACGATATACTGCAACACTTCAGTATTGAGGTATAAAGTGAAAATAATATCTTCCTTTGGTTAGGCTTCATAGCTGTACCAAAAATGTCAATGCCAGGGCCACAGGGGGCCATGACTCCCATGGTAATGCAGTCACAACCCCATCAGCAACGAGCCACTTACATTTACCTGTCAGATATTAACAGCAGCATTAATCTGGTCACACAGCAGCGTTCAGAGCTAGATCTGACTGCTGCTCTTAGAACCAGATGCCGGCTGTATAAGACAGCCGGCACCAACCCTCTTCTCTATACACCAATATACACACTCCATGATGTCATGGGGCAAAAAATGGTTAATAATGGCTAACACCATATGTAAACTGCTATCTTACAGTCAAGGAGGTGGAAACACTGTGCCGAAAAGTCGGCCGTACCTCAAACCCACCCAATGAAATGTGATTGATGTTCCTGAGGATATGCTAAGTCATTTATGCGCTGTCCTTACAGATGACAATGAAGTCAGACATGGCAGAATAATTGCTCGGCCAACTTAACTTCTTTGTGTTGTATTTCCACATCCTTGACTAAATGATATGGGGTATCTTTTTTTACCACAGTTTGCCCGTTTACGGTAAGTAGTAAGCCTTGCTTGAAAAGAACCAGAGGAGAACTAGACAGTGGTGGTGGTCTGGGGGCAAGCAATGCATGATAGTTTCCAGTCCATGGTGATGCCCCAAGGAGCAGCTCAAGTCCGCCTTGTCCATAGCTTGCTCCTAATCACAGAAGAAACATTTCCAGAATAAGTAAAACGCATAAAGAAATAAACTTAATAAAAAAAATACAAGAAAAAGAGGCAAAAACTGATATAATAAAAGTAATTGCAATGTATACCATATTCTTTGTTGCTAAATTGAATTCTTCATGGAGTTTAGAAAGCAATTACTTGTTTTTTTGCAGGGGTATTGAGTCACACAGCTTTTTGATTTCGTTCGCAGACTGCCGATGTTTCTCCGGAATATTTCCCCCTGAACGACGATTCGTCAATACTTAGTTGTAAAATGTAAATTGTTTATACAAAGTGTAATGAGAAAAAAAAGTCCAATATGGGTGGAAGTCGGGTCTGGAAAATCCAGGGAATATATTTAATTAAATCGATTTATTCTATTCTTTTTTTTTTGCCACTTGGACTTATCATGAAATGAAGTGAACGTTATAAAGAAAGCTGAAACCTGTTAATGACCGCCAACGCAACTTTTTTGGGTACTTAGAAATAAGTTTGCTCGCCAATGGACGAAAATGTCACGAGTGTCCGCTGTATACTGTAGTTGATAACGTACTGCATAGACCACAACAGATGTTAATACCCCCATAGATGCAGCGGTCAATAGCAACTGCGGCATTTAGATGGTTAACAAAAGGAGGGAGCTCCCACTTTAACTCCATTGGTACCCCTTGACTTGAAATGCAGTGCTGATATCCATCCAATAACAACCCAAGGATAAGTATAGCTATATTGTAGTTTATTTTTTTCTTATGAATATATCAGAAATTTTATAAAAATTTGGGGAAAATTTTCAATTTTCAAACTTTGGATTTTTACAGCTCAAAGTAGATTATTTATGTATCACGTTATCTATCAAATGAGTGAAGACAACCAGAGTATTACAAGGAAAGATGCTGCATAAAATATGGACATTTTTTGCCCAATCTTTGTGTTTTTTCATTCATTTTTTTCCAGTCGTTTGAGTGAAAAATGCTGCTAAATTTCAGAAAAAATTGAAGTGCTGCAGATTTTTAAAAAAGGCTTTGAAGATTCAAATCTGCAAGGAAAAATAAAGCAGCACATGCCTGAGATTTCATCGTATCTCACTGTATGAGATCCATTGTATAAATCCATCGTATAAAACAAGGCATGAACTCAACATGTGAACAAGCCTTTATAGAAGCTTACCAGGAAAAAAAAATGGAAGAGGTCGGCTGGAAATTGACTCTTCTGGATGTCTACCAGAATTTTGTTTTGGGAATCCATTAAGTTTGACCAACAGTGGGGCCGAGATTGTCTCATGTTTACTTTCAGCATTCACTTCTAGATTTAACCTTCCTTGTCTGGATTGTGTTCTCCAAGGAGGGACAGTGATGTCACTTCTTAGTTCAGTTCATGGACTCCACTAACTTAAAGGGAATATCAGAAACAGAAATACATTTTTTTGATTCAATGATGATTTTAAAAATATAAATGGCGGCATACTTACGTTCCATCACCCCATAGATCCACCAGCTGCGGAATCCATGTCTGCTCCGTTCAGAAGTCAACACTCAACAGGACTGCCGTAGCCTGCAATTGGCTGCAGCGGTCATGTGATTAGAATAGCCCATCACTGGATGTTCCTCTGACACATGCTCTTCTAGTCACCTGACTGCTGCAGCTAATCGCAAACTGTGCTGGATCCACAAAGGTGATAGAACATGATTGAGCTTGCGTGCAACTCCATCGATGAATGCTTTCAAAATGGAAATAAAGCTTAAGACAAACAATTAACAAAAAATTCTAATATGTAGAAAAATATATAAGTGTATCTGTTAGTTACTCTGATTAAAAAAAGTCAAAGGCCCCAAATCATTAAAACTGGCCCGCCATGTCAAGCGGCAGCATGCGGTGTGAAGTTGATTCTACAAGAGGTAGCGACACGCGCACCCAGCCAGGTAGCCTTTTCTGTAGTGTTCAGGGACATGGAAGCGACCCTCAGCCTGGGAGCCTAGGGACGCTATAGACGGACGAAATACAGAATGCATTTCAGCCTACATTGCATTGTATGCTTGGAATGTAGCTTCACGGTAGGAAATGTTCCCACTGGCAAAATGTCTGCATAGAATATGAACAAAAAATCATGAATGTGTGGAAAGAGGCTTCAATCTTTAATAGTCCATTTTACACTGTTAGGACTTCCCAACTGTGCTGCCACATTCTAGCTTTAGTGTTTATTGCTAAACAGCAGATCAGGCAGATGTGAGCCATTTCTAAAGCATCTGAGCTTCCTAATAAAAATGTTACTGTAGAATACCCTTTTTCAGGGAATTTTCTATTAAGCTGACATGTCATTATTGCCAGGCTCGATTCGCATTTATAGAGTGCTCTCTATGCTGAGCACTGCTCCAGGCTTTCCTTCAAAACCTGAAAAACAGCATTCAGGTGAAACCCCTGAAGTCACTTTTCACTCCCTTTGACCTCTGTTCTGGACACTGGAGATGGAACTGAGGAGAAACGGAGTCGAACGTGATTCCATCTGCCTCTTTATGCTTAATTGCTCAGTGGGGATTCAGCTTGAATCCAATTTTTGGGGAATTTATACGGAAACCCAGATGCAAGTGCTCAGCATACAGAAATATATAAAAGTGAACCAGGCATTATAAGGATCCATTCCTGACCATCAGCAAGAAGCCTCAGTGGTTAGGACTGTTAACTGCAGCTCTGGGGTCCTGGTTCAAATTTGCACCAAGGACAACATCTGCAAGGAGTTTGTATGTTCTCCCAAGGTTTGGGTGGGTTTCCTCTGGGTTCTCAGGTTTCCTCCCACACTCCAAAGACATACCGATAGGGAATGTAGATTGTGACACCCAATGGGGACAGCAACTATGGGGTCTGTAAAGTGTTATGGAATTAGTGGCGCTATATTAGCAAGTAAAAAAACAGATTATCTAAGCCCCCAATCATCAGATGTAATTCGAGAAAAAAAGGTGTTCATTCTCCAAAAGTGCCATCGCAGGCAAAGTGAAGTGTTGCACTGTTATACCTTGAAGGAATAGCCTATCTGTGCAGTGAATGGACATGTTGGGTCCTCCAGAGTAAGACTCTCCTCATAGAAGCTCTTCACCCTATAGATTAGGACCTTGGATGATGGACTATCCCTCTTTAAACTCCTTTATAGGATGTTGGAAAATGTTAGAGTTGAGCAATAAGATTTCCAGTTCTTTATTCCAGCATCCAGTCTGGGCTTCCGGAGCATTCTTCACCTCTGCAGCCAGTGTTGGCCAGATATCTTAGGCGCTTTTGAAATTTATTTGGCCCTGTGATGTCATAATTAGAGGTAATCTAATATGCTGACTTTCGAATTTGCCAAATTGGGCAGGTTTTTCATGGAAGTTTGAGTTGCATAAAAAATATTTTGCTGTAAATTGAATGTTTTTTCATTCTAGACATCAGAATATGAAATATGTATTATGTAAAATAAAGCAAACTTAATACTCACCTCACTGCTAACCTATCCTGCCACCTTCACAGTCCATGGAACAGTCTTCAGAGTCTCTTCTTTTCTCCTTCACTGGTCATGCACATTCTCTTTGGTCTCTTCACTGTGGGCCTTGACTTCTGGCTTGACCATGAATCTGATGGTACTACATGTTCTGACGTTGAGATGAATGACATGATGTCATGAGGTCACGACATGCATTGCCAGTGGCCTAATAAGGTCCTCTCTGGGGATGCATGTTGGTGACGATGTGTGCCGCAATGGCTCATTGTGTACTGTCAACAGATTCTTGGCTGAATGGGAAGTCCTGGCGCAGAGTGGAGAAGGCCTAAGAAGATGTGGGTGATTGGGAAGGACAGCACGAAGAGGCAAAAAGGACCAGATGGTGGGCAATGGGGGTGCAGTTCAAGGTGAGTGGTGAGCTGAGCATTAATATTGTTTTAAACCTTTCGATGACCCTTTATGGTTCAGAATAGCAAATTCATGCGTAGCGAATTATAAAAAATCTCGTAAAATTTGTAAAAAATTGAAAAGATATTTTAATTCCACTCATCTGTAATCAGACACATCATTCGAGGTCTAGTCACAATGTTTCATGCAATGTCATGACAGACATTGCGCATGAGGTCATAGGACACAGTAATTCGAAGAGGCTCCAAGGGTGCCAGACCGAGGATGCCAGCTGGAAAAGTGAAGGCTGCCACAGAGGACAAGACTGGATGTCAGACCAAGACAACATGAATTTTTACTTAACCTTACCTCCAATAAAAGCTACATATGTACTTCTTAGTTTAGGGTTATCATGGTCCCGTCTACCCTCCATTGGTGGTCAGAACAAGCACCGAACAATTCTCACTATTGATCTGCTTCTCATAATGTACATTTTAGCATTTAGCCTTTTACAGGCTGATATGTGCAAAACGCAGAACAGACTAATTGTAACAGCAAATCACAGAATTATACCTGATGGAGGGTTGTCCAATAAGGGTTGTCACCTCTAATATTATCTTACTTTGCTGATTTAATATAAGTAAAAAATATACACTTCCCAGTAATCCCCCTCCATCACATTCAGAAACTGAATTTTATGGCTCCGTGGTGATAGCAGGTTATGTGTTTCATTTGACAGAAAGTATTCGGAAATTTAATTGCTTTTCTTACATTTGGTGATCGTTGCCGGAAGAATGTTGTAGTTTTCTCACTGAACTGTAGCTGAGGTTCATTGCTTTTACCTGCGCCTGTAATTTTTTTGTCTCATTTTGGTAAAATGGATGGTGCTTATAATTGTAAAGTGTTCCGAACGCCTCCGTGTCACCATCATGTATCAGGAACGATGCATTACAGAGCTAGAGAAACCAAGTTAGAAATATTAATAATGTAAATTATAAGGAATGCTGGACAAGACACAGAATCCATGAAAGAAGGGTTTTCTAATACATCAAGTTTAACCCCCTTCCTGCATTAGGATGTGAATAAATTTCCTTGGCAAGGGTCTGCAATTCTGGTGGTGTCTCAGGAGTTGAGCCCCTCCAACACACGGTAGGTGCCGGCTGTATTACATAACCAGCATCTGTGTCTTGTAGCCGTATCTGAAGGTAAACAATTGGTGGCTACAAATGGATATCCGATAGAACAGTCCAGGATACAAAGTAGACTTGATGCTGTATTATTATCAAAGCGTTTTGAAGTCTTCAGACTGTTGTTGAACATTTTAATGGCTTGTGTGCACATGACACAATTTTGGGGCATCAATGGGATATCGGGGGCTTGTTGTAGGCACACATTGCTGCAATTTTTTTGAAATTGCCATGCGTGATGTTATGATCTGTTCCAGGGTTTAATCCTGTCTGCCCTTTTTCTGGGTGGATCATGTCAAGGGTTAACTTTGCTCTGCCTCATTCTGGGTTCAGGTTTGCTATTTAGCTCCTATGCATCCTGCTGGCAGTGTCAGCTATAGCTCTGCCTTTGGCATGTGAACCTGACTCTGGTAGCTCTTGATTTGTCCTGCTGTGATCCCTGACTTGCATCGTGTGTCTGTTTACTCCCTCTGTCTGCCCTTTACCCAGAATTTCCCTGTTTGTCTGTTTGATTCTCTGGTTTCTGACTTGGCTTGTATTCGGACTCGCTTCTGCCTTCTGACTTTGTCTTATCCGCTTCTGACTGTTGCTGAACCTCCTGGCTTGTTCCTGACCTTGTATACCGCTGATCCCTTTGGTACTTCTGCTTCTGATTGTTTTTTGACTCGGCTTGTCTGACCACTCGCTCACCACTTGGCGGCGCCTGTGCTGCTGCTCTGTGGTGCTTCTCTGTGTATGCAGTGTCACTTCCCTCTCAAGCTCCCTCTGGTGGAGTTTGCGCTATACTGCACTACAGCAGCATGACAGGTGGAACTCACAGGATACTGAGATATTTATTGCATACAATAATACTCTGTTATTGCAGTATAGAGTACAAGCGATTAAACAACTGCAGCTCCCAAAACGAACTATAAAAAATTAAAATATATATATATATATATATGAAAATTCAAATCAACAGATGCACTATTTCTGGGGTGGCTGAAGGCTGGTCTTATTAGACTGGGAAAGAGTCAATATGCACGGAACTTCCCAGCCTATTAATATCAGCCCACAGCTGTCTGCTTTGACTTAGCTGGTAATTAAAAATAGGAAGGACCCTTCATTTTTAATGGTCCACCATTTTTAATAGCCACCAAAGGCAAAGAAGACAGCTAGGACAAATATTAATAGGTTGAGAATATCCATGGATATTTGTCCCTTCCCAGAACAATAACAAAAAAACTACTTGGGGTCCCCCCTATATTTGAAAACCAGCCAAAGTAATGCAGACAGCTGGTGTCTAGTATTCTCTGACTGGGAAGGTCCATGGATATTTGGCCCTCTTCAGCCTAAAAATAGCAGCCCGCAGCCCCCCCCCAGAAAAAACTTATCCATTAGATGCGCCAATTCTGCTGCTTTGCCTTACTTTTCCCACTTGTCCTGGTGCTCTGGCAAGAAGGGTAATATTTTGGGGTTGATTTCAGCTGTGTAATGTCCACTGACATCAAGCCCAGAGGGTAGTAAAGGGACGGTGTCTATCAGACAATCTCTAACCTGGTAAGTGTCAGCGACAGGCAGGAGTGTGAGAATTTCGGTAACTGTTACTGACCGTGAGTTACTCTATTGAGCCTCATTCTCAGAGCAAGACTCCATAGGGTTACTCGTGGTGAGCGACAAACAGTAGTGTGAGAATTTCCATGCCTGCTGCTGACCAAGAGTGAACTATGAAGTCCTGTTCTGAATACTTTCTCACAACGAGACTCCATAGGATTCGATGGGACTTTACACTATTGGATTGCCATTAAAATTGCTTGGATTTATATTTAATTAATAAATGGGTAAATGAGAGAGTGTGGGGGAGTCTTTATTTAAAGAAAATATTTTTTTCTGTATTTTTTTAACTATTCAATTACCAGCTTAGTAATGGGGCTTGATGCTAATGGACGATACACAGCTGACATCAACCCCAAAATATTATACTGCTTGCCAATGCACCAGGGCAAGCAAGAATAGCCGGGTAAAGCGATAGAATTGGCACATCTAATGGATGCGCCTTTTCTGGGGCGGCTGTGAGCTGCTGTTTTTAGGCTACAGAAGGCCAAACAATCATGTACCTTCCCGGCATGGAAATAACAGCCAGCAGCTGTCTGCTTTACCTGTGCTTGTTATTCCATCTAGAGGCTCCCATACACCTTAGACTAAAGTTAACCAAACACGTTGATATCGACAACTTCAGTATGTATATAGGGGCCTCCAAAAATAATCAATTGGGGAGATGAGGATCTCATATGCCTGATCTCAGACCTGCCAATCCTTTTGTTCTCTAGAGATAAGCCACCACCGCAGATATCTAGCCGAGGCTCTCATAGGTATCACATGAACGCTCGGCAGAGCAAGTGCTCCTGTGTGTGGGATAGTTGGGCAAGAAAGCGGCTGGCTAATCGATCCACTGAACAATTGTTTGGCCAACATCTAGCTAACATGTACGGAGGCTTGGGACAAGGCAACTTAGTATCGGCATCATCAGAGGAGTGCAGGGGCAATATTCCAGTGATCAAGACAACTTCACTCCTTTCCTAGGAAACCAGCCTCCTTTGAGAGACTGCAGAGGTAGCCATCAGCCTAGTCAAAAAGCAGGAAACAATGGCATTATAAATCCTTCTATTCTTGAGAAAGGAGAATATTTTTAATAAGAAATAAATTGTAAAGTTGCATGCTTTTACAAGCATTTTGCAATTGTAACCATTTCTCATGCTGAGAAAACCCCTTTAAATAGTACGTTTATGTTTGACTATATTGGATATTATCATAGTAGTCTTTATTTGGTTCAGTTCCAGCACTAATAGTCATAATAAGGCATTGCACCCTTAAGGAATTTTATAATTTATCCATTATTAATTATTTATTTGTTTCATGACAGCACTAGGATGAAACTTGCTTGACAAGACATCGAAGGAGGAAAAAAAAACTTCATAAATATTAAAAAGGTCAAAAAACAATGATTTTATTGATCAGAAAAAAAATGGATAATAAAATTTTAGATGCTCAGCTACTTTAAAGTGACATTTTTGGTAATTTGATCGGGCAGGATTTCTCCCATTGCCATTCCTCTGTATTTTGCTGTTGCTTTTAAGCTTTGCGCTTTACGCCTTTTATATTTCCTTCTGATCCCGGCTGGAGTTATGTCTATTTTAACATTTCCACGGAATAGAGAATCTGAGATTAATTCATCTTGTTTACAAATGTTTTAAATATATGGGTTTGGGAATGTGGGAGCGAGTTTCTGGAAACAAAGGGTAAACATGAAAGAAATTCAAAGAGATAAGCAAAGAAATTGACTTAAGGCATTATTGGAAACCTAGGGAGAGTAAAAAAACATAAGGAAGGCATGGAGGATTGACACTGGGCTTGACTAAGAGGTATTGATTTCCTTTTCAACATTCGCATTAGTCTATACAGGTACCTAGATGTCTCCAGAAAAAAACTACAACTTCCATATTTAATAATTGTTAGATCTAAATTCTCCTTTCTATTTTGGAATAGGAGAGAAGCTTTGTTTATATTAAAAAAGAAATAGAAATACAGTAAATAAATTAGAAATCTTACCTATATTTTTACAAAGGTCCATCAAGCCTAACATTGGACTCAAATTTAAAAAAAACTGACCGTCACATCCAAACATAGACTAAGTGTGAACAGGTGCTGAACCTAGTCACCAACTCATATACACTCAAACAAAAAAGGCAGCCGCACTGTAGCGCCAAAACTTGCAAACATGAAAAATGAAAATTGAATTGCATTACTGCACTAGAAATATGAAAAATTGAGAAAGTGTAGCGCATAAATTGGCCAATTCATGTGTACCTCGTAGATTTAAGGTCTGTAGACTGGCTAGGCCACTCCATGATCTAAATGTTCTTCTTTTTGAGCCACTCCTTTGTTGCCTTGGCTGTATGTTTTGGGTCATTGCCTTGCTGGAAGATCCAGGCACGACCCATTTTGAATTTCCTGGAGGAGGGAAGGAGGTTGTCACTCATGATATTACGGTACATGGCTCCATCTATTCTCCCATTGATGCGGTGAAGTAGTCCAGTGCCTTTAGCAGAGAAACACCCCCAAAACATACTGTTTCCACCTCCATTGTTGACAGTAGGGACGGTGTTCTTTGGGTCAAAGGCAGCATTTCTCTTCCTCCAAACACGGCGAGTTGAGTTAATGGGAAGACTTTAATTTTTGTCTCATCTGACCAAAGCATTTTCTTCCAATCACTCACAAAATCATCCAATTGTTCATTGGCAAATTTTAGATGGGCCTGCACACGTGACTTCTTGGGAAGGGGGATCTTGCGTGCACTGCGGGATTTTAAACCTTTACAGCGTAATGTGTTACCAATGTTTTTCTTGGAGACTGTGATCCCAGCTGCCTTGAGTTCATTAACAAGTTCCCCCCGTGTAATTTTAGGCTAATATCTCACCTTCCTCATGATCAAGGAACCCCACAAGATGAGATTTTGCATCTTGCCCCAGATTTATGTCAATTGACAGTCATTTTGCATTTCTTCCATTTTCTTACTATTGCACCAACAGTTGTCTCCTTCTCACACAGCATCTCACTTATGGTTTTGTAGCTGGACCACACAATTAGCAGAAAGGATTTAGATGCTGAAATGTGGACTGGTGGCTGGACCACACTATTAGTAGAAAAGATTTAGATGCTGATATGTGGACTGGTGGCTGGACCACACAATTAGTACAAAGGATTTAGATCCTGATATGTGGACTGGAGGCTGAACCTCACAATTATCATGGAGATCGATGGAAGTGGAGATTGGTTGCTGTTGCACAGAATCGGCAGCACTATGGATTTATATGCTGGAAGGTCACTTTGAAACAGCATCCTATCTAGCTGAAGTAGCTGACATAAACTGCCTAGGTAACTGTCTACAGCAGCAGCAGTCTCACTATGCTGTTACATTAATAAAATGATGCCAAAGCCACATGTCCACTTTTTATATGGAGAGGGACATGTGACTTCGGCAGCCAATGACACAAGCCCTTCTGTCTGGACAGTGTGGATGGTTTCTGCAACCTGATAGGCTGTCGGTATCTCCACAAATTAAGTTAATAAAAAAAATGAATAAACGTACCCCACTCCTCTGACCTCCGCCCACCAAGGCTAGGATAGTGGTGCTTTATGATAAGCGAGGGGACGTCTTTGGTAAGTGAAGGGCCCTTACCAATGACATCCCCTCGCTTATCATAAAGCACCACTATCCTAGCCAAAGTCCTAACAAAAGCATTAGTGGAACCTTGATTATTTGCCGAACTTTGGCAGAATTTTGCAGATTTGATCATTTCAGGAAAATGCTCGGGAATCCAAACATGAATCCGAATGTTCAAGGTACATGCCTAATTTGAGATTGGCGATTCGCTCATCTCTAATTCTCACCAATTCTTGCTGAAGATTTTTTGGAGTCATGGAAGAGATTGCAACCACCAACCTCCTCTGGTGACAGCTTCCTTTTTCTGCCATGTTCAGCTTCCTTTAACTTTGAACTTGTGAACTCTGCTCCGATTTGCGTCTCTAGGAATATTCAACTCTTTTTTTTAATTCTTGTCCTTATTTGTATAAGGAAATGATCTGTTCTTTTAACTGCACTATGTATTTCTTCCTGCTTAATATGGTGCAAATATGCAACAGTCTTGCCCGGACACACATTCGGCGTTATCGATCAACCTGAATTAATTGTAAAATTGTATGCAAATTTGTAGAAGCATGAAAAATTTATGACCAATTAATTGCGAAAACAACAGAAGACAATCAATAATCACCTCCCAATAAACTATAACATGTTAATAATTATATGTTGTCAAGCTCTTTACTAAGTCTGACTTATAATAATATCACAGAGAATGAAAGAACTTTTTATTATTCCTCTATTATTCCAAACAATAACTAACCTGGAGGGCAAGTGAACACGAAAAGAGAGAGCAAGTCCTCAGTGCATTCTCCGGATCTTCAGATTGTTGTTTTCATGTTCAGAATCCTGCAGAGTATTTTGTTCTGTTGAGTGCATCGTTGGGTTTTGTGCTTCACTTTTATTCTGTGCTTACGCCTCTATAATTGAGATAACACTTGTCTTCTAAAATACACCTAGATTTTCTTTGGTTTCCTTTGTTCCTGGGATGTTTCAAACCAGAACCCATACTGTCTGGTAGGTGTCGAGGAAAATGCCTGAACAATTACATTGTCAATCGAAACCCGGGAGTTGGCTGAGCTCGTACTGTACAGCTCTATTCACAAATACCTAACAATGCTGGTTAATAAAATATTCTGCACTTAGTCATTATCTTCTTTGCCTCCAATCGTAGACGATGTTTGTACTGTTTTACTCTGCATGTTCGACTCTGGTTTCTGTTTTTCTCTGGAAATAGAATATTAAATACAAATTCCCCGTGTTATATTCTTCTTTCTCAGAATGGAAATTTGACAGCAAAAAAAAAAACTAACAGACAAAAAAATCTCTACATGACCAGTGTGAGACTAAAATTACTTGTGCCCATTAAGAGATGACTTCTGAATATATTTGCTCATCTGTACTCCCACTGACTCCAATGGAGTTTGGCTATGTTTGGCCTATATTGCAAATACGGCGATCGTAATCCGAACCGAATATTGAAATATTCGCTCGTCTCTAGTGGCCGACACTCCCCACAGATGACACATCATCTATAAGCTCTAAAAGGTTTTTAAGGATCAAAAGACACTCCGATGTATTTTTGACAACTTTTGGATATTCATTGGTGGTAGAGTTATGAGTCTATCACGTATAAATAAACCTACTTTGCAGACCAGGCACCTTTTAAGCCCATTTTCTATCACTGTTGATGCTTTTTGATGGCCATGCCCCTTTTACTGTCTCCTCCATGCATCTAGAATGTGGGTCTGGATGCCCGACCACACCTATAAAGCCTTCTGGAAGTTCTGCTTTCCAGGAGGCTTTGGTAGAATACAAATTTTCCAACTGTTCTAGGAGGTCTCCACTTCTTTCAGAAGCCTCCTGAGCTTTCTGGGAGAATTGGTTCTAATACCAAGAATTTGTTTACAAAGTCATTCAATTCCTAGAAGACTTGTTGCCTTCCTTAAAAATCATGGAGGTCATACAAAGTACTAGATATAGTCGTTTTTCGATGATGAGGGGTGTACTCATTTTTGCATCAAGTAATTTGGGTAAAACTAAAGATTTTGTTTTGAAAGTTATATTATTAACCTTACTTTCATGTTATAGGTTAAAAATGTTCTAGGTAACTCAGTCTTGTCCAAATTTTGGAAATTGTTCTTTTGTTCGGTGAGATATTAATTAAAATTCTACTCTTCAAAGGGGGTGTATTAATTTATACTGAGTACTATATGCTACCTTTCAATTGATCTGAAGCCCCCATTATTATCGTCACATCATGACACTGCCCCTACCATGGACAGCCTTGCCCTCACTAACATCAACCTTAGTGATTACTTTCCTCAACAAGGTCAACTGGTTGTTCCACCACTGTTCCCATTATGCAATCATTCATCAGCTACTAGAGATGAGTTAATCAATTTAATGCAAAATCATGTGAAATTTTTAGGAATTTGCTGAACTTGACAAAATCAAACTATTCATGATTCTACAATTGTGTAAATCGGCAAAAAATTCACACCATCGTTTTGCACATTGAAAAGATTGCACCAGCCAGAGAAAGCTCACAAGACCGCAGGCTGGGTGGACTTCCCACAATGCCTTTCAGCTATCACATGGCACAGCATAACCAATAAGAATATACTCTCTTAGCCAGTTTCAAAGCTGAGGCATGGAATGCAGTAGCCATATTGTGGTGAATACGGACAGTGACAAAACGTCACAGCTCACAGCTCAACAATAGAGATGGAAGATAAATCTATAGAACACTGAAACAACTGTACAGATAATGCATGATGGCACTGCAGTGAAGAACGGTCACCATTTGTTTAGCCATAGCCAGATGTGTTGAAGTCACTTGACCTTCATTAGGACTGTATTTCCATTAAAGAAGTTGAAGGTGGTTCGATAAAGCCCATGGAGATCTCACAGTGTTAAAAACGTCTTTCCAGGACAATTGAAGTACTTGCAATTTACCGCAAATGTCATATTTTTGAAAAATTTGGTGAAGCTGGTAAACTTGAATTTCAGAATATTTGTTCATCTCTATTCGCTATCCTACCATTTTTCTACATTTTCTAATACCAAGCTATAGACGAATTCATTTACATTGACCATTTTGCCCATTTTCTCAGCACTTGTGTAAATTAATCCCTACCTTAATTATGTGATGGCTTTACAGTGAATTTACTGCATTGATTAGGACGTGACAATCCATTCTATCTGAAAGGGAATGACCATGTAGCACTCTTTACGTCCTTATATTATCCTGTGCTTATATTTATTCTTATTCTTTAGGGACAATCACTCAAAGTCTCATCAACTCCATAACTTCCCATTTCCCGTTTCATGATGAGCTTACTTGCCTCCAAGGTCAATATAAACACTGAACTAAAGGACTTGTTCTACACGGGATTCGACAATACGATATCCAGGTTAATTATACAAAAAGAAATGATACAGATGAGTGAAACTAATGAAAGCAATTCACCAGATATGCTCAACTTTGGTTGTAAATTTTAATTTGTGTTTAATTTATTTGACACAAATTGACATGCTGATGAGAACTGTTATGCTCTGAAGGTCTCTCCAGAACACAGGGGATTATAAATATATATATATTATACTTACTTTGCACTTTGCCTGTTCTGGTGTCAGTGTTTCCTTATGAGGAACCCAAGATAGGGTGTGGTTTTTTTATGTAAAATGAATCAAGCATGCTGCCATTTTGTTTAATTTGAGTGAAGGGAATTGCAAAAAAAAGCCAATTGGACAATTCTAATCTTTTTGTAAAATTGAAACAGATTCGATTTGCCTCAAATTTATTTGTTCAATCAACAAGAAAATCCTTTGTGCTCTGTCAGCCAAGGAAAAGATTTATTTCTTCTCTTGTCACAGCCCTTCTCTGACAGCTCACCTCTGTGTACTTACACTTCAGCTCCTCTGTCAGTTGAGACACAGATTTCGAGAGCGGTTTTTATTTAGATTGCAGCCCATACAATCATAGAATATTTGAGTTGGAAGGGAGCTCAAGGGTCATCATGTCCAAATCCCTGATTAATGCAGCAAAAGATTCACTAAACCATCTCACACAGATGACTGTCCAGCCTCTGTTTGAAGACTTCCATTGAAGGAGAACTCACCACCTCTCGTGGTTTGTTCCACTCACTGATCGCTCGCACTGTCAAAAAGTTTTTTCTAATATGTAATCTGTATCTTCTCCCTTTCAGTTTCATCCCATTGCTTCTCGTGTTTCCATGTGCAAATGAGAATAATGATGATCCCTCTACACTGTGACAGCCCTTCAGATATTTGTAGACAGCAGAGATGGGCAGAATGCTGGATATCCGGCCGGTTCAGACAAACCGTTTCAAAAAGTTTGGGTTCATTTACCAGAACAGTACTCGAACTTGGACCCCACTCACTTGAATGGGGGGCCCGAACATCCAGTGTTTGCCACGCTGTCATATTCATGACTGATTATAGAACCAGAAACACATGGGCTACTTGCACATTGAACAAGTCTGTAGGAACCTGTTCACACCACCAAGAAACTTGAAGACACAAAAAAGCACAGTGACGTCAAAAATACTCGTAAAAAAAATCACAGTAATAAGCAAGTGCTAGTCAAAAGATGGAAAAAACAGGGTATTTAGTTGATACTTTTTTTGCAAAAAAAATGTATACTAAGCTGCTCCACCCATCGTCAAGGTATACCCCTATAGAGCAGTCCTATCTAATGTATATAATCCCTATCTGATGTATTTAAAAACCTGATCATCTGTATAGTACCTGTATAAGCAGGGTTCAGAGAGGGAATATCCATGTGGACATGCTGGATGGAACAGCTTTGATGCAAATGACCCATAAGGTCATTTCATATTCATGACTGATACCTTCTTCTCAAGGAGACAGAAACTGTAAGCAATTCATATTGTCTATATGCCATGATAGGACATATATGAGAGGCTTGTTTTCATGAGATAACCTCGTTAATTCATAGTTATTGCAAACTATGCATGATTACACTATTGCTCCATAATAGCTTACCTTTAAACAGCAAGTAAACTTTTTTTTTTATAATTTTGTCCTGCATAGAAAGGTATTATACTTTGGAAATCACTTTATTAGGGTATTTGCCTTTATTCCTGTAAAACATGCATATCAATGGCCCCTAAATCTCTGCTTTTCTCCGGTCTTCAATTGCATTGATTATCAGCTTGTACTCATTTTGCAAATATATTTTTTCTGGTTAGTCAATAAAGCTATCACTCCGAGAATACTTTTGTCATTTTTAGGCATAAAAATTCACCTCCAGCTCCTGGGATAAAATTTCCAAATTTCTTTATTCGAAAAAATATTAAAATTCCATTGAGGATTCCGGGATAGAAAAACATCAGACAGATGAAAGAGCGACGCGTTTCGATCAACACAGTGATCTTTGTCAAAGCTTTGTAAAAGTATTTACATTAAAAAGTTGAAAAAATGTATTTAACAAATCAACGTGTGCACAACCTGAGAAGGTGCACGGGTAGGTTCCCAAACCGTAATCACAAATAATACAAAAACCCGGCACTCAACTTTGTAGTAAGAAGGAATGGATAATTTATTATATCCCAAGACAGTAAACGTTTCGGTCACAAAAGGGGACCTTCATCAGTAATTGTAAAGCGTACATATACCAAAATCAATTACATAGTCAGGATAACAGGGAAAACAAAGAAAAATTATAAACATAACCAAAGTATATACAAAACATATACAAAATCTTGTGCATATGTTTATGGCAGCAAAAGCGTAGTGTGGGTAGTGCTGGTGCTGAAGAGAAACGCTTACAGTGGCGCAGTAATTGTAGATAAGTGGAAGGCTACATTCCGTAAACTGGGATAAAGGGTGAATACAGGTGGCTATATAGCCTGCCTAAGGGTAAAATGCAAGGGCTAGTAAGGATGTGGATCAGGGTAATGTGGTGAATAGAGAAGCGCAGATTGGTGAGAACCTACCAAAATTGCCTCAAGTGTCACACTGGATACCATAAGAAGAGAGATTTCAGCCTGGGGGAAGTAAAAATCGATGTCACGGTCCCTGGTGTGGGAGTATACACGGTCCCTGGTATGGGAGTATACACGGTCAGCCGGTTGAGAAGACCAGGGGTGCCCAAAGTTATACATGTCACTGTACATCATTCTGCTCAGTTTCTCCTTCTCCATACCATGATGTTCACAGATCGGACCACTTCTACGATTTGACAGGTTTTCTTTAAACAGTAGTGATTATCTATTTTGTTATTTAATCTGAAAGCAATATGACTGAAGGCAAGCGACCCCGATTGCAGAGATGTATCTCTTAATAGGCTGTGTTGCAGTTTCAGTAGCGTCAGTGCTTTATCAGCAGAAGATTACCACTTCAGGACTAGGTCTCATGTGCAGACCAGTCATTTCAATCTATATAACCCCACCCCCATCACTGATTGGCTGACTATATAAAGTGTATACAGGAAGCTGCCAGTCAGGGGGTGTGGGTGGGGTTATACACAGCTCAGCAGTCATAGCGCTGATGAAACAGGGATTCTATCAAAACTGCACCAAGCAGCCCAGTAAGTGACACATTGCTGGGATCAGAGTCTCTGCCTCTGCATCATTCTGCTATTAGCTTCTATAGAAAAACCTGTTAACAGATTACTTTTATTAATAATAATAATAATAATGATAATAATAATAATCTTCATACAGCACTAACATATTCCACAGCGCTTTACAGTTTGCACACATTATCATCGCTGTCCCCATTGGGGCTCACAATCTATAGTCCCTATCAGTTTGTCTTTGGAATGTGGGAGGAAATTGGAGAACCCGGAGGAAACCCACAGAAACATGGGGAGAACATACAAACTCCTTGTAGATGTTGTCCAAGGTGGGATTGGAACCCAGGACCCCAGCACTACAAGGCTGCTGTGCTAACCACTGAGCAATCGTGCTGGCCCAAAGCAGTTGATCTCCAACCTATAGGGAAGCCGGACAGTAAGTGTTCATCACCACAGGGATAACTAAGCATTACAATTCCCATTGTCTGTGGAATACAAGTCAGGTCCTCTAGAGCAGTCTCCACTGTGGCCAAGAGATGAGGACCCAGAACGGGAACACCCTCCACTATTAACTATTAGGATTTTGTGAAAATAGCTTTCTAAATTAGACAAAAAAGTTTAATGTTATTCCATCTCTAACTAGGGCAGTAAAATCTGCTTTGTCACCCACCTGCTTTCCGTAATCCTTGGTTGCTACCCCATTCCCTCCTTGGATGGGCATTTCCAGTTCAGTGCCATGCTGAAATTCTTCTGTAGGACACATGGTCTTGCTCGTCAGGCTAAAAGTCCTGTGTAGTAGCGCAATTGTGGTAAAGATTTGTGCTCCTTTCCCTTTCTGCCAATTTAGTCAGTTATTCCAACTTCTCATAATACATTTTCAACATCTTATTGTGACCGGTTAGCAAATGTTCAAGAGGCTGAAAATCATGTTTACAACCACTGGGTGGCCAAATGCAGACACTTATAGCATAAACATCTCCCCACTAGTGTTGAGCATTCCGATACTGCAATATCAGGTATCAGCCGATATTCGCTGTATCGGAGTTCCGATACTGAGTTCCAATACTTTACAATATCGAATACCGGAATCGGAAGTTCCCATAATGCAATGAGCCAGTTTATTCTATTCAGCCAATGAGGATCCTAAGAAGTGTGGGCACATCCTGTTAGGCATGTTAGCCATGTTAACTAATGGCATGGCTGTGATTGGCTGCTCAAATGATGTCATTATGGAGTGAGTGTGGGCGGTACGTGGGTGGAGACTGCGTGTCTGTGTGTGCAGGCGGGGTCTGTACGGGCCTCTCGGGGGTCTGTGAGGGCCTGCTGGTGGTCTGTACGGGCCTCTCGGGGGTCTGTGCAGGCCTGCCGGGGGTCTGTACGGGCCTCTCGGGGGTCTGTGTGGGCCTGCCAGGGGTCTGTATGGGCCTCACAGGGGTCTGAGCGGGCCTGCTGGGGGTCTTTTTGTCCCCCTATCCATAGATAGGCCAATGTTGATAAATGAACATAAGGAAAAAAATGGAAAAAAAAACGGCATGTGCTGCCGCGCAATTTTCTGCGCCAGAGGGGGAAAGCCCCCAAGAGGCCTGCACAGACCCCTGACAGGCCTGGACAGACCCCCGAGAGGCCCATACAGACCCCCGACAGCCCGCATAGACCCCTGGCAGCCTGCACAGACCCCCAACAGGCCAGTACAGACCCCCGGCAGCCCGCACAGACCCCCGGCAGCCGACATGGACCCCTGAGAGGCCCGTACAGACCCCCGGCAGGCCCACACAGAACCCCAAGAGGCCCATACAAGCCCCAGCAGTCCTGCAAAGACCCCTGAGAGGCCCATACAGACCCCTTGGTAGGCCCACACAGACCCCCGAAAGGCCCGTACAAACCCCCGGCAGGCCCACACAGACCCGCAAGATTCCCATAAGGCCCCGGCTGGACCGCACAGACCCCCGAGAGGCCCGTACAGACCCCAGCAGGCACGTACAGACCCCCGCGAAGCCCATACAGACCCCGCCCGCACACACAGACATGCACAGTCTCCGCCCACACACCACCCACACTCTTCCTCCCTCCCAAACTGGATGTGCAAGGAAAGAAAGGATTTATTTTCATTCCGATATTTGTGTCCCGTTGACTTGCATTGGTTTCCTGTATCAGAATCGGCGATACCCGATATTTTTGGGGTATCGGTCCAATCCAATCAGATCCGATATTTCCCGATATCGGATGGTATCGGTCAACACTATCTCCCCCCCCCCCTTTTTTTTTTTAATCTGGTCTTAGTTTTTAAAAATTTGTTATCTTGGAACATATCAAGGTAGGTACTGTATGTAATAAGATTGTTCGGAATTATAATCTCTAGTGGAGACTACTATATCTAAAGTAGAAAGTTCTGGTATTCTTCAAAAGTCAACTATTTAAAAAGTTTTTTTCTTTTACTAATCATACTATTTCCGAGATGAAAGTTTTAGCAAGATCAGTAATTCCCTTCTATTCCTGAAGCATCTGAAATAGATAGAAAAAAAATATCATCACCATTTTTACAGAATTAGGACAATTGTGTGATTAACCAGATGTATTAAAAAAACTAAAAAAATAGAATTAAAAAAATCTGAACTAAAAATTTAGCAAATAAAAATTTGCCTTAATAAATTAATATACTAAAATTAATATTTAATAAATTAAATATTAGATAAATATAAATAAATGAAATTGAATTTTTGCAAACAAAATTAAAATGGAACTCAATAAATTAAATTGCAAATATGTTTAATTTTTTTCTCTTTTGCTTCATTACTTTTTCATTTTCTAATTCTTATGTATTCTTCTTTTTAGAATTTCAGTCTTTCAGTAATTGTATTTGTTTTTATTTTGCTGCTTTTCTCTTTTTTGTTTTCTATTAGTATCTTTTTCATTGCCAATATGGCTTTAGCTTCTTCCATCTTCTCTCGTAAATACGTTTTATACTTTCCGTCCTATTGCAGACAGTGGACAGGAAATTATATACAGTATGTTTTGTTTAGCTGGATTACCCTTTTATTAGCTCATGACAAGACTTTTTTTTTTGTTTGCAGGATGTTTAAGTGTTTTTTTTTTCTGTCTTTTATCGTCAGTATTCTCCATCATCCCGGTCCTTGTTGCTTAGCAAAACATAAATATAAGCCCTAATCCTTTAAAGAAGCAGAAGTGTCAGCCTCTGGAATAGATAAAACTAATTTATGGCTCGCGAGTATGGAAAGCCTGTTTGTCGAGTTCTGCATAATTAGAAACACTTATATTATTTACTTAAACAATTACGCCTGAACAATGGAGCTCATTTGAGGAACAAATTAATTTTCTAGAAACGGCGACCTTCCTCGTGTGTACAGTATGTAAACCCTCTAAATCCACCCTCAGAAAGGATGCCAGATGGTGCAATTTCTATTTTATAGAATGTCTTTCAGCTGTGATTGAGAATGACTTTATTACCCATTATGTTCCATACAATATTATCTGAATTATCGAAAAACAGACGACGACTGGAAGTCACTGAAAACTCACAGAGGGGAATTTGTGGAAGTATTAATCATTCCTGGATGCTAATGGGTCATTTCTTGTTCACCGGATGGACAATATTTCACGTTCGGAGGATTTTATATATAAATTTGATCAGAAAATACTGCGACGAGGGACAAGAAAATCTTTGCACATTTAGATTCTTGGTTTAGGTTTATTATTTGAAGGGTAAATCAACAGCTATTTACAGAAAAAACTCCTCAGTGGTTAGCATTGTTGCTTTGTAGCGCTGGGGTCCTGGATTTAAATCCCACCAAGGAGAACCTCCGAAAAGAGTTTGTATGTTCTGCCCGTGTTTGCGTGGGTTTCATCTGCGCACCACAGTTTCCTTCCAAAGGCAAACTGATAGGACAGTTAGACTGTGAACCCCAATGGGGTGAAGGGCTGTGGAAAATAAAAGGTGCTATATAAGCGTAAAATAAATAAATATATGTATGGAATGCATGTATGGAAAATATACAGCAATACATGTCAAGGCAAGACAGGGTTAAGTTTTGTTTGAGGCTGGTCTAGGGACAGGATCTGCTTAAAGTCGGTCTAGGTGCAGGTTTCTATATATATAATTGCCTAAGGGTTTTTCCGTCTGTCTGTCTGCCTGTCTTTCTGTCTGTCTGTCTGTCCTGGAAATCCCGCGTCTCTGATTGGTTGAGGCCGCCAGGCCTCGACCAATCAGAGACGGGCACAGTCTGCCGCGAATTCGCCTCGACCAATCAGCGACGGGCACAGTATAGACGTAGATGTCATAATGGTTGCCATGGCGACGATGATGTCATAAAGGTTGCCTCGACCAATCAGCGACGGGCACAGTCTGCCGCGAATTCTGGAATCATCATTGTCCATATACTACGGAGACATGCATATTCTAGAATACCCGATGCGTTAGAATCGGGCCACAATCTAGTTATATAATATTTCTCTATGGTTAGGTTCTGTATGAGGCTCGTATATGGTAAAGCTCTTTATGAGTCAGATTTAGGGGCAGGTTCTGTAGGTTTTGGCATAGAGTCTCATCGTTGGAGGCTGGTCTAGGGACAGGATCTGCTTAAAGTTGGTCTAGGTGCTGGTTTTATATAAGATTTCTCTATGGTTAGGTTCTGTATAAGGTAAGTTTATGGTGAGGTTCTGTATGAGTCAGATTTAGGGGCAGGTTCTGTAGGTTTTGGCCTAGAGTCTCATCGTTGGAGGCTGGTCTAGGGACAGGATCTGCTTAAAGTTGGTCTAGGTGCTGGTTTTAAATAAGATTTCTCTATGGTTAGGTTCTGTATAAGGTAAGTTTATGGTGAGGTTCTGTATGAGTCAGATTTAGGGGCAGGTTCTGTAGGTTTTGGCCTAGAGTCTCATCGTTGGAGGCTGGTCTAGGGACAGGATCTGCTTAAAGTTGTTCTAGGTGCTGGTTTTATATAAGATTTCTCTATGGTTAGTTTCTGTATGAGGCTTGTCTATGGTAAAGCTCTTTATGAGTCAGATTTAGGGGCAGGTTCTGTAGGTTTTGGCCTAGAGTCTCATCGTTGGAGGCTGGTCTAGGGACAGGATCTGCTTAAAGTCGGTCTAGGTGCTGGTTTTATATAAGATTTCTCTATGGTTAGGTTCTGTATAAGGTAAGTTTATGGTGAGGTTCTGTATGAGTCAGATTTAGGGGCAGGTTCTGTAGGTTTTGGCCTAGAGTCTCATCGTTGGAGGCTGGTCTAGGGACAGGATCTGCTTAAAGTTGTTCTAGGTGCTGGTTTTATATAAGATTTCTCTATGGTTAGGTTCTGTATGAGGCTTGTCTATGGTAAAGCTCTTTATGAGTCAGATTTAGGGGCAGGTTCTGTAGGTTTTGGCCTAGAGTCTCATCGTTGGAGGCTGGTCTAGGGACAGGATCTGCTTAAAGTCGGTCTAGGTGCTGGTTTTATATAAGATTTCTCTATGGTTAGGTTCTGTATAAGGTAAGTTTATGGTGAGGTTCTGTATGAGTCAGATTTAGGGGCAGGTTCTGTAGGTTTTGGCCTAGAGTCTCATCGTTGGAGGCTGGTCTAGGGACAGGATCTGCTTAAAGTTGGTCTAGGTGCTGGTTTTAAATAAGATTTCTCTATGGTTAGGTTCTGTATAAGGTAAGTTTATGGTGAGGTTCTGTATGAGTCAGATTTAGGGGCAGGTTCTGTAGGTTTTGGCCTAGAGTCTCATCGTTGGAGGCTGGTCTAGGGACAGGATCTGCTTAAAGTCGGTCTAGGTGCTGGTTTTATATAAGATTTCTCTATGGTTAGGTTCTGTATGAGGCTTGTCTATGGTAAAGCTCTTTATGAGTCAGATTTAGGGGCAGGTTCTGTAGGTTTTGGCCTAGAGTCTCATCGTTGGAGGCTGGTCTAGGGACAGGATCTGCTTAAAGTCGGTCTAGGTGCTGGTTTTATATAAGATTTCTCTATGGTTAGGTTCTGTATAAGGTAAGTTTATGGTGAGGTTCTGTATGAGTCAGATTTAGGGGCAGGTTCTGTAGGTTTTGGCCTAGAGTCTCATCGTTGGAGGCTGGTCTAGGGACAGGATCTGCTTAAAGTTGGTCTAGGTGCTGGTTTTAAATAAGATTTCTCTATGGTTAGGTTCTGTATAAGGTAAGTTTATGGTGAGGTTCTGTATGAGTCAGATTTAGGGGCAGGTTCTGTAGGTTTTGGCCTAGAGTCTCATCGTTGGAGGCTGGTCTAGGGACAGGATCTGCTTAAAGTCGGTCTAGGTGCTGGTTTTATATAAGATTTCTCTATGGTTAGGTTCTGTATGAGGCTTGTCTATGGTAAAGCTCTTTATGAGTCAGATTTAGGGGCAGGTTCTGTAGGTTTTGGCCTAGAGTCTCATCGTTGGAGGCTGGTCTAGGGACAGGATCTGCTTAAAGTCGGTCTAGGTGCTGGTTTTATATAAGATTTCTCTATGGTTAGGTTCTGTATAAGGTAAGTTTATGGTGAGGTTCTGTATGAGTCAGATTTAGGGGCAGGTTCTGTAGGTTTTGGCCTAGAGTCTCATCGTTGGAGGCTGGTCTAGGGACAGGATCTGCTTAAAGTTGGTCTAGGTGCTGGTTTTAAATAAGATTTCTCTATGGTTAGGTTCTGTATAAGGTAAGTTTATGGTGAGGTTCTGTATGAGTCAGATTTAGGGGCAGGTTCTGTAGGTTTTGGCCTAGAGTCTCATCGTTGGAGGCTGGTCTAGGGACAGGATCTGCTTAAAGTCGGTCTAGGTGCTGGTTTTATATAAGATTTCTCTATGGTTAGGTTCTGTATGAGGCTTGTCTATGGTAAAGCTCTTTATGAGTCAGATTTAGGGGCAGGTTCTGTAGGTTTTGGCCTAGAGTCTCATCGTTGGAGGCTGGTCTAGGGATAGGATCTGCTTAAAGTCGGTCTCGGTGCTGGTTTTATATAAGATTTCTCTATGGTTAGGTTCTGTATAAGGTAAGTTTATGGTGAGGTTCTGTATGAGTCAGATTTAGGGGCAGGTTCTGTAGGTTTTGGCCTAGAGTCTCATCGTTGGAGGCTGGTCTGTTGTCAGATTATGTACGAGTCTGGTCTATGGTCTGTCTATCTCTGGTCTATCTACCTCTGTCCTCTATATATGACGCCAGGGTAAATCCCATATCTATATGCTGTATACTGTGTCTTTGTATATATTAAACACTATAATGCACACTGGGCATAATGGTTGCTATGATTACTTTGTGCACCCATGATTTAGTTGGTATATTTGTGTGTCTGCCTATCTGAACTTCAACTCTGACATGTACACTCTTGCCCGCCTGTTTGTATGAGGTTTTAACTTTCCATTATATCTAATACATTTAATAGTGACTATAAACACTACCAGCATTAAATACAGGCCAAGCTGGCCCTCTGTTTCTCACTTTACATCTAAACTAGGGCTGTGGTATGAGCTGAGGGGCAGTCGACGCATGAGTGGGGGCACCATCTCTCAACATCTTAAGGTAGGGTGCCAACCTCTGCAAATAGGTGCGCAGAAAGGGTGGTATCTAGGGTCAGTGCACCTCCTACCTCAAATCGGCCGAGTATGACTGGTGATTATCTTAAGCACAGCTATTAAAGACACTGATATGTTATGAGAAATATTTCATCAATTAAAGCAGCATAGCACTATGGGTACCCTGGATAAAATTGTCATATCACTTCCATGGAGGCATTTGCTGTAGGGCTATGATTGTCTTCCCATTCTACATCTGACAGAAATAACTACCTAGCCAGAATTTGGAGATACATTAACTTACATAGCAGGTATATTAAATCACATTAATAATAATAATAATAATTAACTGCTATCTATTACTAAATTCAGAGAGTTTTCACTGGAGGCGTGTACTTCTCCTCCCTGTAAGATGCTGACTAATCATAAGCAGGCAGCAACATTGAGGAGAAAAAGAACACGCCCTTGAAGTAGGAGAGTCATTTCCAGATGCAGAGTTGTTACTACTAGTGTTAGGGTTGGTGGAACGCACCGAATATATTTATTAGGTAAGATTGGTGCGTTCGCCACCCGGGATCCACCGTGCAGGAAAGAACCTGCTGCTAAGTGAATGGCGGTACTATATGGTGGTACAATGTGATTACACACACGGGTTAACTTCACCCTGTGTGAAGGAAGCGATCCCTGTTAAGTCACAGGGTCGCGGTACCGCACAGAGAGCGCAAGCAAGGAACCACAGAACTCTATCCAAGGACACAGGATTAGAGTTAGTATAGACCTCTTGCGATCGACACCACAATTGGGGTATCAGAGGTAACTATTATGCACAGAAGTGCATGCTGTGCCACACTAGCGGATGCCACTAACCACCCAGACTTGGGTAAGGTAAGCGCTCTAATAGCGCACGGCGCTGCACTGGCGGTCACAGCAGTAGACGCTGCTTCGTGTGTTAAAGCTGTGAGTTCAGCCAGGCGCTAGATTGCAGCCATACACCTCACGCGAACAGTCATACACAAGGGATGGGTTTTTTAAGGAAAGACTTGCACTCATCAACACACACACGATAACAATTGTATACTAGCGCATGGCCATGCGGTCATGCGAAGCTTATATAGCTGCAGCACGTTCAGGACCCTTCAAAGAAGGACCAATGGATTTGCAGCAGTACCTGAGCATGTGACCCTAGATCTCCATTGAGAGATCTTGCCCTGGGCATGCTCAGTGTGAGCAAAGCAGGATTTAGTCCTAGCACCTTCAGGACCTTCCTGAGCATGTGACCCTAGATCTCCACTGAGAGATCTTGCCCTGGGCATGCTCAGTGTGTGCAAAGCAGGACTTAGACCCAGAAAAGCCTTCTTGCTGCAGATCAGTGCAGGGTACAATAGCTGAGCCTGGAGAGGCAGTAGTAACCCTTTGCACCGTACCAATCTCAGCGAGATGCTGGGAGCGACGTCTCCGCTGAGCAGGCTCCACTGCGGCCAATGCAGAATGGGAGACCGCAGCAGACACGGATCAAGATTCCCCCTGTGCAGCAGAGGAAACTCGACTCCTAACAACTAGCACAAACAGGACGAAAAACAACACCTACAGGCTCAGTGCTGCGTGGATAAAACATTAGTGGGAAATGTAACCAGGCCCAGCAAGATAACAACAAACCAATGTGGAGCATTTTTCTGGGTAATACATTTTGGAATCTCAGGAACAGGAGCTCTGTAGGACGCTGTCAACAATGGCTATGTGGTCAGTTAGATTGGACATCAATGTCATACCTTGTTTATATGCCACAACTGTGCCAAATAGGAAGAGCCGTTTAACCCTCAGAGGTAAAAAGGTTATTTTATCCAACTGTGCAAAGATGGGGGACTTGATTTCACTACTCAATTGAATGATTTCCTATTTTGAAAAAGAAAAAATACAAAGACCTTTAATACAAAAATATATAATGAAATACCATCAGAGGAATGCCCCTTTAAGGAACATTGGGCAATAACAATCTAAACCTGAGTATTGGGCATCAAATTGTCCCCCAGTCTTTGCAGTTATATTACATCTTATGTATTATATATAATGCTGTTACGTCACATCTTTAAAATTAATTGTATTCATTTTTTACCGCTATTATAATGACCCTTTTCTATAAATAATTAGACATTTGCTTCATCCTTCTGTTTGGTGAGAGCATTAATCTGCTATGTAGTCTGATTTCAGCTATATAGCAAACATTTATTTCATTTTTTTTACTGCATCCATCACAGGTTTTGACAGTTCACTTAAACATGTGTATGAATTAATGCCTGGAAGAATATCACTGTACCTACTGCAGTTTTACGGAAAGTTTTGGAAGATTTAAGAGCCTTCTAAACTGTGTGATTAACTGCAGCATTAATGGCAGTTGCTGTCAGGTGACAGGTTGATGTATTGTAGTATGAGAAATGCCCAAGGAAATCGTACTCACGTTGTAAGCACAACCTCGGCATTACATTATTTATTTTAAAGAGTTTATTTTTTCCCCCCTGTAGCTAAAATACATTGACAAGATACAATAGGAATAGGTCGTAGCTGGTATAGACTTCACTTTCAGGCAGCAAAATCTTAATTTGCATAAGACTGATGTAGACATTTTTTTTTCTACTCTCCTTTGTGTTAGGGCTAGCGGAATGCACCAAATAATTATAAGGATAGTATAAGGTGCGTTCGCAGCCCGGGGTCCACCATGCGGAGATGGAACCTGAGTAATGACGGATTATATGGCGGTACAATGAGGATACACACACGGGTTAACTTCACCCGGTATGAAGGAAGCAAACCCTGTTGCGTCACAGGGCCACAGTACCGCACAAAGAGCGCAAGCAAAGAGTCACAGAACTCTGTCCCAAGACTCAGGGAAAGAGTTCCTCTAGACCTTTTGCGCTCAACACCGCTACTGGGGTGTCAGAGATTAACAGAACTAATAAACTACTACACAAGAGTGCGTGCAGTGCCGCTCTGGTGGACGCCACTAACCACCCAGACTTAGGTCAGGAAAGCACTCTATTAGCGCAAGGCGCCGCAAAGGCGGTCACTGCTATCAGACGCTGTATCGTGTGCTAGCTGTGCGGGATAGCACTGTGAGGCGCTAGGTAGCTTCCACCATTCACGAACAGTCAACAACAGTAGGGATGGGAATGTTTCAGAGCATTCATCCATCGACAGGCATACATCCACACACACACAATAATATGTTTATAACAGCGCATGGCCGTGCACCCATGCGAACCTTTTATAGCGGAAGCTCTCCAGGACCTTCCTAGTGGTCCAATAGGAGCTGCTACAGGACCTGAGCATGTGACCCCCGACTTACAATGAGAAGTCGTCCCTTGAGCATGCTCAGAAGAAGAAAAGCGGGACTTAGTCCCAAGGACTCCTGCTCGCTGCTGGTCAGTACTGGTTACAATGGCTGAGCCTGGAAGGACAGCAGTAACCAGCTGCACAGTATCAGCAGGCTCCACTGCGGCTGGAGAAGAATGGGAGACCACAGCGGAGATGGTTCGAGATTCCCCCTGTGCAGCGGCGGGAACTCAACACTTAACAGTTTGTTTCTGTATTTTTTGTACATACAGAAGCAGCGGGGTGCATTTGTTTTATGACATCTGTAAACAATGGGAGTAAATTAACAGAAAATTGCCCATAAGTCTAAAGGAGATATAAGTGTTTGCCTATGTTTCTGAAATGCAGCAAATTTTCCGTCAGGATTTTTGAATGGAGAATTCAGTTAAGTCAAGTTGCTGCAATGTGTAAAAAAACTTGCAGACATGCTGCAAAATTTTTTCAACAGAAATTGATTCGAGGTCCCTCTGGAAGCCTCTGAAACCTGCTCTGGGTCCATAATTGATTCTGTTATCTGCTCAATGATGAAAAGCCTTAAGGCAGAAGGATGCCTGTGTTCTGGGCAGTGTGACTACAGGTGACAGCGGTTATGTAGGCTGTCTCCCCGGGGGAAAACACCTTTCTCTCATCCTGACAGACTGTGAATATAATTTTACCTTTATACTTACAGGCTAAGGGTACCTCTTTCTCATCATCCCCTAATACCTTAGGAGCAGTACTATTCATGGGGTGGCTATTACTGGCTATGTCACAGTCTGGTGTGACACTTGCCAGTTCCACGTGACTATCTTCTTTATGGTCCTAGTGCTTCTCCCCATCACCCTAAACAAGGATCCTCACTCCTTTGATTGGATCCTCAGCAACAACATGGTAACCCATAGTTCCAGGACCCACAGCTCAAAGTTGGTTCTGAGCTTATCAAGCACATCATCATAGCTGTTGTGTTGTCCACGTTGGAGGATCCAGAACTTTTTTAGGTACACTTCAGAAGTCATCTCATATCTCCATTTCAGGGCCTTCTTCATAGTCTCCATCATGTTCTTGATGGAGAATGGCAAACACCTCCAGAGCTTTGCCTTGTAGCCCTGGGGTTAAGTATTGAGCCAACTGGTTATTGGGCAAGTGTTACTGTCTGCAGTCCTTTTCAACCCCCTCAAAAATGTGTTCAATTCTGCGTCCTTTTCCATGACAGGAAAATTCTCTGGATGGAGTTTAAAGATCTTGGCACTAGGGTTGAGCGAAACGGGTCGTTCATTTTCAAAAGTCGCCGACTTTTGGCAAAGTCGGGTTTCATGAAACCCGATCCGACCCCTGTGCGGGGTCGGCCATGCGGTACGCGACTTTCGCGCCAAAGTCGCGTTTCAATGACGCGAAAAGCGCCATTTCTCAGCCAATGAAGGTAAACGCAGAGTGTGGGCAGCGTGATGACATAGGTCCTGGTCCCCACCATCTTAGAGAAGGGCATTGCAGTGATTGGCTTGCTGTCTGCGGCGTCACAGGGGCTATAAAGGGGAGTTCCCGCTGACCGCCATGTTACTGCTGCTGATCTGAGCTTAGGGAGAGGTTGCTGCCGCTTCGTCAGAAGCAGGGATAGCGTTAGGCAGGGTCCATTAACCACCAAACCGCTTGTGCTGTAGCGATTTCCACAGCCCAACACCACCTTCGGTGTGCAGGGACAGTGGAAGCTACATTTTTTTTTTTTCTCAGCGCTGTAGCTCATTGGGCTGCCCTAGAAGGCTCCCTGATAGCTGCATTGCTGTGTGTACGCCGCTGTGCAAACCAACTGCTTTTTTCAAAGCACAAATCCTCTTGTTCCTTCCTTTCTGCACAGCTATCTTGTTTGTTTGTCCACACTTTTTATTTAATTTGTGCATCAGTCCACTCCTTATTGCTGCCTGCCATACCTGGCTGAGATTACTGCAGGGAGATAGTAATTGAAGGACAGTTCCTTTTTTTTTTTTTTTTGTGGGAGATTAAGATTGGCATTTCTGCTAGAGTGCCATCCCTGTCTGTGTCATCTCTCACTCAGTGGGCCATAGAAAGCCTATTTATTTTTTTGCTTGATTTGGGTTCTAAAATCTACCTGAAAAAATCACAACATCAATCAGTGGGAGAAAAATATTGGCCTCAGGGCTTGTGTGCCACTCCTGACTCCTGTGTGTGCCATCTCTCACTCAGTGGGCCATAGAAAGCCTATTAAGTTTTTTGCTTGATTTGGGTTCTAAATTCTACCTGAAAAAATCAATAAATCAATCAGTGGGAGATTAATATTGGCCTTTGGGCTTGTGTGCCAGTCCTAAGCGTGCCATCACTCTCTCTCAGATAGTGGGCCATAGAAAGCCTATTTATTATTTTTTTATTGGGTTTATAAATTTTCCCTGGAAAAAAAAAAAAAAAGTGGGAGATTAATATTGGCCTCTGGGCTTGTGTGCCAGTCCTGAGCGTGCCATCTCTCTCACAAATAGTGGGCCATAGAAAGCCTATTTATTTTTTTGGTTGATTTGGGTTCTAAATTCTACCTGAAAAAATCAATAAATCAATCAGTGGGAGATAAATATTGGCCTCTGGGCTTGTGTGCCACTCCTGACTCCTGTGTGCGTCCTCTCTCACTCAGTGGGCCCTACAAAGCCTATTTTTTTTTTATTTGTTTTCTAAATTCTCCCTGAAACAATCATTTTATTTTATTTTGTTTCTAAATTGTTCCTGAAAAATTCATTTTTTTGTATTTTTTTTTTCTAAAGTCTCCCTGAAAAAAAAAAAAAAATCAAATCAGTGGGAGATTAATATTGCCCTTTCTGCTTGTGTGCCAGTCTTGACTCCTGGGTGTGCCATCTCTCTCTCTCTCCAATTGTGGGCCATAGAAAGCCTATTTTTTTTTTTTGCTTGATTTGGGTTCCAAAATCTACCTGAAAAAATCACTAAATCAATCAGTGGGAGATAAATATTGGCCTCTGGGCTTGTGTGCCACTCCTGACTCCTGTGTGCATCATCTCTCACTCAGTGGGCCCTAGAAAGCCTATTTTTTGTTTTATTTGTTTTCTAAATTCTCCCTGAAAAAATCATTTTATTTTATTTGGTTTCTAAATTATTCCTGAAAAAATCATTTTTTTTGTATTTTTTTTTCTAAAGTCTCCCTGAAAAAAAAGAAAAAAAATCAAATCAGTGGGAGATTAATATTGCCCTTTCTGCTTGTGTGCCAGTCTTGACTCCTGGGTGTGCCATCTCTCTCTCTCCAATTGTGGGCCATAGAAAGCCTATTAATTTTTTTGCTTGATTTGGGTTCCAAAATCTACCTGAAAAAATCACTAAATCAATCAGTGGGAGATAAATATTGGCCTCTGGGCTTGTGTGCCACTCCTGACTCCTGTGTGCGTCATCTCTCACTCAGTGGGCCCTAGAAAGCCTATTTTTTGTTTTATTTGTTTTCTAAATTCTCCCTGAAAAAATCATTTTATTTTATTTGGTTTCTAAATTATTCCTGAAAAAATCTTTTTTTTTGTATTTTTTTTTCTAAATTCTCCCTGAAAAAAAAAAAAAAATCAAATCAGTGGGAGATTAATATTGCCCTTTCTGCTTGTGTGCCAGTCTTGACTCCTGGGTGTGCCATCTCTCTCTCTCTCTCCAATTGTGGGCCATAGAAAGCCTATTTTTTTTTTTTGCTTGATTTGGGTTCCAAAATCTACCTGAAAAAATCACTAAATCAATCAGTGGGAGATAAATATTGGCCTCTGGGCTTGTGTGCCACTCCTGACTCCTGTGTGCGTCCTCTCTCACTCAGTGGGCCATAGAAAGCCTATTTTTTTTTATTTGTTTTCTAAATTCTCCCTGAAACAATCATTTCATTTTATTTGGTTTATAAATTCTTCCTTAAAAAATCATTTTTTTTTATTATTTTTTTTTTCTAAAGTCTCCCTTTTAAAAAAAAAAAAACAAATCAGTGGGAGATTAATATTTACATTTGCGCTTCAGTGACAGTCCTGCATGTGTGGCATCTCTCTCATTTGTTGCCACCAACAACAGAGTGTGTAACATTGTGCCTGATTTTCGTTGTGGTCTCACCCACCTGTAAAGGCGTAGCTAAATCATACTGAAGTTATAGCTCACCGTGTAAGTTGTGTGACAGCAACAAATTTCGTTAGTTTGGTAACGTTTTTAAAACAATGAGGAAGTCTGGTGGAAGAGGTCGTGGCCGGGGGCGTTCATTTTCAGCTGGTAATGAGGGTAGTGGTAGTGGTGGAGCATCAGGTGGTCGTGGGAAAAAAAATATTGCACCTAAGTCTGGAGCTGTGGAGCCAGGTTCGTCGTCTGGCTACACAAGGCCTCGAACGCTCCCTTTTCTGGGAGTAGGAAAACCGCTTTTAAAGCCGGAGCAGCAAGAGCAAGTTTTGGCTTATCTTGCTGACTCAGCCTCTAGCTCTTTTGCCTCCTCTCGTGAAACTGGTAAAAGTAAAAGCAGCGCGTCGTTAGTGGATGTTCACTGTCAGGGACAAGTCGCTTCCTTGTCCTCTTCAGCAAAAACAACAACAGAGAAGAATGCAGCAGGCGACACAACGGGTTACTCCATGGAGCTCTTAACACATACCGTCCCTGGCTTAGAAAGTGAATCAGTTAACAGTCCATGCCCATTACAAGTTGAATCTGACATGGAGTGCACTGATGCACAGCCACAGCCAGACTACTATGCTGGTCCTTTGACTCAGACCACAATATTGCCCTCGCAGGGTGCTGATCAAAAATCAGACCCTGATGAGACTATGTTGCCCCATCACGAACGCTATACCACCGACCGACACGGTGACACAGACGAAGTTGCACACGAGCTACAAGAAGAGGTAATAGATGACCCAGTTCTTGACCCCGATTGGCAGCCATTGGGGGAACAGGATGCAGGCGGCAGCAGTTCTGAAGCGGAGGAGGAGGGGCCGCAGCAGGCATCAACATCGCAACAGGTTCCATCTGCCGGGCCCGTATCTTGCCCAAAACGCGTGGCAAAGTCAAAACCTGTTGGAGGACAGCGTGGCCATCCGGTTAAAGCTCAGTCTGCAATGCCTGAAAAGGTATCCGATGCTAGAAAGAGTGCAGTCTGGCATTTTTTTAAACAACATCCAATTGATCAGCGCAAAGTCATCTGTCAAAAATGTTCAACTACCTTAAGCAGAGGGCAGAATCTGAAAAGTCTCAATACAAGTTGCATGCATAGACATTTAACCACCATGCATTTGCAAGCTTGGATTAACTACCAAACGTCCCTTAAGGTTGTAGCACCCTCGGCCAATGAAGCTAGTCATCAACGCAACATCCCTTCCGGCAGTGTAGGGCCACCATTTTCTGCACCACCTGCAGTATCTGTGCAGGTTTCTTTGCCAGGCCAAAGCAGTCAGGGTCAGGGAATCACCAGTTTCGTAGTAGGAAACACTGCATCTAGGGCACCGGCGGCAACAATACCATCTCCCACCGTCTCTCAGTCTGCCATGTCCACCGGCACCCCCGCTAGTTCCACGATCTCCAGCTCTCCAGTCCAGCTCACCCTACATGAGACTATGGTTAGAAAAAGGAAGTACTTAGCCTCGCATCCGCGTACACAGGGTTTGAACGCCCACATAGCTAGACTAATCTCGTTAGAGATGATGCCCTACCGGTTAGTTGAAAGCGAAGCTTTCAAAGCCCTGATGGACTACGCTGTACCACGCTACGAGCTACCCAGTCGACACTTTTTTTCCAGAAAAGCCATCCCAGCCCTCCACCAGCATGTTAAAGAGCGCATCGTCCATGCACTCAGGCAATCTGTGAGCACAAAGGTGCACCTGACAACAGATGCATGGACCAGTAGGCATGGCCAGGGATGTTACGTGTCCATCACGGCACACTGGGTAAATGTGGTGGATGCAGGGTCCACAGGGGACAGCAAGTTTGGGACAGTTCTGCCTAGCCCACGGTCTAGGAAACAGTTGGCTGTAGCCGTTCGCACCCCCTCCTCCTCCTCCTCGTCCTCCTGCAGAAGCGAGACCTTGTCCACAGACCGCAGTCGCACAACCACTCCATCCGCAGCTGCCACTGTTGCACACCAGGTCTCCCATTATGGGGCAGCTACTGGCAAACGTCAGCAGGCTGTATTGGCTATGAAGTGTTTGGGCAACAACAGACACACCGCTGAAGTTAAGTCCAAGTTCTTGCAGAAAGAAACGCAGTCGTGGCTGGGCACTGTAGATCTTGAGGCAGGCAAGGTAGTGAGTGATAACGGAAGGAATTTCATGGCTGCCATCTCCCTTTCCCAACTGAAACACATTCCTTGCCTGGCTCACACCTTAAACCTGGTGGTGCAGTGCTTCCTGAAAAGTTATCCGGGGTTATCCGACCTGCTCCTCAAATTGCGTGGACTTTGCTCACATATCCGCCGTTCGCCCGTACACTCCAGCCGTATGCAGACCTATCAGCGTTCTTTGAACCTTCCCCAGCATCGCCTAATCATAGACGTTGCAACAAGGTGGAACTCAACACTGCACATGCTTCAGAGACTGTGTGAACAGAGGCGGGCTGTTATGTTTTTGTGGGAGGATACACATACACGGGCAGGCAGTAGGATGGCAGACATGGAGTTGTCAGGTGTGCAGTGGTCGAAGATTCAAGACATGTGTCAAGTCCTTCAGTGTTTTGAGGAATGCACACGGCTGGTTAGTGCAGACAACGCCATAATAAGCATGAGCAGTCCCCTAATGCGTCTGCTGATGCAAAGTTTGACGCACATAAAGGATCAGGCGTCTGCAGCTGAGGAAGAGGAAAGCCTTGATGACAGTCAGCCATTGTCTGGCCAGGGCAGTGTACAGGACGAGGTAGCGGGCGAACAGGAGGAGGAGGACGAGGAGGATGATGGGGATGATTATATTTTTAATGAGGAAGCTTTTCCGGGGCCAGTGGAAATTGTTGGCGCGGCAAGGCCGGGTTCTGGTTTTTGGAGGGACACAAGTGACGTGGATTTGCCTGAAACTGCCCCTCAACCAAGCACAACCACAGATTTGAGAACTGGAACTTTGGCCCACATGGCGGATTATGCCTTACGTATCCTCAAAAGGGACACACGCATAACAAAAATGATGAACGATGACGATTACTGGTTGGCCTGCCTCCTTGATCCTCGCTATAAAGGCAAATTGCAAAATATAATGCCACATGAGAACTTGGAACTAATATTAGCAACCAAACAATCAACTCTTGTTGACCGTTTGCTTCGGGCATTCCCTGCACACAGCGCCCGTGATCGTTCTAACACGAGCTGCAGGGGCCAGCAGACCAGAGGTGTTAGAGGGGCAGAAATCAGAAGTGGCGTTGGCCAGAGGGGTTTTCTGACCAGGTTGTGGAGTGATTTTGCTATGACCGCAGACAGGACAGGTACTGCAGCATCAATTCAAAGTGACAGGAGACAACATTTGTCCAGTATGGTTACTAACTATTTTTCATCCCTTATCGACGTTCTCCCTCAACCGTCATTCCCATTTGATTACTGGGCATCAAAATTAGACACCTGGCCAGAATTGGCAGAATATGCATTGCAGGAGCTTGCTTGCCCGGCAGCTAGTGTCCTATCAGAAAGAGTATTCAGTGCTGCAGGTTCAATACTAACAGAAAAAAGGACTCGTCTGGCTACCCAAAATGTAGATGATCTAACCTTCATTAAAATGAACCACAACTGGATTTCGAAATCTTTTGCCCCACCTTGCCCGGCTGACACCTAGCTTTCCTATGTAAAGGTCTTGCCTGTGGACTATTCTGAACGAATTTTCCAATCTCGTAATTTGCAGCACCTGATTGTCCAGCATCCGACATGTTAACACCTCCCTAAATGGCCAAAGTCCCCACACGGGGCCGTGGTATCGCCACTTGGCGCCAGCACCCGTGAGAGTACTGTTTGTCTGAGGAGGTGGGTGTGCCCGCTTTTGGTCAACGGCACTGCCACTAGGTCCCTCATAGTACAATAAAGTGTCTGGCGGTGGTGGTGCGCACCCAACGTCAGACACACCGTTGTAATATGAGGGGCCCTGGGCCTGTACCGCCGGCCACAAGACAGTCCCCCCCCCAGCTCAAACAGTGCTCTACCACTTGCAAAATTTTCTCTCACAGCTCCACCAATGTTTAGTCTATGCGCTGACATCCTTCAATGCCTGGAACTGTCAATACCATTGTATTGACATTTTTCTTATGTTAGGCCTTCGAAGCCTGTCTGCGGTCACTCCTTCCACTAGGCCTCCATTGACCTGTCTACTGCTGCCCGTGTTCCCCTGGAACCAATTTTAAATTGCCTACAGCCCAATTTTTGTTATGTTAGGCCTTCGAAGCCTGTCTGCGGCCCGTTCTTTCCACTACTACTACACTGACCAGGCCACTGCTGCCCGTGTTCCCCTGGAACCAATTTTAAATTGCCTACAGCCAGCCCAATTTATTATGTTAGGCCTTCGAAGCCTGTCTGCGGTCCCTCCTTCCACTAGACCTCCACTGACCTGTCTACTGCTGCCCGTGTTCCCCTGGAACCAATTTTAAATTGCCTACAGCCCAATTTTTGTTATGTTAGGCCTTCGAAGCCTGTCTGCGGCCCGTTCTTTCCACTACTACTACACTGACCTGGCTACTGCCGCCCGTGTTCCCCTGGAACCAATTTAAAATTGCCGACAGCAAGCCCAATTTATTATGTTAGGCCTTCGAAGCCTGTCTGCGGTCCCTCCTTCCACTAGGCCTCCACTGACCTGTCTACTGCTGTCCGTGTTCCCCTGGAACCAATTGTAAATTGCCTACATCCCAATTTTTGTTATGTTATGCCTTCGAAGCCTGTCTGCGGCCCGTTCTTTCCACTACTACTACACAGACCAGGCCACTGCTGCCCGTGTTCCCCTGGAACAAATTTTAAATTGCCTACAGCCAGCCCAATTTATTATGTTAGGCCTTCGAAGCCTGTCTGCGGTCCCTCCTTCCACTAGGCCTCCACTGACCTGTCTACTGCTGCCCGTGTACCCCTTGAACCAACATCAGAAAATATAAAAATAAGTATTTTGCTTATAAAAAAGAAAATACTTGAGATATATCAAATGCAGACATTTTAACATTAAAAACAAACACATACAACAAAAATCTGGTACAGTACTAAAAATGGCCACCAGCTACAATAACTTTCTCCTGCAAGTAGTTAACTGAAAGTTTTTTTCAATTTAAAACACAGATATGGCATCCACCGAGTGTTGTCCTGTCGCGTCTTCTTTATATTATTGCCAAGAACATGCAAAACAATGAAAATAATAAAATCATTATTTACCAAAAAAATAGAGTAAGTCAAAACCACATTGCAAATAAACATTCATTACAAATAAAGAAGCAGGTCGCGTCCGAGGGTGAGTATATACCTAATAAGAATATAATCACCCTCGGACGCGCCCTGCTTCTTTCCGACAGCCTTCCTTCCTAAGAATCAGCCCTTCCGTGGTGTAGAGAGAGGGTGTGTTACACTCCAAGGTGTTCCCCAGGTTGCCTTTCCTGAGCTTCGATCTTCATGCTCTCGTTTAGTAGTTGTCGGAAAGTAGGCTGCATTAGGCCTACAAATTGGGTATGGGGTGGAGAGAGATGGTGTGTTACACTCCAAGGTGTTCCCCAGGTTTCCTTGCCATTGCTTCGGTCTTCCGACTCTCGTTTAGTAGTTGTAGAAAACTACACTGCATTAGGCCTACAAAATGGGTATCGGGTGGAGAGAGATGGTGTGTTACACTCCAAGGTGTTCCCCAGGTTTCCTTGCCATTGCTTCGGTCTTCCGACTCTCGTTTAGTAGTTGTAGAAAACTACACTGCATTAGGCCTACAAAATGGGTATCGGGTGGAGAGAGATGGTGTGTTACACTCCAAGGTGTTCCCCAGGTTTCCTTGCCATTGCTTCGGTCTTCACACTCTCGTTTAGTAGTTGTAGAAAACTACACTGCATTAGGCCTACAAAATGGGTATCGGGTGGAGAGAGATGGTGTGTTACACTCCAAGGTGTTCCCCAGGTTTCCTTGCCATTGCTTCGGTCTTCCGACTCTCGTTTAGTAGTTGTAGAAAACTACACTGCATTAGGCCTACAAAATGGGTATCGGGTGGAGAGAGATGGTGTGTTACACTCCAAGGTGTTCCCCAGGTTTCCTTGCCATTGCTTCGGTCTTCCGACTCTCGTTTAGTAGTTGTAGAAAACTACACTGCATTAGGCCTACAAAATGGGTATCGGGTGGAGAGAGATGGTGTGTTACACTCCAAGGTGTTCCCCAGGTTTCCTTGCCATTGCTTCGGTCTTCCGACTCTCGTTTAGTAGTTGTAGAAAACTACACTGCATTAGACCTACAAAATGGGTATCGGGTGGAGAGAGATGGTGTGTTACACTCCAAGGTGTTCCTCAGGTTTCCTTGCCATTGCTTCGGTCTTCAGACTCTCGTTTAGTAGTTGTAGAAAACTACACTGCATTAGGCCTACAAAATGGGTATCGGGTGGAGAGAGATGGTGTGTTACACTCCAAGGTGTTCCCCAGGTTTCCTTGCCATTGCTTCGGTCTTCCGACTCTCGTTTAGTAGTTGTAGAAAACTACACTGCATTAGGCCTACAAAATGGGTATGGGGTGGAGAGAGATGGTGTGTTACACTCCAAGGTGTTCCCCAGGTTTCCTTGCCATTGCTTCGGTCTTCAGACTCTCGTTTAGTAGTTGTAGAAAACTACACTGCATTAGGCCTACAAAATGGGTATCGGGTGGAGAGAGATGGTGTGTTACACTCCAAGGTGTTCCCCAGGTTTCCTTGCCATTGCTTCGGTCTTCCGACTCTCGTTTAGTAGTTGTAGAAAACTACACTGCATTAGGCCTACAAAATGGGTATCGGGTGGAGAGAGATGGTGTGTTACACTCCAAGGTGTTCCCCAGGTTTCCTTGCCATTGCTTCGGTCTTCCGACTCTCGTTCAGTAGTTGTAGAAAACTACACTGCATTAGGCCTACAAAATGGGTATCGGGTGGAGAGAGATGGTGTGTTACACTCCAAGGTGTTCCCCAGGTTTCCTTGCCATTGCTTCGGTCTTGCGACTCTCGTTTAGTAGTTGTAGAAAACTACACTGCATTAGGCCTACAAAATGGGTATCGGGTGGAGAGAGATGGTGTGTTACACTCCAAGGTGTTCCCCAGGTTTCCTTGCCATTGCTTCGGTCTTCCGACTCTCGTTCAGTAGTTGTAGAAAACTACACTGCATTAGGCCTACAAAATGGGTATCGGGTGGAGAGAGATGGTGTGTTACACTCCAAGGTGTTCTCCAGGTTGCCTTTCCAGAGCTCCGATCTTAATGCTCTCGTTTAGTAGTTGTTGGAAACTACACTGCATTAGGCCTCCAAATTGGCTATGGGGTGGAGAGAGATGGTGTGTTACACTCCAAGGTGTTCTCCAGGTTTCCTCGCCATTGCTTCGATCTTCCGACTCTCGTTTAGTAGTTGTAGAAAACTACACTGCATTAGGCCTACAAAATGGGTATCGGGTGGAGAGAGATGGTGTGTTACACTCCAAGGTGTTCCCCAGGTTTCCTTGCCATTGCTTCGGTCTTCCGACTCTCGTTTAGTAGTTGTAGAAAACTACACTGCATTAGGCCTACAAAATGGGTATGGGGTGGAGAGAGATGGTGTGTTCCACTCCAAGGTGTTCTCCAGGTTGCCTTTCCTGAGCTTCTATCTTCAGGCTCTCGTTAAATTGTGGTTAAATGGAACAACTGCATTTGGCGTACTAGTTGGTTTGGGGCCTACTAACAGTGTCTGCCGCTCCTTGCTGTTCTCCTGGTTTCCTGTCCTGAAATTCCGTTTTCAGGCGCTCGTTAAGTAGTTGTTAATGTTAGACGGCATTTGGCCTACTAGTTGGGTTGGGGCCTACTATCGGTGTCTGCCACTCCTTGCTGTTCTCCTCCACTGAACAAAGCTGTGCCGCCTGTTTACTACGGTTGCCAATTTTGAACTGCATTTCGACTACTTACTGATTTGGGCCTACTCTCTGTGTCAGCCTCTCATTCCAGTTGTCCTCCACTGCAATGCCCCCTGGTTATTCCTGTGTTACCAATTTTGAACTGCATTTAGCCAACTTTATTCTTTGGGCCTATATCTGTGTTTCCTCCTCATCCTGCCAATTGCCCAGCCAGTGATAGATGAGTCTGCTGGTACATTGACCCATAACGCTACATTCCCCGTGCACGCTACACAACAACATTGTGACCCTGCTGAAAGTTAGGTTGATCTTCCCGCATACCATACCACCTTACACGGGGACAAAGAGGAAGGTGCAGATGAAAGTGCAGGTTCCTTCATCAGGTGGGGGGAGGAATGCTAGTTGGCGACGTCACTGGCACAGGGCCTCTCATAGTACGCAAAAGTGTTGCTGCCGGTGGGAGGCGCCCCCGCCGTGCAAACACACCGCTGTACTTTGAGGGGCCCTGTGCCAGTGCCAATGCCAACGAGTGGGCCCCCCCTGCTTGCTCAGGTTCACAGCACTTGCAAAGTTGAAATACTTACCTCTCCCTGCTCCACTGCCGTGACGTGGTCCAGATTTCCTGGGCCCACTAATTACTTGAACCAGCCCTACCCACCACAACTTTAGCCAAATGACCCCCAATTTCAAATGCCTTCCAATTATTATAAGGTAAATTACGCTTGACAAGCTTCATTAAGAAGAATGGATGGTTTTGACATTAAAATGGGCACTCTAGGTGTTTTCCTGGCCCCCACTCACTGCCGACTATACTGCCCCATTGACTTGCATTGGGTTTCGTGTTTCGGTCGATCCCGACTTTACGTCATAATCGGCCGATTTCACTCGACCCGACTTTTGAGATAGTCGGGTTTCGCGAAAACCGGCTCGACTCTAAAAAGGTCAAGGTCGCTCAACTCTACTTGGCGCTACTGGACTCACTGTTCAGTGAGGTAGATTGCTCCTTCTGGAGTTTGTTTAATTCCAACTGGTGGTGGTCTCTGTCAGCATGTTGCTCTCGAGCCTCTCTCTCGGCTTTGGCCTGCCACTCTGCTTGACGCTCGGCTCACTCTTGAAACTGCTGCCTTATTTGTCACTCACGATCATCTGCATCAAGTTGCAGTAGGATCAGCTGCAGATTGGGGTCCATACTACCATGGTTGTGGATGTGGCTTGCATTGCATCCACAGATGAGACCTATCCAGCACTGTTGTCCAGGTCTTGGCTTGCCTGCCCTTCATCAGGGCTTAGGTTCCAGATTTGCTGTACGTCCTTTTGCATCAGCTCAGTGACAATATGCTGCTTGTTTTTGCAGGTGGAGTCAATCTGTCTGACCATACAAAGCGTAGAGCGTTGTTCTTCAGCTGGAAGTACAAGGCCGCCCCAACTGTAATCATGATTGATTAAAAAAAGACAGGACAGAAAAGCAAGAGGGGTGTAACTGCTATACATACAGAATTGTTCTATGTATAAACACCGAGTCTGATACACAAAACTCTGGACAGAATCCTTGCCGGGACTGTGGAAGATTTTAGTAACAGGAATGATTGCTCAAAGCAGATCACTAATGTTCTATATTCCACAGCTGCCACCAATTGTCAATAAATCAACAGCAGGAATCACACAGCTCCCACCACCAATCTATCAGGGAACAGCTGTGAGATCTTGTTGATATCTCACTGCTGTTTCCAGATGATCATGAACCAGCACTTCACCGCCTCCAATCATCAGAACAATGACACAATTGACCGACAAGTGGTGGATGAGGCTGAGGTGGTTTCCCTACTAGGCTAGTTTTTTGGAACTTACAGTAAATCCCTGTATGGTCACTGTCAACCTACACAATAACAAAAGGAAGTAGCTGCCACCACAAATTGTTTGTTCAGGCCGATTGGACACTCGTTGAGATAGCATATAGCTTGAAAGGAGCGGCTTACAGAGCTACTAAATTTTACATATTTAATCTGAAAATGTAGGCAGTGGTTCTAAAAGTATACAGAAATGTTTCAAAATGGACAAAACAGGGCATTAAAAACAATTACATAAAATAAAAAAATAAACAGATGAAATGTACTAAGCATGATGTCGCAGGCTTTGCACTGGCTTTTATGAAAGGGAGCTTTTTGTTTTTGTAGAGCCAACAGAAAACTACAGTGAACTGCATGTCCAAGGACTAACAAATATTATAATTTGCTTTTATTAACACATGTTACACCCATATACTTCCCCTCCAGTGATTCACAACAGAACAGGTCTTCAGAAAACCATAGGATGTAGCTCAGTCTTAGAAAATTACGAGATTCTAAAAATGTCATGATATCTTTTCCCCTGGAGGTCCCAGGCAGGAGATATTACCTTGATGCTCTCTAGGTGAATGTCCCTCCTAAAGAAACTTTAGAGTGTGCAAGTTTTTAGATAATATAAATTAAAAGTTACTTTTTAAATCTAATTTGCTATATATCGATTTAAATTAAATTGGGTCACCACACTCAGCTTATAAGAAATGTTCAAACATGGTATTTCTGCAGCATTGTTTTCCTGTAGCACACACCGGAGTGCTGGCAGGAAAAATGCTGTCTGAAATACGTGTTCCCTTGCTGCATTTTTGCAATCAATTTTGACGTATTTTTTACACCATTCAATAGAGTACGTGAAAAACTCTATAAAAAATTCACATGCTATGGCTTTAAAAAAAATGCCCAGCAGGTAAAAAAAAGAAATAAGGAAAAAAAAACAAGCTTATACATGAGATTTTGGTAAATCGTATCCACTTTGCTGATACGCTAAAATGCAGCATTTTTGTTGCCCCCCAAAAAAATCCAGCAAAAAAACCACTGCAAAAATGCCATATATAAATACCATTACTGAGAGACTGCCGGATGCAAGCATAAGGCCATGTTTAGTATTTGGTATCAGTATTTGTAAACCAAAACCAAGAGTGGGTGAAAAATGCAGAAGCGGTGATTAGAGATGAGCGACGGTGTTTGGTAAACGTTCGCCAATTACAAATTCGGCAAGAAGGTAGCACATTCGGATTCGTGTTCGGTTTCACATTTTTACTCAAAGTCAGCAAAATTCGGTCACAGTTCGGTAAATCATCGCATTTGCACTAATGCTTTTATTATTTCTTTGGAAAGGATAGTAGTGCTTTATGATGAGCAGGGGGGGTTGGGAGAATGTTTTTGATGAGGGGAGGGGGTGTGGAGAGGTTTGAAGAGCGTGTGGATAGGTCACGATAGTGGCGCGCTCTTGTTTCCTTTTAACTTTTTGTGTGAGGATTCCGGAAGCCAAACAGGGCACAGAAACCATCCACAACGCCATGACACAAGGTGATTGGCTGCCTAAGTCACATGTCCCTGGCCATATAAAAAGTGGATATCATGTTTTGTTGGCGCCATTGTCTCAGTGTGACAGTGCAAAGAGGTCGCACCTGCACTAGTGCTGGTGCTGAAAATAAACTTGTCAGTTAAATAGATCAGATCCTATCCTTTGTGAAATCGATCTTCCAGCATTGAAGTAGATGCAAAAACTGTGTGACGGTCTCCGGAAGCGCCATTTACTACTCCAAATCATTTGTACTAAAACTGTGTTTCAGTAGCTAATCAGAAGGCCAGATTTCCACTTAAAAATGATTTTGTCTAATATTGGGGAGCAGCCACGAGGCCCAATTAGCTACTCTAAATCGTTTGTGATAAACCTGTGTTTCAGTGACAAATCAGAAGACTAGATTTCCACTTAAAAATCATTAGGCCTAATATGGGAGTGAAGCCACAATGCCCAATTAGCTACTCTAAATCATTTGTGATAAAACTGTTTCAGAGACAAATCAGAAGGCCAGATTTCCACTTCAAAATCATTAGGCCTAATATTGGGGTGCAGCGTGCAGGGTCAATTAGCTAATCTAAAACATTTGTAATAAAACTGTGTTCCAGTGGCAAATGAGATGGCCAGATTTCCACTTAAGAATCGTTAGGTATAACAGTGTTATTCAGGCACACTATCTAAGAGAATAAATAGTGATTGTTCTTTTAGTGACAGGTGACTGATAGGTGTGGGCTTAAGGTTTTGAAACAGCAGGTTACAAGACGGGAAGATTTCTTACAACATGAGTGGGAAAAAGCAAAGTTGTGGTTGTCTGTGGTTGGTGGGAGAATACGGAGGAACCAACCTTGAGTGTTACCACGCCACCAGCAGACCATGGACTTGGACCTCATGGTAGCAAACAACACATGAGTGCCTTCTTGCTGCATTATCATCAACACGATGTTGGAAATAGTGCTGACTACTGGGTTGCCATTGTGTTAGATCCACGGTACAAGAGTAAATTTAAAATTAACCATATGCTTCCCACCTGGAAAGGGATGAGCGTGTGCTGGAGTACCGAGTGAACTTCCTAACTTTCACCAAAATGAACAGGTCACAGATCTCCAATGACTTTGCACCCCAGTCGCAGATTGGGCAGACTAGGCAATGGTGTCATTTTTAGTGTCATGTATTGATCTCGTGTTATTGCAGTCTGTGACATCGTTGTGGTGTCTTCTGTGCCTGCTGTTGTTACTGCTGGAATAAAAATAAAAATTGAAAATGTTTCATCATGAGTTAGCAGGTCTCCCAGCCAAGAAGGCTTACACTGCTCTCTTAACCACCAGGTCCTCATTGACACTTCAATTCCAAGCTGTAAATGCTGACACGGACTCTGATACATCATGCATGGTCCATGGCTGACTGCTGCTGTGCCATTTGCAGAGTTTTACTGTGGGTCAATTGATGCTACTTTTCATGGTGTCTGCCCCTAATTTTAGCTGTTTGAGAAGCTTTTTGTCACCCCTTAAGGTGTTGTGTATACGTTTGATTTGGCTTCCCATTCACTCTAATGGGGTTCAGGTACGTTTGTCGAAATGCTAATCGATCATGTTCGGTGAATGTCTAATTATTCAGCAAATTGAACCGAACCTTGAAAGGTTCATTTATCTCTAGTGGTGAAGTGTTTCTATTATACATTTCCTCTGATTGTTCTACTCCTGGTTTTGACTTACAAATACTGATGTAAAATATTGACAGAATACTGAATGTGTGAAGGTGGCCTAAAGACTTAAGATTAACAGTGTTTTAACAAAATAGCCCATTAATTGGAAGAATGCCATGTAACACTGCATGTTCTAATGCTTGGAGACAGCAGATCGACCTAGAATCAATGATGAATGTGTAACCCCTTGAATGGCCACCAAGGTCTCCCGATCTGACCCCCTTAGACTTTTATCTTTGGGGTCATCTGAAGGCAATTGTCTATGCTGTGAAGATATGAGATGTGTTGCATCTGAAACAATGGATACTGGAAGCCTGTGCGGGCATTTCTTCTGTGGTGTTGCTATCAGTGTGTCAAGAGTGGGAGAAGAGGGTTGCATTGACAATCCAACACAATGGACAGCACTTTGAACACATTATATAAGTGGTCATAAACTTGTAAATAACTCATGAAACAATAAAGTTACGTTAAAACCAAGCACGCCATTGTTTTTCTTCTGAAATTCTCAATAAGTTTGATGTGTATGGGGTATGTCTGTAACCAGTTTTGTACATCGAGAGACTGAAATTCTTGCCCATTCTTCTTGGCAAACAGCTCGAGCTCAGTGAGGTTTGGTGGAGATCGTTTGTGAACAGCAGTTTTCAGCTCTTTCCACAGATTCTCGATTGGATTGGAGTCTGGACTACGACTTGGCCATTCTAACACCTGGATATTTATTTGTGAACCATTCCATTGTAGATTTTGCTTTATGTTTTGGATCATTGTCTTATTGGAAGACAAATCTCCGTCCCAGTCTCAGGTCTTTTGCAGACTCCAACAGGTTTTCTTCATGAATGGTCCTGTATTTGGCTCCATCCATCTTCCCATCAATTTTAACCATCTTCCCTGACTCTGCTGAAGAAAAGCAGGCCCAAACCATGATGCTTCCACCACCATGTTTGACAGTGGGGATGGTATGTTCAGGGTGATAAGATGTGTTACCTTTTACGTCAAACATATAATTTGGCATTGTTGCTAAAAAGTTCGATTTTGGTTTCATCTGACCAGAGCACCTTCTTCCACATGTTTGGTGTGTCTCCAAGGTGGCTTGCTGCAAAGTTCATCAAGAGAATGCCAAGAGTGTGCAAAGCAGTCATCAAAGCAAAATGTGGCTACTTTGAAAAACCTAGAATATAAGACATCATTTCAATTGTTTCACACTTTTTTTATATAATTCCACATGTGTTAATTCATAGTTTTGATGCCTTCAGTGTGGATGTACAATTTTAATAGTCATGAAAATACAGAAAAATCTTGAAATGAGAAGGTGTGTCCAAACTTTTGGTGTGTTCTGTATATATATATATAGATATATATAGATATATATACACATGTATGTATGCATGTGTGTATTGTGTATGTGTGATATATATATATGTATATATATACTAATTAAAGCAATAAAAACGTAAAAAAAAATTAAAAATAATTAAATATAAATATAAAAAAGCAATTACATTTAATTAAATACAAAAATAAGACATTTTAAAAACCAAAAACCAATAAAACATAAGCATACAAAAGGAATTAAATAAGTAAATTAATAAAATGATAAAAAAAGTTAAACTAAGAAAATATAAACATAAACCTAATAAATAAAATATGTAAATAAATCAAATGATAAAAAATAGTAAAGCTAATAAATATTAATACAAAAGGAAATTAAATAAATAAAAGTAACTATATAAGATCTATGACATTAAAAATCTATACATTATAAACATAGAAAATAATTAAATAAATAAAATAAGTAAATAAATAAAAATACAAAAAATAGTAAAAACAAATTAAATATTGACATAGAAAAGGAATCAAATAAATATAATAAGTAAATCAATAAAATGATAAAAATTAGTATAACCAATAACAAATAATCAGAAAAGGGAATTAAATAAAAGTAGCTAACAAGTAATTAACAAAAGTAAATACTAAAAATCTAATAAATAGTAGAAAGGAAAACAAGCAAAAAAGGAACTAAATACAAAAAGAAACAAAAAATAGTAAAAACAAATGAGATATAAATGTTAAAAAATAATTAATTGAAAAATATAGCTTATAAATAAAAATGTAGCAGTAGTAAAAACTAATAAAATTTAAATATAAAATAATTTAATAAGTAAGAAATATTAAGAAATAATTAGCAGAATAAGTAACTTAAAAACTAAGTTAAACAATAAATGAAATTGTATAGCTGGGACTGATATTGGTAGCTTCTCTTAGACTATGGTTGCGCTTTCCTAAGGTGCTGTCTTAGGTTTAATGCTTCTTTAAATACTGAGAGCGTGTGTTTGTCATGATATGTCTCCCTGCTGTCACAGAGCAATGTCAGCCAGTCCTAATCATCATCATCCAGCCCTCCTTCCTCAGCGCTTCTGTTCCTTTTACTCTGCTGAGGCAGACACTATCGCAGACAGATAGATAGTCACTGGGGATCACCGAGGCTCAGCACCCTAATTACTAAAGCTGGCATCTACTGAACAGTTTGCTTTTGGCGGACTGATAGCAGACTCCAGAATCTCGCTACCAACACGATGTTGTCTGTATATCCTCGCCAAAAGCAATAAAATTATAAAACAAGAAATCTAGCTGGAAGGGGCTTTTCCCAGTAGGACTGGAAAAATGTAACATAGTTGTAGAGCAGTGTTCGCCAACTGCGGTCCTCAAGAGCCACCAACAGGTCATGTTTTCAGGATTTCCATAGTATTGCGCAGGTGATAATTGCATCACCTGGACAGGCAAGCATTCAATCACCTGCGCAATACTAAGGAAATCCTGAAAACACGACCTGTTGGTGGCTCTTGAGGACCGAAGTTGGGGAACACTGTTGTAGAGTATATTAGGTATAGATTTGTCCACCTTTTCCTTTTTTAGAAATTTCATAGGGAATTTTTCGCAGCAACCCACTATCGTGACATGATAGCAAAACCCTGGACAGATTGCAATTCATGTCACATACATTAGGTGATAAATGTGTATATATATATATATATATATATACATATATATATATATATATATATGTATATATATATATATATACAGATATAGCATAAATATCACTCAAAATCATGCAGCTTTTTAGCCCTCGAGCCTGTTGTCACCTTCATGAACAGTCCAAATTTTACAATTCTCATCAGTGTCCCTTTATGAGGTGATAACTCTGGAGCAGTTCAATGAATTTCAGTTACTCTGAGATTGTTTATATATATATATATATATATATATATATATATATATATATATACTGGACTTCATGAGTCCAGGGGTATGAGGTGCAGTAATAGGGACACATACGGCAGCAGTGGCTCAGTATTGGGGTATCAGGGGCAGTAATAGGGACACATACCACAGCAGCAGCTCAGTATTGGGGTATCATGGGCAGTAATAGGGACACATACGACAGCAGTGGCTCAGCATTGGGGTATCATGGGCAGTAATAGGGACACATACGGCAGCAGCGGCTCAGTATTGCTATAAAAGTAAATCAAACCCCCTTCATTACCCCCTTAGTTAGGGAAAAATAATAACATTTTTAAAAATATATTTCCATTTTCCCTTTAGGGTTAGGGTTAGGGTTGGGGCTAAAGTTAGGGTTGGGGTTAGGGTTGGGGCTAAAGTTAGGGTTGGGGTTAGGGTTAGGGTTGGGGTTAGGGTTAGGGTTGGGGCTAAAGTTAGGGTTGGGGTTAGGGTTGGGTTTGGGGTTATGGATGGGGTTAGGGTTGGGGCTAAAGTTAAGGGTTAGATTACATTTACGGTTGGGATTAGGGTTAGGGGTGTGTTTGGGTTAAGGTTTCAGTTAGAATTGGGAGTTCCAGTGTTTAGGCACATCAGGTGCTCTCCAAAAGCGACATGGAATCCGATCTCAATTCCAGCCAATTCTGCATTGAAAAACTAAAACAGGGCTTCTTCCCTTCCGAGCTCTCCCATGCGCCCAAACAGGAGTTTACCCCAAAATATGGAGTATCACTGTACTCAGGACAAATTGCACAACAAATTTTGGTGTCCAATTTCTCCTATTACCCATGGGAAAATACAAAACAGGGGGCTAAATATATTTTTTGTGGAAAAAGAAAGATTTTTTATTTTCATGGCTCTGCGATATAAACTGTAGTGAAACACTTGGGCGTTCAAAGTTCTCAAAACACATCTAGATAAGTTCCTTGGGGGTCTAGTTTCCAATATGGGGTCACTTGTGGGGGGTTTCTACTGTTTAGGTACATCAGGGGCTCTGCAAATGCAACGTGACGCCTGCAGACCAATCCATCTAAGTCTGCATTCCAAACGGCGCTCCTTCCCTTCCAAGCTCTGCCATGCGCCCAAAGGGTGGTTCCCCCCACATATGGGGTATCAGCATACTCAGGACAAATTGCACAACAACTTTTGGGGTCCAGTTTGTCCTGTTACCCTTGGGAAAATAAAAATTTGGGGGCTAAAATATCATTTTTGTGGAAAAAAATATATTTTTTATTTTCATGGCTCTGCGTTATAAACTTTAGGGAAACACTTTGGGTTCAAAGTTCTCACAACACATCTAGATAAATTCCTTGGGGGGTCAAGTTTCCAATATGGAGTCACTTGTGGGGGGTTTCTACTGTTTAGGTACATCAGGGGCTCTGCAAATGCAACGTGATGCCTGCAGACCAATCCATCTAAGTCTGCATTCCAAACGGCGCTCTTTCCCTTCCGAGCTCTGCCGTGCACCCAAACAGTGCTTTCCACCCACATATGGGGTATCAGTGTACTCAGGACAAATTGGACAACAACTTTTGGGGTCCTTTTTCTCCTGTTACCCTTGGGGAAAAAAATTGCAGGCTAAAACATCATTTTGTGGAAAGAAAAAATGATTTTTTCATTTTCACGGCTCTACATTCTAAACTTTAGTGAAACAATTGGGGGTTAAAAGTGCTCACTACACATCTAGATAAGTTCCTTAGGGGTCTACTTTCCAAAATGGTGTCACTTGTGGGGGGTTTCCACTGTTTAGGCACATCAGAGGTTCTCCAAACGCGGCATGGTGTCCGATCTCAATTCCAGCAAATTTTACATTGAAAAGTCAAATGGCGCTCCTTCCCTTCCGAGCTCTGCCATGCGCCCAAACAGTGGATTACCCCCACATATGGGGTATCGGCATACTCAGGACAAATTGTACAACAACTTTTGTGGTCCAATTTCTCCTGTTACCCTTGGTAAAATTAAACAAATTGTATCTGAAATAAAAATTTTGTGGATAAAAGTTAAATGTTCAATTTTTTTTAAACATTCCAAAAATTCCTGTGAAGCATCTGAAGGGTTAATACATAGTAACATAGTTAGTAAGGCCGAAAAAAGACATTTGTCCATCCAGTTCAGCCTATATTCCATCATAATAAATACCCAGATCTACGTCCTTCTACAGAACCTAATAATTGTATGATACAATATTGTTCTGCTCCAGGAAGACATCCAGGCCTCTCTTGAACCCCCCGACTGAGTTCGCCATCACCACCTCCTCAGGCAAGCAATTCCAGATTCTCACTGCCCTAACAGTAAAGAATCCTCTTCTATGTTGGTGGAAAAACCTTCTCTCCTCCAGACGCAAAGAATGCCCCCTTGTGCCCGTCACCTTCCTTGGTATAAACAGATCCTCAGCGAGATATTTGTATTGTCCCCTTATATACTTATACATGGTTATTAGATCGCCCCTCAGTCGTCTTTTTTCTAGACTAAATAATCCTAATTTCGCTAATCTATCTGGGTATTGTAGTTCTCCCATCCCCTTTATTAATTTTGTTGCCCTCCTTTGTACTCTCTCTAGTTCCATTATATCCTTCCTGAGCACCGGTGCCCAAAACTGGACACAGTACTCCATGTGCGGTCTAACTAGGGATTTGTACAGAGGCAGTATAATGCTCTCATCATGTGTATCCAGACCTCTTTTAATGCACCCCATGATCCTGTTTGCCTTGGCAGCTGCTGCCTGGCACTGGCTGCTCCAGGTAAGTTTATCATTAACTAGGATCCCCAAGTCCTTCTCCCTGTCAGATTTACCCAGTGGTTTCCCGTTCAGTGTGTAATGGTGATATTGATTCCCTCTTCCCATGTGTATAACCTTACATTTATCATTGTTAAACCTCATCTGCCACCTTTCAGCCCAAGTTTCCAACTTATCCAGATCCATCTGTAGCAGAATACTATCTTCTCTTGTATTAACTGCTTTACATAGTTTTGTATCATCTGCAAATATCGATATTTTACTGTGTAAACCTTCTACCAGATCATTAATGAATATGTTGAAGAGAACAGGTCCCAATACTGACCCCTGCGGTACCCCACTGGTCACAGCGACCCAGTTAGAGACTATACCATTTATAACCACCCTCTGCTTTCTATCACTAAGCCAGTTACTAACCCATTTACACACATTTTCCCCCAGGCCAAGCATTCTCATTTTGTGTACCAACCTCTTGTGTGGCACGGTATCAAACGCTTTGGAAAAATCGAGATATACCACGTCCAATGACTCACCGTGGTCCAGCCTATAGCTTACCTCTTCATAAAAACTGATTAGATTGGTTTGACAGGAGCGATTTCTCATAAACCCATGCTGATATGGAGTTAAACAGTTATTCTCATTGAGATAATCCAGAATAACATCCCTCAGAAACCCTTCAAATATTTTACCAACAATAGAGGTTAGACTTACTGGCCTATAATTTCCAGGTTCACTTTTAGAGCCCTTTTTGAATATTGGCACCACATTTGCTATGCGCCAGTCCTGCGGAACAGACCCTGTCGCTATAGAGTCACTAAAAATAAGAAATAATGGTTTATCTATTACATTACTTAGTTCTCTTAGTACTCGTGGGTGTATGCCATCCGGACCCGGAGATTTATCTATTTTAATCTTATTTAGCCGGTTTCGCACCTCTTCTTGGGTTAGATTGGTGACCCGTAATATAGGGTTTTCATTGTTTCTTGGGATTTCACCTAGCATTTCATTTTCCACCGTGAATACCGTGGAGAAGAAGGTGTTTAATATGTTAGCTTTTTCCTCGTCATCTACAACCATTCTTTCCTCACTATTTTTTAAGGGGCCTACATTTTCAGTTTTTATTCTTTTACTATTGATATAGTTGAAGAACAGTTTGGGATTAGTTTTACTCTCCTTAGCAATGTGCTTCTCTGTTTCCTTTTTGGCAGCTTTAATTAGTTTTTTAGATAAAGTATTTTTCTCCCTATAGTTTTTTAGAGCTTCAATGGTGCCATCCTGCTTTAGTAGTGCAAATGCTTTCTTTTTACTGTTAATTGCCGGTCTTACTTCTTTGTTTAGCCACATTGGGTTTTTCCTATTTCTAGTCCTTTTATTCCCACAAGGTATAAATTGCTTACACTGCCTATTTAGGATGTTCTTAAACATTTCCCATTTATTATCTGTATTCTTACTTCTGAGGATATTGTCCCAGTCTACCAGATTAAGGGCATCTCTAAGCTGTTCAAACTTTGCCTTCCTAAAGTTCAATGTTTTTGTGACTCCCTGACAAGTCCCCCTAGTGAAAGACAGGTGAAACTGCACAATATTGTGGTCGCTATTTCCTAAATGCCCAACCACCTGCAGATTTGTTATTCTGTCAGGTCTATTAGATAGTATTAGGTCTAAAAGTGCTGCTCCTCTGGTTGGATTCTGCACCAATTGTGAAAGATAATTTTTCTTGGTTATTAACAGAAACCTGTTGCCTTTATGGGTTTCACAGGTTTCTGTTTCCCAGTTAATATCCGGGTAGTTAAAGTCCCCCATAACCAGGACCTCATTATGGGTTGCAGCTTCATCTATCTGCTTTAGAAGTAGACTTTCCATGCTTTCTGTTATATTTGGGGGTTTGTAACAGACCCCAATGAGAATTTTGTTACCATTTTTCCCTCCATGAATTTCAACCCATATGGACTCGACATCCTCATTTCCTTCGCTAATATCCTCCCTTAAAGTGGACTTTAGACAAGACTTTACATAGAGACAAACCCCTCCTCCTCTCCGATTTTTACGATCCTTTCTAAACAGACTGTAACCCTGTAAGTTAACTGCCCAGTCATAGCTTTCATCTAACCATGTCTCGGTTATTCCCACTATGTCAAAGTTACCTGTAGATATTTCTGCTTCTAGTTCTTCCATCTTGTTTGTCAGGCTTCTGGCGTTTGCGAGCATGCAGTTTAGAGGATTTTGTTTTGTTCCAATCTCCTCACTGTGGATTGTTTTAGAAATGTTCTTACCTCCCTTCTGAGTATGTTTTCCTGGGTCGTCTTTGTTCGAGTCTAATGTTTTTCTTCCCGTCCCCTCTTCTTCTAGTTTAACGCCCTCCTGATGAGTGTAAAAATAAACTTTTTAATTGTGGTTTTGAGTTCCTTGAGGCATGCAGTTTTTAGAATGTTGTCACTTTTGGGCATTTTCTGTCATATAGACCCCTCCAAAGTCACTTCAAGTGTGAGGTGGTCCCTAAAAAAAATGGTTTTGCAAATTTTGCTGTAAAAATGAGAAATTGCTGGTCAATTTTTAACCCTTATAGCTTCCTAACAAAAAATTGTTTCCGATATTGTGCTAATGTAAAGCAGACAAGTGGGTAATGTTATTTATTAACTATTTTATATGATATGACTCTCTAATTTAAGGGCATAAAAACTAACTGTTTAAAAATTGCAAAATTTTCAAAATTTTTGCCAAATTTCTATTTTTTTCACAAATAAACGCAAGTCAAATCGAATAAATTTTACCAATATCATAAAGTACAATATGTCATGAGAAAACAGAATCACCAGGATCCATTGAAGCGTTTCAACGTTATGACCTCATAAAGTGACAGTGGTCAGAATTGAAAAAAATGGCCCGGTCAGGAAGTTGTAAACAGGCTTCAGGGTGAAGGGGTAAAGTTTAAGGTAATGCGCCGAAACATTGGATGTATTTCTGTTATTTCCTGAAAAGTCGACTGTGAATAAAACTGCATCAGTTTCTAACAAAAGTATACCTTACTTTATTTGAGTGCTGAAGGTTATCATTCTTCTGTAATTACCTTATGTTGCTTCAGAGCACAACCTTGTAATTTACGAGTGCATCACTTTTGACTGACTTTATCTGTATACCGCAAATGTCCGGAAGGGGTTAAAACTAGTGATGAAATAATGCATTCGGCACTATTGGTTACTCACACGAATAGTATAGTATTTGGGCTATCCATTACTCAGCGAGTAATTAGGTATTTACCTTGGTATATTCAAGTGACCCGCCCAGCATTTTTGACGCTTTATTTGCAGCCAATGAACATGCTGGGATGGGTTGCCAGTCACAGTAGTGCCGGTGCCATCTTTGATGTGGCATTACTGTAATTGGCTAGCCTTCCAGCATCATAGGGACTATTTAAAGTCTGCCGGCATTATCTTGCGCACATTGCAGCCGGAAACAGCATAGGGAGAGTGTAGTTTCAGCGTAGGCACAGTGAAACAAGCATAGGGAAAGTGATAGAAGGTTACAGTGAGAGTTATTTATTCCAAATAAGTAGGAAGAGATTTAACAGAAGGGAGGGTTAAAGGCAGGCACCTGGGTGTTCTCATCATTGCAAGTAGATGATGCAGCTCTCTGTTATTTTCCACTTCATTACTCCAATCTTGGAGTGTGTCAGCAATACAATGCATAGCCTCCTCCTCCTTCTCTTCAGGCGATCCATGCTGGGCAGGCATGAAGCAGGGATTGGGAGTCCCCTCTGTAGCACAGATGAAAAACTCCTGTTCCACCCTCTACTCCTCCTCATGCTCTTCATCATCACTCAATGTGGCTTGAGAATATCTTGCTCCATAGCCACCTGCTCGGCATTCAGAGCTTTCTCTTTGAGATTCTGCTGCTAAGATATTAATAGACAGAGCAGTGGGATGGTTACGCTGACAATAGCGTCATCAGTGATCACCATCTAGGTGCAGTACTCAAAGTTTTGAAGAACCTCAGAAATGTTATCGATCCACACCCACTTGGCAGTTGTTATGTGTTGGGACTGAGTGTTACTCTGATGGGCATTGAGAAGCTGGAATTCAGACACTACTCTCTGCTGCTCACAGCCTTGCCAGCATATGAACCGCCTACCACCTCAACACATTTATCTAACTATCCCTGTTTTGCGCATTCAACATTTTCTCCATAACCAGGATCCTTGTATCTTGTTCTCACATGTTTTATGCATTTAATAGCCCTCTGCGTCTGTACTTTTACAAATATCTGTTGTTAACCGGTTCACACAGAATTACATGAACACCCAATCTCTTACATTATGGCTGGTCAGAAAAATGAAAGCAATTGTTGCCATCCATCTTTCATGTCTCCCCTATTTCCTCATAGATTGTAAGCTTGTGAGCAGGGCACTCATTCCTCTTGGCATCTGCTGTTTATGTGATTATTCTTATTCTGTAATGTCTTTTATTGTCTGTATAAATCCCGTCTAAACTGGAAAGTGCTGCAGAATATGTTTGCACTATAGAAATAAAATTATTATTATTAATTATTATTATTATTATTATTATTATTATTAAAGGTCGAATTATAGCATGTGGGCAGGTCAGAAATCAGTTGGTGACAAGGCAAATTGAAGCGCTGCTGCAGCAAAGCTAGTCCACCTAAAGCCTGATATGGCTTTTGGAAATGTGTGCTGACACATCGCACCTTGGCCAGTACAGTATGTCTGGAATAAATACAATGGGGTAGTAATTTCTATATATGTAATCATGAAATACCCTAAAATACAATTTTATTAAATATATATCTAAAATGCCAACAACCAATGGCAGACCAAAGAGAACAACACACCGTGAAAAAAAAAAAAACTAGAGTGGGGGAAAGGAATAATCCCTAGTACATGTCTATGCTGTAGAACTGCCTATCTGCGGGGGTAGGCACCCTAGGGGAAACGTATTGGCGCCCCCACTCCGCGATGGCTGGCCCTGGGGTCACTAGATTGGCCCTGATAAACCCACAGGGTCCCGCTACCCACACAAAATTGCACTAAAGGTTCCCCTTTACACTATACATAGACCAAACCTATGTCTAGGGAGTCCTCAACCCCACACTGTGCATATTTAAAAACAACAGGAGAACATGTAACTTAGGTGTATCGGTGGCAGAGTTTGCAAAAAAAGCCTGATTATAGATATACCCTGGCAGAGGATACCCAGAATATATTTTTGCGATATCTTTGGTCCCGGCTCAAATGCAAAACCAGCTATTGCACCCAATTACAAGAATTATAGGTCCTTCGGGTGGTGGCCCCTATATTCTAGAATCATTTGATAGCTTGTTTTTTAACTCTTAAACATACGTATCTAGCATCAATGGCCCCAGTCTTATTTGCTGCAGCTCCGATACCATGGCACCTGTTTCACAAGATTCATGAAGTTGTGCATGCATACAGTGGTAAACATCACGTTTCAAAGCTATTGAATACGTTTTTGATATACACTATCTTGCAAGAGCTAGAGCCTATCAGGCCAACAAAGTTTGATACTCATCAGTCAGATGCACTGCCGCCCGCCTGTTGTCAAATTAGCCTCAATGCGTTTCACCTCTCTGGCTCATCAGGAGGCTCGATTTCATGTCATGTTTCTCGATGGGCTATGATAGAATTGAGTATTGATGGTTTTACCTCAGTTTTTAAAGCCAGGGCACCGGAAGTTACAGTGTTAATTTGTACTTCCTGTTATACGGCAAGGAGTGCGCCCGGAGTAAGCTCCCCCGTGTCAGGGGAGAAAAGGTTCCGCCTCACATGTACTCCATAGTATATGGCGCTTCCTAGTGTTCCCTTTCTATCCATCTGTGCCGCATCCCCGCTGTTTCCGGGGGTGTGCCTACCGCCCTCCTACATTGCGCGTGCGTTAACTGTAACGCTACCTCCATCTCTGCGTTCCATAGGGTCCCACACTTGGGATACCTCTTGCGCATGCGTCTGGAGCGCCCCTCCCTAGACGCCCGCATACAGTCCGCTACTCCACACATAGGATCCCCTGCATGCCGGGGATGTGCCTTCTGTCCTCCTGCATTGCGCGTGCGTTAGCTGGAACGCTACCTGCATCTCCGCGTTCCACAAGGTCCCAGACGCGGGACACCTCTTGCGCATGCGTCGGGAGCACTGCTCCCAGGACACCTGCATGTAGTCAGCTGCCCCACGTATAGTATCCACTGCATGCTGGCATTATCACGCACGCCCAGCGTGGGGTATTGTCTGATCTGCTGCAGTCCATAGAATCCCAAATGCGGGATATCTATTGCGCATGCGCACCGTGTTATGTCTGCAGGATACCTGCCTATAAGCAATTCCCCCATCATCAAGGGTGACCGCACCGCTGCTAAACGTAGACACCTCAATCTTGTCCTATGTACCGTACCCCCATTACTGCACTACCAGAGGATGGCGATGTGTCACAGTCCCAAACCTCATGGAGAGCAGATTGGAAAGAATGTAACACAGGGAAAGGGGTCATGGCTTCACCATCAGACACAGATTTTGTACTCAGGCGGTCTGCCCAGCTACTGGGGTGCTTGGCTGCCATATGCTTTTGCATGCTGCTGGTGCTCAGGTTGGAAGTGTTCTTGCCTTTTCTTAGCTTGGTTTGACAGATGATGCAAATTACAGTTGTTTTGTCTGAAGGAATTTCAGAAAAAACTGCCATACAGGGGAGCAACGTACCTTTGGCCTGTTATCTAGCAAAGTGCGGGGGGCTCTGTTGAACAGTTGACCGAGTTCTCCCTCTGGTCAAACCAATACCTCTCCTTGCCTGTTTTGTGCTATGGACCAATCCTTGTCTGCACTGCTGTGCTCACTAAGCATGGCACTGTGCCAGGTAGGATCAGTGGCCTCATCATCGACCACGTCATTTTCCATTTCCTCTATCTGATCCTCCTTCTGAGCTGCGATTTTAGGCTGACCTGATGGCAACTGTGCATCATGATTATCCTCCACCTCTTTAGACATGAATTGATCTTTTGGCTTTCTTCTGACCGTGGATGCTCAAATATTTGGGCATCACTGCACTCCATCTCCTCATGACCCTCTTTAATGGTTCACGTTGAGAGGCCTGATAAATTACAAGGGAACGTAAACAGTTCCTCAGAGTGGCCATATGTCTCCTGGGACTCTGGATGGTGGGAGGAAAGAGGACCAGGTTGAGGATTCAGAGGCCCAGCCTCTTAGCTACTGAGACTGTGTAAGACTCTGTGCTCCTGCTTGTCAACACACTGGAGCTTTTGTCTGCCATCCAACCCACTACATCATGGCAATTGTGTGGGTTCATCAATTGTGTAACGATCTGAGCACATTTTCACAGGAAGCTAGAGTGAGATCCAGTCACCTTCTGATCTATAACACGGCCTTGGCAGGCACCACCACTTCCACATTCCTTAACATCACCTTTTCTCATGTTGAATGATTAGGATTTTAGTTGTCAGGCCCTGCTGATCTTGGCATGGCACAGGTTGCAAACAACCATTTTTTTTTTATCTCAGAACTATTAATAATGTCCCAGACTGGGGAACACCTAACTGTTCTAGTGTGGGATCACTGGTCTCCTGGGACTCAACATGGTTTGTGAGGATGGAGCATCAGGTTGAGGATTAATCGATCCAATCACTTGGCTGCTGATACTGGACCATGTGGAAGAGTGTGTGGTGCTGGCGAGCATGCTGGAAGCATAATCTACTATCCGACCAATCACCTGTTTAAACTGGCGTGGCTTCAGAAGTGGTGTCCCAAGCCTCCCTCCAAAATAGGATAGGAAGCTATGTGTTGTGGATGGGCGTGTTTCTTGTGATCCAGCAACAGGCATAGTCACACTTTCCCCAGGTCCTCACCATCTGCATGCACCATCATCAGCACTTCCATTTGTCTGTCCCTTATCACATGCTTTATGGATTTTGTAATTGCTAGGTATCTGGAAACCAAGTTTCCTATATTAATTGAAACTAATGTTTTTGTGAACCAAAAAATTAGGTCAAGTGAAGCAGGTCTAGCAGTTTTTAAAAATTTAAAACCACCGTAGTTTTACACAAATCAGGTTAAATTGTATGGATGATAATACAGTAAATTTTTGACAAAAACAATCATGTGGCCACCTGCAGTAGTTATAGACTTAGCAACAAACTACAAAGCCCTAAGCCTTGCCCAGAGGCTGTACTAAGCTACTCTACCTGCTCCAGCAGCTATCCCTAGGATACAAGCAGAATATATTGCATAAAAACAGCAAAGCATATGATTAGTTCTAAGAAGGACTTCTAGTAAAATTATTCAGAAAAGTATCACCACTAGAGTACTCTCATTCCTAAAACTAATCCCTGCACGTTTATTGGCTGTGTAATAGTTCCCAAACATGTGGGGCTGGGATTCAAGCATTCAATCCGAGCACCAACCAATGCTCAGAGTGCCAAGCACATCCGAGCACCCAGATACTCAAGTGATATCTGAGTATCACTGAGCACATTTGCTCATCACTAGCAAGCATGTATAACAGAGGGAAGTGGCCAACACTGAACAGTTGAGACAATCCAAGTAGGAAAGCTCCAGGAGATTCAACTGAACAGATTATCCCTTGCACTGCTAGCAAGAAAAAAAACCTGCACTGTAAAATGGTGAAGTACTTGTAACCTGTCCAGGAGTTCATGAAACCAGACACAGCAATCTTCTGGCCCCTTTCTATTGCAGTATCCCCATGACAGGTAGGAGATGAAAGTTGGTGCTTTTAAAATTCTATAGAGAAGGTAGGGGCTAGAGACAGACACTGACATTCTGCTTCAAATTCTCCTGAAATATCAGTTACAGTTCTTAATTATTATTATTTATTGTTATAGCGACATTTATTCCATGGCGCTTTACATGTGAGGAGGGGTATACATAATAAAAACAAGTACAATAGTCTTAAACAATACAAGTCATAACTGGTACAGTAGGAGAGGACCCTGCCCGCGAAGGCTCACAATCTACAAGGGATGGGTGAGAATACAGTAGGTGAGGGTAGAGATGGTCATGCAGCGGTTTGGTCGATCGGTGGTTACTGCAGGTTGTAGGCTTGTCGGAAGAGGTGGGTCTTCAGGTTCTTTTTGAAGGTTTCAATGGTAGGCGAGAGTCTGATGTGTTGTGGTAGAGGGTTCCAGAGTAGGGGTGATACGCGAGAGAAATCTTGTATACGATTGTGGGAAGAGGAGATAAGAGGGGAGAAGAGAAGGAGATCTTGTGAGGATCGGAGGTTGCAGGTAGGTAAGTACCGGGAGACGAGGTCACAGATGTATGGAGGAGACAGGTTGTGGATGGCTTTGTATGTCATGGTTAGGGTTTTGTAGTGGAGTCTCTGGGCAATGGGGAGCCAGTGAAGGGATTGACATAGGGGATAGGCCGGGGAATAGCAGGGGGACAGGTGGATTAGTCGGGCAGCAGAGTTTAGAATAGATTGGAGGGGTGCGAGAGTGTTAGAGGGGAGGCCACAGAGCAGGAGGTTGCAGTAGTCAAGGCGAGAGATGATGAGGGAATGGACTAGGGTTTTTGCAGATTCATGATTGAGGAATGAACGGATTTGTGAAATATTTTTGAGTTGAAAGCGGCAGGAAGTGGAAAGGGCTTGGATATGTGGTTTGAAGGAGAGATCAGCGTCAAGGATTACCCCGAGGCAGCGAGCTTTTGGGACTGGGGAGAGTGGGCAGCCATTTACTGTAATGGATAGGTTCGTTGGGGGGGTCGCGTGAGATTGGGGAAAGATGATGAATTCTGTTTTGTCCATGTTAAGTTCCAGAAATCTAGTGGAGAAGAAGGATGAAATAGTGGACAGACATTGAGGGATTCTGGTTAGAAGGGAGGTGATATCTGGTCCAGAGATGTAGATCTGTGTGTCGTCAGCATAGAGGTGATACTGAAAGCCATGAGATTCTATGAGCTGTCCCAGGCCAAAGGTGTAAATAGAGAAGAGCAGGGGCCCAAGGACTGAACCTTGTGGGACTCCGACAGATAGGGGGCGAGGTGAGGAGGTGGTATGTGAGTGGGAGACGCTGAATGTCCTGTCTGTTAGGTATGATGAGATCCAGGATAGGGCCAAGTCTGCGATGCCAAGGGATGAGAGGGTTTGTAATAATAGGGAATGGTCCACTGTGTCAAAGGCAGCCGACAGGTCGAGGAGGAGGAGGATAGAGTAGTGTCGCTTGCTCTTGGCGGTTAAGAGGTCATTGGTGACTTTAGTTAGGGCAGTTTCGGTGGAATGGTGTGACCGGAAGCCAAATTGTAGGCGGTCAAAGAGGGAGCAAGAAGAGAGATGGGAGGACAGTTCAAGGTAAATGTGTTGTTCCTGTAGTTTGGAGGCATAGGGAAGAAAGTTCTTAATGGAACTTTATGAGCACCAATTGTCATCTCCTATCTCAGTAATGGGAGAATCTGTATTCACTGAAGACAGATTTCAACCTTGAACTGAGAATTTTGAGAATGGACAAACAGTCCAGGAGGAGAAGCAGATATACAGTATCTAATAAAATGTATTATAAAGTATTCTATATGCGCATGTATTATTGATTTATGGAATAAAAACAACTTAAAACAACTGTTACTCTTGAAAAGAGCTGTGCATAAACCAATGTCCAGAAACCCCAATTAACTAAATGTTGTAAAGACGAATTGACCAAATTTTTTTCCAGAACGATGTGAAATATTGATAAAGTCATACAGAAATCTATTATTCCATGTTATTACTGATTAAACGTTCTTCTATAATCTATTGATTCATGAGGTGTACTTAATTTTTCACAGACTGCTTCTGTTTTTTGAAAAAAACAACGACAGAAGCATAATAACTAAATAGCCTGCAGTAAATAAATAAACTGCAATAGTGCATGAAAATAATGTAGGGGACTTATAACATAATTTTGATCGTAAAAATTCAAAAGCCATCCCACCACTTCACTGTGACCCTAGTTGGGATGGTCCTAACTCAAAGATTAAAATCTTACTGTCAAGTGACATGTACAGTGGGGGAAATTAGTTTTTGATCCCTTGCTGATTTTGGAAGTTTGCCCACTGACAAAGACATGAACAGTCTATAATTTTAAGGGTAGGTTAATTTTAACATAAAGAGATAGAATCTCAAAAATAAAATCCAGAAAATCACATTGTATAAATTATATAAATTTATTTGCATTTTACAGTGAGAAATAAGAATTTGATCCCTCTGGCAAACAAGATTTAATATTCGGTGGCAAAACCTTTGTTGGCAAGCACAGCAGTCAGACATTTTTTGTAGTTGATTTTTTATTTTATTTAATCGTATGAACATATATTTAAACATCATATAAGAATACATAAATGATAAACAGTGATTGAAAAGAACAAAGGAACAGAAATCAGTCGGACATCGAGATTTTCTATGTATGCAATAACATTGTCATTTTCAGCATAGAAATCATTCTTGTCACCAGTATAAGATCTGAGGGGACATTCCTCGACAATGTGCTGAATTGTTTGATGGTCAGCTCCACAGTCACAGGCAGGAGAGTCAGATTTTCCCCACTTATGCATAAGATCTGCACAGACACCAAAGTTTGTTCTGATACGATTCAAAGTGACCCAGGTTTTCCTTGGCAGATTGAAACCTGGTGGTGGATTTTGAAAGTGAGGAAACGTTTGAGGCTCACCGTCTACTGCACTGACCCCAAGTTCACGCCATTTCTCTTCTAAATTGAAATCATGTTCATACAGGGTAATTGCGGTTCGGATGGGTGGATGTCTTGATTTTAGTCGCTGTATTTGGGAGATTTTCATTATTCACTACTTTGGTGTATTCTTTAAGTAGGAGCTTTTGTCTTCTCAGATTTGCAGGTGCGATATGGGTCAAGACAGGTAACCAATGGACGGGCGTAGGTCTGATAGCACCAGAAATTATGCGCATAGAGTTGTTCAACTGATTGTCGATTGCATTCACATGACAAATATTCAGCCATACTGGAGCACAATCTTCTGCGGTAGAGTACACCAAGGCAAGGGTAGACGTTCGCAAGACAGGTGTGGAGGAACCCCAGGAGGATCCACAGAGTTTCTGAATAATATTATTGTGTGCTTTCAGTTTCTGTGCTGTCTTTTCCAAGTGAGATTTGAAGGTTAGGCTTCTATCAAGGATTATGCCTAAATACTTGAGATTGAAGTTGTGTTTGGCAAGTTGACCTTCAAAACGTACTTTGAGTTCAGTCTTAGCACTTGCGTTGTGTAAATGAAAGCAACATACTTCCGTTTTTGATGGATTGGGCTTTAGCCTCCATTGTCGAAGATACTTTCCCATTACACTAAGATTTTCTGTTAGAACCTCCTCTGCTTACTCCATTGTTTTGCTCTCTGTAGCAAGTGCCCAGTCTTCAGCGTATCCAAATTTCCGTGATATTATGTTAGGAATGTCAGCTAGGTACAAAGCAAACAGGAGAGGTGCCAGCACTGATCCCTGGGCCAAACCATCGTTTAAGGTTTTCTTACAACTGGTTGAATCACCCATGATAAGTTGAAAGGTTCGATTTGCAATCATATTATTCAAGAGGTACATAATTTTCTTACATGGAATCACCTTCAGAAACTTATATTAGAAGTCCTTCCCTGCACACAGTGTCATATGCGGCAGAAAGATCGATGGATGCCACTGAAACCTTTTTTTGAAATTCAGCTTCAATTAAAGTTGTCACGGCTAAAACTTGGTCACCGCAGTTTCGAGCAGGTCTAAAGCCGGCTTGCTCTATAGGTATTGAGTCAAAAATCTTTAAATTGATCTTGTTATAGATTAAGCGTTTTAACAGCTTGTAAAGGCAGCTCAATAAAGCAATGGGTCTATAGCTTGATGGATTATCTTCAGGCTTCCCAGGTTTTAACAATGCAATGATCTTGGCGTGTTTTAATTTACTGGGGACTTGAGCATTCTCCATGATATCTGAGAAGAACTTTGCCAGCCATTTTTTTCGCAAAAGGTCCACAATTTTTGAGAAATTCGGGATGAATCGCATCAAATCCAGGAGCTTTGTTACTTTTAGTATTAACAAGGGCAATTTCAATGTCACAAGTTGTGAAAGGACGGGAATATTCTTCAGTTGATGCCACAGATGATTTTAGTAGCTTAAACTTATTTTTAACTTCTATGGTATCAGCTTGGTCTTTAGGGGTTCTTCAGGTGTTCACAATGTGTGCAGCAATTTGATTTGGAGTTACAGCATTCGTTTTCTGTTTTGCCTTTCGGTTTCCTTCTAGTTTTCTTAAAAGAGACCACGCTTTTCTACTGGACCTTTTAAAGTCTAAGTTCTCAACTGTTTCCATCCATTTGACACAACGTGCTGCATTCAGTTTGTTCAGCAACTCATAACCGATTTCACCATCTTCACTCTGAAGAAATTGTCTGTATAGTTGTTCACATTCATCAGTCCTCATGGAATATTCTTTGCGGAAGCAACGTGGTATTGATTTCTTTGCAGCTGTAATAACAGCTTTACAGAACCGCTCATAGTTTTTACTGATTGGAGGTATCCAACCAATACACTTGTCAAGATGATCTGCAAACTTTTTCCAGTTGGCTTTAACAAAATTCCATCGAGGACGTGGCTACGAAGTTACAAGAGGAATGGATACTCCAACAGTGATTATGACAGGGCGATGCTGACTACGAGGGAAAGGTTTGACAACATTTCGAGATGTAAATAAAGGTTAATTGTTTCTATTGCGTGATACAAAATATAAATCAGGGTTGTATCCTCTCTGCCAGGCTGCTGATTGGAAGGTTGGAAAATCCTTTGCATCAAAAACCAAGAATGTGTTGTGCACGGCAGACCAGTTTACCAGGTGCTCACCATTGTCATCATTACTAGCATATTGCCAGAGCTCATGGTGACTGTTGAAATCTCCTATGCACACGGTAGGATGTGGATGGACATGGATAACTTCAGTAGGTCATTGTACTGCAGGAGGCTTGTAAATATTAACAATTGTGATATCACCAACTTTAATCACAGCTTCATGGATGTAATTTTCAACATATGTAGATACAAGCTTTACATTTTCAGTGTTGCCTTTCACATAGGTAACTACACTGTAGTGTGGGTCCTATGTAGCACCAATTAAATCAAAACCAGCAATGGAGCCACGAGCTAGAAGTTGGTCTTCATTTTCAACATGAGTTTCCTGAAGAACAAGAACGTCTATTTTGTTAGCAGTGAGAAACTTGTGAAGGAAATCACATTTTGAGCGGCTGATACCTTCAATATTAATTTGGCAGATTTTCACAGTGGGTCCAAGGTCTTTCATTTGAGGAGTGTCATTTGTGACGGTACCATTATTTGTAGACATTATCAAATTTGATCCTTTGTTGTCCTTTGTTGATTATCTACTATGATGTAAAATATATTGACCAGGAGATCCAGATGTAGTTTGATTGTTTGGTCATCAAGATTGTTAGTCCTTTAGTGTTACCCAGGGTGCACCACGTGGAGGCGGACTAACGTTACACCCCTTTGTAGTTGATAATGTTTGCGCACATGTCAGGAGGAATTTTGGTCCACTCCTCTTTGGAGATCATCTCTGAATCATTAAGGTTTTGAGGCTGTCGCTTGGCAACTTGGAGCTTCAACTCCCTCTATAAGTTTTCTATAGGATTATTGTCTGGAGACTGGACTGGCCACTGCATGACCTTAATGTACTTCTATTTGAACCACTGCTTTGTTGCCTTGTCATTGTCTTGCTGGAAGGCCCAGTCACGTCCCATTTTTAATGCCCTGGCAAAGGGAAGGAGGTTGTCACTCAGGATTTTATGGTACATGGCTCTATCCATTCTCCCATTGATGTGGTGAAGTAGTCCTGTGCCCTTAGCAGAGAAACACCCCCAAAACATAATGTTTCCACCTCCATGCTTGACAGTCAGGACTAGGGTTGAGCGAAACGGGTCGAACATTTTCAAAAGTCGCCGACTTTTGGCGAAGTCGGGTTTCATGAAACCCGATCCGACCCCTGTGCGGGGTCGGCCATGCGGTACGCGACTTTCGCGCCAAAGTCGCGTTTCAATGACGCGAAAAGCGCCATTTCTCAGCCAATGAAGGTAAACGCAGAGTGTGGGCAGCGTGATGACATAGGTCCTGGTCCCCACCATCTTAGAGAAGGGCATTGCAGTGATTGGCTTGCTGTCTGCGGCGTCACAGGGGCTATAAAGGGGAGTTCCCGCCGACCGCCATGTTACTGCTGCTGATCTGAGCTTAGGGAGAGGTTGCTGCCGCTTCGTCAGAAGCAGGGATAGCGTTAGGCAGGGTCCATTAACCACCAAACCGCTTGTGCTGTAGCGATTTCCACTGCCCAACACCACCTTCGGTGTGCAGGGACAGCGGAAGCTCCTTTTTTTTTTTTTCCTCAGCGCTGTAGCTCATTGGGCTGCCCTAGAAGGCTCCCTGATAGCTGCATTGCTGTGTGTACGCCGCTGTGCAAACCAACTGCTTTTTTCAAAGCACAAATCCTCTTGTTCCTTCCTTTCTGCACAGCTATCTTGTTTGTTTGTCCACACTTTTTATTTAATTTATGCATCAGTCCACTCCTTATTGCTGCCTGCCATACCTGGCTAAGATTACTGCAGGGAGATAGTAATTGAAGGACAGTTCCTTTTTTTTTTTTTTTTTTTTTTTGTGGGAGATTAAGATTGACATTTCTGCTAGAGTGCCATCTCTGTCTGTGTCATCTCTCACTCAGTGGGCCATAGAAAGCCTATTTATTTTTTTGCTTGATTTGGGTTCCAAAATCTACCAGAAAAAATCACAACATCAATCAGTGGGAGAAAAATATTGGCCTCAGGGCTTGTGTGCCACTCCTTACTCCTGTGTGTGCCATCTCTCACTCAGTGGGCCATAGAAAGCCTATTAATTTTTTTGCTTGATTTGGGTTCTAAATTCTACCTGAAAAAATCAATAAATCAATCAGTGGGAGATTAATATTGGCCTTTGGGCTTGTGTGCCAGTCCTAAGCGTGCCATCTCTCTCTCTCTCAGATAGTGGGCCATAGAAAGCCTATTTTTTTATTATTTTATTGGGTTTATAAATTTTCCCTGGAAAAAAAAAAAAGTGGGAGATTAATATTGGCCTCTGGGCTTGTGTGCCAGTCCTGAGCGTGCCATCTCTCTCACAAATAGTGGGCCATAGAAAGCCTATTTATTTTTTTGCTTGATTTGGGTTCCAAAATCTACCTGAAAAAAATCACTAAATCAATCAGTGGTAGATTAATATTGGCCTCTGGGCTTGTGTGCCACTCCTGACTCCTGTGTGCGTCATCTGTCACTCAGTGGGCCCTAGAAAGCCTATTTTTTGTTTTATTTGTTTTCTAAATTCTCCCTGAAACAATCATTTTATTTTCTTTGGTTTCTAAATTATTCCTGAAAAAAATCATTTTTTTTGTATTTTTTTTTCTCTCAAGTCTCCCTGAAAAAAAAAAAAAAATCTGTGGGAGATTCATATTGCCCCTTCTGCTTGTGTGCCAGTCTTGACTCCTGGGTGTGCCATCTCTCTCTCTCTCCCCAATTGTGGGCCATAGAAAGCCTATAAATTTTTTTGCTTGATTTGGGTTCCAAAATCTACCTGAAAAAATCACTACATCAATCAGTGGGAGATTAATATTGGCCTCTGGGCTTGTGTGCCACTCCTGACTCCTGTGTGCGTCATCTGTCACTCAGTGGGCCCTAGAAAGCCTATTTTTTGTTTTATTTGTTTTCTAAATTCTCCCTGAAACAATCATTTTATTTTCTTTGGTTTCTAAATTATTCCTGAAAAAAATCATTTTTTTTGTATTTTTTTTTCTCTCAAGTCTCCCTGAAAAAAAAAAAAAAAAAAAAAAAATCTGTGGGAGATTTATATTGCCCCTTCTGCTTGTCTGCCAGTCTTGACTCCTGGGTGTGCCATCTCTCTCTCTCTCCCCAATTGTGGGCCATAGAAAGCCTATTAATTTTTTTGCTTGATTTGGGTTCCAAAATCTACCAAAAAAAATAACTAAATCAATCGGTGGGAGATTAATATTGGCCTCTGGGCTTGTGTGCCACTCCTGACTCCTGTGTGCGTCCTCTCTCACTCAGTGGGCCCTACAAAGCCTTTTTTTTTTTTTTTTTTCCTAAATTCTCCCTGAAACAATCATTTCATTTTATTTGTTTTATAAATTCTTCTGTAAAAAATAATTTTTTTTTAATTTTTTTTTTTCTGAAGTCTCCCTTTTAAAAAAAACAAACACAAATCAGTGGGAGATTAATATTTACATTTGTGCTTCAGTGACAGTCCTGCGTGTGTGGCATCTCTCTCATTTGTTGCCACCAACAACAGAGTGTGTAACATTGTGCCTGATTTTCGTTGTGGTCTCACCCACCTGTAAAGGGGTAGCTAAATCATACTGAAGTTATAGCTCACCGTGTAAGTTGTGTGACAGCAACAAATACCGTTCGTTTGGTAACGTTTTTAAAACAATGAGGAAGTCTGGTGGAAGAGGTCGTGGCCGGGGGCGTTCATTGTCAGCTGGTAATGAGGGTAGTGGTAGTGGTGGAGCATCAGCTGGTCGTGGGAAAAAAAATATTGCACCTAAGTCTGGAGCTGTGGAGCCAGGTTCGTCGTCTGGCTACACAAGGCCTCGAACGCTCCCTTTTCTGGGAGTAGGAAAACCGCTTTTAAAGCCGGAGCAGCAAGAGCAAGTTTTGGCTTATCTTGCTGACTCAACCTCTAGCTCTTTTGCCTCCTCTCGTGAAACTGGTAAATGTCAAAGCAGCACGTCGTTAGTGGATGTTCACGGTCAGGGACAAGTCGCTTCCTTGTCCTCTTCAGCAAAAACAACAACAGAGAAGAATGCAGCAGGCGACACAACGGGTTACTCCATGGAGCTCTTTACACATACCGTCCCTGGCTTAGAAAGTGAAGCAGTTAACAGTCCATGCCCATTACAAGTTGAATCTGACATGGAGTGCACTGATGCACAGCCACAGCCAGACTACTATCCTGGTCCTTTGACTCAGACCACAACATTGCCATCGCAGGGTGCTGATCAAGAATCAGACCCTGATGAGACTATGTTGCCCCATCACGAACGCTATACCACCGACCGACACGGTGACACAGACGAAGTTGCACACGAGCTACAAGAAAAGGTAATAGATGACCAAGTTCTTGACCCCGATTGGCAGCCATTGGGGGAACAGGGTGCAGGCGGCAGCAGTTCTGAAGCGGAGGAGGAGGGGCCGCAGCAGGCATCAACATCGCAACAGGTTCCATCTGCCGGGCCCGTATCTTGCCCAAAACGCGTGGCAAAGCTAAAACCTGTTGGAGGACAGCGTGGCCATCCGGTTAAAGCTCAGTCTGCAATGCCTGAAAAGGTATCCGATGCTAGAAAGAGTGCAGTCTGGCATTTTTTTAAACAACATCCAATTGATCAGCGCAAAGTCATCTGTCAAAAATGTTCAACTACCTTAAGCAGAGGACAGAATCTGAAAAGTCTCAATACAAGTTGCATGCATAGACATTTAACCACCATGCATTTGCAAGCCTGGACTAACTACCAAACGTTCCTTAAGGTTGTAGCACCCTCGGCCAATGAAGCTAGTCAGCAACGCAACATCCCTTCCGGCAGTGTAGGGCCACCATTTTCCGCACCACCTGCAGTATCTGTGCAGGTTTCTTTGCCAGGCCAAAGCCGTCAGGGTCAGGGAATCACCAGTTTCGTAGTAGGAAACACTGCATCTAGGGCACCGGTGGCAACAATACCATCTCCCACCGTCTCTCAGTCTGCCATGTCCACCGGCACCCCCGCTAGTTCCACGATCTCCAGCTCTCCAGTCCAGCTCACCCTACATGAGACTATGGTTAGAAAAAGGAAGTACTTAGCCTCGCATCCGCGTATACAGGGTTTGAACGCACACATAGCTAGACTAATCTCGTTAGAGATGATGCCCTACCGGTTAGTTGAAAGCGAAGCTTTCAAAGCCCTGATGGACTACGCTGTACCACGCTACGAGCTACCCAGTCGACACTTTTTTTCCAGAAAAGCCATCCCAGCCCTCCACCAGCATGTTAAAGAGCGCATCGTCCATGCACTCAGGCAATCTGTGAGCACAAAGGTGCACCTGACAACAGATGCATGGACCAGTAGGCATGGCCAGGGACGTTACGTGTCCATCACGGCACACTGGGTAAATGTGGTGGATGCAGGGTCCACAGGGGACAGCAAGTTTGGGACAGTTCTGCCTAGCCCACGGTCTAGGAAACAATTGGCTGTAGCCGTTCGCACCCCCTCCTCCTCCTCTTCGTCCTCCTGCAGAAGCGAGAGCTCGTCCACAGACCGCAGTCGCACAACCACTCCATCCGCAGCTGCCACTGTTGCACACCAGGTCTCCCATTATGGGGCAGCTACTGGCAAACGTCAGCAGGCTGTATTGGCTATGAAGTGTTTGGGCGACAACAGACACACCGCGGAAGTTCTGTCCGAGTTCTTGCAGAAAGAAACGCAGTCGTGGCTGGGCACTGTAGATCTTGAGGCAGGCAAGGTAGTGAGTGATAACGGAAGGAATTTCATGGCTGCCATCTCCCTTTCCCAACTGAAACACATTCCTTGCCTGGCTCACACCTTAAACCTGGTGGTGCAGTGCTTCTTGAAAAGTTATCCGGGGTTATCCGACCTGCTCCTCAAAGTGCGTGGACTTTGCTCACATATCTGCCGTTCGCCCGTACACTCCAGCCGTATGCAGACCTATCAGCGTTCTTTGAACCTTCCCCAGCATCGCCTAATCATAGACGTTGCAACAAGGTGGAACTCAACACTGCACATGCTTCAGAGACTGTGTGAACAGAGGCGGGCTGTTATGTTTTTGTGGGAGGATACACATACACGGGCAGGCAGTAGGATGGCAGACATGGAGTTGTCAGGTGTGCAGTGGTCGAAGATTCAAGACATGTGTCAAGTCCTTCAGTGTTTTGAGGAATGCACACGGCTGGTTAGTGCAGACAACGCCATAATAAGCATGAGCATCCCCCTAATGCGTCTGCTGATGCAAAGTTTGACGCACATAAAGGATCAGGCGTCTGCAGCTGAGGAAGAGGAAAGCCTTGATGACAGTCAGCCATTGTCTGGCCAGGGCAGTGTACAGGACGAGGTAGCGGGCGAAGAGGAGGAGGAGGACGAGGAGGATGATGGGGATGATTATATTTTTAATGAGGAAGCTTTTCCGGGGCCACTGGAAATTGGTGGCGCGGCAAGGCCGGGTTCTGGTTTTTTGAGGGACACAAGTGACGTGGATTTGCCTGAAACTGCCCCTCAACCAAGCACAACCGCAGATTTGAGAACTGGAACTTTGGCCCACATGGCGGATTATGCCTTACGTATCCTCAAAAGGGACACACGCATAACTAAAATGATGAATGATGACGATTACTGGTTGGCCTGCCTCCTTGATCCTCGCTATAAAGGCAAATTGCAAAATATAATGCCACATGAGAACTTGGAACTAATATTAGCAACCAAACAATCAACTCTTGTTGACCGTTTGCTTCTGGCATTCCCTGCACACAGCGCCCGTGATCGTTCTCACACGAGCTGCAGGGGCCAGCAGACCAGAGGAGTTAGAGGGGCAGAAATCAGAAGTGGTGTTGGCCAGAGGGGTTTTCTGACCAGGTTGTGGAGTGATTTTGCTATGACCGCAGACAGGACAGGTACTGCAGCATCAATTCAAAGTGACAGGAGACAACATTTGTCCAGTATGGTTACAAACTATTTTTCATCCCTTATCGATGTTCTCCCTCAACCGTCATTCCCATTTGATTACTGGGCATCAAAATTAGACACCTGGCCAGAATTGGCAGAATATGCATTGCAGGAGCTTGCTTGCCCGGCAGCTAGTGTCCTATCAGAAAGAGTATTCAGTGCTGCAGGTTCAATACTAACAGAAAAAAGGACTCGTCTGGCTACCCAAAATGTAGATGATCTAACCTTCATTAAAATGAACCACAACTGGATTTCGAAATCTTTTGCCCCACCTTGCCCGGCTGACACCTAGCTTTCCTATGAAAAGGTCTTGCCTGTGGACTATTCTGAATGCCTTTTCCAATCTCGTAATTTTCAGCACCTGATTGTCCAGCATACGACATGTTTACACCTCACTAAATGGCCAAACTCCCCACACGGGGCCGTGGTATCGACACTTGGCGACAGCACCCGTGAGAGTGCAGTTTGTCTGAAGAGGTGGGTGAGCCCGCTTTTGGTCGACGGCACTGCCACTGGGCCCCTCCTAGTACAATAAAGTGTCTCTGGCGGTGGTGGTGCGCACCCAACGTCAGACACACCGTTGTAATATGAGGGGCCCTGGGCCTGTACCGCCGGCCACAAGACAGTTTCCCCCCACCCCAGCTCAAACAGTGCTCTACCACTTGCAAAATTATCTCACAGCTCCACCAATGTTTAGTCTATGCGCTGACATCCTTCAATGCCTGCCACTGACAATACCATTGTATTGACATTTTTGTTATGTTAGGCCTTCGATGCCTGTCTGTGGTCACTCCTTCCACTAGGCCTCCACTGACCACACCACTGCTGCCCGTGTACCCCTGGAACCAATTTAAAATTGCCTACAGCCATGTGTTATTATTTTAGGCCTTCGATGCCTGTCTGCGGCCACTCCTTCCACTAGGCCTCTACTGACCACACCACTGCTGCCAGTGTACCCCTGGAACCAATTTAAAATTGCCTACAGCCATGTGTTATTATTTTAGGCCTTCGATGCCTGTCTGCGGTCACTCCTTCCACTAGGCCTCCACTGACCACACCACTGCTGTCCGTGTACCCCTGGAACCAATTTAAAATTGCCTACAGCCAGCCCAATTTTTTTATTTTAGGCCTTCGATGCCTGTCTGCGGTCCATTCTTTCAACTACTACTACACTGACCAGGGCACTGCTGCCCGTGTACCCCTGGAACCAATTTAAAATTGCCTACAGCCATGTGTTATTATTTTAGGCCTTCGATGCCTGTCTGCGGTCACTCCTTCCACTAGGCCTCCACTGACCACACCACTGCTGTCCGTGTACCCCTGGAACCAATTTAAAATTGCCTACAGCCATGTGTTATTATTTTAGGCCTTCGATGCCTGTCTGCGGTCCATTCTTTCAACTACTACTACACTGACCAGGGCACTGCTGCCCGTGTACCCCTGGAACCAATTTAAAATTGCCTACAGCCATGTGTTATTATTTTAGGCCTTCGATGCCTGTCTGCGGTCACTCCTTCCACTAGGCCTCCACTGACCACACCACTGCTGCCCGTGTACCTCTGGAACCAATTTAAAATTGCCTACAGCCAGCCCAATTTTTTTATTTTAGGCCTTCGATGCCTGTCTGCGGTCCATTCTTTCAACTACTACTACACTGACCAGGTCACTGCTGCCCGTGTACCCCTGGAACCAATTTAAAATTGCCTACAGCCATGTGTTATTATTTTAGGCCTTCGATGCCTGTCTGCGGTCACTCCTTCCACTAGGCCTCCACTGACCACACCACTGCTGCCCGTGTACCCCTGGAACCAATTTAAAATTGCCTACAGCCATGTGTTATTATTTTAGGCCTTCGATGCCTGTCTGCGGTCACTCCTTCCACTAGGCCTCCACTGACCACACCACTGCTGCCCGTGTACCCCTGGAACCAATTTAAAATTGCCTACAGCCAGCCCAATTTTTTGTTATGTTAGGCCTTCGATGCCTGTCTGCGGTCCATTCTTTCAACTACTACTACACTGACCAGGGCACTGCTGCCCGTGTACCCCTGGAACCAACATCAGAAAATATAAAAATAAGTATTTTGCTTACAAAAAAGAAAATACTGGAGAGATATCAAATGCAGACATTTTTACATTAAAAACAAACACACAACTAAAATCTGGTACAGTACTAAAAATGGCCACCAGCTACAATTACTTTCTCCTGCAAGTAGTTAACTGAAAGGTTTTTTAAATTGAAAACACAGATATGGCATCCACCGAGTGTTGTCCTGTCGCGTCTTCTTTATATTATTGCCGAGAAGATGCAAAACAATGAAAATAATAAAATCATTAATTACCAATATAATAGAGAAAGTCAACACCACATTGCAAATAAACATTCATTCCAAATAAAGAAGCAGGGCGCGTCCGAGGTTGAGTATATACCTAATAAGAATATAATCACCCTCGGACGCGCAATGCTTATTTCCAACAGCCTTCCTTCCTAAGAATCAGCCCTTCCGTGGTGTAGAGAGACGTTGTGTTACACTCCAAGGTGTTCCCCAGGTTGCCTTTCCTGAGCTTCGATCTTCATGCTCTCGTTTAGTAGTTGTCGGAAACTACGCTGCATTAGGCCTACAAATTGGGTATGGGGTGTAGAGAGAGGGTTTGTTACACTCCAAGGTGTTCCCCAGGTTGCCTTTCCTGAGCTTCGATCTTCCGGCTCTCGTTTAGTAGTTGTTGGAAACTACGCTGCATTAGGCCTTCAAATTGGGTATGGGGTGTAGCGAGAGGGTGTGTTACACTCCAAGGTGTTCCCCAGGTTGCTTTTCCTGAGCTTCGATCTTCCGGCTCTCGTTTAGTAGTTCTTGGAAACTACACTGCATTAGGCCTTCAAATTGGGTATGGGGTGTAGAGAGAGGGTGTGTTACACTCCAAGGTGTTCCCCAGGTTGCCTTTCCTGAGCTTCGATCTTCCGGCTCTCGTTTAGTAGTTCTTGGAAACTACACTGCATTAGGCCTACAAATTGGGTATGGGGTGGAGAGAGATGGTGTGTTACACTCCAAGGTGTTCCCCAGGTTTCCTTGCCATTGCTTCGGTCTTCCGACTCTCGTTTAGTAAATGTAGAAAACTACACTGCATTAGGCCTACAAAATGGGTATGGGGTGGAGAGAGATGGTGTGTTACACTCCAAGGTGTTCCCCAGGTTGCCTTTCCTGAGCTTCTATCTTCAGGCTCTCATTAAATTGTGGTTAAATGGAACAACTGCATTTGGCGTACTAGTTGGTTTGGGGCCTACTATCGGTGTCTGCCACTCCTTGCTGTTCTCCTGGTTTCCTGTCCTGAAATTCCATTTTCAGGCTCTCGTTAAGTAGTTGTTAATGTTAGACTGCATTTGGCCTACTAGTTGGGTTGGGGCCTACTATCGGTGTCTGCCACTCCTTGCTGTTCTCCTCCACTGAACAAAGCTGTGCCGCCTGTTTACTACGGTTGGCAATTTTGAACTGCATTTCGACTACTTACTGATTTGACCCTACTCTCTGTGTCAGCCTCTCATTCCAGTTGTCCTCCACTGCAATGCCCCCTGGTTATTCCTGTGTTACCAATTTTGAACTGCATTTAGCCCACTTTATTCTTTGGGCCTATATCTGTGTTTCCACTTCATCGTGCCCATTGCCCAGCCAGTGATAGATGAGTCTGCTGGTACATTGACCCATAACGCAACATTCCCCGTGCATGCTACACAACAACATTGTGACCCTGCTGAAAGTCAGGTTGCTCTTCCCGCATACCATACCACCTTACACGGGGACAAAGAGGAAGGTGCAGATGAAAGTGCAGGTTCCTTCATCAGGTGGGGGGAGGAATACTAGTTGGCGACGTCACTGGCACAGGGCCTCTCATAGTACGCAAAAGTGTTGCTGCCGGTGGGAGGCGCCCCCGCCGTGCAAACACACCGCTGTACTTTGAGGGGCCCTGTGCCAGTGCCAATGCCAACAAGTGGGCCCCCCCTGCTTGCTCAGGATCACAGCACTTGCAAAGTTGAAATACTTACATCTCCCTGCTCCACTGCCGTGACGTGGTCCAGATTTCCTGGGCCCACTAATTACTTGAACCAGCCCTACCCCACACAACTTTAGCCAAATGACCCCCAATTTCAAATGCCTTCCAATTATTATAAGGTAAATTACGCTTGACAAGCTTCATTAAGAAGAATGGATGGTTTTGACATTAAAATGGGCACTCTAGGTGTTTTCCTGGCCCCCACTCACTGCCGACTATGCTGCCCCATTGACTTGCATTGGGTTTTGTGTTTCGGTCGATCCCGACTTTACGTCATAATCGGCCGATTTCACTCGACCCGACTTTTGAGATAGTCGGGTTTCGCGAAACCCGGCTCGACTCTAAAAAGGTCAAGGTCGCTCAACTCTAGTCAGGACGGTGTTCTTTGGGTCATAGGCAGCATTTCTCTTCCTGCAAATACGGAGAGTTGAGTTAATGCCAAAGACGTCAATTTGTATCTCATCTGACCACAGCACCTTCTCTCAATCACTCACAGAATCATCCAGGTGTTCATTGGCAAACTTCAGACGGTCCTGCACATGTGCCTTCTTGAGCAGGGGAACCTTATGGGCACTGTAGGATTTAAAAGCTTTACGGCGTAATGTGTTACTAACAGATTTCTTGGTGACTGTGGTCCCAGCTGCCTTGAAATCATTAACAAGTTCCCCCCATGTAGTGTTAGGCTGATCTCTCACTTTCCTCATGACCAAGGATACCACACGAGGTGAGATTTTTGCATGGTGCTCCAGATCGTTGTCGATTCATGGTCATTTTGTATTTCTTCCATTTTCTTACTTTTGCACCAACAGTTGTCTCCTATTCACCTAGCGTCTTAATTATGGTTTTGTAGCCCATTCCAGCTTTGTGCAGGTCTATGATTTTGTCCCTGACATCCTTATAATGCTCTTTGGTCTTGCCCATGTTGTAGAAGTCAGAGTCTGACTGATTAATGAAGTCTGTAGACAGGAGTCTTTTATAAAGGTGACTATGTAAGACAGCTGTCTTTAATGCAGGTAACGAGTTGATTAGGAGCGTCTAACTGGTCTGTAGGATTTCGGACTCCTAATGGTTGGTAGGGGATCAAATACTTATGTGATTTTTTGGATTTTATAATTGCAATAAATAAGCAGCCATAGTGCATGAAAATAATATAGGATATTTATTTAACATAATTTTGATCCCAAAAATGCAAAAGCCATCCTACCACGACACGGTGACCCTAGTTGGGACGGTCCTAACAGTAATATTAAAACCTTACCAGTTGCTAAGTGACATGCATGTGGCTAAGGGCTGAGAAGGACTGAGCCCAACTAGTAAACATTCAGCCATGGAGACCAAACTGAATGCTTCTGTATTTTGGCCTATGTTTTGTTAGGTTTTTGATTTTTTTAAAATATATTTTTGCATTTACATAGTGTTAAGACAGATTTTTGTTTTTCAAAAAGGGTTAGGTAATTTTCCTCATCATTGTATGGTTATAGGGGACAAAGGTCAGTTGTATTGTACAGAGCTCTAAATAGCTTATTCTTGCAGCTTGACGTCACCACTACAGGGAGCTCAGTGCTTACGCTTTTGTTATAGATACAATGGGAGCTGTATAAGACCTGGAAAAGCTATTTTCTGCTAGCAGTTCTGGCATTTTAACCCTCAGAGCATACCTGTCATTTCAAATAAAACCTGTGGAAACTCAGGATCTTGCTGCTCTCGAAAAGGTAATATTGCTTTTGTACACACCAGCAGTCTAATATATCAGTGAAATGCCCCAATTCATAAGCCGCTGTAAGTAACTTGCTTTCTATTTATTTTAGTGGGTGCTTCCTTTTCATAAGTGTTGTACCAGCACTATACTTGCTGTAACTTCCTTTTCCCCCAGTTTTCACTTGTTGTCCCAAGACAAAAAACAGCAAAATAGCACCCACTTCATGTAGAAAAGCAAAAACCTGCCACTGCTTCTGAAGGAAAAAATTCTGGCCTGCTTTCTGTATAACACAAAAGAGAGGTAAAGACCCCCCCACTTCCTGTAGAGAGACAAAGACCCACCCCCACTTCCTGTAGCTAGACAAAGACCCACCTCCCACTTCCTGTAGAGAGACAAAAACCCACCCTCACTTCCTGTAGAGAGACAAAGAACCAATTCCACTTCCTGTAGAGAGACAAAGACCTGCCCCACGTTAAAGAGAGAAGTAGAGACCCAACAACTCTCTGTACACAATTAAAGGGAACCTGTCACCCCAAAATCGAAGGTGAGCTAAGCCCACCAGCATCAGGGACTTATCTACAGCATTCTGGAATGCTGTAGATAAGCCCCCGATGTATCCTGAATGATGAGAAGAAGAGGTTATATTATACTCACCTGGGGGGGGGGTCAGGTCTGATGGGCGTCGCGATCCGGTCCGGGGCCTCCTATCTTCATAGGATGACATCCTCTTCTTGTCCTCTCACTGACACTTACTTTGTCTGTCCTGTTGAGGGCAGAGCAAAGTACTGCAGTGCGCCGGTGCTGGGCCTCTCTGACCTTTCCCGGCACCTGCAGTACTTTTCTCTGCCCTCAACAGGGCAGACAAAGTACGACTGCGCCAGAGCCACAGCGTGACTACAAGAAGAGGATGTGATCATAAGAAGATGGGAGGCCCTAGACCGGACCGTGACACCTATCCGACCGGACCGCCCCTGGGTGAGTATAATCTAACCTCTTTTTCCCATCTTTCAGGTTACATCGGCGGCTTATCTACAGCATTTGCTGTAGATAAGCCCCTGATGCTGGTGGGCTTAGCTCACCTTCGATTTTGGGGTGACAGGTTCCCTTTAATTACATGCCATTATTTACTAAAAACATAAAAAGACCTGCACCCACTTTACTTAAAGGCCCACACACTTCATGTACAGAAGTAACGACATGCCCACTTCCGGAGCTAGATAAAAGTCTAATCCCACATCCTGTAGAGAGACAAAGACCTGCCCCCAATTTCAAAAGAGAATTAAAGACCTCATAGTTACATTGTTACAGTGTTACATAGGTTGATAAAAGGCTTAGATCCATCAAGTTCAAGCTTTCTCCACAAATTTTTTTTTTGTAACTAAATTAACTAAAATCTGCAATAGTATGTGTGCTGAGGAAATCGTCCAACCCTTTTTTAAAAGCTGTTATGTTTGGACACTACTACCTCTTGTGGTCGGAATTCCACATTCTGACTGCTCTAACTGAAAAGAATCCTTTCCCATTTAGCTGTCGGAATCACCATTCTTCCACATGTAATGAGTGCCCCGGTCCTCAGTATTGTCCTTCGAAGGAAAAAGTCATGGACCATCCTTTGTACTGATCACACATATATTTATACATATCAATGAGATCCCCTTTGAACTGACTCTAATTTCTGAATGTCTTTTAATATAAGCAATTTAAAAAGGGTAGCAATATATTTGTATCATGGGATTTTAGCTCTCTTTTTATACACAATAAAATTATGTTTGTTTTTGTGGCTGCTGCCTGACATTGAGTACTGCTGCTCAACTTACTTGTAACCAGAATCCCCTGTCCTTCTCCTGTTCTGTGGTCCAAAATATGGTCCCATTTATACTATATGCAGCAATAGGATTACTCCATCCCAGGTGCATTACTTTACATTTATCTACATTAAATCTCATTTGCCAAGTGTTTTTCCATTCAGACATTTTATTCAGATCATTTTGAATAATTGTAATGTCAAGGTCAGATTTTAGTATCCTGCATAGCTTGGTGTCATCAGTAGTGATGAGCAATTGCCTGTTTGTTAGGCAATCCCCACATGTATTCAGGCTGTCTAGCAGCCACAAATCATGCAGCTGTGGAGACACAAACATAATCTATGAGCACATCCAAGATACTTGGAGATCACCCAAGCATGCTTGGAAAACTCAAGTAACGAGCACACTCGCTCATCACTAGTCATTAGCAAAGACTGACAATTTACTCTCAATCCCATCCACAAGGTAATTAATAAAGAGGTTACAAAGTGTCAGTCGTATCAGAGATCCCTGGGGTCCCCACTGCTCCCAGTACAGGTCCCTGTGGTCCCCATTGCTCCCAATACAGATCCCTGCTGACCCCACTGTGCCCAGTACACATCCCTGCGGCCCCACTGCTCCCAGTACAGATCCTTGAGTTCTCCACCGCTCCCAGTACTGATCCCTGCGGTCCCCACTGCTGACTATATCCCAAATAGAGAACGTACCATTTATGACAAGTCTTTGTTTCCAGTCATTTAGCCAATTCCTGATCCATCTGCATAGTTTCCCCTAGTCCTTGCATCTGTAGCTTCAGTGTCAGGCTGTTATGTGGAAGTATCAAATGCCTTTGCAGAGACCAGATAAATCACATCAGCCGCATTTCCAACATCGAGACTTGCAATAACCTCCTCATTGAAACCCAACATGTAGGTTAGATATGACTTCCTGTAGAGAGTTATGGATCTTCCCCCACTTCCTGTAAAGATTTAAAGACCTGCCCTCAATATATGTAGTAAAATAAAGACTCATAAACTTCCTGTAGAGAGAAAAGGACTTGCCACAATTTATTTTTGATTATTAGAGACCCGTCACTTCTTGTAGACAGTCATGGGCCAGACCCCCACTTCCTGAAAAAATGTATAGAATGCTAAAGAATTGTCCACTTCCTGTAGACAAATATGGACAACCCCCTCTTCCTGTAGAGCGGTAAGGACAATCTCTCACTTCCTGCCCCACTTCATATAAAGAGGTAAAGACCTGACAATTTTCCATAGACAGACAAGGACCCACACTCTTTTCCTACAGAGAGGCAAAAATCGTCTCTCACGGCCCCCTTCCTATAGACAGTAAGGGACCAGCCCCACTTCCTGCAGAAAGGTGCCTTTCTGCCCACACTTGCTATAATTTGTCTTTGTGTCACTAGTAAGATAATCGGAAGAGAGACACCTAATGCTTGGCACGTTGAACAGGTGTTTTTTTTCATGGTGGGACAACATCATTTTTAAAGAAGGTGATTTTCAGATTGCTCATGTATCACATCATCCACGAAATGAGATCACATTGCACAAACATAATTTTAGTAGTAGGTTATCATATGTAAGGATTCCAGTTTCCAAAATCTTTGGTATGAAATGTTCACGTCTGTAACTTGGACCTAATTCTAGACTTTCTGCCAAATAATATGCACTGATTGGCTTCTGAATTTAATTAAACCGAGGCCAATAACAGAACTTGCTAATTAGTTGCTCTGATTACAATTTGGCTCCTTCGCTCTAGTACGGAGGTGCCAAGCAGAAAAAGGCTAGCACTTACGTAACATTTGCCAACTTCATTTTCTAATAAAAGGTTTGGAACCAGTGGAAGTAAGAAATAAAGATGACCAAGGATGTAATTTAGTAATTCATGATGTGCAGTTTGAAAATGATGAACTAATGTGCTCCTAATTTCTTCTTCAGCTGTTTGCACAAGTAAATCATTCACATGTGTTTTTCAATTCATCCTACCTTCCAAGTGATGCGTGATTACAAATTACCCAGTGGTGCCAGGTCTCGTCAGCACATATTATTTCTTCTGATGGGATGACTATATTCCAAATTAGGACCTGGCCCCGTGGCAGACGGCCTTCTCCTCAGGTATCCTAATATTTCTGTTCCTGTTTTGGTCAGAAAACCTTGGCCTTGACTCCTTGAAGAGTCTAAAATTGCAGTGTATGGTCTTATAAAAAGTCTATGCGTCCAAAAACTACCGGGCCTCCTCGGGTAGAGACGTAGGGACATAACACTTGGGCAATTTATCGCTTCTGACACTTAGTTTCAATTTTCACTATTCAGATCCCCACAGGTTTAAACTTGTCAAAAGTTTTATTGAATACCATTTAAGCAAATTTCAGTTATAATATAATAATAATAATAATAATAATAATTTTATTTATATAGCGCCAACATATTCCGCAGCGCTTTACAAATTATAGAGGGGACTTGTACAGACAAAAGACATTACAGCATAACAGAAATACAGTTCAATACAGATACCAGGAGGAGTGAGGGCCGTGCTGCTCGCAAGCTACAAACTATGAGGAAAAGGGGAGACACGAGAGGTGGATGGTAACAACTGCTTTCGTTATTCAGACCAGCCATAGTGTAAGGCTCGGTTGTTCATGTAAAGCTGCATGAACCAGTTAACTGCCTAAGTATGTAGCAGTACAGACACAGAGGGCTATTAACTGCATAAAGTGAATGAGAACATGATGCGAGGAACCCAATTATATATATTTTTTTTTTTGAATGGGCCACACAGGGATCGTTAGGTTAATGCATTGAGGCGGTAGGCCAATCTGAACAAATGCATTTTTAGGGTAAACTTAAAACTGTGGGGATTGGGGATTAATCGTATTAACCTAGGTAGTGGATTCCAAAGAATCGGCGCAGCACGTGTAAAGTCTTGGAGACGGGAATTGGGAGGTTCTGATTATTGAGGATGCTAACCTGAGGTCATTAGCGGAGCGGAGGGCACGGGTAGGGTGGTAGACAGAGACCAGGGAGGAGATGTAGGGTGGTGCTGAGCCATGGAGAGCTTTGTGGATGAGGGTAGTAGTTTTGTACTGGATTCTGGAGTGGATGGGTAACCAGTGTAATGACTGGCACAAGGTAGAGGCATCGGTGTAACGGTTGGTGAGGAATATGATCCTGGCCGCAGCATTCAGGACAGATTGGAGCGGGGAAAGTTTGGTAAGAGGGAGGCCGGTTAGTAGAGAGTTATAATAGTCCAGATGGGAATGAATAAGAGAAACAGTAAGAGTTTTTGCAGAGTCAAAAGTAAGAAAAATGCGAATTCTAGAAATGTTTTTGAGATGCAGATAAGAAGCGCGAGCCAGCGATGGGATGTGGGGGGTGAATGAAATCCTCTACAGTTAGTAGAAGATTAGTCAGGTAGGTCATGATAACTATACCAGATTATTGGTAGTTTTTTTAACTAAATGAATCCAATAGTAATATTAAAATATAAAAATAATTAATAATTAATCGGATTGAAAAAATCAAAAAGGTCAAAATGTAATATTTTCGATGGCTGCAATACCACAGAAAAATGCTATAACAAGCGATCAATGCATAATATTTATCCCAAAATTGGAATCAATAAAAACATTGTTTTGCCCTGCAAATACTAAGCTATCACATATTTCCATTGACAAAAAAAAAGTGAAAATATTGCTGGTTTCAGAAAATGGCTACACAGCCACTCAATTTTTTTTCCTAACTTCAGATTTTTTTTCATCACTAAAAGAATAAGACAACTGGACGTGTTTGGTATCACGATAATTGTATTGATGAGGAGAATCATTCCGCGAGGTCATTTTTACCACAAAATACACATCGGGAAAAAAATTCCCAACAAACAATGTCAGAATTGCGTTTTTGTTCATGATTTCTCTTCACTTGGAGTTTTTTATCCTGTTTTCTCCATACACTATGTGATAAAATGAATGATGTCATTCAAAAGTACAACTTGTCCCAGAAAAACAACAAAGCCTCATATGTCCACGTGGAAAGAAAAATTAAAAAAAATATGGCTGTGGGAAGGAGGGGAAGAAAAAACCAAAAATGCAGGTCATGAATGGTTTAAGTTAAGGCAGAAAAAGTAAATACAAGCAATATAAACCCATAAAAAGAATGAAAATAAACAAAAACTATGAATGTTCTGAGAATGACCTGGGGATCCTTGTCCTAAAACCTATGAATATCTGCTGGTAAGTAATTATGAAGTGGACCTGATCAACATTCTTCCTAAGCATGATCATTTTGTAATTATACATACACATTTTTTTAGGATGAGTTGTGCGATACTTTTGAATAACTTCATTGATTTTGCTATATGGGAACAAAATTCCAAGTGCAGTGAAATTGCATAAAAAGTGCAATTCCACAATAGTTTTTTGGACCATTTTCACTATAGGGTAAAACTTCGATGGCAGTGTGATTCCCCTGGTCAATACGAGTTTGCAGTTACCAAATATGTATAGATTTTATTTTATTTAAGTGGTGAAAAAAAAAATCAGAAATTCAAAGAAAACAAATTTGCTCGTATTACCCTTTTTCGAGACCCATAGCGTTTTCATTTTTTTGAGATTTGGGGCTGTGCGAGGGCTTATTTTTTTGTGGCTTGAGCTGAAGTTTTTAATTATACTATTTTGGAGTAAATATGATGTTTTAATTGACTCTTATTGCAAAAAAACATAATTCTATTGTTTTGATGTTTTTTTCTCCGTACGTCATTTACCGATCGGATTAATTGCGTTTATATTTTGATAGGTCTGACTTCTCAGAATGCAGTTGTTTAATTTTTATTTTTATTTTAATGGGGCAAACAGAGGGTGATTTAATCTTTTCTGACTTTTACATTTTTTTTAACTTTATTTCAAAGTCCCCTTGAAGCTTTGATCGTCTGATTGCCTGTTCTATACATTGCAGTGCTTCGAGAAAAGGAGTTCAAGCAAAAGTTAGACGTACAAACTTTAAGCTTTGCTCTGCGATTTTCGGAAGGCCCATACAAGAGAATCGATAAAGACAAGTGTGTGCGGCCAAGTCTCCTCTAACGGCGAGGTGGAACAGGACCCCACTCTCTGGAGAGCTGTAAGTGCCAGAGTTGGGAACTTCATCTATCTTTTATATTTTTGTCATCCTCTTTAGGACTCGTTGTACATAGTAACATAGTAACATAGTTAGTAAGGCCGAAAAAAGACATTTGTCCATCCAGTTCAGCCTATATTCCATCATAATAAATCCCCAGATCTACGTCCTTCTACAGAACCTAATTGTATGATACAATATTGTTCTGCTCCAGGAAGACATCCAGGCCTCTCTTGAACCCCTCGACTGAGTTCGCCATCACCACCTCCTCAGGCAAGCAATTCCAGATTCTCACTGCCCTAACAGTAAAGAATCCTCTTCTATGTTGGTGGAAAAACCTTCTCTCCTCCAGACGCAAAGAATGCCCCCTTGTGCCCGTCACCTTCCTTGGTATAAACAGATCCTCAGCGAGATATTTGTATTGTCCCCTTATATACTTATACATGGTTATTAGATCGCCCCTCAGTCGTCTTTTTTCTAGACTAAATAATCCTAATTTCGCTAATCTATCTGGGTATTGTAGTTCTCCCATCCCCTTTATTAATTTTGTTGCCCTCCTTTGTACTCTCTCTAGTTCCATTATATCCTTCCTGAGCACCGGTGCCCAAAACTGGACACAGTACTCCATGTGCGGTCTAACTAGGGATTTGTACAGAGGCAGTATAATGCTCTCATCATGTGTATCCAGACCTCTTTTAATGCCCCCCATGATCCTGTTTGCCTTGGCAGCTGCTGCCTGGCACTGGCTGCTCCAGGTAAGTTTATCATTAACTAGGATCCCCAAGTCCTTCTCCCTGTCAGATTTACCCAGTGGTTTCCCGTTCAGTGTGTAATGGTGACATTGATTCCTTCTTCCCATGTGTATAACCTTACGTTTATCATTGTTAAACCTCATCTGCCACCTTTCAGCCCAAGTTTCCAACTTATCCAGATCCATCTGTAGCAGAATACTATCTTCTCTTGTATTAACTGCTTTACATAGTTTTGTATCATCTGCAAATATCGATATTTTACTGTGTAAACCTTCTACCAGATCATTAATGAATATGTTGAAGAGAACAGGTCCCAATACTGACCCCTGCGGTACCCCACTGGTCACAGCGACCCAGTTAGAGACTATACCATTTATAACCACCCTCTGCTTTCTATCACTAAGCCAGTTACTAACCCATTTACACACATTTTCCCCCAGACCAAGCATTCTCATTTTGTGTACCAACCTCTTGTGCGGCACGGTATCAAACGCTTTGGAAAAATCGAGATATACCACGTCCAATGACTCACCAATGACATGGCAAGTGTGCTGTCAGGTTCTTCCGCCATGCACGCCCGCGCGCTCTTGTTTGTGCCTGAACATTTAGAAGATTTCTGGCACACGGCGCATTAACTATATGGTGACATTCCCGGCTTTTTGTCACAGTTTTATGCTAATTCTGCTATTTTTAATAGAAGTTACTATTTCTATTATGTTTGGAGCTCGTTAAACACTTTGGTCTCTGGAGGGATAATGTGGAGGATTTGCCCCCCAGCTCTTCTCTCTACGTCTGTGCGGTGTAATCACTGCTGACGGCTGAACTCTGGAGAGTAAATGGAGGAGCAGAGGGAGGAAAGGAGGGAGCGGCATCTACGGGATACAGAGTCTCATCCTTACATGCTGTCGTCTACATTTCTGGGCTCCGTGGAGCTGTTTCTTTGCTGACTTTACTAGATACATTCACTTGCTCGTCTTGTTCCAATTTACTGTATATTACACCTTATCTCCTGTGGTTGTGATACAATAACTCCCTGCAGGCACACTGAAATAGTCACAATACTTTGCCTTTATCAATAATATAACAAACTTTGTAATACCTTTCATTTTTTCTCCATTTATAAGCCTCATCTTTTTTCCTTCTTCTGCCTTCCGAATTCATTATGACCATCAGCTCACTGAGATTTTTAAAGACATCTGCCTAATGAAATCTAAAGGTACCGTCACATTAAGTGATATAGACAACGATGCCGATCGCTGCAGCGTCACTGTTTAGTCGTTGTGTGGTCGCTGGAGAGCTGTCACACAGACAGCTCTCCAGCGACCAACGATGCCGAAGTCCCCTGGTAAACAGGGTAAACATCGGGTTACTAAGCGCAGGGCCGCACTTAGTAACCCGATGTTTACCCTGGTTACCATTGTAAATGTAAAAAAAAAAAAACACTACATACTTACATTCCGGTGTGTCTCGTCCCCCGGCGTCAGCTTCCCTGCACTGTGTAAGCGCCGGCCGTAAAACAGAGCGGTGACGTCACTGCTGTGCTCTACTTTATGGCCGGCGCTGACACAGTGCAGGGAAGCTGACGCCGGGGAATGCGACAGACACCGGAATGTAAGTATGTAGTGTTTTGTTTTTTTTACATTTACATTGGTAACCAGGGTAAACATCGGGTTACTAAGCGTGGCCCAGCGCTTAGTAACCCGATGTTTACCCTGGTTACAAGTGAAGACATCGCTGGATCGGCGTCACACACTCCGATTCAGCGATGTCAGTGGGTGATCCAGCGACGAAATAAAGTTCTGGCCTTCTAGCTCCGACCAGCGATGTCACAGCAGGATCCTGATCGCTGCTGCGTGTCAAACACAGTGATATCGCTATCCAGGACGCAGCAACGTCATGGATTGCTATCATTATCGTTCTAAAGTCGCTCAGTGTGAAGGTACCTTTAGGAGAGGGAAAGAATGAGACGCAAGATTAGAGAGTAAGATAGGTAAGCAACCAAATAGTGCTGCCTCTGTCTATTAATTGTTTTATCTCACCACTGTGCTGGATTCACATCTACACTCCTCAATAATGCTGCATAGTTATAGTGTGCTCTATGCTGCTGCTGCTCCCGAACATTTGCTGCTAAGAGACGAGAGATAAAAGCTACAGCATAATACTTAGTTTAATATTAAAGATGAATAATGTATTAGTTGATATGTACAAAAGGTTTAAATGTGAATGAAACACATGTGGGGCAACAACCCAGCAGGAAGAAGAAAGAGTTAAGGATTACATGTGATTTAGTGAATAATAATCATGGGGAATGGTCAAATAAGGAAATACTGACACGCTAAAGTGTATTTGTTGCAAGAACCAAACATCTACTATGCATAATGTGTCTCTATAAGAGGGAAATCCTCATCATTAGAGGTAAATGTCTAACTGGGACTTACAAGTGACGTTGTAAAAATGCATCAGTAGATAGTAATAAAGCATACCCCTGTGTGGGTCTTCTTGCTGGAGTGGCGCCAGCTCCAACGCGTGTTGTGGTGCAAACCTTCATCGGGGAGGTGGCTCCAGATCAGCACGGAACACAATATATATTTCCAACAGCCAATAGTTGTAGCGATTCATCCTTCCAACTCCATCTTATTGGTGGCGCATGTTCTCTGTCTGTCGGATCCTTCAGGCGGTGCAGGGCAAGCAAACATCCAGCCATGTAATTCAAGCTGAAGTTGGTCACATGACCTTCAGCACCATCGGCGCGGGACATGGCAGAAGATGGCAGCGGGCATCGCCGGATAGTCTTTATACATCATTTGATTATAAATTCACCTCCTGTCTAATGGTTTATACTTTCAACAGATCCATTCATTGCATCTCACTCCCTTTCTTTTATGATTCCCATTTTTCTTTGGCCACTGCTTTTTACCCTCGCTCCCTGCTGCACCCCGATGTGTGCTCCTATCTTCTGCCGCGGCACTCGCCGGCGGAGATGCTGGTCATGTGACCAACACTTGATTTCCACGCATGTCCCGGCTGGATGGCAATGGGACTGATACTCTGATATGGCACATCTATAACTGAGGTTGGGCCTTGCTGCGATGGGCACTGCAGCTTTATGGTCTTTCGGGTTATACCCTCGGTCTCTTGGATTACCTACTAAAGCGGGCAGGATGGTGAGAGCCATTCACCAGTGTCAAGACCTTCTCCTTATAAGGCAGGAATGTGCCTATATATTTCTTTGGTTGTCAGGGCTCTGAAAAGACTGGCAAGGTACCCAATCCAAGCAGCCCTCCTACTCCTCACCTCTAGTCAAGCCTGACTCTCCAACTGACAACAACCTATGGTCACCAAGGTGGCCAGACTATAGAGGATGTTGCTCAGACATCCTCCAAAAAGTCTCTTGCCGATGCTTATACCACCACCTGCTGGTCTCCAGTGGTATTACTGAGCAACAATTTACATATAATCTGAGAGAATGACACCAGACAATACATTAATTATTCTGTATGAATTCAGAAACATTTCTAATGGCCCCTTTTGGGTCATTACACTGATATACTGTATCACATTCTGCGGCTCTTTACAGACATTATCATCACTGTCCCCTTTGGGGCTCGCAATCTAAATTCCTTATCAGGATGTCTTTGGAGTGTGGGAGGAAACAGGAGAACCCGGAGAAAACCCACGCAAACATGGAGAGAACATAAAAACTCCTTGCAGATGTTGTCCATGGTGCTAACCACTGAGTCACCATGCTGCCTATGCATTGGACGCCATGTGAAGGAGTGGAGGCCTACCTGGTGACTGACTGACATGTAGGAAGAAAACCAAAGAGTAGCCGAAGGGGGGAGGTAAAAAGAGAAGTGAGTATAACAGTATTTTTTTTAACCCTTCTCGTCCCCCATTCTGGATTTTTGTCTTAGTAGATTTTTTTAGGAGGGAATTTGTAGAGAATTCAATTAGATTAGTTTTGATTTTGCTCATTCACTGGTTCAATCTCATTAACAGCGTCCATTATATTTTAAAATGGACTATATTATTATTATTATCATTATTACTACTATTATTATTGGTATTACTGTTATTATTATAAGGTTTGTTAGACTCTATAGACCTATTGTGTGAGTTGTATTAAGATATGAGCGTTTCCTGTGGTATAATTTAGTGTCAGCCCTCGCCAAGCAGCCTCTTGTCTATTAATGTTCTGTATTTACGATTATTGGCCTTCTTTGGCCTTTTATCCTTGTATCTGTCCAGTTCTCCTTAGCCTCCCCTGAGTTACTTTATGTGGTACAAACTGACGGACAGAAGGAATGATGGGAACAAATATGAAAGCAGAAAATCCAACCTAGTTATCTGCCAAGAGGACATGTGTGACGATAATGGAGATTTATGAGATGGAGAAGGTCCAAGTCATCGCCTCTTCTTCATACCAGTAGGAAATGCTGAGTTCAGTTATTAGAAGTGGAAGAGTCTAATGTAGAGAGACCTAGGGATTGTACATTACATTCCTCACCCCATAAGAACATCAGGATAGGTATAGAACCGGGATTATAATTATTTTAGTAGCTTAAAAAAATTCTGAATTTGTAAAAAAAATATATTTGGCTTCTGATGCCTTTTTTCGAGACTCAGAACTTTTTTATTCTTCCATTGATGGATCTGTGTGAGAGCTTGTTTTTTTTTGTATGCAGAGTTGTGATGTTTGTATCATTTATAGGTTTTGTATGACATTTTTATTGCTTTTTATTACTTTTTTGAGGGCAGTCAACAGTTTTTATTTTCATTATTTAGCTTGTGAATTAAAAATAGGGATGGGCCGATCTGACATTAATTTTGCCAAATTGCTCTGCTTTTGCCCTGAAATTTGAATAACAGCAAATTTTTTATCCACAAATTGAATGTCCGAGAACCCCAAGCATAAAAAGTATAAGACTTGGTAAACAAAGAACAATGAAACTGTCTAAAACAAAAACGTCATTATTGCCCGTAGAAACCAATCACAGCATAGATTTTGCAAGGTGGAGACTTGAATGAAACTGTACCAAATTTTGCCACTTTTTAAAAAGTCAATATTGATGAGTCAGGGAAAAATATTTGGAATACCTAACTCCACCAAAGCAGAAAAAACAGGTGAGCACATATAAAATAGACTTAAAAAAGGTGCACTTTTTCTGAATGAAAATAGGACAATTTTCTTACAAGCTGGTGTAAACTCAGTCTTAGGCTGGTTTCACACGTCAGTGCCTCCGGTACGTGTAATGACAGTTTTCTCAAGTAACGGAGACACTGACACACGTTGACCCATTCAAATGAATGGGTCTATGCAGATGTCAGTGTGATTTGACGGACCGTGTGTCCGTGTGCAAAACACGCAGACATGTCCGTTTTTACCCGGACACACAGCCCGCCAAACGTCTCGCACACGTGCACACGGAGAACAGGGCACACTGTCCTCCGTGAGCACGGGCGACTGCTGGGGAAGCAGCGCTAGTGTAAGCTCTGTTCCTCTGCGTGTGGTGCTGAACCTGGCTTTCATCCATTGTTCCCTGCTCTTTCGACGAGCAGGGGACAATGAATGAAAGAAAAAAGCGATGTGGAGTCCCCTTATATTTTACAACCAACCTGGCAAACCTCACAGGTGCGGGCTGCTATTCTCAGGCTGGTAAAGGCCCATGTATATGGGTTCTGTTATGAACTTGTGATTCAGAACCACAACGGACCTAGTGGTTAAGAGCACACAAGGTGACCTGATAGTTACTAATAACATAGGACGAGCTCTGAGACGTGGGAACTCTGCTGACCGCAATCCCTAATCCTATCATACCAGACTAGAGGTAGCCGTGGAGCGCTCCTGACCAGACCTAGGCGCATCGGGCACAGCCTGAGAAACTAGCTAGCCCTGAAGATAGGAAGATAAGCCTACCTTGCCTCAGAGAAATTCCCCAAAGGAAAAGGCAGCCCCCCACATATAATGACTGTGAGTAAAGATGAAAATACAAACACAGAGATGAAATAGATTTTAGCAAAGTGAGGCCCGACTTACTGAATAGACCGAGGATAGGAAAGATAGCTTTGCAGTCAGCACAAAAACCTACAAACAACCACGCAGAGGGTGCAAAAAGACCCTCCGCACCGACTAACGGTACGGAGGTGTTCCCTCTGCGTCTGAGAGCATCCAGCAAGCAAGAAAAACCAATATAGCAAGCTGGACAGAAAAAATAGCAAACAAAAGTAACACCAGCAAAACTTAGCTTATGCAGGGTAGACAGGCCACAAGAACGATCCAGGAGAGAACAAGACCAACACTGGAACATTGACTGGAGGCCAGGAACAAAGAACTAGGTGGAGTTAAATAGAGCAGCACCTAACGACTTAACCTCGTCACCTGAGGAAGGATGAGGAAGGAAACTCAGAAGCCACAGCCCCACTCACATCCACCAGAGGAAGCTCATAGACAGAACCAGCCGAAGTACCACTCATGACCACAGGAGGGAGCTTGACCACAGAATTCACAACAGTACCCCCCTCCCTTGAGGAGGGGTCACCGAACCCTCACCACAGCCCCCAGGCCGACCAGGATGAGCCAAATGAATGGCACGAACCAGATCGGCAGCATGAACATCAGAGGCAAAGACCCAGGAATTATCTTCCTCACCATAACCCTTCCACTTAACCAGGTACTGGAGTTTCCGTCTCGAAATACGAGAATCCAAAATCTTCTCCACTATATACTCCAACTCCCCCTCAACCAAAACCGGGGCAGGAGGATCAACGGATGGAACCACAGGTGCCACGTATCTCTGCAACAATGACCTATGGAATACATTATGGATGGAAAAAGAAGCTGGAAGGGTCAAACGAAAAGACACAGGATTAAGAACCTCAGAAATCCTATACGGACCAATGAAACGGGGCTTAAACTTAGGAGAGGAAACTTTCATAGGAATATAACGAGATGACAACCAAACCAAATCCCCAACACGAAGTCGGGGACCCACACAGAGCCGGCGGTTAGCGGAACGTTGAGCCTTCTCCTGGGACAATGTCAAATTGTCCACCACATGAGTCCAAATCTGCTGCAACCTATCCACCACAGTATCCACACCAGGACAGTCTGAAGACTCAACCTGCCCTGAAGAGAAACGAGGATGGAAACCAGAATTGCAGAAAAACGGCGAAACCAAAGTAGCCGAGCTGGCCCGATTATTAAGGGCGAACTCAGCCAAAGGCAAAAAGGACACCCAATCATCCTGATCAGCAGAAACAAAACATCTCAGTTATGTTTCCAAGGTCTGATTGGTTCGTTCAGTCTGGCCATTTGTCTGAGGATGGAAAGCCGAGGAAAAAGACAAATCAATGCCCATCCTAGCACAAAAGGCTCGCCAAAACCTCGAAACAAACTGGGAGCCTCAGTCAGAAACGATGTTCTTCAGAATGCCATGTAAATGAACCACATGCTGGAAGAACAATGGTACAAAATCAGAGGAGGAAGGCAATTTAGACAAGGGTACCAAATGGACCATCTTAGAGAAGCGATCACAAACCACCCAAATGACCGACATTTTTTGAGAGACGGGGAGATCCGAAATAAAATCCATAGAGATATGTGTCCAGGGCCTCTTCGGGACTGGCAAGGGCAAAAGCAACCCACTGGCACGAGAACAGCAGGGCTTAGCCCGAGCACAAATCCCACAGGACTGCACAAATGAACGCACATCCCGCGACAGAGACGGCCACCAAAAGGATCTAGCCACCAAATCTCTGGTACCAAAGATTCCAGGATGACCAGCCAACACCGAACAATGAACCTCAGAGATAACTCTACTCGTCCATTTATCAGGGACAAACAGTTTCTCCGCTGGGCAACGGTCAGGTCTATTAGCCTGAAATTTTTGCAGCACCCGCCGCAAATCAGGGGAGATGGCAGACAAAATTACCCCCTCTTTGAGAATACCCGCCGGCTCAGGCAAACCCGGAGAGTCGGGCACAAAACTCCTAGAGAGGGCATGCGCCTTCACAGTTTTAGAGCCCGGAAGGTCCGAAACCACAAAGTCAAAACGGGAGAAAAACAGCGACCAACGAGCCTGTCTAGGATTCAACCGTTTGGCAGACTCGAGATAAGTCAAGTTCTTGTGATCAGTCAAGACCACCACGCGATGCTTAGCTCCTTCAAGCCAATGACGCCACTCCTCGAATGCCCACTTCATGGCCAGCAACTCTCGATTGCCAACATCATAATTACGCTCAGCAGGCGAAAACTTCCTGGAAAAGAAGGCGCATGGTTTCATCCCGAGCCATCAGAACTTCTTTGCGACAAAACAGCCCCTGCTCCAATCTCAGAAGCATCAACCTCGACCTGGAACGGGAGCGAAACATCTGGTTGGCAAAACACAGGGGCAGAAGAAAAACGACGCTTCAACTCTTGAAAAGCTTCCACAGCAGCAGAAGACCAATTGACCACATCAGCACCCTTCTTGGTTAAATCAGTCAACGGTTTAGCAATACTAGAAAAATTATTGATGAAGCAACGATAAAAATTAGCAAAGCCCAGGAACTTTTGCAGACTCTTCAGAGATGTCGGCTGAGTCCAATCATGAATGGCCTGAACTTTAACAGGGTCCATCTCGATAGTAGAAGGGGAAAAAATGAAACCCAAAAATGAAATCTTCTGAACACCAAAGAGACACTTTGACCCCTTCACAAACAAAGAATTCGCACGCAGGACCTGGAACACCATTCTGACCTGCTTCACGTGAGACTCCCAATCATCCGAGAAGACCAAAATATCATCCAAGTATACAATCAGGAATTTATCCAGGTATTCTCGGAAGATGTCATGCATAAAGGACTGAAACACTGATGGAGCATTAGAAAGCCCGAATGGCATAACCAGGTACTCAAAAAGGCCCTCGGGCGTATTAAATGCTGTTTTCCACTCATCGCCCCGTTTAATACGCACAAGATTATACGCACCATGAAGATCTATCTTGGTGAACCAACTAGCCCCCTTAATCCGAGCAAACAAATCAGACAGCAGCGGCAAGGGGTACTGAAATTTGACTGTCATTTTATTTAGAAGGCGGTAGTCAATACAAGGTCTCAGCGAACCATCCTTCTTGGCCACAAAAAAGAACCCTGCTCCCAATGGCGACGACGACGGGCGAATATGACCCTTCTCCAAGGATTCCTTTACGTAACTCCGCATAGCGGCGTGCTCAGGCCCAGACAAATTAAACAGTCGACCTTTAGGAAACTTACTACCAGGAATCAAATCGATAGCACAATCGCAATCCCTATGCGGAGGTAGGGCACTGGACTTGGGCTCATCAAATACATCCCGGTAATCCGACAAGAACTCTGGGACCTCAGAAGGGGTGGATGATGAAATAGACAAAAATGGAACATCACCATGTACCCCCTGACAACCCCAGCTGGACTCAGACATTGATTTCCAATCCAATACCGGGCTATGGACTTGTAGCCATGGCAACCCCAACACGACCACATCATGCAGATTATGCAACACCAAAAAGCGAATATCCTCCTGATGCGCAGGAGCCATGCACATGGTCAGCTGGGTCCAGTACTGAGGCTTATTCTTGGCCAAAGGCATAGCATCAATTCCTCTCAATGGAATAGGATACTGCAAGGGCTCCAAGAAAAACCCACAGCGCCTAGCATACTGCAAGTCCATCAAATTCAGGGCAGCGCCTGAATCCACAAATGCCATGACAGAATAGGATGACAATGAGCAGATCAAAGTAACGGACAAAAGAAATTTCGACTGTACCGTACCAATGGTGGCAGACCTAGCGAACCACCTAGTGCGCTTAGGACAATCGGAGATAGCATGAGTGGAAACACCACAGTAGAAACACAGCCCATTCTGACGTCTGTGTTCTTGCCGTTCAGCTCTGGTCAAAGTCCTATCGCACTGCATAGGCTCAGGTTTATGCTCAGACAATACCGCCAAATGGTGCACAGCTTTACGCTCATGCAAGCGTCGACCGATCTGAATGGCCAAAGACATAGACTCATTCAGACCAGCAGGCATAGGAAATCCCACCATGACATCCTTAAGGGCTTCAGAGAGACCCTTTCTGAAAATTGCTGCCAGCGCACATTCATTCCATTGAGTGAGCACAGACCACTTCCTAAACTTCTGACAATATATCTCTACCTCATCCTGACCCTGACACAGAGCCAGCAAATTTTTCTCTGCCTGATCCACTGAATTAGGTTCATCATAAAGCAGTCCGAGCGCCAGAAAAAACGCATCAATATTACATAATGCAGGATCTCCTGGCGCAAGGGAAAATGCCCAGTCCTGAGGGTCGCCACGTAATAAAGAAATAATGATCTTAACTTGTTGAACTGGGTCACCAGAGGAGCGGGGTTTCAAAGCCAGAAACAGGTTACAATTATTTTTAAAACTCAGAAACTTAGCTCTATCTCCAGAAAACAAATCAGGAATAGGAATTCTTGGTTCTAACATAGAATTCTGAACCACAAAGTCTTGAATATTTTGTACTCTTGCAGTGAGATGATCCACACAAGAAGACAGACCTTTAATGTCCATCACTACACCTGTGTCCTGAACCACCCAAATGTCTAGGGGAAAAGAAAGACAAAACACAGTGCAGAGAAAAAAAAATGGTCTCAGAACTTCTCTTTTCCCTCTATTGAGAAGCATTAGTACTTTGGGCCTCCAGTACTGTTATGAACTGGTGATTCAGAACCACAATGGACCTGGTGGTTAAGAGCACACAAGGTGACCTGATATTTACTAATAACATAGGATGAGCTCTGAGACGTGGGAACTCTGCTGACCGCAATCCCTAATCCTATCATACCACACTAGAGGTAGCCGTGGAGCGCTCCTGACCAGACCTAGGCGCCTTGGGCACAGCATGAGAAACTAGCTAGCCCTGAAGATAGGAAGATAAGCCTACCTTGCCTCAGAGAAATTCCCCCAAGGAAAAGGCAGCCTCCCACATAAAATGACTGTGAGTAAAGATGAAAATACAAACACAGAGATGAAATAGATTTTAGCAAAGTGAGGCCCGACTTACTGAATAGACCGAGGATAGGAAAGATAGCTTTGCAGTCAGCACAAAAACCTACAAACAACCACGCAGAGGGCGCAAAAAGACCCTCCGCACTGACTAACGGTACGGAGGTGCTCCCTCTGCGTCTCAGAGCATCCAGCAAGCAAGAAAAACCAATATAGCAAGCTGGACAGAAAAAATAGCAAACAAAAGTAACACCAGCAAAACTTAGCTTATGCAGGGTAGACAGGCCACAAGAACGATCCAGGAGAGAACAAGACCAACACTGGAACATTGACTGGAGGCCAGGAACAAAGAACTAGGTGGAGTTAAATAGAGCAGCACCTAACGACTTAACCTTGTCACCTGAGGAAGGAAACTCAGAAGCCGCAGCCCCACTCACATCCACCAGAGGAAGCTCATAGACAGAACCAGCCGAAGTACCACTCATGACCACAGGAGGGAGCTTGACCACAGAATTCACAACAGGGTTCCCCACAACCTGAAAAAAGCAGTCGCAGCTGCCCAGAAAAGGCGCATCTATTAGATGCACTAATTCTGGAGCTTTGCCCGGTTCTTCTCACTTGCACTGTAGCAGTATCAAGTGGGGTAATGAGGGGTTAGTGTAACCTTCCTATTGTAAGGTGACATTAAGCCAATAAGACACCTATCCATTACTAATCCTATAGTTGTTAAACGGTTAATCAAACACACCACACAGTAAAGGTACCTTCACACTCAGCGACGCTGCAGCGATACCGACAACGATGTCGATCGCTGCAGCGTCGCTGTTTGGTCGCTGGAGAGCTGTCACACATAATAAAATAATATGGCGTGGGGATCCCTCTATTCTTGGTAACCACTAACCAGCCTTGCTACAGAAGACAGCTGAAGGTTGCAGACTGCAACTGTCAGTTTTGTCTGGCTGGTTATCAAAAATACAGGGGGCCAACACCATCTGATGAATACTCTCATCAGCCACCACCTGCTTTTGCTGTTATTAGCGGCAGCAGGTTTAGGCTGATAGGTTAACCTATTACCTCCAGTCACAGCTGCGAACTCACATCTGACAGGGCAAGAAACACCTGTGTTTGGGGGGAGCAAACCCAAACAATAACATGGACCTCCTGGTAAAGCCTGTGTTTGGAGTCGAACATTAGGTGTTTAGTTCGGACCCCGAACATTACTGTTTCTTGGGCTTTAAAATAAAAAACTCACCAAATACCCATTGTGGGAATGTCGCCTCTTTGCCAAGTACTGTCTGGAACCTCTCAAGGCCAGTAATTAATACAGTGGGGCAAAAAAGTATTTAGTCAGTCAGCAATAGTGCAAGTTCCACCACTTAAAAAGATGAGAGGCGTCTGTAATTTACATCATAGGTAGACCTCAACTATGGGAGACAAACTGAGAAAAAAAAATCCAGAAAATCACATTGTCTGTTTTTTTAACATTTTATTTGCATATTATGGTGGAAAATAAGTATTTGATCAGAAACAAAATTTCATCTCAATACTTTGTAGTATATCCTTTGTTGGCAATGACAGAGGTCAAACGTTTTCTGTAAGTCTTCACAAGGTTGCCACACACTGTTGTTGGTATGTTGGCCCATTCCTCCATGCAGATCTCCTCTAGAGCAGTGATGTTTTTGGCTTTTCGCTTGGCAACACGGACTTTCAACTCCCTCCAAAGGTTTTCTATAGGGTTGAGATCTGGAGACTGGCTAGGCCACTCCAGGACCTTGAAATGCTTCTTACGAAGCCACTCCTTCGTTGCCCTGGCAGTGTGCTTTGGATCATTGTCATGTTGAAAGACCCAGCCACGTTTCATCTTCAATGCCCTTGCTGATGGAAGGAGGTTTGCACTCAAAATCTCACGATACATGGCCCCATTCATTCTTTCATGTACCTGGATCAGTCGTCCTGGCCCCTTTGCAGAGAAACAGCCCCAAAGCATGATGTTTCCACCACCATGCTTTACAGTAGGTATGGTGTTTGATGGATGCAACTCAGTATTCTTTTTCCTCCAAACACGACAAGTTGTGTTTTTACCAAACAGTTCCAGTTTGGTTTCATCAGACCATAGGACATTCTCCCAAAACTCCTCTGGATCATCCAAATGCTCTCTAGCAAACTTCAGACAGGCCCGGACATGTACTGGCTTAAGAAGTGGGACACGTCTGGCACTGCAGGATCTGAGTCCATGGTGGCGTAGTGTGTTACTTATGGTAGGCCTTGTTACATTGGTCCCAGCTCTCTGCAATTCATTCACTAGGTCCCCCCGCGTGGTTCTGGGATTTTTGCTCACCGTTCTTGTGATCATTCTGACTCCACGGGGTGGGATTTTGCGTGGAGCCCCAGATCGAGGGAGATTATCAGTGGTCTTGTATGTCTTCCATTTTCTAATTATTGCTCCCACTGTTGATTTCTTCACTCCAAGCTGGTTGGCTACTGCAGATTCAGTCTTCCCAGCCTGGTGCAGGGCTACAATTTTGTTTCTGGTGTCCTTTGACAGCTCTTTGGTCTTAACCATAGTGGAGTTTGGAGTCAGACTGTTTGAGGGTGTGCACAGGTGTCTTTTTATACTGATAACAAGTTTAAACAGGTGCCATTACTACAGGTAATGAGTGGAGGAAAGAGGATACTCTTAAAGAAGAAGTTACAGGTCTGTGAGAGCCAGGAATCTTGATTGTTTGTTTCTGACCAAATACTTATTTTCCACCATAATATGCAAATAAAATGTTAAAAAAACAGACAATGTGATTTTCTGGATTTTTTTTTCTCAGTTTGTCTCCCATAGTTGAGGTCTACCTATGATGTAAATTACAGACGCCTCTCATCTTTTTAAGTGGTGGAACTTGCACTATTGCTGACTGACTAAATACTTTTTTGCCCCACTGTATGTTATTTGCTCAGTTCCGATCCTTACCCAAACTATATTATACTACTTCCTTGCTGACTTGTGACAGCGATCTGACATGCGTTGCCTTGAAAATTACAGATGAAGAAGCAGAAGAGGCCATTTTAGCAAAATTCCATTTACTGAGCTTTGAAATTGGAGAACCATAACAGATAGCAGGCAGGGTGCTGGAAACTTCTCACATATGACAATGACAGAGGCTGAAGCTTCATGGTTACACACGGTGGCACATCAAGAAGTCTCATCATCACAAGTTCACAAAGATACAGATCCGGCTCTCACATGTCACTCCTGTACAATCCTTGTATCCTGGCCGCAGCGGCTACTTTCTCAAATGCTGTGAAGAGGCAAGATTTAGGGACTAATTCATTATCGCACAGGCACCTTTTATTGTCTAGCTTTATTGTTTTTCGCCTGTATTTCAATTTATTTTTCATTCAATTTCCACCTTCTTTTAAAAATCTGTCATCAAGATTTCACCCACCAGACTATTTATTTGTACATTTAGCTCTTTCAAAGACTACAGTAATACCATTACATGGCCAGTCCATTCCTACGTTACTGAGCAATCATTGTTTAGAATTGATATGCAAATGAGACGGCAGAGCTATGGTAGATCTGAAGCCTCTGTCACTCCAGCTCTATTCCACGCCCAGCTCTGCCTCCTCCTGATTGGCTGAGGCTCCTTTGCCTGAAGTCACACAGCATATAGGCAGTCAGGATGAATTGGCACAGGGCAGGAAATAGACATGGAGTGACAGAAGCTTCAGATCTACCATAGTTCTTCAGCCTCATTTGCATATAAGTTCAAACATTGATTTCTCAGCAACAGAGGAAGAGACTTGCTATGTAAAGATATTTCTTGACTTATCTAAGAGCTTTATACATATATAAATTATATGGAGGGAGGTGAAATACTGCTGACAGATTCCCTTTAAGATCATCTTAGATGTGCTTTTTTATGTTCGTCATTGTGGTCAGAATTTCCAGACACTTTCATCCGATTCATCAATTGTGACTTTTCAAAGAGTGATAGAAGGTTTGCACAAAGGTACTGCGGTACCCTCTGAGTGATTTTATGTATATCCTAAACTTTTGCTCAAATTCTGCCACATTTTTAGCAGAACATGTGGCTTTTTGGTGCTAAAATGTTGACAAAAAAGGTTAAAGACAAAACTAAAGAGCTTTTTTGATTTTGCACAAAATTAATAACCTATGTGCACCATTTGGAAGAAGGGGGGCTGTAATGGGCGCAGCTGGATGAAAGCCCCCACATGACTGCGTTGCCAAGAAGGGAGTTTTAGAGTTTTGAATAAAAAAAAGGGATCTTATAGGTGATTGGTGGAAATTTTTGAATAAGGGGTGGACCTAGTGGGGAAAGGAGGCAGGGGCTGGAGAAGTGCGGGAAGGATCACTTGTGAGGTGAATCATCAGGAGAGAAGAAGTGTGCAGCTACTCACCATGGCCTCCATAGACAGCCTCGTGGAGCAGCTGCGCAGGGAATCCAGGTCCAGGAGCGATGGATGGCTGGAAGAGCAGCTCACCAGGCTGCTGGGCGACTGCGGGAGCCGGGGCAGCAGGACCAGGAGAACCCGGCCCCCAGAAAGATTGTCCCCCGACATGTCACCGCGCGGCAGGCGCAGGCCGCGGAGCCCCTCCGGGGACCCTGCGGGGGCTGCGGGACGCGGCGCGACCATCCTGCCCGTCCCCCCCTCCGGCAGGAATCCACCCGGCGGCTCTGCCGGCGCGAGGCGGCGACGTGGAGCGGCGACCAGCCAGGCACGGCCCGATGCCAGGGCCGCAGCGGAAGCCAGGGCCGCAACGGAAGTGCGGCCTAGTCCGGGAGCGAGCGGCGGTGCGGCGCCCTCTAGCGGTGCCAGAAGCAGCCGGAGCACAGCGCGGGCAGCGGCGGCAGAGTCAGGAGGAGAAGGGAGCACAGCGACGTCAGCGGTGAGGGCCGCACAGGTAGTGCGGCCTAGTCCGGGATCGAGGGGAAGTGCGGCGCCCCCCAGCGGCGCCAGGAACAGCAGACTTACAGCACAGTTAGCGGCGGCGACAACAGGAGGAGCCAGGAGTCCAGCGACGGCAGCAGTGAGGGGGAGCTATGGAGCAGCGGTGACAGCGGCGGGCTCACCTCCCCTAGGTGGGCCTGGCAGCGGCACGAGACGACAGAGTAGGGCGACGGGCAGGCTGGCATCGGTGGTTCAGCTGGGCCCGGGACGCGTTGGTCGTGGGGCAGGTGCCGGTCGGGCAAGTAGGCCAGGAGGCCGAGGTGGATTGCAAACAGCCGTCAGGTCAAGATCCGCCAGGAGGTCCAGCGACAGGAGTGTATCGCCAGTCTCGGTCCCCCCTGGTGACGTGGAGGCCAGGGGCGCGGGCCTGGGGCAATTCAGCGGCAGCGACGACCCCGGATCTGAGAGCGAACATCCAGAAGATGGCGAACAGCGGGATTCCGGAGACACGGCTGGTGGGGACACAGCACCTGCGCAGCCTCGTGAGTACATGTCTATTCCTATTTCGGTGCCGGGTACGGTGGGGTTAGTGGAGGGGGTAGGGGACGCTGGTTCTGGGCTTCCTGGCGTTAGAGAGCTTTTGGCAGGTATGTCGCATATTTTGAGGCGATTGGACGCGGGGCCAGCAAGTAATATGGGAGGGTCACCTGCTGGGGCTTGGTTGGTGGATCCTGTTAGTACAGCCGGGGGAGGGGGCTCCGGTGAATTAGTGAGGTCTGGGGCGGCCGCGTCGGCCCAGGCAGCTGGGGTGTCAGTGTCGGTTCAAACGGAGACGGGTAAGAAGGATGAGATAAAGTTGGATGATCGGGCAAAAGGGGAGGTCTTTGTGTGCTTTGAGGGTCCCCTCGGTGCCCATTTAAAGAAGGAGGTGAAGGAGAAGATCTGGAAGGATGAATTTGTCGAGATTTTCTCCCTCCTCCCTTTGGAAAAATTTAATCTGGACAAAGGGAAAAAAGATGATAGCAAAAAGGAAGAGGAGGAAAAAAGGCGTTGGCGCCTGATTCCGCAAACGTTTGTTAATTGGCAACAGGCTTTTGCTATCTTGGCCAGTGTGATAGGAGAAAAATTCCCGGAAAATTGCTCGGGTCTTTTCTGTTACTTTGATTCTATTGGTGAGGCACATCGTACGTATGGGGGCCAGGCTTGGCAGCGTTACGATGAACAATTCAGGCAGCGGAAGGCGGTTAGGCCTGAGATAAAATGGGAGCATAAGGACATTGGATTGTGGCTGAAGGTGATGGCCCCTGTGAGGTACGGGCAGTCCTTTCAAGGGGGCGCGGGGAGTAGTAGTCAGCAATCAGGACAAGGGGGAGGAGGAGGACAGGGGTATCAAGGGGCGAAGGAAAAAACGGGAACGTGCTGGCAGTTCAACGACGGCCAGTGCAAGTATGGCAATACCTGCAGGTTTAAGCACGTGTGTTCCCATTGTAGCGGAGCTTCACACGGGGCTTCAAAATGTTTCAGAAAAGCAAGGGGCAAGCCAGCAGGGGGTAGCGGTCATGGGGGTGACGCCGGTGAGGCTTCAAAAGATGGCCCCTTATCTAAGTAGATATCCGGACCGGTTGAAGGCGGTGGTGATTAGGGACGGTTTTGCTGAAGGTTTTAGGATTCCTCACCCGAATCATACGGTCCCCTTTTCTACAAAAAATCTGAGGTCAGCAAGTTTACATGCGGATGTTGTTTCGAGTAAGTTAGCAAAAGAGGTGGAGTTAGGAAGAATGGCGGGCCCGTTTAGTTCGCTGCCTATGGAAGGGGTGATCGTTTCTCCATTGGGGGTGGTGCCCAAGAAGGAGCCAAATAAGTTTCGTTTAATCCAGCACCTATCGTACCCAAAAGGTTGTTCTGTTAACGATGGCATTGCGGAGGAATTATGCTCGGTTGTATACACGTCGTTCGATGCGGCAGTGCAATGGGTTCGTATGTACGGAGCGGGGGCCTTGATGGCGAAGACAGACATCGAGTCTGCCTTTCGGCTTCTGCCGGTACATCCGGAGAGCATTCCGTTACTAGGTTGTTTTTGGAATGGAGAATTTTATTTAGACAGGTGTTTGCCGATGGGCTGTTCCATTTCTTGCTCGTTGTTTGAAACTTTCAGTACTTTTTTGGAATGGGTTGTTAGAGACGTTTCTGATGTTGCTTCGGTCATTCATTATTTGGATGACTTCATGTTTGTGGGCCCCCCGGACTCTGCGGTTTGCGGTAATTTATTGGCCACCATGGAATGGGTGTCCGGGCATTTCGGGGTCCCTTTGGCGCAGGAGAAAACAGAGGGTCCCTGTACGGTCTTAAGTTTTCTCGGGATTCTTATCGATTCTAGAAAGATGGAATGCAGGTTGCCCGACGACAAATTGTTGTTGCTGAAGCAGGAGGTGTCCAGAATCGGAAAATTGAGGAAAGTGACGTTGAAGGAGTTACAGTCGTTGCTAGGGCGCTTAAATTTTGCGTGCCGGATCATGCCTATGGGCCGGATTTTTTGCCGAAGGTTGTCCAGAGCTACGGCGGGAGTCCGTGCAGCTCATCATTTCATACGTTTGAGCCGGGAGCACAAGGACGATCTGTTGGTTTGGCAGCGTTTCTTGGAAAATTATAATGGCAGATCATTGATTCAGCAGGAGGATTTGAACGCCTTTGATTGTGAAATTTATACGGACGCAGCAGGGGGAGCCGGTTATGGCGCCTACTGTGCAGGCAAATGGAGTGTCGGAGTGTGGCCGGAAGAATGGCGGCAAAACGGGCTAACCAAAAATTTGGCATTGTTGGAGTTGTTCCCAATTGTAGTGGCAGCGTTTATTTGGGGCGAGAATTTTAAGGATCGTCGGGTACGATTCCATTGTGATAACTTGAGTGTCGTGTCAGTTATCAACAGTTTATCTTCCTCTTCTCCCCCCGTGATTAGGTTGGTTAGGGAATTGGTGTTGAGGTGTTTGGAATTGAATTCGTGGATTTCGGCGGTGCATGTACCAGGTGTCCAAAACAATATAGCTGATGCTTTATCTCGTTTTCAGTGGGACCGATTCCGGGAACTGGCGCCAGATTCGGAACCTACAGGAGCGGGATGTCCTTCGCATCTGTGGCAGATTGTTGCGGAAGGGGAGGTCGCTTGATACAGGCCTCACTGTCGAGCAGGACATGGTCGGATTATGCAGCGGCGTGGGAGATGTGGGAAGGTTGGTTGGTCCAATGCGGCCCAGTGGAATCCGACGGCGATAAGATTATGGCTCTGCTGGCTTTGATGGGTAAGGCGGCCGAATGGGGATGGTCCGTTTCGAGGTTAAACAAAGTTGTTGCGGGTCTGGCCTTTGGTTTTCGGTTGCAAGGTTCAGCTGATCTGACAAAAGATTTTTTGATAAGGCAGGCTTTGAAGGGTTTTCGGAAGGGCAATGTGTCTTTTGATAAGCGTAGGCCGATTTCTTTTGGTATGCTGGAACGGCTTGGGGAGGCTTTGGGCGGTATTTGTAGTTCGCAGTTTGAGGTTGTATTGTTTAGGTTAGCCTTCTCTTTAGCGTTCTTTGGCGCTTTGCGCCTGGGGGAGCTGGTGTCCCCAAATAAAAATAAGGTGGGTGGTCTGTTAGCGGAAGATGTTGACTTTTGGGCAGGAGGTATTGTATTTTGGATCCGGCGTTCTAAGACTGATCAGCTTGGTAGGGGTAGGCGAGTGGTGCTGGGGAGAGTTGACGGTAGCGGGATGTGCCCGCAGCACTGTTTGGAATCTTATTGGCGTCTGTCGGCACTGAGGGCAGGCCCTTTGTTACGACATCAGAACGGGGAATTTTTGTCGCGCTACCAATTTACGGCGCTGTTGAAGAGGGGTTTGGGATCGTTGGGTGTTGACCCGAAGAATTTCGGGTCGCATTCATTTCGAATTGGTGCTGCGTCCGAGGCGGATGGTCTGGGCCTAGGCGTTGATGTTATCAAAAGAATAGGCAGATGGAGTTCGGATCGATATCTGTCTTATATTAGGAATTAGGTCTGTGGGGGAGAGAGCCTTGTTATGGTGTTAATCATTGTTGTGTTTTTTCAGGTCGAACCTCCCTCCTGGCATGGATTATCGGACATTCATTTGTTCATTGGGGTGCGCTTCGTGCGGATGTCAGGCGAAATGGTAGGCAATTAGGCTTTGTAAGGGATTCGGTGGTTATTAGATGGTTGGGATTTCGGGGTATGTTATGGCGGAGTTTGTTGCCGGCAGTTGCCAACGCCGCTAGATTGGATCGACCCCCGGACATTTTGGTGGTTCACCTTGGAGGAAATGATTTGGGAGTTAGGCCAGTGAGGGAGTTGATCAGAGACATTCGTTTTGATTTTTTACGGTTGTGGGTATCTTTCCCGGGTGTTGTGACGGTGTGGTCGGACATTGTACCAAGGCGGAAGTGGCGTGATGTACGGTCCCATAGAGGGATCAATAGAGCCCGGGTGAAGCTGAATAGGGCGGTGGCAGGATTTGTGTCTCGGAACGGGGGTATTGCCGTTAGACATTTGGAGCTGGAGGATGGGATTGGCAATTATTGGAGGGATGATGGAGTGCATCTTAATGATGTTGGTATGGATTTATGGGCACTCGGGCTACAGGAAGGAGTCGAGAGAGCTTTGGTGGCGGTGGGGCACTCACGAGCCTGAGGTGGTCAGGGCTGTTCGTGTGTGGCGGGGGGTGGGGTTCTTGGAGGTGGTGATGACGTTTTTACGGGGTTGATCTGGCTTTTGTTTACGGGCTCTGGACGGGGAATTTACCTCGGGAGCTTTGGGGTTTTGGTTTGCCCGAAATGGGTTACATGGTGCCCTTGAGCTGGTGGTCACGGCTGAGGGTAAAGAAGTGTTTGGTTTTAAAGTTGGTGGTGGCTTTATGCCTATTTTTGAGCCAGATTTCTTACCCCCAAGAACCCTCCCCTCCAGGTTTTTACATATGGTATATATGTTGTTATTTATGTTATTGTTTGTTTAATAAAATGGCCGCTGTGGCCAAAATTATCCAAAGAAATTTACGTGTTGGTGTTTAATTTAAATTTACAGGAGAAGGGGAGAATGGCCCCCTGGGGATGGGGTGGGGGTCAGGAAGATTGAGTACGGGAAAGACCCTGTTTTGGCGATACGCGGTCAAGAAGGGGGGCTGTAATGGGCGCAGCTGGATGAAAGCCCCCACATGACTGCGTTGCCAAGAAGGGAGTTTTAGAGTTTTGAATAAAAAAAAGGGATCTTATAGGTGATTGGTGGAAATTTTTGAATAAGGGGTGGACCTAGTGGGGAAAGGAGGCAGGGGCTGGAGAAGTGCGGGAAGGATCACTTGTGAGGTGAATCATCAGGAGAGAAGCCCACCCTCCCTCCCTTTATTGTGGATTAGTTTAAGTGAACAGTTTGATGGAGGGGTAGCCGGGGAGTTGGGTTTTTTCTCATCTCGGTTTTTTAATCAGTTATTGCCAGAGGGGAGTTTTCGTTATCATTGTCACAGTGGCAGTTTTGGCGGGGGGTGGGGTTCTTGGAGGTGGTGATGACGTTTTTACGGGGTTGATCTGGCTTTTGTTTACGGGCTCTGGACGGGGAATTTACCTCGGGAGCTTTGGGGTTTTGGTTTGCCCGAAATGGGTTACATGGTGCCCTTGAGCTGGTGGTCACGGCTGAGGGTAAAGAAGTGTTTGGTTTTAAAGTTGGTGGTGGCTTTATGCCTATTTTTGAGCCAGATTTCTTACCCCCAAGAACCCTCCCCTCCAGGTTTTTACATATGGTATATATGTTGTTATTTATGTTATTGTTTGTTTAATAAAATGGCCGCTGTGGCCAAAATTATCCAAAGAAATTTACGTGTTGGTGTTTAATTTAAATTTACAGGAGAAGGGGAGAATGGCCCCCTGGGGATGGGGTGGGGGTCAGGAAGATTGAGTACGGGAAAGACCCTGTTTTGGCGATACGCGGTCAAGAATTTGGCAGAAAAAACGTCAACTAGTATCACAAGATAAAAAACTGAACGTGACTTAAAAGAAGAAAAAATGATAAATTGGACTCTCATAAGTCCACTCACTCTTGCAGACCATCCTTCCCACCTTCCCACTTTAATGTTTTCCCTTTAATCTGTATCCGGTCTTGTGCCACTCTTATGGCTCAGTCACACAAGCGTATAAATCAGACTAGTGCTATCCAATGTTTTATCTAACGTTAGTCTTTGGGGAAGTGCGTTTTTTTTCTCTTGCTGGATTTAACATGAGATGAAAATCCAGCATGCTGCGGGTTGCTGCGTAAATCGGGTTACGCAAACTCATTCAAATCTAGGTTTGCTTGGAAAATATTGGACTGCACTCGGATGTCATCCACAGACACACCATGGAGAAGATGGAAAAATCTTGTTCTCCATCTTCTCACCTGTGCTTTGATTCTCTCATCCAACATAACTGGATCACAATAAGCTGACTCTGGGCTCAAACTCTGATCAGTCGGATCTGAGTGTCACTTACAGAATCGATCCAGTGTCTCACACAAGAGAATCAACATTTGTATGACCCCTGCCTAAATCTCAAAGTTTTTTTGTAGGACTTGCTGTCACTAATACTTCAATGGGAGTATAAGGGTAAAGTATAATTTAGAAGTGATAAGCAAACGAGCCTGGAAGTGCTCTAGGTGGTTCATAATGCATCCACTGCCACAGGTCCCAGGTGTGTTCTCAGCCTAACTCCACCCTCCACTTCCACAGGTCCCAGTTCTGTCCTCAGCCTAACTCCACCCTTCACTGACACAGGTCGCAGCTCTGTTCTCAGCCTAACCCCGCCCTCCACTGCCACAGGTCGCAGCTCTGTTCTCAGCCTAACTCTGCTCTCCACTGCCACAGGTCGCAGCTCTGTTCTCAGCCTAACTCTGCTCTCCACTGCCACAGGTCGCAGCTCTGTTCTCAGCCTAACTCTGCTCTCCACTGCCACAGGTCCCAGCTCTGTTTTCAGCATAACTCCGCTATCCACTTCCACAGGTGCCAGCTCTGTTCTCAGCCTAACTCTGCCCTCCACTTCCACAGGTCCCAGCTCTGTTCTCAGCCTTACTCCTCCCTCCACTGCCACAGGTCCCAGCCTAACTCATCCCTCCACTGCCCATGTCCCAGCTCAGCTCTCAGCCTAACGCTGCTCTCCACTGCCACAGGTCCCAGCTCTGTTCTCAGCCTAACTCCACCCTTCACTGACACAGGTCGCAGCTCTGTTCTCAGCCTAACCCCGCCCTCCACTGCCACAGGTCGCAGCTCTGTTCTCAGCCTAACTCTGCTCTCCACTGCCACAGGTCGCAGCTCTGTTCTCAGCCTAACTCTGCTCTCCACTGCCACAGGTCGCAGCTCTGTTCTCAGCCTAACTCTGCTCTCCACTGCCACAGGTCCCAGCTCTGTTTTCAGCATAACTCCGCTATCCACTTCCACAGGTGCCAGCTCTGTTCTCAGCCTAACTCTGCCCTCCACTTCCACAGGTCCCAGCTCTGTTCTCAGCCTTACTCCTCCCTCCACTGCCACAGGTCCCAGCCTAACTCATCCCTCCACTGCCCATGTCCCAGCTCAGCTCTCAGCCTAACGCTGCTCTCCACTGCCACAGGTCCCAGCTCTGTTCTCAGCCTAACTCCACCCTTCACTGACACAGGTCGCAGCTCTGTTCTCAGCCTAACCCCGCCCTCCACTGCCACAGGTCGCAGCTCTGTTCTCAGCCTAACTCTGCTCTCCACTGCCACAGGTCGCAGCTCTGTTCTCAGCCTAACTCTGCTCTCCACTGCCACAGGTCGCAGCTCTGTTCTCAGCCTAACTCTGCTCTCCACTGCCACAAGTCCCAGCTCTGTTTTCAGCATAACTCCGCTATCCACTTCCACAGGTGCCAGCTCTGTTCTCAGCCTAACTCTGCCCTCCACTTCCACAGGTCCCAGCTCTGTTCTCAGCCTTACTCCTCCCTCCACTGCCACAGGTCCCAGCCTAACTCATCCCTCCACTGCCCATGTCCCAGCTCAGCTCTCAGCCTAATGCTGCTCTCCACTGCCACAGGTCCCAGCTCTGTTCTCAGCCTAACTCCACCCTTCACTGACACAGGTCGCAGCCTAACTCATCCCTCCACTGCCCATGTCCCAGCTCAGCTCTCAGCCTAACGCTGCTCTCCACTGCCACAGGTCCCAGCTCTGTTCTCAGCCTAACTCCACCCTTCACTGACACAGGTCGCAGCTCTGTTCTCAGCCTAACCCCGCCCTCCACTGCCACAGGTCGCAGCTCTGTTCTCAGCCTAACTCTGCTCTCCACTGCCACAGGTCGCAGCTCTGTTCTCAGCCTTACTCCGCCCTCCACTGCCACATGTCCCAGCTCTGTTCTCAGCCTAACTCTGCCCTCCACTTCCACAGGTGCCAGCTCTGTTCTCAGCCTAACTCTGCCCTCCACTGCCACAGGTCCCAGCTCTGTTCTCAGCCTTACTCCGCCCTCCACTGCCACATGTCCCAGCTCTGGTCCTAGCCTAACTCTGCCCTCCACTGCCACAGGTAACAGCTCTGTTCTCAGCCTAACTCCACCCCATGACTGCCACAGGTGCCAGCTCTGTTCTCAGCCTAACCCCACCCTCCACTGCCACAAGTCCCAGCTCTGTTCTCAGCCTAACTCCACCCCCTGACTGCCACAGGTCCCAGCTCTGTTCTCAGACTAACTCCGCCCTCCACTGCCACAGGTCCCAGGTCTGTTCTCAGCCTAACTCCGCCCTCCACTGCCACAGGTCCCAGGTCTGTTCTCAGCCTAACTCCGCCCTCCACTGCCACAGGTCCTAGTTCTGTTCCTAGCCTAACTCCGCCCTTCTCTGCCACAGGTGCCAGCTCTGCTCTCATCCTAACTCCGCCCTCAACTGCGACAGGTCCCAGCTCTGTTCTCAGCCTAACTCCGCTGTACACAGATTGACATCAAGTTACCACTCCTGCAGCATGGCAGTCACCCAGCAGATGGCGGAATTGGGCTGATAATGGAGATAAGGGCTGAGGCAATGAATGCACTCCTTCCTGCTCAGAGCACATCCTCCATCATTTTTATATAATTTCTAGAGTGGATTTTTCTGCAATAGAGCAGAGTTTTTGTTTGGAAAATGTATGAGTCCGCTTGCATTCTTATAGCCTACTCACACAAGTAATCATTTTGTTTTATTTTTTTAATAGGTGAGGGGGAGATTTAACCCCTATCTACCTAAAACCCTCTTTTAATAGAAATATTCAGATATCATCCACAGCAGATCTATTTAGTAGGGTTGAGCGAAACGGATCGGTCATTTTCATAAGTCGCCGACTTTTGGCAAAGTCGGGTTTCATGAAACCCGACCCGATCCCTGTGTGGGGTTGGCCACGCAGTACGCGACTTTCGCGCCAAAGTCGCATTTCAATGACGCGAAAAGTGCCATTTCTCAGCCAATGAAGGTAAACGCAGAGTGTGGGCAGCGTGATGACATAGGTCCTGGTCCCCACCATCTTAGAGAAGGGCATTGCAGTGATTGGCTTGCTGTCTGCGGCGTCACAGGGGCTATAAAGGGGCGTTCCCACCGACCGCCATCTACTGCTGCTGATCTGAGCATAGCGAGAGGTTGCTGCCGCTTCGTCAGAAGCAGGGATAGCGTTAGGCAGGGTACATTAACCCCCAAACCGCTTGTGCTGTAGCGATTTCCACTGTCCAACACCACCATTTGTTTGCAGGGACAGTGGAGGCTACTTTTTTTTTTCCTCAGAGCTGTAGCTCATTGGGCTGCCCTAGAAGGCTCCCTGATAGCTGTATTGCTGTTTGTACGCCGCTGTGCAAACCAACTGCTTTTTTCAAAGCACAAATCCTGTTGCTCCTTCCTTTCTGCACAGCTATCTTGTTTGTTTGTCCACACTTTTGACTTTTTTGTGCAGCAGTCCACTCCTTGTTATTGCTGCCTGCCATACTTTGCTGAGATTACTGCTGGGAGATGGTAATTGTAGTACAGTCCCTTTTTTTTTTTTTTTTCGTAATATCTCTTCAAGCCACTTTCTGCCACAGAAAATATACTCTAATACAGTGGCCCAGATTTATTCACTAGTCTCCCTGAAGAAAGAAAAAAGGATGCAGATTAAAATTGGCAAATCTGCATCAGTGGCAGTCCTGTGTGTGGCATCTGTGTCTCATTTTCTGGCACAGAAAACATACAGTCTAAAAGTGGGCATGATTTCTTGCCAATTCTCCCATAAATAAAAAAAATAGTGGGAGATTAAGATTGGCAATTCTGCCTCAGTGCCAGTGCTGTGTGTGGCATCTGTCTCTAATTTTGTGCCACAGAAAACCTAGTGTGTAATACTGGGCCAGATTTTTTTTAAATTCTCCCAGGAAAAAAAAATAGTGGGAGATTAAGATTGGCATTTCTGCCTCAGTGCCAGTCCTGTATGTGCCATCTGTCTCTCATTTTGTGCCCCATAAAACCTAGTGTGTAACACTGGGCCAGATTTTTTTTAAATTCTCCCAGGAAAAAACAAAAGTGGGAGATTAAGATTGGCATTTCTGCCTCAGTGACAGTCCTATGTGTGGCATTTTGTGCACAGAAAACCTAGTGTGTAGCACTGGGCCTGATTTCTTGACAATTCTCCCACAATAAAGTTACAAAAAAAGTGGGAGATTAAGATTGGCAATTCTGCCTCAGAGCCAGTCGTGTGTGTGGCATCTGTCTTTCATTTTATGCCACAGAACATATACTGTATATGAGTGGGCCACATTTCTTCAATATTCTCCCAGAAAAAATACAAAGGGGGATATTTTTATTGGTAGTGTCTGCATCTGCATCAGTCCTGTTAGTGGCATATCTGTCTGCCACTGAAGCATTGTATTGCTGCCTGCCATACTTTGCTGAGATTACTGCTGGGAGATAGTAATTTTAGTAACATAGTAACATAGTTAGTAAGGCCGAAAAAAGACATTTGTCCATCCAGTTCAGCCTATATTCCATCATAATAAATCCCCAGATCTACGTCCTTCTACAGAACCTAATAATTGTATGATACAATATTGTTCTGCTCCAGGAAGACATCCAGGCCTCTCTTGAACCCCTCGACTGAGTTCGCCATCACCACCTCCTCAGGCAAGCAATTCCAGATTCTCACTGCCCTAACAGTAAAGAATCCTCTTCTATGTTGGTGGAAAAACCTTCTCTCCTCCAGACGCAAAGAATGCCCCCTTGTGCCCGTCACCTTCCTTGGTATAAACAGATCCTCAGCGAGATATTTGTATTGTCCCCTTATATACTTATACATGGTTATTAGATCGCCCCTCAGTCGTCTTTTTTCTAGACTAAATAATCCTAATTTCGCTAATCTATCTGGGTATTGTAGTTCTCCCATCCCCTTTATTAATTTTGTTGCCCTCCTTTGTACTCTCTCTAGTTCCATTATATCCTTCCTGAGCACCGGTGCCCAAAACTGGACACAGTACTCCATGTGCGGTCTAACTAGGGATTTGTACAGAGGCAGTATAATGCTCTCATCATGTGTATCCAGACCTCTTTTAATGCACCCCATGATCCTGTTTGCCTTGGCAGCTGCTGCCTGGCACTGGCTGCTCCAGGTAAGTTTATCATTAACTAGGATCCCCAAGTCCTTCTCCCTGTCAGATTTACCCAGTGGTTTCCCGTTCAGTGTGTAATGGTGATATTGATTCCCTCTTCCCATGTGTATAACCTTACATTTATCATTGTTAAACCTCATCTGCCACCTTTCAGCCCAAGTTTCCAACTTATCCAGATCCATCTGTAGCAGAATACTATCTTCTCTTGTATTAACTGCTTTACATAGTTTTGTATCATCTGCAAATATCGATGTTTTACTGTGTAAACCTTCTACCAGATCATTAATGAATATGTTGAAGAGAACAGGTCCCAATACTGACCCCTGCGGTACCCCACTGGTCACAGCGACCCAGTTAGAGACTATACCATTTATAACCACCCTCTGCTTTCTATCACTAAGCCAGTTACTAACCCATTTACACACATTTTCCCCCAGACCAAGCATTCTCATTTTGTGTACCAACCTCTTGTGCGGCACGGTATCAAACGCTTTGGAAAAATCGAGATATACCACGTCCAATGACTCACCGTGGTCCAGCCTATAGCTTACCTCTTCATAAAAACTGATTAGATTGGTTTGACAGGAGCGATTTCTCATAAACCCATGCTGATATGGAGTTAAACAGTTATTCTCATTGAGATAATCCAGAATAACATCCCTCAGAAACCCTTCAAATATTTTACCAACAATAGAGGTTAGACTTACTGGCCTATAATTTCCAGGTTCACTTTTAGAGCCCTTTTTGAATATTGGCACCACATTTGCTATGCGCCAGTCCTGCGGAACAGACCCTGTCGCTATAGAGTCACTAAAAATAAGAAATAATGGTTTATCTATTACATTACTTAGTTCTCTTAGTACTCGTGGGTGTATGCCATCCGGACCCGGAGATTTATCTATTTTAATCTTATTTAGCCGGTTTCGCACCTCTTCTTGGGTTAGATTGGTGACCCTTAATATAGGGTTTTCATTGTTTCTTGGGATTTCACCTAGCATTTCATTTTCCACCGTGAATACCGTGGAGAAGAAGGTGTTTAATATGTTAGCTTTTTCCTCGTCATCTACAACCATTCTTTCCTCACTATTTTTTAAGGGGCCTACATTTTCAGTTTTTATTCTTTTACTATTGATATAGTTGAAGAACAGTTTGGGATTAGTTTTACTCTCCTTAGCAATCTGCTTCTCTGTTTCCTTTTTGGCAGCTTTAATTAGTTTTTTAGATAAAGTATTTTTCTCCCTATAGTTTTTTAGAGCTTCAATGGTGCCATCCTGCTTTAGTAGTGCAAATGCTTTCTTTTTACTGTTAATTGCCTGTCTTACTTCTTTGTTTAGCCACATTGGGTTTTTCCTATTTCTAGTCCTTTTATTCCCACAAGGTATAAACCGCTTACACTGCCTATTTAGGATGTTCTTAAACATTTCCCATTTATTATCTGTATTCTCATTTCTGAGGATATTGTCCCAGTCTACCAGATTAAGGGCATCTCTAAGCTGTTCAAACTTTGCCTTCCTAAAGTTCAATGTTTTTGTTTGTTTTTGTAGTACAGTCCCTTTTTTTTTTTTTTTCGTAATTTCTCTTCAAGCCACTTTCTGCCACAGAAAATATACTCTAATACAGTGGCCCAAATTTATTCACTAGTCTCCCTGAAGAAAAAAAAAAAAGGATGCAGATTAAAATTGGAAAATCTGCATCAGTGGCAGTCCTGTGTGTGGCATCTGTGTCTCATTTTCTGGCACAGAAAACATACAGTCTAAAAGTGGGCATGATTTCTTGCCAATTCTCCCATAAATAAAAAAAAAATAGTGGGAGATTAAGATTGGCAATTCTGCCTCACTGCCAGTGCTGTGTGTGGCATCTGTCTCTAATTTTGTGCCACAGAAAACCTAGTGTGTAATACTGGGCCAGATTTTTTTTAAATTCTCCCAGGAAAAAAAAAAAATAGGGAGATTAAGATTGGCATTTCTGCCTCAGTGCCAGTCCTGTATGTAGCTTCTGTCTCTCATTTTGTGCCACAGAAAACATACAGTCTAACAGTGGGCCTGATTTCTTGCCAATTCTCCCATAAATAAAAAAAAAATAGTGGGAGATTAAGATTGGCAATTTTGCCTCAGTGCCAGTGCTGTGTGTGGCATCTGTCTCTAATTTTGTGCCACATTAAACCTAGTGTGTAACACTGGGCCAGCTTTTTTGACAATTCTCCCAGAAAAAAAATAGTGGGAGATTAGGATTGGCAATTCTGCCTCAGTGCAAGTGCTGTGTGTGGCATCTGTCTCTAATTTTGTGCCACAGAAAACCTATTGTGTAACACTGGGCCAGTTTTTTTTTTAATTCTCCCAGGAAAAAAAAAATAGTGGGAGATTAAGATTGGCATTTCTGCCTCAGTGCCAATCCTGTTTGTGCCATCTGTCTCTCATTCTGTGCCCCATAAAACCTAGTGTGTAACACTGGCCCAGATTTTTTTTAAATTCTCCCAGGAAAAAACAAAAGTGGGAGATTAAGATTGGCATTTCTGCCTCAGTGCCAGTCCTGAGTGTGGCTTTTTGTGCCACGAAAACCTAGTGTGTAACACTGGGCCTGATTTCTTGACAATTCTCCCACAATAAAGTTACAAAAAAAGTGGGAGATTAAGATTGGCAATTCTGCCTCAGAGCCAGTCGTGTGTGTGGCATCTGTCTTTCATTTTATGCCACAGAACATATACTGTATAAGAGTGGGCCACATTTCTTCAATATTCTCCCAGTCTCTCGTTAGGAAAAGGAAGTACTCATCCTCGCATCCGCGTACACAGGGTTTGAATGCCCACATTGCTAGACTAATCTCATTAGAGATGATGCCCTACTGGTTAGTTGAAAGCGAAGCTTTCAAAGCCCTGATAGACTACGCTGTACCATGCTACGAGCTACCCGGTCGACACTTCTTTTTGAGAAAAGCCATCCCAGCCCTCCACTAGCATGTAAAAGACCGCCTCATCCATGCACTCAGGCAATCTGTGAGTACAAAGGTGCACCTGACAACAGATGCATGGACCAGTAGGCATGGCCAGGGACGTTACGTGTCCATCACGGCACACTGGGTTAATGTGGTGGATGCAGGGTCCACAGGGGACAGCAATATTGGGACAGTTCTGCCTAGCCCACGGTCTAGGAAACAGTTGGCTGTAGGCGTTCGCCCCCCTCCTCCTCCTCCTCATCCTCCTGCAGAAGCGAGAGCTCGTCCACAGACCGCAGTCGCACGAGCACTCCATCCGCAGCTGCCACTGTTGCACACGAGGTGTCCCATTATGGGACAGCTAGTGGCAAGCGTCAGCAGGCTGTATTGGCTATGAAGTGTTTGGGCGACAACAGACACCTCGCGGAAATTCTGTCCGAGTTCTTGCAGCAAGAAACTCAGTTATGGCTGGGCAGTGTACATCTTGAGGCAGGCAAGGTAGTGAGTGATAACGGAAGGAATTTTATGACTGCCATAGCCCTTTCACAACTGAAACACATTCCTTGCCTGGATCACACCTTAAACCTGGTGGTGCAGTGCTTCCTGAAAAGTTATCCGGGGTTACCCGACCTGCTCCTCAAAGTGCGCAGACTTTGCTCGCATATCCCCCGTTCGCCCGTAACCTCCAGCCGTATGCAGAACCATCAGCAGTCTTTGAACCTTCTCCAGCATCGCCTAATCATCAACATTGCAACAAGGTGGAACTCCACACTGCACATGCTTCAGAGACAGTGCAAACAGAGGCGTGCTGTTATGTATTCGTGGGAGGATACACATACATGGGCAGGCAGTTGGATGGCAGGCATGGAGTTGTCAGGTGTGCAGTGGTCGAAGGTACAAGACCTGTGTCAAGACCTTCAGTGTTTTTAGGAATGCACACGGCTGGTTAGTGCAGACAACGCCATAATAAGCATGAGCATCCCCCTAATGCGTCTGCTGATGCAGAGTTTGACGCACATAAAGGAGCAGGCGTCTGCAGCCGAGGAAGAGGGAAGCCTTGATGACAGTCAGCCATTGTCTGGTCAGGGCAGTCTACAGGATGAGGTAGCAGGCGAAGAGGAGGAGGATGAGGAGGATGATGGGGATGAGTATTTTTTGAATGAGGAAGCTTCTCCGGGGCCAATAGAAACTGGTGGAGTTGCAAGGCTGGGTTCAGGTTTTTTGAGGTAGACAAGTGACGTAGATTTGCCTGAAACTGCCCCTCAACCCAGCACAACTGCAGATTTGACAACTGAAACTTTGGCCCACATGGCGGATTATGCCTTACATATCCTCAAAAGGGACCCACGCATTATTAAAATGATGACTGATGACGATTACTGTTTGGCCTGCCTCCTTGATCCTCGCTATAAAGGCAAATTGCAAAATATCATGCCACATGAGAACCTCAAACAAATATTAGCAACCAAACAAGCAACTCTTGTAGCCCGTTTGATTCAGGCATTCCCAGCACACAGCGCCGGTGATGGTTCTCACACGAGCTGCAGGGGGCAACAGGGCAGAGGTGTTAGAGTTGCACAAATCAGAAGTGGCGTTGGACAGAGGGGTTTTCTGACCAGGTTGTGGAGTGATTTTGCAATGACCGCAGACAGGACAGGTACTGCAGCATCAATTCAAAGTGACAGGAGACAACATTTGTCCAGTATGGTTACTAACTATTTTTCATCCCTTATCGATGTTCTCCCTCAACCGTCATTCCCATTTGATTACTGGGCATCCAAAATAGACACGTGGCCTGAATTGGCAGAATATGCATTGCAGGAGCTTGCTTGCCCAGCAGCTAGTGTCCTATCAGAAAGAGTATTCAGTGCTGCTGGTTCAATATTGACCGAAAAAAGGACTCGTCTGGCTACCCAAAATGTTGATGATCTAACCTTCATTAAAATGAACCACTCATGGATTTCGAATTATTTTGCCCCAATTTTCCCGTCTGACTCCTAGCTTTCCTATAAAAAGGTCTTGCTTGTGGACTGGTCTTACTGACTGTTCCAATCTCTTAATTTGCAGCAGCTGTTTGTCCAGCATACGACATGTTTACACCTCCCTAAATGGGCTAACTCCCCCCACGGGGCCGTGGTCTCGCCACTTGGCGCAAGCACCCGTGAGAGTGCCGTTTGTCTGAAGAGGTGGGTGTGCCCGCTTTTGGTCGACGGCACTGTCACTGGGTCCCTCATAGTACAATAAAGTGTCTCTGGCGGTGGTGGCGCGCACCCAACATCAGACACAACATTGTAACATGAGGGGCCCTGGGCCTGTACCGCCGGCCACAAGAGAGTTCCCCCCCAGCTCAAACAGTGCTCTACCACTTGCAAAATTATCTCTCACAGCTCCACCAATGTTTAGTCTATGCGCTGACATCCTTCAATGCCTGGCACTGACAATACCAATTTGTTGACATGTATGATGCTAGTTAAAGGGACACTGTCACCTGAATTTGGAGGGAACAATCTTCAGCCATGGAGGCGGGGTTTTGGGGTGTTTGTTTCACCCTTTCCTTACCCGCTGGCTGCATGCTGGCTGCAATATTGGATTGAAGTTCATTCTCTGTCCTCCGTAGTACATGCCTGCACAAGGTGCAATCTTGCCTTGCACAGGCGTGTCCTATGGAGGACAGAGAATGAACTTCAATCCAATATTGCAGCCAGCATGCAGCCAGCGGGTAAGGAAAGGGTGAATCAAAAACCCCAAAACCCCGCCTCCATGGCTGAAGATTGTTCCCTCCAAATTCAGGTGACACTGTCCCTTTAAAATAGTCAGGGTCAGTGTCCTATATTGACACTAGGGTTGAGCGAAACGGGTCGTTCATTTTCAAAAGTCGCCGACTTTTGGCAAAGTCGGGTTTCATGAAACCCGATCCGACCCCTGTGCGGGGTCGGCCATGCGGTACGCGACTTTCGCGCCAAAGTCGCGTTTCAATGACGTGAAAAGCGCCATTCCTCAGCCAATGAAGGTAAACGCAGAGTGTGGGCAGCGTGATGACATAGGTCCTGGTCCCCACCATCTTAGAGAAGGGCATTGCAGTGACTGGCTTGCTGTCTGTGGCGTCACAGGGGCTATAAAGGGGCGTTCCCGCCGACCGCCATGTTACTGCTGCTGATCTGAGCTTAGGGAGAGGTTGCTGCCGCTTCGTCAGAAGCAGGGATAGCGTTAGGCAGGGTCCATTAACCACCAAACCGCTTGTGCTGTAGCGTTTTGCACTGTCCAACACCACCTTCGGTGTGCAGGGACAGTGGAAGCTACATTTTTTTTTCCCCCTCAGCGCTGTAGCTCATTGGGCTGCCCTAGAAGGCTCCCTGATAGCTGCATTGCTGTGTGTACGCCGCTGTGCAAACCAACTGCTTTTTTCAAAGCACAAATCCTCTTGTTCCTTCCTTTCTGCACAGCTATCTTGTTTGTTTGTCCACACTTTTTATTTAATTTGTGCATCAGTCCACTCCTTATTGCTGCCTGCCATACCTGGCTGAGATTACTGCAGGGAGATAGTAATTGAAGGACAGTTCCTTTTTTTTTTGTGGGAGATTAAGATTGGCATTTCTGCTAGAGTGCCATCCCTGTCTGTGCCATCTCTCACTCAGTGGGCCATAGAAAGCCTATTTATTTTTTTGCTTGATTTGGGTTCTAAAATCTACCTGAAAAAATCACTACATCAATCAGTGGGAGAAAAATATTGGCCTCAGGGCTTGTGTGCCACTCTTGACTCCTGTGTGTGCCATCTCTCAGTCAGTGGGCCATAGAAAGCCTATTTATTTTTTTGCTTGATTTGGGTTCCAAAATCTACCTGAAAAAATCACTACATCAATCAGTGGGAGAAAAATATTGGCCTCTGGGCTTGTGTGCCACTCCTGACTCCTGTGTGCATCATCACTCACTCAGTGGGCCATAGAAAGCCTATTTTTTTTTTTTGCTTTATTTGGGTTCTAAATTCTACCTGAAAAAATCAATAAATCAATCAGTGGGAGATTAATATTGGCCTTTGGGCTTGTGTGCCAGTCCTAAGCGTGCCATCTCTCTCTCTCAGATAGTGGGCCATAGAAAGCCTATTTATTATTTTTTTTATTGGGTTTATAAATTTTCCCTGAAAAAAAAAAAAAAAAGTGGGAGATTAATATTGGCCTCTGGGCTTGTGTGCCAGTCCTGAGCGTGCCATCTCTCTCACAAATAGTGGGCCATAGAAAGCCTTTTTTTTTTTTTTTTTGGTTTTATAAATTCTCCCTGAAAAAGAAAAGGGAGATTAATATTGGCCTTTGGGCTTGTGTGCCAGTCCTAAGCGTGCCATCTCTCTCTCTCAGATAGTGGGCCATAGAAAGCCTATTTATTATTTTTTTTATTGGGTTTATAAATTTTCCCTGAAAAAAAAAGAAAAAAAGTGGGAGATTAATATTGGCCTTTGGGCTTGTGTGCCAGTCCTAAGCGTGCCATCTCTCTCTCTAAGATAGTGGGCCATAGAAAGCCTATTTATTATTTTTATTATTGGGTTTATAAATTTTCCCTGAAAAAAAAAAAAAAAAAAAGGGAGATTAACCCCTTTCTGCCATTAGACGTACTATTGCGTCCATGTGGGGTGGGCTTTACTTCCCAAGGACGCAATAGTACGTCATATGCGATCGGCAGCGCTCACGGGGGGAGCGCCGCCGATCGCGGCCGGGTGTCAGCTGTTTATCGCAGCTGACATCCGGCACTATGTGCCAGGAGCGGTCACGGACCGCCCCCGGCACATTAACCCCCGGCACACCGCGATCAAAGATGATCGCGATGTGCCGGCGGTACAGGGAAGCACCGCGCAGGGAGGGGGCTCCCTGCGGGCTTCCCTGAGCCCCCCGCAGCAACGCGATGTGATCGCGTTGCTGCGAGGGTCTCACCTCCCTCCCTGCTCCCTCCAGCCCCGGATCCAAGATGGCCGCGGATCCGGGTCCTGCAGGGAGGGAGGTGGCTTCACAGAGCCTGCTCAGAGCAGGCACTGTGAAGGCTGCAGCGCTGCATGTCAGATCAGTGATCTGACAGAGTGCTGTGCAAACTGTCAGATCACTGATCTGTGATGTCCCCCCCTGGGACAAAGTAAAAAAGTAAAAAAAAAAAATTTCAAATGTGTAAAAAAAAAATAAAAAAAAATATTCCAAAATAATGAAAAAAAAAATAAAAATATTATTCCCATAAATACATTTCTTTATCTAAATAAAAAAAAAAAAACAATAAAAGTACACATATTTAGTATCACCGCGTCCGTAACGGCCCGACCTATAAAACTGGCCCACTAGTTAACCCCTTCAGTAAACACCGTAAGAAAAAAAAAAAAAAACGAGGCAAAAAACAACGCTTTATTATCATACCGCCGAACAAAAAGTGGAATAACACGCGATCAAAAAGACAGATACAACTAACCATGGTACCGCTGAAAACGTCATCTTGTCCCACAAAAAACGAGCCGCCATACAGCATCATCAGCAAAAAAATAAAAAAGTTATAGTCCTGAGAATAAAGTGATGCCAAAATAATTATTTTTTCTATAAAATAGTTTTTATCGTATAAAAGCGCCAAAACATTAAAAAATGATATAAATGAGGTGTCGCTGTAATCGTACTGACCCGAAGAATAAAACTGCTTTATCAATTTTACCAAACGCGGAACGGTATAAACGCCTCCCCCAAAAGAAATTCATGAATAGCTGGTTTTTGGTCATTCTGCCTCACAAAAATCGGAATAAAAAGCGATCAAAAAATGTCACGTGCCCGAAAATGTTACCAATAAAAACATCAACTCGTCCCGCAAAAAACAAGACCTCACATGACTCTGTGGACCAAAATATAGAAAAATTATAGCTCTTAAAATGTGGTAACGCAAAAAATATTTTTTGCAATAAAAAGCGTCTTTCAGTGTGTGACGGCTGCCAATCATAAAAATCCGCTAAAAAACCCGCTATAAAAGTAAATCAAACCCCCCTTCATCACCCCCTTAGTTAGGGAAAAATTAAAAAAATGTATTTATTTCCATTTTCCCATTAGGGCTAGGGTTAGAGTTAGGGCTAGGGTTAGGGCTAGGGTTAGGGTTAGGGTTAGGGCTAGGGTTAGGGCTAGGGTTAGGGCTAGGGTTAGGGTTAGGGTTAGAGCTAGGGTTAGGGCTAGGGTTAAGGTTAGGGCTAGGGTTAGGGCTAGGGTTAGGGCTAGGGTTAGGGTTAGGGCTAGGGTTAGGGCTAGGGTTAGGGCTAGAGTTAGGATTAGGGTTAGGGCTAGGGTTAGGGCTAGGGCTACAGTTTGGGTTGGGGCTAAAGTTACAGTTAGGGTTTAGATTACATTTACGGTTGGGAATAGGGTTGGGATTAGGGTTAGGGGTGTGTCAGGGTTAGAGGTGTGGTTAGGGTTACTGTTGGGATTAGGGTTAGGGATGTGTTTGGATTAGGGTTTCAGTTATAATTGGGGGGTTTCCACTGTTTAGGCACATCAGGGGCTCTCCAAACGCGACATGGCGTCCGATCTCAATTCCAGCCAATTCTGCGTTGAAAAAGTAAAACAGTGCTTCTTCCCTTCCGAGCTCTCCCGTGTGCCCAAACAGGGGTTTACCCCAACATATGGGGTATCAGCGTACTCAGGACAAATAGGACAACAACTTTTGGGGTCCAATTTCTCCTGCTACCCTTGGGAAAATACAAAACTCGGGGCTAAAACATATTTTTTGTGGGAAAAAAAAAAGATTTTTTATTTTCACGGCTCTGCGTTATAAACTGTAGTGAAACACTTGCGGGTTCAAAGTTCTCACAACACATCTAGATTAGTTCCCTGGGGGGTCTAGTTTCCAATATGGGGTCACTTGTGGGGGGTTTCTACTGTTTAGGTACATTAGGGGTTCTGCAAACGCAATGTGACGTCTGCAGACCATTCCATCTAAGTCTGCATTCCAAATGGCGCTCCTTCCCTTCCGAGCTCTGCCATGCGCTCAAACGGTGGTTTCCCCCAACATACGGGGTATCAGCGTACTCAGGACAAATTGGACAACAACTTTTGGGGTCGAATTTCTCCTCTTACCCTCGGGAAAATACAAAACTGGGGGCTAAAAAATAATTTTGGGGGGAAAGATTATTTTTTTAAATTTTCACGGCTCTGCGTTACAAACTGTAGTGAAACACTTGGGGGTTCAAAGCTATCACAACACATCTAGATGAGTTCCTTAGGGGGTCTAGTTTCCAAAATGGTGTCACTTGTGGGAGGTTTCTACTGTTTAGGTACATTAGGGGCTCTGCAAATGCAATGTGACACCTGCAGACCATTCCATCTAAGTCCTCATTCCAAATGGAGCTCCTTCCCTTCCGAGCCCTCCCATGCGCCCAAACAGTGGTTCCCCCCCACATATGGGGTATCAGCGCACTCAGGACAAATTGGACAACAAATTGTGGGGTCGAATTTCTCCTGTTACCCTCGGGAAAATACAAAACTGGGGGCTAAAAAATAATTTTTGTGGGAAAAAATTTTTGTTTTATTTTTACGGCTCTCCATTATAAACTTCTGTGAAGCCCTTGGTGGGTCAAAGCGCTCAGCACACATCTAGATAAGTTCCTAAGGGGGTCTACTTTCCAAAATGGTGTCACTTGTGGGGGGTTTCTACTGTTTAGGTACATTAGGGGCTCTGCAAACGCAATGTGACACCTGCAGACCATTCCATCTAAGTCTGCATTCAAATGGCACTCCTTCCCTTCTGAGCCCTCCCATGTGCCCAAACAGTGGTTCCCCCCACATATGGTGTATTATCGCACTCAGGACAAATTGGGCAACAAATTTTGGGGTCCAATTTCTCCTGTTACCCTCAGGAAAATACAAAACTGGGGGCTAAAAAAATAATTTTTGTGGGAAAAAAATTTTGTTTTATTTTTACGGCTCTGCATTATAAACTTCTGTGAAGCACTTGGTGGGTCAAAGTGCTCACCACACCTCTAGATAAGTTCCTTAGGGGGTCTACTTTCCAAAATGGTGTCACTTGTGGGGGGTTTCAATGTTTAGGCACATCAGTGGCTCTTCAAACGCAACATGGCGTCCCATCTCAATTCCTGTCAATTTTGCTTTGAAAAGTCAAACAGCGCTCCTTCCCTTCCGAGCTCTCCCATCCACCCAAACAGTGGTTTACCCCCACATATGGGGTATCAGCGTACTCAGGACAAATTGTACAACAACTTTTGGGGTCCAATTTCTTCTCTTACCCTTGGGAAAATAAAAAATTGGGGGCAAAAAGATAATTTTTGTGAAAAAATATGATTTTTTATTTTTACGGTTCTACATTATAAACTTCTGTGAAGCACTTGGTGGGTCAAAGTGCTCACCACACCTCTAGATAAGTTCCTTAGGGGGTCTACTTTCCAAAATGGTGTCACTTGTGGGGGGTTTCAATGTTTAGGCACATCAGTGGCTCTTCAAACGCAACATGACGTCCCATCTCAATTCCTGTCAATTTTGCATTGAAAAGTCAAACGGCGCTCCTTCCCTTCCGAGCTCTCCCATCCGCCCAAACAGTGGTTTACCCCCACATATGGGCTATCAGCGTACTCAGGACAAATTGTACAACAACTTTTGGGGTCCAATTTCTTCTCTTACCCTTGGGAAAATAAAAAATTGGGGGCGAAAAGATAATTTTTGTGAAAAAATATGATTTTTTATTTTTACGGTTCTACATTATAAACTTCTGTGAAGCACTTGTTGGGTCAAAGTGCTCACCACACCTCTAGATAAGTTCCTTAGGGGGTCTACTTTCCAAAATGGTGTCACTTGTGGGGGGTTTCAATGTTTAGCCACATCAGGGGCTCTCCAAACGAAACATGGCGTCACATCTCAATTCCAGTCAATTTTGCATTGAAAAGTCAAATGGCACTCCTTCGCTTCCGAGCTCTGCCATGCGCCCAAACAGTGGTTTACCCCCACATGTGGGGTATTGGCATACTCAGGACAAATTGTACAACAATGTTTGGGGTCCATTTTCTCCTGTTACCCTTGGTAAAATAAAACAAATTGGAGCTGAATTAAATTTTTTGTGAAAAAAAGTTAAATGTTCATTTTTATTTAAACATTCAAAAAATTCCTGTGAAGCACCAGAAGGGTTAATAAACTTCTTGAATATGGTTTTGAGCACCTTGAGGGGTGTAGTTTTTAGAATGGTGTCACACTTGGGTATTTTCTATCATATAGACCCCTCAAAATGACTTCAAATGAGATGTGGTCCCTAAAATAAAATGGTGTTGTAGAAATGAGAAATTGCTGGTCAACTTTTAACCCTTATAACTCCCTAAAAAAAAAAAATTTTGGTTCCAAAATTGTGCTGATGTAAAGTAGACATGTGGGAAATGTTACTTATTAAGTATTTTGTGTGACATATCTCTGTGATTTAATTGCATAAAAATTCAAAGTTGGAAAATTGCGAAATTTTCATAATTTTCGCCAAATTTCCGTTTTTTTCACAAATAAACGCAGGTACTATCAAATAATTTTTACCATTGTCATGAAGTACAATATGTCACGAGAAAACAATGTCAGAATCACCAGGATCCATTGAAGCGTTCCAGAGTTATAACCTCATAAAGGGACAGTGGTCAGAATTGTAAAAATTGGCCCGGTCATTAACGTGCAAACCACCCTTGGGGGTAAAGGGGTTAATATTGGCCTTTGGGCTTGTGTGCCAGTCCTAAGCGTGCCATCTCTCTCTCTCAGATAGTGAGCCATAGAAAGCCTATTTATTTTTTTGGTTAATTTGGGTTCTAAATTCTACCTGAAAAAATCAATAAATCAATCAGTGGGAGATAAATATTGGCCTCTGGGCTTGTGTGCCACTCCTGACTCCTGTGTGCGTCATCTCTCACTCAGTGGGCCATAGAATGCCTATTTGTTGTTTTATTTGTTTTCTAAATTCTCCCTGAAAAAATCATTTTATTTTACTTGGTTTCTAAACTCTTCCTGAAAAAATCATTTTATTCTATTATTTTTTTTTCTAAAGTCTCCCTGAAAAAAAAAAAAAAAATCAGTGGGAGATTAATATTGCCCTTTCTGCTTGTGTGCCAGTCTTGACTCCTGGGTGTGCCATCTCTCTCTCTCTCTCCAATTGTGGGCCATAGAAAGCCTATTAATTTTTTTGCTTGATTTGGGTTCCAAAATCTACCTGAAAAAATCACTACATCAATCATTGGGAGAAAAATATTGGCCTCTGGGCTTGTGTGCCACTCCTGACTCCTGTGTGCGTCATCTCTCACTCAGTGGGCCATAGAAAGCCTAATTTTTGTTTTATTTGTTTTCTAAATTCTCCCTGATAAAATAATTTTATTTTATTTGGTTTCTAAATTCTTCCTGAAAAAATCATTTTATTCTATTATTTTTTTTTTCTAAAGTCTCCCTGAAAAAAAAAAAAAAATCAGTGGGAGATTAATATTGCCCTTTCTGCTTGTGTGCCAGTCTTGACTCCTGGGTGTGCCATCTCTCTCTCTCTCTCTCCAATTGTGGGCCATAGAAAGCCTATAATTTTTTTTGCTTGATTTGGGTTCCAAAATCTACCTGAAAAAATCACTACATCAATCATTGGGAGAAAAATATTGGCCTCTGCGCTTGTGTGCCACTCCTGACTCCTGTGTGCGTCATCTCTCACTCAGTTGGCCATAGAAAGCCTATTTTTTGTTTTATTTGTTTTCTAAATTCTCCCTGAAGAAATCATTTTATTTTATTTGGTTTCTAAAGTCTCCCTGAAAAAAAAATAAAAAATAAAAAAAAACAGTGGGAGATTAATATTTACATTTGTGCTTCAGTGACAGTCCTGCGTGTGTGGCATCTCTCTCATTTGGTGCCACCAAAAACAGAGTGTGTAACATTGTGCCTGATGTTCGTTGTGGTCTCACCCACCTGTAAAGGGGTAGCTAAATCATACTGAAGTTATAGCTCACCGTGTAAGTTGTGTGACAGCAACAAATACCGTTAGTTTGGTTACGTTTTTAAAACAATGAGGAAGTCTGGTGGAAGAGGTCGTGGCCGGGGGCGTTCATTGTCAGCTGGTAATGAGGGTAGTGGTAGTGGTGGAGCATCAGGTGGTCGTGGGAAAAAAAATATTGCACCTAAGTCTGGAGCTGTGGAGCCAGGTTCGTCGTCTGGCTACACAAGGCCTCGAATGCTCCCTTTTCTGGGAGTAGGAAAACCGCTTTTAAAGCCGGAGCAGCAAGAGCAAGTTTTGGCTTATCTTGCTGACTCAGCCTCTAGCTCTTTTGCCTCCTCTCATGAAACTGGTAAATGTAAAAGTCGTTAGTGGATGTTCACGGTCAGGGACAAGTCGCTTCCTTGTCCTCTTCAGCAAAAACAACAACAAAGAAGAATGCAGCAGGCGACACAACGGGTTACTCCATGGAGCTCTTTACACATACCGTCCCTGGCTTAGAAAGTGAAGCAGTTAACAGTCCATGCCCATTACAAGTTGAATCTGACATGGAGTGCACTGACGCACAGCCACAGCCAGACTACTATGCTGGTCCTTTGACTCAGACCACAACATTGCCCTCGCAGGGTTATGATCAAGAATCAGACCCTGATGAGACTATGTTGCCCCATCACGAACGCTATACCACTGACCGACACGGTGACACAGACAAAGTTGCACACGAGCTACAAGAAGAGGTAATAGATGACCCAGTTCTTGACCCCGATTGGCAGCCTTTGGGGGAACAGGGTGCAGGCGGCAGCAGTTCTGAAGCGGAGGAGGAGGGGCCGCAGCAGGCATCAACATCGCAACAGGTTCCATCTGCCGGGCCCGTATCTTGCCCAAAACGCGTGGCAAAGCCAAAACCTGTTGGAGGACAGCGTGGCCATCCGGTTAAAGCTCAGTCTGCAATGCCTAAAAAGGTATCCAATGCTAGAAAGAGTGCAGTCTGGCATTTTTTTAAACAACATCCAATTGATCAGCGCAAAGTCATCTGTCAAAAATGTTCAACTACCTTAAGCAGAGGGCAGAATCTGAAAAGTCTCAATACAAGTTGCATGCATAGACATTTAACCACCATGCATTTTCAAGCTTGGACTAACTACCAAACGTCCCTTAAGGTTGTAGCACCCTCGGCCAATGAAGCTAGTCATCAACGCAACATCCCTTCCGGCAGTGTAGGGCCACCATTTTCCGCACCACCTGCAGTATCTGTGCAGGTTTCTTTGCCAGGCCAAAGCAGTCAGGGTCAGGGAATCACCAGTTTCGTAGTAGGAAACACTGCATCTAGGGCACCGGCGGCAACAATACCATCTCCCACCGTCTCTCAGTCTGCCATGTCCACCGGCACCCCCGCTAGTTCCACGATCTCCAGCTCTCCAGTCCAGCTCACCCTACATGAGACTATGGTTAGAAAAAGGAAGTACTTAGCCTCGCATCCACGTACACAGGGTTTGAACGCCCACATAGCTAGACTAATCTCGTTAGAGATGATGCCCTACCGGTTAGTTGACAGCGATGCTTTCAAAGCCCTGATGGACTACTGTTATGAAAGGCAATTCAGTACCACAATGGACATAGCGGTCAGAGCACATACAGTGATCTGACAATAACCCAAAATCATAGAATGAGCTCTGAGACGTGGGAACTCTGCAGACCGCAATCCCTAATCCTCTCCAAACAACACTAGAGGCAGCCGTGGATTGCGCCTAACTCTGCCTATGCAACTCGGCACAGCCTGAGAAACTAACTAGCCTGAAGATAGAAAATAAGCCTACCTTGCCTCAGAGAAATACCCCAAAGGAAAAGCAGCCCCCCACATATAATGACTGTGAGTTAAGATGAAAAGACAAACGTAGAGATGAAATAGATTCAGCAAAGTGAGGCCCGACTTTCTTAACAGAGCGAGGACAGAAAAGGTAACTTTGCGGTCTACACAAAACCCTAAAGAAAACCCTTTGCGTCCCAGAGCTTCCAGCAAAAAATTAGACAAGCTGGACAGAAAAAATAGCAAACAAATAGCAAAGAAGAACTTAGCTATGCAGAGCAGCAGGCCACAGGAATGATCCAGGGAAAAGCAAGTCCAACACTGGAACATTGACAGGAAGCCAGGATCAAAGCATTAGGTGGAGTTAAGTAGAGAAGCACCTAATGACCTCACCAGATCATCTGAGGGAGGAAACTCAGAAGCCGCAGTACCACTTCCCTCCACCAACAGAAGCTCACAGAGAGAATCAGCCGAAGTACCACTTGTGACCACAGGAGGGAGCTCTGCCACAGAATTCACAACAGACTACGCTGTACCACGCTACGAGCTACCCAGTCGACACTTTTTTTCCAGAAAAGCCATCCCAGGCCTCCACCAGAATGTTAAAGAGCGCAACGTCCATGCACTCACGCAATCTGTGAGCACAAAGGTGCACCTGACAACAGATGCATGGACCAGTAGGCATGGCCAGGGACGTTACGTGTCCATCACGGCACACTGGGTGAATGTTGTGGATGCAGGGTCCACAGGGGACAGCAATTTTGGGACAGTTCTGCCTAGCCCACGGTCTAGGAAACAGTTGGCTGTAGCTGTTCGCACCCCCTCCTCCTCCTCCTCCTGCAGAAGCGAGAGCTCGTCCACAGACCGCAGTCGCACAACCACTCCATCCGCAGCTGCCACTGTTGCACACCAGGTCTCCCATTATGGGGCAGCTACTGACAAACGTCAGCAGGCTGTATTGGCTATGAAGTGTTTGGGCGACAACAGACACACCGCGGAAGTTCTGTCCGAGTTCTTGCAGAAAGAAACGCAGTCGTGGCTGGGCACTGTAGATCTTGAGGCAGGCAAGGTAGTGAGTGATAACGGAAGGAATTTCATGGCTGCGATCTCCCTTTCCCAACTGAAACACATTCCTTGCTTGGCTCACACCTTAAACCTGGTGGTGCAGTGCTTCCTGAAAAGTTATCCGGGGTTATCCGACCTGCTCCTCAAAGTGCGTGGACTTTGCTCACATATCCGCCGTTCGCCCGTACACTCCAGCCGTATGCAGACCTATCAGCGTTCTTTGAACCTTCCCCAGCATCGCCTAATCATAGACGTTGCAACAAGGTGGAACTCAACACTGCACATGCTTCAGAGACTGTGCGAACAGAGGCGGGCTGTTATGTTTTTGTGGGAGGATACACATACACGGGCAGGCAGTAGGATGGCAGACATGGAGTTGTCAGGTGTGCAGTGGTCGAAGATTCAAGACATGTGTCAAGTCCTTCAGTGTTTTGAGGAATGCACACGGCTGGTTAGTGCAGACAACGCCATAATAAGCATGAGCATCCCCCTAATGCGTCTGCTGATGCAAAGTTTGACGCACATAAAGGATCAGGCGTCTGCAGCTGAGGAAGAGGAAAGCCTTGATGACAGTCAGCCATTGTCTGGCCAGGGCAGTGTACAGGACGAGGTAGCGGGTGAAGAGGAGGAGGAGGACGAGGAGGATGATGGGGATGATTATATTTTTAATGAGGAAGCTTTTCCGGGGCCACTGGAAATTGTTGGGGCGGCAAGGCCGGGTTCTGTTTTTTTGAGGGACACAAGTGACGTGGATTTGCCTGAAACTGCCCCTCAACCAAGCACAACCGCAGATTTGAGAACTGGAACTTTGGCCCACATGGCGGATTAAGCCTTACGTATCCTCAAAAGGGACACACGCATTACTAAAATGATGAACGATGACGATTACTGGTTGGTAGGCCTCCTTGATCCTCGCTATAAAGGCAAATTGCAAAATATAATGCCACATGAGAACTTGGAACTAATTTTAGCAACCAAACAATCAACTCTTGTTGACCGTTTGCTTCTGGCATTCCCTGCACACAGCGCCCGTGATCGTTCTCACACGAGCTGCAGGGGCCAGCAGACCAGAGGTGTTAGAGGGGCAGAAATCAGAAGTGGCGTTGGCCAGAGGGGTTTTCTGACCAGGTTGTGGAGTGATTTTGCTATGACCGCAGACAGGACAGGTACTGCAGCATCAATTCAAAGTGACAGGAGACAACATTTGTCCAGTATGGTAACAAACTATTTTTCATCCCTTATCGACGTTCTCCCTCAACCGTCATTCCCATTTGATTACTGGGCATCAAAATTAGACACCTGGCCAGAATTGGCAGAATATGCATTGCAGGAGCTTGCTTGCCCGGCAGCTAGTGTCCTATCAGAAAGAGTATTCAGTGCTGCAGGTTCAATACTAACAGAAAAAAGGACTCGTCTGGCTACCCAAAAGGTAGATGATCTAACCTTCATTAAAATGAACCACAACTGGATTTCGAAATCTTTTGCCCCACCTTGCCCGGCTGACACCTAGCTTTCCTATGAAAAGGTCTTGCCTGTGGACTATTATGAATGACTTTTCCAATATCGTAATTTGCTGCACCTGATTGTCCAGCATACGACATGTTTACACCTCCCTAAATGGCCAAACTCCCCACACGGGGCCGTGGTATCGCCACTTGGCGCCAGCACCCGTGAGAGAGCTGTTTTTTTTCTGAAGAGGTGGGTGTGCCCGCTTTTGGTCGACGGCACTGCCACTGGGTCCCTCATAGTACAATAAAGTGTCTCTGGCGGTGGTGGTGCGCACCCAATGTCAGACACACTGTTGTAATTTGAGGGGCCCTGGGCCTGTACCGCTGGCCACAAGACAGTTCCCCCCCCAGCTCAAACAGTGCTCTACCACTTGCAAAATTATCTCTCACAGCTCCACCAATGTTTAGTCTATGCGCTGACATCCTTCAATGCCTGGCACTGACAATACCATTGTATTGACATTTTTGTTATGTTAGGCCTTCGAAGCCTGTCTGCGGTCCCTCCTTCCACTAGGCCTCCACTGACCATTGTACTGCTGCCCGTGTACCCCTGGAACCAATTTTAAATTGCCAACAGCCCAATTTTGTTATGTTAGGCCTTCGAAGCCTGTCTGCAGTCCCTTCTTTCTACTACTACTACACTGACCAGACCACTGCTGCCCGTGTACCCCTGGAACCAATGTTAAATTGCCTGCACCCCTATTTTTGTTATGTTAGGCCTTCGGAGCCTGTCTGCGGTCCCTCCTTCCACTAGTCCTCCACTGACCATTGTACTGCTGCCCGTGTACCCCTGGAACCAATTTTAAATTGCCAACAGCCCAATTTTGTTATGTTAGGCCTTCGAAGCCTGTCTGCAGTCCCTTCTTTCTACTACTACTACACTGACCAGACCACTGCTGCCCGTGTACCCCTGGAACCAATGTTAAATTGCCTGCACCCCTATTTTTGTTATGTTAGGCCTTCGAAGCCTGTCTGCGGTCCCTCCTTCCACTAGGCCTCCACAGACCATTGTACTGCTGCCCGTGTACCCCTGGAACCAATTGAAAATTGCCAACAGCCCTATTTTTTTATGTTAGGCCGTCGAAGCCTGTCTGCGGTCCCTCCTTCCACTTGGCCTCCACTGACCATTGTACTGCTGCCCGTGTACCACTGGAACCAACGTAAAAGTGCCTACGGCCTGTCCAATTTGTTATGTTAGGCCTTCGAAGCCTGTCTGCGGTCCCTTCTTTCTACTACAACTACACTGACCAGACCACTGCCGCCCGTGTACCTCTGTAACCTATTTTAAATTGCATACAGCCAATTTTTATTCTCTATTTTACAATTATAAAGCCCAGATGGACTACGCTGTACCACGGTAAGAGCTACCCAGTCGTCCCCTTCTTTTGCAAGAAAAGCCATCCCAGCACTACAGCATCATGTAAAAATCTGCATTGTCCATGCTCTCTGGCTATCTAATAGTAGAAAGGTGCACCTGACAACAGATGCATGGACCAGTAGGCATGTCCACGAAAGGTTAGATGTCCATTACGGCGCACTGGGTTAATGTTGTGGATGCATGGTCCACAGGGGACAGCCTACAAAGTCTGTCTGCAGTCCCAAATATAAATTGTCCTCCGCTTACCACACCAATGCTGCCTGTGTACCCCTGGAACATTTCATAAACTCCATTGACCAAAATTTGGGGTTTACAGCCTACTACCAGTGTCTGCCGCTCCAAGGTGTTCCCCGGGTTGCCTTTTCTGAGCTTTGATCTTCAGGCTCTTCTTAAGTAGTTGTTGAAAACAACACTGCATTCGGTCTACAAGTTGGGTCTGGGGTGTAGAGATGGTGTGTTCCACTCCAAGGTGTTCCCCAGGTTTCCTCGCCATTGCTGCGATTTTAATGCTCTCGTTTAGTAGTTGTTGGAAAATACAGTGCATTAGGCCTACAAATTGGGTATGGGGTGTAGAGAGATGGTGTGTTCCACTCCAAGGTGGTCCCCAGGTTTCCTCGCCATTGCTTCGATCTTCCTGCTCTCGTTTAGTAGTTGTTGGAAACTACACTGCATTAGGCCTACAAATTGGGTATGGGGTGTAGAGAGACGGTGTGTTACACTCCAAGGTGTTCCCCAGGTTTCCTCTCCATTGCTTCGATCTTCCTGCTCTCGTTTAGTAGTTGTTGGAAACTACAGTGCATTAGGCCTACAAATTGGGTATGGGGTGTAGAGACGGTGTGTTCCACTCCAAGGTGTTCCCCAGGTTTCCTCGCCATTGCTTCGATCTTAATGCTCTCGTTTAGTAGTTGTTGGAAACTACGCTGCATTAGGCCTACAAATTGGGTATGGGGTGTAGAGAGATGGTGTGTTACACTCCAAGGTGTTCCCCAGGTTTCATCCACATTGCTTCGGTCTTCCGACTCTCGTTTAGTAGTTGTTGGAAACTACAGTGCATTAGGCCTACAAATTGGGTATGGGGTGTAGAGAGATGGTGTGTTCCACTCCAAGGTGTTCCCCATGTTTCCTCGCCATTGCTGCGATCTTAATGCTCTCGTTTAGTAGTTGTTGGAAACTACAGTGCATTAGGCCTACAAATTGGGTATGGGGTGTAGAGAGATGGTGTGTTCCACTCCAAGGTGTTCCCCAGGTTTCCTCGCCATTGCTTCGATCTTCCTGCTCTCGTTTAGTAGTTGTTGGAAACTACACTGCATTAGGCCTACAAATTGGGTGTGGGGTGTAGAGAGATGGTGTGTTACACTCCAAGGTGTTCCCCAGGTTTCCTCTCCATTGCTTCGATCTTCCTGCTCTCGTTTAATAGTTGTTGGAAACTACAGTGCATTAGGCCTACAAATTGGGTATGGGGTGTAGAAAGATGGTGTGTTACACTCCAAGGTGTTCCCCAGGTTTCATCCACATTGCTTCGGTCTTCCGACTCTCGTTTAGTAGTTGTTGGAAACTACGCTGCATTAGGCCTACAAATTGGGTATGGGGTGTAGAGAGACGGTGTGTTACACTCCAAGGTGTTCCCCAGGTTTCCTCGCCATTGCTGCGATGTTAATGCTCTCATTTAGTAGTTGTTGGAAACTACAGTGCATTAGGCCTACAAATTGGGTATGGGGTGTAGAGAGATGGTGTGTTCCACTCCAAGGTGTTCCCCAGGTTTCCTCTCCATTGCTTCGATCTTCCTGCTCTCGTTTAGTAGTTGTTGGAAACTACAGTGCATTAGGCCTACAAATTGGGTATGGGGTGTAGAGAGATGCTGTGTTCCACTCCAAGGTGTTCCCCAGGTTTCCTCGCCATTGCTGCGATCTTAATGCTCTCGTTTAGTAGTTGTTGGAAACTACAGTGCATTAGGCCTACAAATTGGGTATGGGGTGTAGAGACGGTGTGTTCCACTCCAAGGTGTTCCCCAGGTTTCCTCGCCATTGCTTCGATCTTAATGCTCTCCTTTAGTAGTTGTTGGAAACTACGCTGCATTAGGCCTACAAATTGGGTATGGGGTGTAGAGAGATGGTGTGTTACACTCCAAGGTGTTCCCCAGGTTTCATCCACATTGCTTCGGTCTTCCGACTCTCGTTTAGTAGTTGTTGGAAACTACAGTGCATTAGGCCTACAAATTGGGTATGGGGTGTAGAGAGATGGTGTGTTCCACTCCAAGGTGTTCCCCATGTTTCCTCGCCATTGCTGCGATCTTAATGCTCTCGTTTAGTAGTTGTTGGAAACTACAGTGCATTAGGCCTACAAATTGGGTATGGGGTGTAGAGAGATGGTGTGTTCCACTCCAAGGTGTTCCCCAGGTTTCCTCGCCATTGCTTCGATCTTCCTGCTCTCGTTTAGTAGTTGTTGGAAACTACACTGCATTAGGCCTACAAATTGGGTGTGGGGTGTAGAGAGATGGTGTGTTACACTCCAAGGTGTTCCCCAGGTTTCCTCTCCATTGCTTCGATCTTCCTGCTCTCGTTTAATAGTTGTTGGAAACTACAGTGCATTAGGCCTACAAATTGGGTATGGGGTGTAGAAAGATGGTGTGTTACACTCCAAGGTGTTCCCCAGGTTTCATCCACATTGCTTCGGTCTTCCGACTCTCGTTTAGTAGTTGTTGGAAACTACGCTGCATTAGGCCTACAAATTGGGTATGGGGTGTAGAGAGACGGTGTGTTACACTCCAAGGTGTTCCCCAGGTTTCCTCGCCATTGCTGCGATGTTAATGCTCTCATTTAGTAGTTGTTGGAAACTACAGTGCATTAGGCCTACAAATTGGGTATGGGGTGTAGAGAGATGGTGTGTTCCACTCCAAGGTGTTCCCCAGGTTTCCTCTCCATTGCTTCGATCTTCCTGCTCTCGTTTAGTAGTTGTTGGAAACTACAGTGCATTAGGCCTACAAATTGGGTATGGGGTGTAGAGAGATGCTGTGTTCCACTCCAAGGTGTTCCCCAGGTTTCCTCGCCATTGCTGCAATCTTAATGCTCTCGTTTAGTAGTTGTTGGAAACTACAGTGCATTAGGCCTACAAATTGGGTATGGGGTGTAGAGACGGTGTGTTCCACTCCAAGGTGTTCCCCAGGTTTCCTCGCCATTGCTTCGATCTTAATGCTCTCCTTTAGTAGTTGTTGGAAACTACGCTGCATTAGGCCTACAAATTGGGTATGGGGTGTAGAGAGATGGTGTGTTACACTCCAAGGTGTTCCCCAGGTTTCATCCACATTGCTTCGGTCTTCCGACTCTCGTTTAGTAGTTGTTGGAAACTACAGTGCATTAGGCCTACAAATTGGGTATGGGGTGTAGAGAGATGGTGTGTTCCACTCCAAGGTGTTCCCCAGGTTTCCTCGCCATTGCTGCGATCTTAATGCTCTCGTTTAGTAGTTGTTGGAAACTACAGTGCATTAGGCCTAAAAATTGGGTATGGGGTGTAGAGAGATGGTGTGTTCCACTCCAAGGTGTTCCCCAGGTTTCCTCGCCATTGCTTCGATCTTCCTGCTCTCGTTTAATAGTTGTTGGAAACTACACTGCATTAGGCCTACAAATTGGGTGTGGGGTGTAGAGAGATGGTGTGTTACACTCCAAGGTGTTCCCCAGGTTTTCTCTCCATTGCTTCGATCTTCCTGCTCTCGTTTAGTAGTTGTTGGAAACTACAGTGCATTAGGCCTACAAATTGGGTATGGGGTGTGGAGAGATGGTGTGTTACACACCAAGGTGTTCCCCAGGTTTCATCCACATTGCTTCGGTCTTCCGACTCTCGTTTAGTAGTTGTTGGAAACTACACTGCATTAGGCCTACAAATTGGGTATGGGGTGTAGAGAGACGGTGTGTTACACTCCAAGGTGTTCACCAGGTTTCCTCGCCATTGCTGCGATCTTAATGCTCTCGTTTAGTAGTTGTTGGAAACTACAGTGCATTAGGCCTACAAATTGGGTATGGGGTGTAGAGAGATGGTGTGTTCCACTCCAAGGTGTTCCCCAGGTTTCCTCGCCATTGCTTCGATCTTCCTGCTCTCGTTTAGTAGTTGTTGGAAACTACACTGCATTAAGCCTACAAATTGGGTATGGGGTGTAGAGAGACGGTGTGTTACACTGCAAGGTGTTCCCCAGGTTTCCTCTCCATTGCTTCGATCTTCCTGCTCTCGTTTAGTAGTTGTTGGAAACTACAGTGCATTAGGCCTACAAATTGGGTATGGGGTGTAGAGACGGTGTGTTCCACTCCAAGGTGTTCCCCAGGTTTCCTCGCCATTGCTTCGATCTTAATGCTCTCGTTTAGTAGTTGTTGGAAACTACGCTGCATTAGGCCTACAAATTGGGTATGGGGTGTAGAGAGATGGTGTGTTACACTCCAAGGTGTTCCCCAGGTTTCATCCACATTGCTTCGGTCTTCCGACTCTCGTTTAGTAGTTGTTGGAAACTACAGTGCATTAGGCCTACAAATTGGGTATTGGGTGTAGAGAGATGGTGTGTTCCACTCCAAGGTGTTCCCCAGGTTTCCTCGCGATTGCTTCGATCTTCCTGCTCTCGTTTAGTAGTTGTTGGAAACTACACTGCATTAGGCCTACAAATTGGGTATGGGGTGTAGAGAGATGGTGTGTTCCACTCCAAGGTGTTCCCCAGGTTTCCTCGCCATTGCTGCGATCTTAATGCTCTCGTTTAGTAGTTGTTGGAAACTACAGTGCATTAGGCCTACAAATTGGGTATGGGGTGTAGAGAGATGGTGTGTTCCACTCCAAGGTGTTCCCCAGGTTTCCTCGCCATTGCTTCGATCTTCCTGCTCTCGTTTAGTAGTTGTTGGAAACTACACTGCATTAGGCCTACATATTGGGTATGGGGTGTACAGAGATGGTGTGTTACACTACAAGGTGTTCTCCAGGTTGCCTTTCCTGAGCTTCTATGTTCAGGCTCTCATTAAATTGTGGTTAAATGGAACAACTGCATTTGGCGTACTAGTTGGATTGGGGCCTACTATCGGTGTCTGCCACTCCTTGCTGTTCTCCTGGTTTCCTGTCCTGAAATTCCATTTTCAGGCTCTAGTTAAGTAGTTGTTAATGTTAGACTGCATTTGGCCTACTAGTTGGGTTGGGGCCTACTATCGGTGTCTGCCACTCCTTGCTGTTCTCCTCCACTGAACAAAGCTGTGCCACCTGTTTACTACGGTTGCCAATTTTGAACTGCATTTCGACTACTTACTGATTTGGGCCTACTCTCTGTGTCAGCCTCTCATTCCAGTTGTCCTCCACTGCAATGCCCCCTGGTTAGTCCTGTGTTACCAATTTTGAACTGCATTTAGCCCACTTTATTCTTTGGGCCTATATCTGTGTTTCCTCCTCATCCTGCCCATTGGCCAGCCAGTGATAGATGAGTCTGCTGGTACATTGACCATAACGCTAAATTCCCCGTGCACGCTACACAGCAAGATTGTGACCTTGCTGAAAGTCAGGTTCCTCTTCCCGCATACCATACCACCTTACACGGGGACAAAGAGGAAGGTGCAGATGAAAGTGCAGGTTCCTTCATCAGGTGGGGGGAGGAATACTTGTTGGCGACGTCACTGGCACAGGGCCTCTCATAGTACGCAAAAGTGTTGCTGCCGGTGGGAGGCGCCCCCGCCGTGCAAACACACCGCTGTACTTTGAGGGGCCCTGTGCCAGTGCCAGTGCCAACGAGTGGGCCCCCCCCTGCTTGCTCAGGATCACAGCACTTGCAAAGTTGAAATACTTTCCTCTCCCTGCTCCACTGCCGTGACGCGTTCCAGATTTCCTGGGCCCACTAATTACTTGAACCAGCCCTACCCCCCACAACTTTAGCCAAATGACCCCCAATTTCAAATGCCTTCCAATTATTATAAGCTAAATTATGATTGACAAGCTTCAGTAAAAAGAATGGATGTTTTTGCCATTAAAATGGGCAGTGTAGGTGTTTTCCTGGCCTCCACTCACTGCCGACTATGCTCCCCCATTGACTTGCATTGGGTTTCGTGTTTCGGGCGATACCCGACTTTTCGCGATAATTGGCCGATTCCACTCGACTCGACTTCTAAGATAGTCGGGTTTCGCGAAACACGACTCGACTCTAAAAAGGTCAAGGTCGCTCAACCCTAATTGACACCAGTAAATACTAAGCGCCAAATTACTATGTCTGAAACTCAGCAGAGTAGCCCACCCCTGTACCTAAGTAAACCACCCTTTTTTGGGGGTTTTGTTGTTTTGCGAGACATTAACATCTATTTATTTTTTGGGAGTACTAACTGTGTCAGACACTCCTTCAAATTGTCCTCCGCTGACCACGCCAATGCTGCCTGTGTACCCCTGCAAGATAATTCAAACTGCTTTGAGACTATTTTTTTTAAATTTTAGGCCTACTAAGTGTGTCTGCGGTCCCTCCTTCAAAGTGTCCTCCGCTGACCACACCAATGCTGCCTGTGTACCCCTGCAAGATAATTCAAACTGCTTTGAGACTATTTTTTAAAATTTTAGGCTTACTAAGTCTGTCTGCGGTCCCTCCTTCCATTTGTCCTTCGCTGAGCACAACAATGCCGACCGTGTACCCATGTAATTTTTTTTCAATCTGCAGTGAGCCTACTTTGTGGTGTAAGGCCTACTAGCAGTGTCTGTCTGCGCCACTTAATACAGCTGTCATCCTCTAAAAAAAAAAAAAAAGGCTGGTTTTCAGCCTGTCAGAATTATAAAACTGCATAGGGGCCACAAGTTTCGTTGTGGTCTACAAACTGAGTCTTCCGCTCCAAGTTGTTCTCAATGTTGCCTCTCCCTCGCTTCTATCTTGAAGCTCTTGTTAAGTAGTTGTTGAAACAACACTGCATTAGGCCTACAAGTTGGGTCTGGGTTGTAGAGACGGTGTCTGCCGCTCCAAGGTGTTCTCCAGGTTGCTTCTCCCTAGCTTCTATCTTGAAGCTCTTGTTAAGTAGTTGTTGAAACAACACTGCATTAGGCCTACAAGTTGGGTCTGGGTTCTACAAACGGTGTATTCCGCTCCAAGGTGTTCTCCAGGTTGCCACATAATCGAAGCTGCATAGAGCCTATTTTGTTATTTTAGGCCTACTAAGTCTGTCTGTGGTCCCTCCTTCCAATAGTCCTCCACTGACCACACCAATGCTGCGTGTGTACCCCTGGAACCTATTTAAAAGTGCATAGAGCCTATTTTGTTATTTTAGGCCTACTAAGTCTGTCTGCGGTCCCGCCTTCCAATACTCCTCGACTGACCACACCAATGCTGCCTGTGTACCCCTGGAACCTATTTAAAAGTGCATAGAGCCTACTTTTTTATTTTAGGCCTACTAAGTGTTTCTGCGGTCCCTCCTTCCAATTGTCCTCCACTGAGCACACCAATGCAGAATGTGTACCCATGTAACCTTTTTTAAACCTGCGTCGAGCCAACTTTGTGGTGTAAGGCCCAGTAACAGTGTCTGGCAGCGCCACTCAATACAGCTGTCCTCTTTAAAAAAATTACCTGCAATTATCAGGTTTTCAGCCTATCAGAATTTTACAACTGCAGTGGGGCTACTAGTTTGTTTGGGGCCTACTAACAGTGTCAACCGCTCCAAGGTGTTCTCCTGGTTGCCTTTCCTGAGCTTCTATCTTCAGGCTCTTGTAAAATAGTTGTTAAATGGAACAACTGCATTTGGCCTACGAGTTGGGTTGGGGCCTACTAACGGTGTCTGCCGCTCCTTGCTGTTCTCCTGGTTTCCTGTCCTGAACTTCCATTTTCAGGCTCTCGTTAAGTAGTTGTTAATATTATACTGCATTTGGCCTACTAGTTGGGTTGGGGCCTACTAACGGTGTATGCCGCTCCGTGCTGTTCTCCTGGTTTCCTGTCCTGAAATTCTATTTTCAGGCTCTCGTTAAGTAGTTGTTGAAACAACACTGCATTAGGCCTACAAGTTGGGTCTGGGTTGTAGAGACGGTGTCTGCCGCCCCAAGGTGTTCTCCAGGTTTCCTCTCATTAGCTTCTATCTTGAAGCTCTTGTTAAGTAGTTGTTGAAACAACACTGCATTAGGCCTACAAGTTGGGTCTGGGTTGTAGAGACGGTGTCTGCCACTTCAAGGTGTTCTCCAGGTTGCCTCTCCCTAGCTTCTATCTTCAAGCTCTCGTTAAGTAGTTGTTGAAACAACACTGCATTAGGCCTACAAGTTGGGTCTGGGTTCTACAAACGGTGTCTTCCGCTCCAAGGTGTTCTCCAGGTTGCCTTTCCCTAGCTTCTATCTTCAGGCTCTCGTTAAATTTTTTTTTTAATATAACACTGCATTTGGCCTACTTGTTCTGTTGGCCCTACTAACGGTGTCTGCCGCTCCTTGATGTTCTCCTACACTGAACAAACCAGTGCCGCCTGTTTACTTCTGTTACCAATTTTGAACTGCATTTAGCCTATTTACTGATTTGGGCCTACTCACTGTGTCAGCCTCTCAATACAGTTGTACTCCACTGAACAAAGCAATGCCCCCTGGTTAGTCCTGTTACCAATTTTGAACTGCATTTAGCCCACTGTATTCTTTGGGCCTATATCTGTGTTTCCTCCTCATCCTGCCCATTGCCCAGCCAGTGATAGATGAGTCTGCTGGTACATTGACCCAGAATGCTACATTCCCCGTGCACGCTACACAGCAAGACTGTTACCCTGCTGAAAGTCAGGTTCCCCTTCCCGCATACCATACCACCTTACACGGGGACAAAGAGGAAGGTGCAGATGAAAGTGCAGGTTCCTTCATCAGGTGGGGGGGAAACTCGTTGGCGACGTCACTGGCACAGGGCCCCTCATAGTACGCAAAAGTGTTGCTGCCGGTGGGAGGCGCCCCCGCCGTGCAAACACACCGCCGTACTTTGAGGGGCCCTGTGCCAGTGGCAATGCCAACGAGTGGGCCAAAGTTGAAATACTTACCTCTCCCTGCTCCACTGCTGTGACGTGGTCCAGATTTCCTGGGCCCACTAAATACTTGAACCAGCCCTACCCCCCACAACTTTAGCCAAATGACCCCCAATTTCCAATGCCTTACTATTATTATAAGGTAAATTAAGATTGACAAGCTTCAGTAACAAGAATGGATGTTTTTGCCATTAAAATGGGCACTGTACGTGTTTTCCTGGCCTCCACTCACTGCCGACTATGCTTCCCCAATGACTTGCATTGGGTTTCGTGTTTCGGTCGATCCCTGACTTTTCGCGATAATCGGCCGGTTTCACTCGACTCGACTTTTGAGATAGTCGGGTTTCGCGAAACCCGACTCGACCCTAAAAAACTAAAAGTCACTCAACCCTACTATTTAGTAATTTATATCCACATGCAATAAAGTGTGATGAAGAAAATACTAATTAGAATATAGAGTAATTATAGGAAAAAAATATTACACATGACTTGTGGTCTTCAGAGCATATTACTTCTTCTGCCACACTTTTACAGGAACATGGCGGCCGTTACTGTCCTAGCAGAGTTTTCAGCTAATTTGAGGGATCTGAACTTTTGCTGTGATGTGATATTTCAGCAGCTGCATCTTTTCTTAAAAAAAAGCTTTGCAAGCAAAACAAGTATGTGGAGGTCGTAACCTGTCAAATAGGCAGTGAGCTGAGGCTGGAGGGCATTCAGGTAGTGTCGATTTGCATGCTGTCATTAGTGATGTGGAGCAGAGACAAAAGCTACTTGTGACATCCAGACGATCCTCATCCCATATAATTACACATACTCCTATTGTGCTGGGTAATAACACAGTAAAAAAAATTGTAATGTGGAAATAAGGCTCCAAGTCATGAGGAAATCAAGAAAAATCCATAGTTTAGAAGGTTGTAGATTTCACTGTTTAGTGTTTAGTAAAGAATGTCTGCTCTCAATTTTTTGCATTGAGCTGTTAGGGAATTGCATAAATACTCATACAGTTTCATTGTATGTACTGAGTAATGGAATTATCATATGATTCCTCTTGAGCATATTTAATTATCATTATAATATGGTCAAAACATAGAAATGGATTTAAGAGGACCAATCATTTGCCACAAATATACATTTTTGACTGGTGTTAAAGCCGCTGTTCTCCGCTGAATCCGGTGATGTTTTTATTTTGTTTCTGTGCATCCCCATTCATGAGATACGGCCCCTTTTTCCTGTATGCAAAGCGAATTGGGTGTGGTCTTAAAATGAGACACCCACTGAGAAGATAATGAAGCGCCCCCAGACACAGGGCCACAGGTTACTCGGTACCGGTCCTCTCTATCTCAGTTCTGGGGTCCGTGACCCTTCTAAGGGGAGTCCAATGAAAGAGTTGATGGTAGTTTGTCAAGAGTTTGTGACGCCACCTGTGGTGTTCGGTCAGGGCGACCAACGCTGCTTGGGGTCCGCTGGGGTGATGGAATGGCAGCTAGATGGTATACCTTCCCACAGGTGAAGTATGTCCCCAGGGCTTCCCAGTAGTGTAGGTGGCGATGATGTGAGGCGCAGTTAATAACGAGGACACAGGGTTGCAGTCTCTTTACCTCTTTACTGGTGACTTCAGGATCCTCAATCCGGAACACTGTTAACAGGGCTGTCTGAGACCGGCCGGTCCGAAGGCACATCCAGAGTTCCCTTTGCAGGTGGAAATCAGTGCCTACCCACTAGTGCCTGTGTGTTGCAGTCCTTCCCTGCTGAGCATTCGGGATAGTCCTCACAACTGTCGTTTCTATTCTGATGTTCTGCTTCATCCACCTGTTTGTTATGGCTAGGACGCACCCGTTTGACGGGAAGGCTCGGAACTATTCTGAGACCCTAGAGACGCCCCTCTCCACGCTTGCCCCCTATGTCTTCTTAGGTGATGTATGTTAGACAGCCAACCTATAATCAACTGTCCTGCCTCTGTTTGAAGTAATGCTTGGAGTCAGTTACTTCCTCGGCGTTCTGGCCACCGGCTACGCGCCTCAGTAGGGTGTTGCCGATCTCGGGGCACAACTCCTACTGGTTCTCCTTTGTGCTTTGATCTCGTTTCTCACTTCTCCACAATATACTTCACTTCGTGTCCTTTCTTTGGATACCGCCGCAAGGTAGTGCAGGCGCGGTTCTGTAACAATCTGTCCTTGTCGCTAAGTCACTGCCAGGTTCCCACGCCTGACAGGGACCCCTCTGAATCTTCACCGCAGCACCCCCTGCCACGGGATGTTGCCTGGACAAAACCCAGCCAGTTTCTGACTAACTTCCTATCCAACCCCAGTTTTACCAAAGTGTGAGGAGTGGCCTAATAAATAGAACCTTTTGCTCCCCCTGGTGGCCGGAGTGTGAAATGCAGTGTGTGACTGTGATACCTGGTCAGGTGAACTCCTTTAGTGCCATCAGACGTACCATCACTCCCCTTAGTGGCAGAGCGACATACTGCAACAACCAGGTCTCTGGGGTGCTGCAATAAGAGGATCATGCCCATGCTTAAAAGACAAGATTCATATCTCAGGAATGGAAAATCACAGGAGAAAAATAAAAATTTCACAAGATTCAGGAGAACAGAGTCACTTAGACAAGGTAAAAAGAAATATGATTACGGTAAGTGACAGGACCATCCTCCATCATTCATTTTCTAGAGCCCAGGAGTGGTGGGACAGGTACTTGAGTGTAAGGCGATGGTGGAACAGCATCAGCATAGGAATGAAGGGAGCTATTCAGCTGGCGGACACATTGCAGGGGCAGGACATGTTCAGATATCTCTGAAGGAAGAGGTTTGGGCACTGGTAGCAGGGATGGATGCCACATGGTTGGCAGCATAGTTGATTGTTATGAGGTGGTTTTTACTAGTTTAGTTATTTTACTAAATGTGTATATGTGCATGTAGTGTAGTGTGAGTATGCTTATATACTACTCACCTACCACCATCTTCTCTGGGATCCACCACCGTTCAGCTCTGCTTCTCAGTAACGTCAGCGCTCTCTTGACTTCTCCGGGTCACACGGACATCTCTAGTTTTTATAATGTAAGTGTATGGAGTGTCAGAATGAGGTTCCATAGGCTTTCATTGATAAAGATACTTCCGAGACACTTAGAGCATAAAGTGAGCTAGAGAGTCTGAATAGCGTCAAGGTCACTGAGAAGGGGAGCAGAAGGGTGGTGGATGCCGGATCGGGCATCGGTAAGTACCGTATATACTCGAGTATAAGCCGACCCGAGTATAAGCCGACCCCCCTAATTTTGCCACAAAAAACTGGGAAAACTTATTGACTCAAGTATAAGCCTATGGTAGAAAATGCAGCATTTACCGGTGAATTTCAAAAATAAAAATAGATGCTCCATACCGTTCATTATTGCCCCATAGATGCTCCATATACAACTGTGCTATATAGAATGCTCTGCACCGTTGATTATGGCCCCATAGATGCTCCTTATAATGCTGTGCCCCATATATGCTCTGCACCTTTATGGCCCCATAGGTGCTCCTTATAATGCTGTGCCCCATTTATGCTCTGCACATTTATGGCCCCATAGGTGCTCCTTATAATGCTGTGCCCCTTATATGCTCTGCACCTTTATGGCCCCATAGGTGCTCCTTATAATGCTGTGCCCCATATATGCTCTGCACCTTTATGGCCCCATAGGTGCTCCTTATAATGCTGTGCCCCATTTATGCTCTGCACCTTTATGGCCCCATAGGTGCTCCTTATAATGCTGTGCCCCTTATATGCTCTGCACCTTTATGGCCCCATAGGTGCTCCTTATAATGCTGTGCCCCATATATGCTCTGCACCTTTATGGCCCCATAGGTGCTCCTTATAATGCTGTGCCCCTTATATGCTCTGCACCTTTATGGCCCCATAGGTGCTCCTTATAATGCTGTGCCCCTTATATGCTCTGCACCTTTATGGCCCCATAGGTGCTCCTTATAATGCTGTGCCCCTTATATGCTCTGCACCTTTATGGCCCCATAGGTTCTCCTTATAATGCTGTGCCCCATATATGCTCTGCACCTTTATGGCCCCATAGGTGCTCCTTATAATGCTGTGCCCCTTATATGCTCTGCACCTTTATGGCCCCATAGGTGCTCCTTATAATGCTGTGCCCCATATATGCTCTGCACCTTTATGGCCCCATAGGTGCTCCTTATAATGCTGTGCCCCTTATATGCTCTGCACCTTTATGGCCCCATAGGTGCTCCTTATAATGCTGTGCCCCTTATATGCTCTGCACCTTTATGGCCCCATAGGTGCTCCTTATAATGCTGTGCCCCTTATATGCTCTGCACCTTTATGGCCCCATAGGTGCTCCTTATAATGCTGTGCCCCTTATATGCTCTGCACCGTTATGGCCCCATAGGTGCTCCTTATAATGCTGTGCCCCATATATGCTCTGCACCTTTATGGACCCATAGATGCTCCTTATAATGCTGTGCCCCATATATGCTCTGCACCTTTATGGCCCCATAGGTGCTCCTTATAATGCTGTGCCCCATATATGCTCTGCACCTTTATGGCCCCATAGGTGCTCCTTATAATGCTGTGCCCCATATATGCTCTGCACCTTTATGGCCCCATAGATGCCCCTTATAATGCTGTGCCCCATATATGCTCATCACCTTTATGGCCCCATAGGTGCTCCTTATAATGCTGTGCCATATATGCTCTGCACCTTTGATTATGGCCCCATAGGTGCTCCTTATAATGCTGTGCCCCATATATGCTCTGCACCTTTATGGCCCCATAGGTGCTCCTTATAATGCTGTGCCATATATGCTCTGCACCTTTATGGCCCCATAGGTTCTCCTTATAATGCTGTGCCCCATATATGCTCTGCACCTTTATGGCCCCATAGGTGCTCCTTATAATGCTGTGCCATATATGCTCTGCACCTTTGATTATGGCCCCATAGGTGCTCCTTATAATGCTGTGCCCCATATATGCTCTGCACCTTTATGGACCCATAGATGCTCCTTATAATGCTGTGCCCCATATATGCTCTGCACCTTTATGGCCCCATAGGTGCTCCTTATAATGCTGTGCCCCATATATGCTCTGCACCTTTATGGCCCCATAGGTGCTCCTTATAATGCTGTGCCCCATATATGCTCTGCACCTTTATGGCCCCATAGGTGCTCCTTATAATGCTGTGCCCCATATATGCTCTGCACCTTTATGGCCCCATAGGTGCTCCTTATAATGCTGTGCCATATATGCTCTGCACCTTTGATTATGGCCCCATAAATGCTCCTTATAATGCTGTGCCCCATATATGCTCTGCACCTTTATGGCCCCATAGGTGCTCCTTATAATGCTGTGCCCCTTATATGCTCTGCACCTTTATGGCCCCATAGGTGCTCCTTATAATGCTGTGCCCCTTATATGCTCTGCACCTTTATGGCCCCATAGGTGCTCCTTATAATGCTGTGCCCCTTATATGCTCTGCACCTTTATGGCCCCATAGGTGCTCCTTATAATGATGTGCCCCATATATGCTCTGCACCTTTATGGACCCATAGATGCTCCTTATAATGCTGTGCCCCATATATGCTCTGCACCTTTATGGCCCCATAGGTGCTCCTTATAATGCTGTGCCCCATATATGCTCTGCACCTTTATGGCCCCATAGGTGCTCCTTATAATGCTGTGCCCCATATATGCTCTGCACCTTTATGGCCCCATAGGTGCTCCTTATAATGCTGTGCCATATATGCTCTGCACCTTTGATTATGGCCCCATAAATGCTCCTTATAATGCTGTGCCCCATATATGCTCTGCACCTTTATGGCCCCATAGGTGCTCCTTATAATGCTGTGCCCCTTATATGCTCTGCACCTTTATGGCCCCATAGGTTCTCCTTATAATGCTGTGCCCCATATATGCTCTGCACCTTTATGGCCCCATAGGTGCTCCTTATAATGCTGTGCCATATATGCTCTGCACCTTTGATTATGGCCCCATAAATGCTCCTTATAATGCTGTGCCCCATATATGCTCTGCACCTTTATGGCCCCATAGGTGCTCCTTATAATGCTGTGCCCCATATATGCTCTGCACCTTTATGGCCCCATAGGTGCTCCTTATAATGCTGTGCCCCTTATATGCTCTGCACCTTTATGGCCCCATAGGTGCTCCTTATAATGCTGTGCCCCATATATGCTCTGCACCTTTATGGCCCCATAGGTGCTCCTTATAATGCTGTGCCCCTTATATGCTCTGCACCTTTATGGCCCCATAGGTGCTCCTTATAATGCTGTGCCCCTTATATGCTCTGCACCTTTATGGCCCCATAGGTGCTCCTTATAATGCTGTGCCCCATATATGCTCTGCACCTTTATGGCCCCATAGGTGCTCCTTATAATGCTGTGCCCCTTATATGCTCTGCACCTTTATGGCCCCATAGGTGCTCCTTATAATGCTGTGCCCCTTATATGCTCTGCACCTTTGTGGCCCCATAGGTGCTTCTTATAATGCTGTGCCCCTTATATGCTCTGCACCTTTATGGCCCCATAGGTGCTCCTTATAATGCTGTGCCCCATATATGCTCTGCACCTTTATGGCCCCATAGGTGCTCCTTATAATGCTGTGCCCCTTATATGCTCTGCACCTTTATGGCCCCATAGGTGCTCCTTAGAATGCTGTGCCCCATATATGCTCTGCACCTTTATGGCCCCATAGGTGCTCCTTATAATGCTGTGCCCCATATATGCTCTGCACCTTTATGGCCCCATAGGTGCTCCTTATAATGCTGTGCCATATATGCTCTGCACCTTTGATTATGGCCCCATAAATGCTCCTTATAATGCTGTGCCCCATATATGCTCTGCACCTTTATGGCCCCATAGGTGCTCCTTATAATGCTGTGCCCCTTATATGCTCTGCACCTTTATGGCCCCATAGGTGCTCCTTATAATGCTGTGCCCCTTATTTGCTCTGCACCTTTATGGCCCCATAGGTGCTCCTTATAATGCTGTGCCCCTTATATGCTCTGCACCTTTATGGCCCCATAGGTGCTCCTTATAATGCTGTGCCCCTTATTTGCTCTGCACCTTTATGGCCCCATAGGTGCTCCTTATAATGCTGTGCCCCTTATATGCTCTGCACCTTTATGGCCCCATAGGTGCTCCTTATAATGCTGTGCCCCATATATGCTCTGCACCTTTATGGCCCCATAGGTGCTCCTTATAATGCTGTGCCCCATATATGCTCTGCACCTTTATGGCCCCATAGGTGCTCCTTATAATGCTGTGCCCCTTATATGCTCTGCACCTTTATGGCCCCATAGGTGCTCCTTATAATGCTGTGCCCCATATATGCTCTGCACCTTTATGGCCCCATAGGTGCTCCTTATAATGCTGTGCCCCTTATATGCTCTGCACCTTTATGGCCCCATAGGTGCTCCTTATAATGCTGTGCCCCTTATATGCTCTGCACCTTTATGGCCCCATAGGTGCTCCTTATAATGCTGTGCCCCATATATGCTCTGCACCTTTATGGCCCCATAGGTGCTCCTTATAATGCTGTGCCCCTTATATGCTCTGCACCTTTGTGGCCTCATAGGTGCTTCTTATAATGCTGTGCCCCTTATATGCTCTGCACCTTTATGGCCCCATAGGTGCTCCTTATAATGCTGTGCCCCATATATGCTCTGCACCTTTATGGCCCCATAGGTGCTCCTTATAATGCTGTGCCCCTTATATGCTCTGCACTTTTATGGCCCCATAGGTGCTCCTTAGAATGCTGTGCCCCATATATGCTCTGCACCTTTATGGCCCCATAGGTGCTCCTTATAATGCTGTGCCCCATATATGCTCTGCACCTTTATGGCCCCATAGGTGCTCCTTATAATGCTGTGCCATATATGCTCTGCACCTTTGATTATGGCCCCATAAATGCTCCTTATAATGCTGTGCCCCATATATGCTCTGCACCTTTATGGCCCCATAGGTGCTCCTTATAATGCTGTGCCCCTTATATGCTCTGCACCTTTATGGCCCCATAGGTGCTCCTTATAATGCTGTGCCCCTTATATGCTCTGCACCTTTATGGCCCCATAGGTGCTCCTTATAATGCTGTGCCCCATATATGCTCTGCACCTTTATGGCCCCATAGGTGCTCCTTATAATGCTGTGCCCCATATATGCTCTGCACCTTTATGGCCCCATAGGTGCTCCTTATAATGCTGTGCCCCTTATATGCTCTGCACCTTTATGGCCCCATAGGTGCTCCTTATAATGCTGTGCCCCATATATGCTCTGCACCTTTATGGCCCCATAGATGCTCCTTATAATGCTGTGCCCCATATATGCTCTGCACCTTTATGGCCCCATAGGTGCTCCTTATAATGCTGTGCCCCATATATGCTCTGCACCTTTATGGCCCCATAGATGCTCCTTATAATGCTGTGCCCCATATATGCTCTGCACCTTTATGGCCCCATAGGTGCTCCTTATAATGCTGTGCCCCTTATATGCTCTGCACCTTTATGGCCCCATAGGTGCTCCTTATAATGCTGTGCCCCTTATATGCTCTGCACCTTTATGGCCCCATAGGTGCTCCTTATAATGCTGTGCCCCATATATGCTCTGCACCTTTATGGCCCCATAGGTGCTCCTTATAATGCTGTGCCCCTTATATGCTCTGCACCTTTATGGCCCCATAGGTGCTCCTTATAATGCTGTGCCCCATATATGCTCTGCACCTTTATGGCCCCATAGGTGCTCCTTATAATGCTGTGCCCCTTATATGCTCTGCACCTTTATGGCCCCATAGGTGCTCCTTATAATGCTGTGCCCCTTATATGCTCTGCACCTTTATGGCCCCATAGGTGCTCCTTATAATGCTGTGCCCCATATATGCTCTGCACCTTTATGGCCCCATAGGTGCTCCTTATAATGCTGTGCCCCTTATATGCTCTGCACCTTTATGGCCCCATAGGTGCTCCTTATAATGCTGTGCCCCTTATATGCTCTGCACCTTTATGGCCCCATAGGTGCTCCTTATAATGCTGTGCCCCATATATGCTCTGCAACTTTATGGCCCCATAGGTGCTCCTTATAATGCTGTGCCCCTTATATGCTCTGCACCTTTATGGCCCCATAGGTGCTCCTTATAATGCTGTGCCCCATATATGCTCTGCACCTTTATGGCCCCATAGGTGCTCCTTATAATGCTGTGCCCCATATATGCTCTGCACCTTTATGGCCCCATAGGTGCTCCTTATAATGCTGTGCCCCATATATGCTCTGCACCTTTATGGCCCCATAGGTGCTCCTTATAATGCTGTGCCCCATATATGCTCTGCACCTTTATGGCCCCATAGGTGCTCCTTATAATGCTGTGCCCCATATATGCTCTGCACCTTTGATTATGGCCCCATAGGTGCTCCTTATAATGCTGTGCCCCTTATATGCTCTGCACCTTTATGGCCCCATAGGTGCTCCTTATAATGCTGTGCCCCTTATATGCTCTGCACCTTTATGGCCCCATAGGTGCTCCTTATAATGCTGTGCCCCATATATGCTCTGCACCTTTATGGCCCCATAGGTGCTCCTTATAATGCTGTGCCCCTTATATGCTCTGCACCTTTATGGCCCCATAGGTGCTCCTTATAATGCTGTGCCCCTTATATGCTCTGCACCTTTATGGCCCCATAGGTGCTCCTTATAATGCTGTGCCCCATATATGCTCTGCACCTTTATGGCCCCATAGGTGCTCCTTATAATGCTGTGCCCCATATATGCTCTGCACCTTTATGGCCCCATAGGTGCTCCTTATAATGCTGTGCCCCATATATGCTCTGCACCTTTATGGCCCCATAGGTGCTCCTTATAATGCTGTGCCCCATATATGCTCTGCACCTTTATGGCCCCATAGATGCTCCTTATAATGCTGTGCCCCATATATGCTCTGCACCTTTATGGCCCCATAGGTGCTCCTTATAATGCTGTGCCCCATATATGCTCTGCACCTTTATGGCCCCATAGGTGCTCCTTATAATGCTGTGCCCCATATATGCTCTGCACCTTTATGGCCCCATAGGTGCTCCTTATAATGCTGTGCCCCTTATATGCTCTGCACCTTTATGGCCCCATAGATGCTCCTTATAATGCTGTGCCCCTTATATGCTCTGCACCTTTATGGCCCCATAGATGCTCCTTATAATGCTGTGCCCCATATATGCTCTGCACCTTTATGGCCCCATAGGTGCTCCTTATAATGCAGTGCCCCATACATGCTCTGCACCTTTATGGCCCCATAGGTGCTCCTTATAATGCTGTGCCCCTTATATGCTCTGCACCTTTATGGCCCCATAGATGCTCCTTATAGTGCTGTGCCCCTTATATGCTCTGCACCTTTATGGCCCCATAGATGCTCCTTATAATGCTGTGCCCCATATATGCTCTGCACCTTTATGGCCCCATAGGTGCTCCTTATAATGCTGTGCCCCATATATGCTCTGCACCTTTATGGCCCCATAGGTGCTCCTTATAATGCTGTGCCCCATATATGCTCTGCACCTTTATGGCCCCATAGCTGCTCCTTATAATGCTGTGCCCCATATATGCTCTGCACCTTTGATTATGGCCCCATAGGTGCTCCTTATAATGCTGTGCCCCATATATGCTCTGCACCTTTATGGCCCCATAGGTGCTCCTTATAATGCTGTGCCCCATATATGCTCTGCACCTTTATGGCCCCATAGGTGCTCCTTATAATGTTGTGCCATATATGCTCTGCACCTTTGATTATGGCCCCATAGGTGCTCCTTATAATGCTGTGCCCCATATATGCTCTGCACCTTTATGGCCCCATAGATGCTCCTTATAATGCTGTGCCCCATATATGCTCATCACCTTTATGGCCCCATAGGTGCTCCTTATAATGCTGTGCCCCATATATGCTCTGCACCTTTATGGCCCCATAGATGCTCCTTATAATGCTGTGCCCCATATATGCTCTGCACCTTTATGGCCCCATAGGTGCTCCTTATAATGCTGTGCCCCATATATGCTCTGCACCTTTATGGCCCCATAGGTGCTCCTTATAACGCTGTGCCCCATATATGCTCTGCACCTTTATGGCCCCATAGGTGCTCCTTATAATGCTGTGCCCCATATATGCTCTGCACCTTTATGGCCCCATAGGTGCTCCTTATAATGCTGTGCCCCATATATGCTCTGCACCTTTATGGCCCCATAGGTGCTCCTTATAATGCTGTGCCCCATATATGCTCTGCACCTTTATGGCCCCATAGGTGCTCCTTATAATGCTGTGCCCCATATATGCTCTGCACCTTTATGGCCCCATAGATGCTCCTTATAATGCTGTGCCCCATATATGCTCTGCACCTTTATGGCCCCATAGGTGCTCCTTATAATGCTGTGCCCCATATATGCTCTGCACCTTTATGGCCCCATAGGTGCTCCTTATAACGCTGTGCCCCATATATGCTCTGCACCTTTATGGCCCCATAGGTGCTCCTTATAATGCTGTGCCCCATATATGCTCTGCACCTTTATGGCCCCATAGGTGCTCCTTATAATGCTGTGCCCCATATATGCTCTGCACCTTTATGGCCCCATAGGTGCTCCTTATAATGCTGTGCCCCATATATGCTCTGCACCTTTATGGCCCCATAGGTGCTCCTTATAATGCTGTGCCCCATATATGCTCTGCACCTTTATGGCCCCATAGGTGCTCCTTATAATGCTGTGCCCCTTATATGCTCTGCACCTTTATGGCCCCATAGATGCTCCTTATAATGCTGTGCCCCTTATATGCTCTGCACCTTTATGGCCCCATAGGTGCCCCTTAGAATGCTGCTGGTGCTGCCATAAAAAAAAAAAAATAACATACTCCCCTCTCTTCTCAGGACGCCGGCGCTTTCAATATTTACCTGCTCCTCGTGCGGCTCCGTCTCCAGCACTGACTACGTCACAGCGCCCTCTAACCTGAGCGTCACTGCTAGAGGACGCTGCAGACGGAGCCGGAGCGAGGAGCAGGTAATTATAGCGCTGCGCTCCCCTTACCTGCTGCGGCGCGGTCCCTGCAGTCCCTGGCTTCTCCGGCGCTGCAGCTTCTTCCTGTAATTGAGCGGTCACATGGCACCGATCATTTACAGCAATGAATATGCGGCTCCTCCCCTATGGGGGTGGAGCTGCCTATTCATTTCTGTAATGAGCGGTGCCATGTGACCGCTCAGTGCAGGAAGAATCTGCAGCGCCGGAGAAGCCAGGGACTGCAGGGACCGCGCCGCAGCAGGTAAGTATGATTACACAGCCCCCGCTCCCCCTCCCCTGCTGACACCCGGGTATATGACTCGAGTATAAGCCGAGAGGGGGACTTTCAGCCCCAAAAAATGGGCTGAAAATCTCGGCTTATACTCGAGTATATACGGTAAGTGTATTAATTCACTCACACTACACTACATACATATATACATACAGTTAGTAAAATAAACATATTCATGGGAGTAGTTCTTCAAGCCTTAGGCTGCCAAATAACCTTCCATCATAGCCATATAAAGTGGTGGTAGCTTTGCATGATATAAACTCTCTCACCTAAAATATATGGAAGAGTTTCAAACAGATTTCAAATAGATAAATTGCAAGAGATCTGGTATCCTGACAGCAGAAGGGCGTTTCTCATGGAGGACATCATGTCAGGAAGAGGTGAAGCATGGTCATCAAGGCAGTGATGGATGGCAGCTGGTGCAGTGGGACTTACAGTTCAGGAAGGACAGGGATGGTCCAGGTGTTGGAGTAAAGAGTGTATCTCTTAATGCATTTGCCATATTTTTCAGCTGCCATGGTCCACCGCACAAAGTGTACTGCAGTCGGGGTCTGGAAAATATTTATTTCAGGACTTACATCAGTTTTGCGGCATAAATTATGAAGAATTTGCTGGCCATGCTCACCCGTGCATTCTTCCTGCTATGCTTCGCCCTCTTTTCAAAATGTTGTTGGAGCTGATCGAGGCTGGTATAAAAACGTCAAGAGTCCCTAAAGTCATGAATAAACTTGAGTTGTGCAAAAACATTTCTGGCAAAAATTGTTTGATGAATGAGCTCCCTCGAATTCTGCTAGGCACAATGACACTGCACTACTTTAGGACTAATTCATCCACCTACAAGGTTCACAAAATTTTTTGATTATGTCATTTTTATCCCAGACCAGGGCAGCTTTGATAGCTTTTGTACAAGTGGGTTGAGTTTAGATAGTAGGTGGTTTGGCAGAGAGCAACCGAGAAATTCATTATAATTTGCGTCTTGATGCAGGGAGGTGATGGTCATTTCTACACTTCTTTTATAGTATTTTGGGGGGTTTTTGCTTTGTGATATGAGCACCCTTACCTCATTTGGCACCACCACTCCAGTCGTGTATTGGAGCAGTTTTCCATGGCTAATTAGCAGATAAGACATTAAAGGGAACCTGTCACCCCCAAAATTGAAGGTGAGCTAAGATCATTACTCACCGCCCCTGGGTGAGTATAATGTAACCTCTTTTTCTCATCTTTTAGGATACATCGGGGGCTTATCTACAGCATTACAGAATGCTGCTGATGCCGGTGGGCTTAGCTCACCTTCTATTTTGGGGTTGACAGGTTCCCTTTAATCACCGTCAATTAGACGTGTGTGATCAGCACTAATCATGTACAGCATGCATACACTATGTGCTGATGTTTATTATCCTATAGGGGACTGTCTACATGAACCCTTTATTCACTTTGCTCTTTTGCGTAATTTGCTGATAGAGTTATTCACTTCCGGAATTTCATACTAATTTGCAGATAATGGTGGATTTATCACTGTCTTATTATGATGCACTTTTTCCATCTATAAATATGTGCACCCTACAACCCATACTTGCTTAAGTAGAGTTAATTCCATTCTGTGACAAAACATTGCCACATATGGGCTAATAATATTCACTTTATAAATACAATGGCTTGAAAAAGTATTCACCCCTTTGGCATTTTCCATGTTTTGCTTCTTCACAACCTGGAATGTTACTGTTTTTTTGAGGGTTTGCATCACTTCTTATAAAGACTATGTCTACAACTGTGAATATTTAGTTTTCTTTTGATTGTGAAGCAAACAACCAGTAGGACAAAGTAACTGAAAACTTCAGTGTGCGTAACTTTTCACCCTCTAAAGTCAGTACTTTGTGGAGCCTCCTTTTCCGTCAATTACAGCTGCCAGTCTCTTTGGATAAGTCTCTATGAGTGTTTCCAATCTGGCCACTGGGTTTTTTTTCCATTCCTCTGTGGCCTTTTAGAAAAGTTGTGTAGAGTAGAAAATAGATATGTAGAAAAAATTGAACAGCACAATATTATAACATCAGGTGCCCAGGCCTCCCCAGCAATACATCCATTACTTGCCAGAATTCCATAGAAACCAAAAGGAAGGCAGCACTCCATTAGTATTCCAAGTGATAGTGGATTTTATTCAGACCCACATGGCATGGTGGCGTTTTAGCTCAACTGAGCCTTTTTCTAGATAGATAGATAGATAGATAGATAGATAGATAGATAGATAGATAGATAGATAGATAGATAGATAGATAGACTCACGGTCCCTCAACATGTGTGCGCATCCAGGAAAATTCTTACAAAGCTATAATTAGATGGCATATCACGCCACAACAGATTCATAGTTGGAGCCATAGCTCAAATTCTAAATGTTGGAGATGCGGCGCTGATATGGGCGACTTTAAACACATATGGTGGTCTTGCCCACGCTTAAGGCTAGGTTCACACTAGCGTTGCGCCGCCCTGCGTCGGCGACGCAACGCGCGACGCACGTAAAAACGCGCGCAAACGCGCGCAAAAATGCGCGCGTTTTGCGACGCGTGCGTCGTTTTTGACGAAAATCGGACGCACAGAAAATGCTACAATGTAGCGTTTTCTTGCGTCCGACGCTAGCGTCGGAAACGACGCACGTGGCGAAAAACGCCACCAAAACAACGCACGCGTCCCCTATGTTAAACATAGGGGCGCGTCGCCGCTGCGTCGCCGCTGCGTCGCCGGCGCAACAGTGACGCACATTGGCAGAACGCCAATGTGAACGTAGCCTAAGTCCATTTTGGGGTGAGGTGGCCTTGATTACAGGCAAGTTGCTGGAGAGGAGAGTCACTCTGGAACCAGAAAATGTCTTCCTAAATTTACATATCTGGCCTAATGATAATCGTGCCAACAAACTAGCTCTATTTATTCTGGCAGCTGGGAAATCTCTGATCCCGATTAATTGGAACTCGCCTACAATACCCACAAACCACCAATTGTACTCAAAAATTGATCAACTGTTTCAGGTCGAGGAGTTGGCGGCAAGGGTCAACCACACCACCATTGCCTTTCTTAATGTTTGGACACCATGGATCCACTTTAGGACTCAGTCAACCTATCTTGCGACAATTTCAATATAATCACATCCCATCCCAGGGTGTCTTCCCCCCCCCCCCCTCTTCCCTTTCTTCCTCCTCTTCTCCTCTATCTTGAGGCCTTTTTCCTTTCTACTTCTTCTCTCTGAATCTGATGTTTTAGAATGTTTTATTTTATCTTCCTAACAAGTTGTTATCTGTAAAATATGATTATGCAGGTTTAGAAATAATGCCCGATATATGAGGATTGTTACGCCTGTATTTCTTTATTTGACTTCAACTTGTTACAGTTGTTTCCATGAAAATGTTTGTATTATGTTGTCTCTTTTCCTAATAAAAAGAACATTGAAAGAAAGATAGATAGATAGATAGATAGATATAGAAAAAGAAAATAAAAAGCAGCACCAAAAGAAGACAAAGGGTGCAAAAAATCCTTCCAGGTATATACCAAACCTCATGCTACTGTCCAGAAAGATGAAGGCAGCACTCCAGTAGAAAAAATAAGAGTATTTTATTGCCCCTTTTGCGATGTTTCAGTCCAAAGTGTGGACCTTTCTCAAGGTTTCTGGACCTTTCTGGACGATAGATAGATAGATAGATAGATAGATAGATAGATAGATAGATAGATAGATAGATAGATAGATAGATAGATAGATAGATAGATAGATAGATAGATAGATAAATAGATAGATAGATAGTTGATAAATAAATAGTGTAAGAAAGCAGGAGTTAAGGTCCTGGGTGGCAGGTATGTGTAACCAATGTGGTTGGCCTCAGTAATGTAAAGCATGTCCTAGTAACACTACGTTACCGAGAGGTTTTCAATCTGACTGGATTTTGAGTCTGGGTTCTAGGAGCAACGAAAAGAGTTTGGGTGGGAAAGGCCTTTCCCATACTCCAGCCCAGATCCTAAAGGCCTAATAACAGCAGCTTTGATAGCCCAGCAGGGTGGAGTTGTGCTGGAGCTAAACAGAGTGGTTTGTCCGGTGAACACATAAAAAACAGCTTGAGCTGCTATTTCCTCGACTACCAAGACTGGTGAGGCTGCTACATTTACTTTACTTCATTGTGCCTGAAGAAAGGACTGTTTTTGTTATTCATTTGTACTGGAGAAAAGCTGTTTTCGTTTTGGAATTCAAAAGTTTATAATAGACAATACACCTTATGTTGTTTTGATATAAACCCCCCTGTGCAGGTACATAGCTAAGCGACTACCAGAGAACTGAAACCCTACAAAAGATAGATAGATAATAGATAGGTAGAAAGTAAATATGATAATGATAGATTAACCCTGCTGTTGTCTTCGGTCAAAAACGACCGACCTTGAACTTCAATATTCTTTAAAATATTCAAGATGCGGCTCTGAAACCCGTGGCCGACCGACCCATCCTCATTTAAGTCAATCAACCACAAGTTTCAGAACCGCATCTTGAATACCCCCAAAAATACCAAAGTTCAAAATCGGTCTCCCCAGACCAAAGACAACAGCAGGGTTAAGATAAAGATAGATAAAGATCTATTTTTGTAATGGTTCTATACTAATGAAAGATGTCATTTGGCTTTCCTGGTATTCTTGGTTACTTTCAGCCTGTAGTCAGTGACTTGGGTTTTATTTTAAAGCTCTCGCGCTCACAGTGAATAGATATATACCGGAGCAGTGTAATGGCAGAAATCTTTTGCCATGTTCTGTTGTGATCAATGACCTTATTAACTCTGGGATAAATCTGACATCTCCATGAAAAAATATAATTCCCTTAACAAACTGGCTCAACAGCCCCTGACATTAGAAATCACAGTAAATGATATTATTCTTGGGAGCAGATGGGAACGTTAACTTGTGGCCGCACTCTCGGATGTAGGTCAGTGACAACGTCATAGTCCATTACCAGCAATGTATACTGTCACCGAAGAGGAGAAGCAGGAGGCTGCACCATGTCCGCACGTTACTTGTGTTCTCTTCAGATCTATGGCATCATACAAGATCCACTTGTACAGATGAAAATGGCTCCTTATATCCGGTAATGAAGAGCATAGGGAGAACACAAAAGCGCAGAAGTGTTTGCTTTACAACTTAAAAAAAGCAATTCAAATAAAACTTGCATTAAAAAACTTGTTTTAGTCCGAGAGCAATTACTTTTTATTTTTCCGTGTGGAGTTACTTTTGCCCAGGACGATCAGTAGTTTTTATTGGTCTTTACCTCTTGGTTATATATTTTTCTTCCATTTTTTTTAGATAATGTGACCAAAAAACAGCAATTCTGCCATATTTATTTTTTTAACCATCTATCTATCTCTTTGTTCTCTTGACTTTTTATTTATGGTATGAGTATATTTATATTTAATTAGCTGGGATAATCACTTAAGTAATGATTCCAAATGTCTGAAAATGTTATTCTTCTTTAGATTTTGCTTTTTGCACTACGTGAAAATAGGGAAGTTTCAAATTTGTATATTTATTGTTTTTTAATATTGATTTTTGTTTTTAAAGTTTTTACTAGAAGCTTTATCACCTTTACATTGTCCTGCTCTGTACTGTATCATATGACACCACGCTACAAGCTAAAGGTTGGGCTAAAGAGTAAAAACATGGCAGACACAGAGGTCTTCAGTAGGACTTTGATGATCCATGACAACCCATCAACACCCAACGATCACATAATGTGAGAATTGGGGGAAGAGTTGATGGGATTCGGAAAGGACCCCATCATTGTTCCTAAATGCACGTTATACTATTGACTGCACCATCTAAAAGGTTGAAAATATAGCAATTGGAGATAACAGTTACTCTCTGCACCCCACTCCATATAGTGACATCAGGTTTCTCTAATACACGTTCAGCGCGCATCCCCAAGGCAGTAATTAACCCATCACTTTGTTCTGCAAATACATAAGCAGCTGCTAGATGGGTCTGGATGCAACTAGCTCCCCATTCCCCATAGAATACACATAAGTGCTCAGTTGTGTCAACCATTTATCTGTTTGGGGGAGGGGGTGAGGAGAGACAGCTGTTTGCTGACCATTATGGGCAAAGTACAAACCTTGGGCCTCATATGACCCTCAGGCAGGTCCAGTTCTTCCCATGAATCGAGACAGCCAAAGGACAGAACACAGTGTCCCATGGGCTGTACCATGCCCTCTGTTATGATCCGGTGACCTTGGAGCTGCATGAGAACTTTCACTGGAGAAGGTGGCCACTATACTGACCGCAATCCTGAACTTAACACCGCAACTAGAAGTAGCCGTGGAGTGTACCTAACACACATAGACACCTCGTCACAGCCAGAGGACTAAATACCCCTAAAGATGGAAATTGGAATACTATCTTGCCTCTGAGAAAATCCCCAAAGGATAGACAGCCCCCCACAAATATTGGTGGTGAGTCGGAGAGATAAAAAACATACACAGGCAGAAAAACAGGATTTAGCACAGGTGGCCACTCTAGCTAGATAGGACAGGATAGGACAGAGTTCTGTGCGGTCAGTAAAAAACCCTTCAAAACATCCACAGCAGAATATACAAAAAACTTCCTACATCTAACTAAAAGATGTAGGAGCGTAAATCTGCTACTCCAGTGAATCCTACAATCAGAGCAGGAATAAAACTGAAACAAGCACACAGCAGTGTGCCACAGATACAAAAACCAAACACTTATCTTTGCTGAATTTGGCAGCAAGCAGGAGAAGCCAGAAAGGGATCCAACACTTCACAAGGAACATTGACAACTGGCAAGGGCTAAAGGATCCTGCACACCTAAATATCCCAGTCAGAATTGTAATCATCCGATACACCTGGCCAGGACTGTGAGTCAGAGACAACTGCATTCCCACCTACAACCACTGGAGGGAACCCAAGAGCAGAATTCACAACAGCTCTCTGCCACCCTTCTGCAGCTTCCTGCTGTCTCCACTATCCACATGGATGCAGATAGTGTTGAATACATTAATGGAGGATGGCGGCATCGGCTCCTTCTTCCATGAAACAGCATGTGAGACAGCACATGTGATGACGTAATTAGATTGCTCTGCTGTTGCTGAGGGTCATTGCACTGGAGACAGGAGAAGAGTGCCGGGGGAACAGGAGCGAGATGAGTACATGTGGGCTCATACCATATATAGGAGACTATGTGGAGGCTCATGCTTTATATAGGAAGATATGCTGGGGTTCATACTGTATATAGGAAGATATGCTGGGGCTCATACTGAATATAGGAGGCTACGTGGGGGATCATACTTTATGTAGGAAGATATGTTGGGGCTCATACTGTATATAGGAGGCTATGTGGGAACTTATACTGTATATATGAAGCTATGTGGAGGCTCATGCTTTATGTAGGAAGATATGTTGGGGCTCATACTGTATATAGGAGGCTATGTGGGTCTCATACTGTATATAGGAGGCTATGTGGGAACTTATACTGTATATAGGAAGCTATGTGGAGGCTCATGCTTTATATAGAAAGATATACTAGGGCTCATACTGTATATAGGAGGCTATGTTAGGGTTCATACTGTCTTTAGGGGCTATGTGGAGGCAAATGCTGTATATTGTAAGCTATATGAGAGTTCACACTGTATATTGGAGGCAATAGGGGGCTTATGCTGTGTTTAGGAATGCTATATGGGGCTCACATTGTATATAGGGAGGCTGTGTGGGGCTCATGATGTACCGTATATAAGGCAATGTCCTCATACTTATTTCTGCTCAATACTAATACAAATATAAAATAATTATTATTTTTGTAATTAATAAGTTAATAAGAATATTGAGCAGAATTAAATTCAGCCTATTGGTTCAACCTTCACAACACTCACAGTCTCTCATGTGGCCCCTCGAGAAAATTAATTTCACACCCCTGATCTAAAGTGTATGTACACTACCTGATATCCTAATGCCGGCACATATAGCAGCACTGGTTTGGGGGAGCACAATTGGCAAAATGAGGCCATGTGTCCATACACATGGAATATTTAGGGCATTTTACATATTGGCTACATGCAATGCTAAACGGTTTTACAGATCTGCTAGTCTACAGATGGTGGAACATGACGAATTTTATTTTTTATTTCTCAAAGATTTTCTTAATTCAGAATGCAGATTAGTTTCAGATCCCTCCTGACTAAAGCATTGAGAAGGGGTAAAAAATAATAAAATATATTCTACCCACTTGTCCTAAACCCTGACATATTGCCATTGGTTCTTCCAGTGCTGATGCCAATTATTGCTCTCATGTGCTTACTAAAAGAGGGGAGGAATGTCAGCGGTCTATTGTCCTACACAAAGATTCATGAGGCCAATCCCTGGCAACGGCATCAATGACGGAGGCGTCGTGAGGACAGGTGAGGGTTTAGGAAAATGAGTTTTAATATTTTAACCCTTACCAGCCCTAAAAAATAGACAGTAAAATAGAAACTGACTGGCCACCATTTTTCTGGACTTGCGTTATTCATAAGGCTAAAAGTTTTAATTCATTAGAATTAAAAATTTTGAGGATAATCATATTGAATTTGGTTAATTATGAATTGACCTGCTCATCCTTAATGATTAATCTTCTAGTGTTTATTAGAATCAACGGAGGTATTAGGCATTAGTGCCGCTTTTATTGTATCACATCACTAATATGAGCCCTGAGTGTTTAGTGAGCAAAAAAGGTCTTCCGATGCTGGATCTCCAAGCAGCCATAATTCTACACGCAGCTGAATCATTGAGACACGTTACATCTGGCGGCTGCTCCTCTATGTAGTATTCGATTTTTCCATGTTAATGAATTTCAGTATTTGAGCTTTACCTTGTCCTAATGCGTCCGCTGAGAGTCACATAAATCTCCAGTGCACGTTTCTATCCATCTCCTTTTTGATGCAGATTGCACCATGGAGGTCTTGTCTTGCAACATGGGTGATATAGGTGGGACATTAAACAAACATGAACAGATGCGAGAAGCGACATATGGTCACAGTGGAGAGGCAGAAGTTTAATGATTTGCCCATACTGGCTGTAAACATGGAAATTGCTTAACTCGAACATTCAGCAAAGAAAGTCTTGGTAGGGATGCAGTGATATATAACTGTGGCACTAAAAACTTCACTTTTAACGCAACACTTACTGTAAAGAAATATTTTACTCTTCTACGCTTTTACTGTCCTACAAATAATACTTTATTGTGGCCTGGCACATGCAATAATTCCAGCCATCTGCTGTTTCTGGCATGCATAATAGTCACCATTCATCACGGTGCAAATGTTTCATTTGCAATCTTAAAGCGAATGTCCACTTTTGAGCAGTATTATTATTATAGAAGTTAGAGCTCCATTTTTAAAAAAAAACACAAGTCCAAAACTCATGAAATGTCTTACAGTTAAAGGGTAAAAATCTGATAGACTACCGTCACCACTATCGGGAGCTTAGGATCTTACTGCATACTATAAATACAGTATATTTAAAACTTTTAATAGAACAGTTTTTAAAGGGGTTGTCGAGGCTTAGAGAATTGATGACGTATCCTTAGGACAAGTTATCAATATCAGATAGGTGAGATTCCACCACCCCACAGTTCCACAAATCGGTTGATGTTAGCTCCAGCGGTAATTGCATGTAAACACTGAGCAGATCTTAACAGCTCAGCTCCGCTCAATGTATAGTGTCCATTGCAAAGAACTGCAGATCATCTCATTTTCTCGGTTTATAAAATTGGCCATATGTGCTAAGCTGAGTACAGCCAACACTTCCCTGTCTCCACAATGATGACTACTCTCCATCTCCTCCTCTACATTCCCTTCCTCAGTCCATCCACGTGGATGTGGGTACTAGCCTCTGTTGCATTGGGAACCAGCTTCTGTTCCTCCTCTTCCTCCACTTCCTCATTGTTACCCAATCCATGCTGAGCAGAAGAGATGAGGCTGGAATGGGAAGTATCTCTCTCATGTCTTCCTCCATGTCCCCATGGCACACATGGTAAAGTTCAGCTTAATTGTGATCAGTGACTGTTTAATAGTGTTGAGCATTCCGATACCGCAAGTATCGGGTATCGGCCGATACTTGCGGTATCGGAATTCCGATACCGAGATCCGATATTTTTGTGATATCGGGAATCGGTATCGGAAGTGTAAAATAAAGAATTAAAATAAAAAATATTGTTATATTCACCTCTCCGGCGGCCCCTGGACATCAGCGGGAGGATCCGGCGTCCGGCACGGCTTCTTTCTTCAAAATGCGGGCCTTCAGGACCTGTGGAATGACGTCCTGGCTTCTGATTGGTCGCGTGCCGCCCATGTGACCGCCACGCGACCAATCAGAAGCCGCGACGTCATTCCTCAGCTAAAGTCCTAGAATGAGCGCCTTTTAGGACCTGAGGAATGACGTCGCGGCTTCTGATTGGTCGCGTGGCGGTCACATGGGCGGCACGCGACCAATCAGAAGCCGGGACGTCATTCCACAGGTCCTGAAGGCGCGCATTTTGAAGAAAGAAGCCTTGCCGGACGCCGGATCCTCCCGCTGATGTCCAGGGGCCGCCGGAGAGGTGAATATAACAATATTTTTTATTTTAATTCTTTATTTTACACTTTAATATGGATCCCAGGGCCTGAAGGAGAGTTTCCTCTCCTTCAGACCCTGGGATCCATGAGGATACATTCCGATACTTGATGTCCCATTGACTTGTATTGGTATCGGATATCGGTATCGGCGATATCCGATATTTTTCGGGTATCGGCCGATACTATCCGATACCGATACTTTCAAGTATCGGACGGTATCGCTCAACACTACTGTTTAATGATTATGACTCCATTGCCACTCACCATCTTTGCGGAGTTTTCAAAGAACCGCACAAATATTACACTTCCATGCCCATTTTTCAGTTATGTGCGAAGGCTGCCCAGAATACCGATGAAGCTGGAATTTGACAACTGGCCGCTGCTGCTGACAAAACCTTGCCAGCATGTGGGGTGTGAGTTTGCCGAGATTCAGAGCCACCATCAGGTTACAGCTATTATCACACACGACCATGCCTGATTGGAGGTTTAGTGGCAAGAGCTACAGATCTGTCTGGTCTGTTATTCCTTTAAATAATTCTGATACAATATGTGGTTTGTCTCCTAGACCAATTAGCTTCTGCAGAGCCTGTTGCCGCTTTGTGGAAGCAGTGCTGCTGAGCTTCCAGCTGAAGTGGACAACATGCTCTGAGATAACAAAAAGGACATGGAGGATGGGGAGGAGCAAGAGAGGGTGCAAGATCTGCTATATGAGGTGAAGGAAACCGTGCAATTCACATATGCCATGCCAGGGAGGGACTCAGGCCCAGCCTCCACAATATTCAGCCAGTGTGCTGTCAAGGAATTGTAACATCCCTGGCGACAAATGCTTGTCCACGTAAGGGTCGTTAAGCATACAATCCCAGTAACTTGGTTGGTAAGGGCATGGGTGATGTTCCTGGGCACGTGCTGATACAAGGTGGTGATGCCACATCAGGAGAAAAAAGTGATGGCTCAGAACCGAATACAAAGAGACTGCTGCCGCCATCAGGCGGTAGAAATCATTGGTGTCTACAAGCAGAAATGGCAACATTACATGGCAAAGCAGCCTGTATATGTGCCTGTTTAGTGTTTGAGCCTGTGGGTGGGTGGCTGCAAACTTTTTTTTGTTCCAAAGACTGAAGCAGTGACAGCTAAATGCTGTGCTGGGACAAGTTTTTGTCAGTGCCTGATGATGGTGCCACAGAACGTGCAAGGACAGGTGCAGTGCGGGAGGCATTAGTGCCTGTGTCATGGACAGGGGATTGGGAAGGACCTAGCACAAGGGAAGAGGCAGTGGTGTCACCCACTGGTACCAATCACTGACCCAGGCATTCGGCCCACCAAGTCGGGTGCTTAGACAACATGTGCCTGATCATGCTGGTGATAGCTGGGTTCTAATTGGTCAGGCCTCTGCTGATCTTGGCATGGCACAGGTTGCAAATGACTATTTTTGTGTGTCAGAATCTCTTTGAAAAAATCCCGTCTACTATTTGACAGAGAAATTCACAAGTGTCAGTGCTCTGCAGAACAGTTGCCCACCTTCTTCTTCTGATCACGCACTGCCTCTTCCTGTCTGTTTCAGTGCTGCTGATCCCTCCCCTCAGCACTGCTGGTCTCACTCTGCATTATAGATTCCCAGGTTGAGTTTCTGATTTTGTCATCCATCACCTGGTGGGGTTCATGTATGTGGTGCTCTGATTATATATTCATAATGCAGACTGCTGATAGGTCACTGATCCCTCATTGACCTGCCCCCTAATTTGCATAATGAATATACCAATGTATATATTTGAAAAAAAGCATGTCACTTAATCAAAATGGTGATGTCTGTGACACCTGCGCACTTTCTCTTATCGTTTAGTGCCTATTATCATCCTGTGTTTCAAAGGAAAAAAATCACCAACAAGGTATCTTTTTTTTTCAGTTTAAAGGCGCCGACCTGACACTGTGTATACGTTACTATGCCCAATCCTGCTGACAGGTTCCCTTTAACAATTACCTGACATATCAGCAACCGTGTCTCATTGTCATCTACCTCCTTAGAGAAAATTTGCCATTTCCCACGATCATCTTGTTGCCGTTCTACTCTAAGTTTTGTAATCAATAAACAGCATCTCCTTCTGTTCCTTTTGGAACATGCAGGGTGAGAGGCCACAATCAAAAAATGATGTTGTAAAAAGCTCCTTGTAGTGTTCTAGTGTGGGTTTACTGGTCTCCTGAAACTCAGCATGGTGGGAAGAAGGAGAATTGGGGTGAGGTTTAAGTGATCCAGAATTATGTAGCGCTCCATTTCCCTTTGATCTTGCACTATAAGGGATCACCCCTCTGTCAATAAACTTTTAGATATTATCTTGGAAAGGCAACTGCTCTGTGTCTCTCTGATTTATTCCTCCCATCTCTAGGTGCATGAGATATAGATGTACCTGAGTTTAGTTCAAGAGAGAAAAATCCCTTCTTTAACAACTTGGAGGCCCCAGCGAGATTATATTCCCCTTAGACTTTCATTCCAGACAGAACAAAATTGCCTGCCTACTGTCTCCAAAACAGAAAAATAAAGCCCGGGTAAGTGAGCAATTGCTCGCATTTTTTCTGTCTCTCCGGACAAGGTGGTTGGTAGGTCAGTCTGCGGGGATTTTCTAATGGGAATCCCCTCAGGTAGAACATATTTAAGTTATCTGTAATAATTCTAGTCTGATGCTTCCTGCCTCCTCTGTTGTTACCATTGAAATATGGGTCTGCTCTGGTTTGATTGTCTTACCATTGGGGTAGTTCCTTTTGATGTGTCCAAATTGGCCACACCAAAAGCAAAGCCCCTTTTGCTTACATTCCTCCAAGCCAATCACCCCCCATCTTTTCTCTTCCTTTCCCCCTGTTCTCTTGTGATATATACCTGCCGCCTGCACAGCCATTCACCATGACAGGTGCGGGTTTCTGCTGCTTCTTTGCTTTCAGGCTGTTGATCTGGTCCTCTTTACCTCTAAACATTTAATATTAAAAAGAAATTAGTAACCTGCAGGAGGCAAAACTTATTTTGCGAATTTAAAACCAACATAATTTAACACAAAGCACATATTACTCTATGGATGACTAATTCAATGCAGAAAAAAATGTGAACTCTTTTTTCGAGCGTTGTATACCATTGAAGTGTAGCACAAAGTACATAATATTCTATGGATGAAAAATTCAATCGAGAAAACTTTTTGAATTATTTTTTTAAATGTTTTATACTACTAAAATGTAAGAAAAAGCACTTAATACTGTTTGAAAAGCAAATTCTATCCAGATACATTTTTGAATTATTTTTTTGGAGTGTTATATACCACTGAAATGTAAGACAAAGTAGGTAATACTCTATGGATGACTAATTTCATATTGAAAAAATTATGAACACTTTTTTGGAGTGATAAGTACCACCGAAAAGAAACAAAAAGTAGTTAATAAACTATGGATGGCAAACTCAATCCAGAAAATTTTGTGAACTCTTTTTTGGAGTGTTATATACCACCGGAAAGTAAAACAAATCATGTAATACTATATGGATGACAAATTGAGTCCTAAAAAATTTTTGACTGCTTTTTTGATTGTTATATGCCACCAAAATGTAACAAAAACCACATAACGCTCTAGAGATAACAAATTCAATCCATTAAAGTTTTTGAACGCTTTTTTAGAGTTTTATATATCACCAAAATGTAAAACAAAGCATTTACAACTCTATGGATGAGAAATTGAAACCATAAGAATGCTTTTGTGGAGTGTTATATACCACCTAAATGCAACACAAAGTATGCAATACTCTATGGATGACAAATTCAATCCAGAAAAAGTTTGAGCGTGGAAAACAAATTGAATCCAGGAAAATTGTGAATGCTTTTGTGGAGTGTTATATAACACGGAAATGTAAAACAAAACATGTATTACTTTATGGATTACAAACTCAATCCAGAAATAAATTTTAATGTTTTTTGAAGAATTATATATCACCCAAGAGTACCACAAAAAGTGTCATACTTTATAGATGACAAATTCAATCAAGAAAATTTTTTTAATGCTTTTGTGGAGAGTTATATACATCTGAAATGTAACACAAACCACATAACACCTATGGATGACTAATTAAATCCAGAAAAATTTTGAACATTTTTTTGAAGGGTTATGTACCACTGAAATGTTACACATATCGCATAATACTCTCTGGATGACAAATTGAATCCAGAAAAAAAGTGAAAGATTTTGTGGAGAGTTATATGCCACTGAAATTAAGGACAAAGTACACAATACTCTGTGGATGACTAATTGAATCCAGAAAAACATTTGACACCTTTTGTCAAGTGTCATATTGTTAGGGCTGGTGGAACACACCGAGTAGATATAAAGATAGTAAAGCAGCGTTTGCAGCCCGGGATCCACCATGCAGGAGTGGAACCTGCTGCTAGTTAATGGCGGCACTATATGGCGGTACTACGCCAGAATAGACACGGATTCCTTCACTCGGTCTGTATAGGAACGAACTCTGTTGCTTCACAGAGTCGCAGGGAATAAAGGTAACGCTGTGCCCTGTTAGCAGTCACAGGGTGCAGCACATGGATACTAGTGGGATCCCTGCAATTCACCCCCACTATACTGGTGATTGATCCCGCTCTGACCCTCGGTGGCATTTGAGCCCGAGCCTGAGGATGCCCTGAGTCAGATGCTGGGAACAAGCAGGAGTTCCCACCCTACACTGATGGATTGTCAGGAGACACTGGAGATAGCTTCACAGAGTGTGTACAGCACCACACTGGCGGTCACTGCTGGTTAGATGCAGTATAGATTATGCCTGGTGCTGGATGGCGCTATCTGGCGCTAGACAGCTCCAACATTCGCGAACATTCATCAACTCTAGGGATAGGAATGATTCGGAGCTTTCACCAGAACAGGCATACATCCACACACACACAATTACTGATTTATACCAGCACATTGCCATGTGGCCATGCAAACCTTTTATAGAGGAAGCTCTCCAGGACCTTCCTAGTTGTCCAATAAGGAGCTGCTATAGGACCTGAGCATATGACCCCCGACCTCCAATGAGAGGTCATCCCTTGGGCATGCTCAGTAGAGGAAAAGCAGGACTTATTCCCAGGAGCATCTGCTCGCTGCTGAACCATGCTGGTTTCAATGGCAGAGCCTGGAAGATCAGCAGTAACCAAGTGCACAGTATCTGCCTGAGCCAGACGCTGGGACCGACGTCTCTGCTGAGCAGGCTCCACTGCGGCTGGATGTGCATCAGTGGAGATCCTCATTCTCTCCTTGGAGGCCCTGATGGCATCCTGTGTGCAGTCCCAAATGTCACGTGCCTCCACAGCCCAGTCTGCCACCCTGAAGTCGGCGGAAGACACGGGCATGGGCACAGGAACACGCTGATGCTGGCCGTAATTAAGGAGGAATGAGGGTCTGCCCAGTGGAGTCGTCTATGGCGTTGTTCAGTGCAAACTCCGCCCACGGTAGCAAGGATGCCAAGTCATCCTGCCTGGCTGAGACAAAATGTCGCAGGTATGTGACCAGGGTCTGATTGGCCCTCTCTACCAACACATTCCTCTCGGGATGGTATGCTGAAGAGAGATTCAGCTTGATGCTGAGAAGACGACAAAGCTCTCTCCAGAACCAAGACGCAAACTGGGGTCCCCGGTCACTGGCAATTTTGTCAGGCATACCGTGTAGGCAGAAAACGTGCTTGATAAAAAAACGCCGCCAAGGCCCATGCAGAAGGTTGCCGTGGAAGTGGTAGCAAGTGCACCATTTTGTAAAAATGGTCGGTGACTAGCCAAATTATGGTGCAGCTATGGGACTTGGGTAAGCCCACCACAAAGTCCATCCTTACCATTTCCCAGGGCATGTCCGCCACGGCAGGGGGTAAAGTAGCCCAGCTGGCCGTTGTTGAGGAGACTTTTTTTTGGCGCAGGAGACACACGCCCGAATATAGTCTCCGATGTCACGGGCTATATGCGGCCACCAGTACGTCCCCGCCAGAAGCTCAGATGTCCTTTTGGTCCCGAAGTGTTCACCTACCCTAGACGAGTGAGCCCCAGAGAGAACCTCCGGTAACAAATTAGATGGCACAAAAGTCTTCACCTGGGGCACAGACTCTAGCGAACCCGGGGCCACGATCCTCAAGCTCTCAGAAGAGACATTCAGCCAAGGCTCCTCCTTCTCTGCTGATGACACTATGGAGCGGGAGACAGCGTCAGCATGAATGTTCTTCTTGCTGGAGAGAAAATGGAGGGTGAAATGGAACCCGGAGAAGAACAGGGACCATCTAGCCTGGCAAAAATTTAGCCGCTGGGCAGTCTGTATATACACAAAATTTTTGTGGTATGTGTAAACTTGGAAGGGAAAGCGAGCCCCCTCCAGGAGGTGTCTCCACTCCGTGAAAGCCAACTTCATGGCTAGCAACTCCCTGTCTCCGATGGAATAATTCCTCTCCGCTGGTGTGAAGGTCTTGGAGAAGAAGATGCAAGGATGCTTCCGACCTTGAGAATCCTTCTGGAAGAGGACTGCTCCAGCACCGACGGAGGAGGCATCCACCTCCATGATAAATGGTTTATCAACATCGGGGCGATGTAAAAAGGAGCGCTAGCGAAGTGTGACTTAATAGAGAGAAAGGCCTTGGAAACCTCCTCCGATCACAATTTGGGATTTGCTCCCTTCATGGTGAGGGCAACCAAGGGAGCTACCAAAGTTGAGAAGTGGGGAATTAACAGGCGATAATTAGTGATGAGCGAACGTGCTCGCCACTATTCGTTACTCGCCCGAGTATCGGGGTACTCGGGGTACTCGCAGAGCAGTGAGCATTTCCGGGATTATTCGGCGGTAACTGCAGTCTCCACCCAGCAGTTTTGGCGGACTTTAGAGACCCAATCATGTGCAGGGATTGTCTGCCAGGCCATGAAATGCTGCAGCCTTCTTTGTGCTCTAAGTTTGAGCATTGAAGGCCGGTGTACTTACTTTGTGGCTGTGTGATACTCAAATTGTATACAGCACCATTCAGCCTAAAAAATTTTGAAAGGCCACAGAATTGCCAGTGTGGTTTTTCTGTTACAGCCGTCATATATCTCTGCTCCATGTTTTGCTATTGGAGGCCGGTGTACTTGCTTTGTGGCTGTGTGATACTCAAATTCTATACAGCGCTATTTAGCCCCCCCAAAAATTTGAAAGGCCACAGATTTGCCAGTGTGGTATTTCCGTTACAGCCGTCATATATCTCTGCTCCAAGTTTTGCCATTGGAGTCCGGTGTACTTATTTTTTCGCTGTGTGATACTCAAATTCTATACAGCGCTGTTTAGCCTCCCAAAAAATTTGAAAGGCCACAGATTTGCCAGTGTGGTATTTCTATTACAGCCGTCATATATCTCTGCTCCAAGTTTTGCCATTGGAGGCCGGTGTACTTATTTTTTGGCTGTGATACTCTAATTCTATACAGCACTATTTATCATAAAAAAATTAAAATGCCACAGATTTGCCAGTGTGGTATTTCTGTGAGAGCCCTCATATATCTCTGCTCCAAGTTTGGTCATTGGAGGCCGGTGTACTTATTTTTTGGCTGTGTTATACTCAAATTATATACAGCACTATTTTGCATATCAAACAAAAAAAAAGGCCACATATTTGCCAGTGTGGTATTTCCGTGACAGCCGGCATATAACTGTGTGCTCCAAGTTTGGTCATTATAGGCCGGTGTACGCCTTTTTCTGCTTTCTGATACTCTAATTCTATACAGCACTATTTAGCTTCCGAAAGAAAAGACACATATTTGCCAGTGTGTTATTGCTGTGAGACGTCTGATGTATTTGTGGCCTACAAAATGTGGAAATTCAGGCCTACATTAAGCTGTATTTGATGTCTGTTACCCTAGTTCGGTATACTATTTTACTTTACAAAATTAACAAATACAGGCCACATTTCTAACTGTGTGGTATCTCGTTAAAAATACTTCTCTTTCAAGTTGTTATGGCTGCTTCATGACTGTGTTAAATGCTCCAACTACTACTACCACCATCCTCATATTCTGCCTACAGGCAGTCACTGCGCACATAGAAAGTCTGAGGAGCAGAGTGTGAATGCTTTTCCGGTGTTGTACTTTGTCTCTGTATTACGTAAGCGTGTGCTCCCGCCAATAAAAGGATTACTGCCAGAAAGCGAGGAGCCATGTTCACAGTGACTGCCAGAAAGCGAGGCACCGTGCGCTCCATGACCGTGAGTACAGGGCACGTTCGCAGTAGAGAGACAGTTCATGTTCCCTGCTCAGCTTTGCAAAATAATAATTAAAGGGCACCGAGGAATGACAGAGGACATTGGTACAGTTAGCAAGGTACTCCCTCAGCATTTTACAAAACAAAACACTCCTTGTGACAGTCCTCCACGCCTCAGGGCCAGGGCGATGGGATGGTCTGAGAAAACTCTCCCTGAACTTTGTCAGTGTTCCACTGCCTCTGCTGGATTGGAGTTGTATCTCTCTCACCTGTACTACTTGCTTGGCCAATGAACTGTGACCTCCTCTGCAGGCGTTTTCAGATGGGAATTGTTTTAATAATTCTGTAAGAAGGGCCCTATGCTCCTCCAACATCGTACTACACCTGTCTGCCTCTGGAATAAGAGAAATAAAGTTCTCCTTATAGCGTGTGTCTGGAAGTGTCACCAATCAGTATTCCCTGTCACCCAAAATTTTGATAACGCGAGGGTGACGGGAAAGGCAAAGGAACATAAACTCAGGCATGCGTGCAAGACTGCTAACAGTCGATACTTCCGTGTCATCACCAAAAGGACAACTGAACATGCTCTCCTCCTCCTCCTTGTCCTCCAGCCTCCACAACTTTCAACAAACCTCAGTAATATCATTGTAAATACATCCTTGTAAATACATTCCCCTGTAGTTTTTATCTCCCCCACCTCATTGTAGATAGTAAGTTGTCACGAGTTGGATTTCTTTGGGGGGGGTTTAATTATTGTTCTCGTTGTTACTTAGTGTAGATTGTAAGCTGTCACGAGCAGGGTTGTTTTATTTCTGTGTAATTATTGTATTATTGTTATCGTTTATCGTTTTTACTTAGGAGGACTGTTGTGTTTCAAACTGTAAATATGTTGACGCTATATAAATAAGTATAAATATTTATATTAGAACACGGAGAAGCAGGATGGAGATGTTAATTATGGCGTCATTGCCGCTCACCATCTTGGTGAATTCCTCAAAGTTTTGGAGGATGGTACATATGTCTGACATCCAAGTCCACACACCAGTCGGTGAGCCAGAAGCTGCAAGCGCTGCAGAATCACGGCAAGGGCGGATGAAGCTGTAGCTGGCTTTCTAAAATGGGTATTTAGAGCCTCGTACTTTTCCTAGCAGATCTGGCACCTCCGTGTCGTTTTTCAGTAAACATTGAACAATGAGGTTAATCACATGGGCCAGGCATGGCACGTGTGTGAGCTTGCCACCAGGTTCCAGCCATTGTCACACACGACCATGCCTGGCTGTAGGTTCAGTGGTGTCAGCCACAGATCTGCCTGCCCTTTCAGAGCTGTCCACAACTCTTCATCATTGTGTGGTTTGTCACCTAATCATATTTGCTTCAGCACAGCCTGTTGATGATTGCCTGAGGCAATGCTGCACTGCTTCCAGCTTGTGACTGATGTGTTATTTTTGGAGATTGAGGCCGCAGAGGATGCGAAGGAAGAGGAGGTGCAGGAGCTGTTGACTGTGGTGGCAACCCAGATTGATGTAGGGCCAGCAATACTCGGGGTTGGGAGGACGTGCACCATCTCAAGGTTGGACTGTGTCCCGGCTTCCACTATCTTAACCCTGTGTGCCTTTAGTGAGATGTACCGTCCCTGACCACAAGCACTTGTCCACGTGTCTGTGGTTAGGTGGACTTTCTCAATAACAGCATTGTGGAGGGCACGGGTAATGTTGTGGGACACGTGCCTGAGTAATGCCGGTCTGGCACAAGGTACAAATAGTCCCACATGTTCGGGGCCTCGAGGTGATCCTCAACTCTGCCCTCTCTTTCAAGATACATATCCAAGCCCTGAGCCACTACAACCCAAAAATATTTCTAGGATCCGTACATTCCAAAAAACTGCAAAAATGTTTGCGCACACCCTCAGGATTTCCCGCCTACACTATTGCACCCTTCTACTGTCTGGCCTCCCCACTAGCACTCTTGCGCCACTACAATCTATCCTAAACTATGATGCCCAAGTAAACCAACTGTCCCTCTATTATTCCCCTGCCTCTCCTCTCTGCCAGGCCCTTCACTACCTTCCAATTGCCCAGAGGCTACAGTTCTAAACCCTGAATATGACAGACAAAGTCTTCCATAACCTGTGTCGATACATATGCAACATGGTCTCCCAATGTCCGACTGGTTCATGGCTTCCTCTACGCTAACCAGTGTGCCGTCAGTGAGATGTACCATCCCTGCCCACATGCACTTGTCCAAGTGTCCGTGCTTAGGAGCACTTTCCCTGTAACAGCATTGTAGAGGGCCCGGGTAATGTTGTGGGATATGTGCTTGCTTGTCGAATGTCATGATGGCAGACAGGGAAAATTTGTGGCAGCTGGGTAATGAGTTCCTTGTGATGGTAACCACCATCAGGTTGCTGAAAGCTTAAGTCTCACATGGGCATAAAATGCAACATTTCGCACGCAAGCAGACGAGAAATGTGTGAATTTAGTACTGTGGCATTGGCTGCTTATTTCCGCTTGCGTTCCCAAGAATGGGGTATGGTCAACTGAACGCTGCGATGGGACAAGGACGTGGACATGCTTGTTGATGGTGCTAGTTGAGTTTGTGTGCAACTGCAGATGCAGGGCATGAGGCATCTTTGCATGCACCATGGACAGGGGATTTGCTTGCACGCACAACATTGGAAGAAGCAGTGGTATCACCCCGCAGACACTGTTCATGGTCATGGAGCCTTGTGTTCAACCAACAAAGTCGAGTGCCTTGCTGCCATGTGCCTAATCATGCTTGTGGTGGTTAGGAATGGAGTTTTGCTAACTCTGCTAATGCGGAACTGGCTGTTGGTGCAAATGGCCTTCTGGGGGTTATCGGCAGAGTCTTTTAAAAACAACCTGTGTGTTATGTGGACATTCAGCGTCTCCCTCTACCACACCTCCTCACCTCGACCACGGTCTTTCGGTGTTCAAGGCTCAGTTCTAGGACCCCTACACTTCTTCATCTACACCTTCGGCCTGGGACAGCTGATGTAATGGCAAGGTTTACAATATCATCAGTAAGCCGATGACATGCAGATCTATCTATCTTTACCTGACATTACCTCCTTACTGACCCAAATCACAAGTCTTGCCGCTATTTTATCCTTCTTTTATGCTTGCTTTCAAAAAGTGGACATGGACAAAACAGAATAAATCATCTTTCAACCGTCTCACACTGAATAGACAGGAGAGCTGTGTATGCATCATTCTTTGCCACTTTAGTAAGAGGGAAAGTTTGCCCAAGAGAAAATTATTTTCCAGACATTCATGGCCTTTTTGTTGCACATTTTTTTGCAGCTGTGATCTTCATCTTCTTGGTGTGTATGTGGTAAATTAATTTCAAAGTTGTCATCAATACCATCATTGTCCATATCTTGTAAAGAGGAAATCTGGTGTTTCCCAGGGTTGTGGTTATCGACTCTTAGTTCCATTCCTTTAACAGTGTTTGTTACACTAGAACAAAAAATTTGCGACTGTGACATTTGGATATTATTGGTAATATGTATTGGTGTAGATGATGAAGCATGTGCCACATGTGTGTTTATAGTTACGGACGATGCACTCCACTTTTTTAAATATTATAATTTTGTATATAAAGCATATGACATGCAGAAACACAGTCTGACACATTTTCCAGATAGGTACCACTAATACTAAATCAATTCATACATTTTCATTTTACGAAAACAGGACCCTTACCCCATAACCAACCCTCCCTCACCCCAGTCCCTTAACTATTATCCAATACAGGGTGTTTGGTTGATACGTTTTTTGCAAAAAATGTATACTAAGCTGCTCCACCAAACGTCATGGTATACCCATATAGAGCAGTCCTAACTGATGTGTGCAATCCCTATCTGATGTATTTAAAAACCTGATCATCTGTATAGTACCTGTATGAGCAGGGCTCAGAGAGGAAATGTCCATGTGGACACGCTGAATGGAACAGCTTTTGTGCAGATAGCCCACAAGGAGTGGTGGATAACTCCCTAATCTTGTAGACATAAGTGAACAATTATGGAAACAGAAACACATGGGCTACTTGCCCAGTGAACAAGTCTGTAGGAACATGTTCACACACCACCAAGAAACTTGAAGACACAAAAGAGCACAGTAAAACCAAAAACACTCCTTTGCAAAAAAATCACAGTAATCAGCAAGTGCTAGTAAAAAGATGAAAAAACATGGTATTTGGTTGATACGTTTTTTGCAAAAAAGTATACTAAGCTGCTCGACCAAACATCAAGGTATACCCATATAGAGCAGTCCTAACTGATGTATGCAATCCCTATCTGATGTATTTAAAAACCTGATCATCTGTATATTACCTGTATGTTTTTTACATCTTTTTTACATCTTTTTACTAGCACTTGCTGATTACTGTGATTTTTTTGCAACTGAGTGTTTTTGGTTTTACTGTGCTCTTTTATGTCTTCAAGTTTCTTGGTGGTGTGTGAACATGTTCCTACAGACTTTTTCACTGTGCAAGTAGCCCATGTGTTTCTGTTATTCTATTAACCAACTGACAACATCACCTCTTGAAAATTGTCCAACAGTACATGTAAAAGTCCCTCCAGAAGCAACTAAACAACCCCCATTCTACTCTGCAATAACTCAGGAGACGCCACGCCTGGGTAATCCATCCATCCGCCCCACACATTTTCAAATTTTGTATTCTCTGACCTCTCTAGATGTAGATATTCCTTTCCATACGGAAAATAAAATTAATGTTATTAATAAATTCCTTTTTCCCTGGAGGTTTTTCAGACAACCGGTAAATCACAATAAGCTTTCTCGCAGCATACAACAATCTTGCAATAATCAGCCTTCCACATTCATCCGTAGAAATATCATCCATACAACTCAGAAGGCTAGTCAGCTGGTTACGCACCACATTTAGCCCTGTCACCTCTTGAATCAAGTTAAGCACCTTCACCCAAAAGGGTTGGAGGTGAGAGCACGACCACATCATATGTATGACATCTGCATCATCCTCAACGCACCTTCGGCATTTTGAGTCACCTCTCAGTCCTGCCTTCCTCATCCATGCCATGGTCCTGTACACCCTATACACCAGGTATAACTCCGACACCCTCTTAGCCTCACTCAAGGACGGAAGTATAGACTTCCACTGGGACTCCGACAAAGGACCCACGTCCGCCCCCCATTTTTCATTTAGCCTTAATGGATGTTTCATTAAAAAGGTATCCAACCGACCCCTGTACATCATGGTAATAAACCCCCTCGTACTCCTCTGAGACCTGATAAGATTCAACAAGCTATCGGACTGCAGAATCATGTGCGACCCCTCCTTTTGACAATTTAGGGCGTGTCGCAAATGCAAATATTGAAAGAACATCTTCTGGGACAAAGGAAACTCAGTCCTAAATGTCTCTAATGTTTTACGAACATCCCCATCAAGCAACTGAGACACGAACCAAATGCCAATGCGCCTCCACTGACTGAACCCCTCGTAAGTTACTCCCTTCCAATACTTAATTTTCTGCCACACTTTCCCCATCATAGCTATTGTTGGGAATTGTTTGGAGTTCATTCTGAATCTGCCTGCTTCCAGACTGGCTAACAATGGGCCTTTCCCTACCACGTGTTCAATGATTGTCTCCGCTTAAGCGCCCTCTTCCGATTCTCCTCAACCTACCATATGCTGGCATTGAGATTCTGTACAGTAAATCCATGGATTGGGGACCACCAAACCACCCTCATCCTTCACCCTTAGCAGATGTTCCAATGTGATGCCCACCAGGCCACCCTTCCAAATTAAGTCCCTAAATAGAGTCTTGATCCTATAAAATGTACTCTGAGGCAGCCACACTGGAGCATTATGCAATAAGTATAGGAGCTGAGACATGAGCATCATTTTGACCAAATTTACTCTTCCTGCAACTGACAGAAATAGCTTCTTCCGGGCCCCAATTTTCAGCTGGAACTTCACAAGCATAGGAGTCAGGTTGAGCCGTGCATAGGAGTCAGGTTGAGCCGCACATAGTCCTCTATTTTGCCTGAAACCATGATCCACAGATATTTACACACCTGTACCACCATTAAGGGAACCCCAGGGTCTAGTGTCAGAGGAGCAACAACACAGACTTATCCCAATTAACAGATAATCCGGAAAGATCCCCAATTTTTTTTAATGCTGTTCAGAACAGCACCCAAAGACTACTGCGCATCGTCCAAGAACAGTAACACATCATCCGCGTAAAGGGCAATCTTTTCTTCATGGTTTCCATATCTAAATCCCTTTATGTCCCTATACCTCCATATCACCGCCACCAAGGGCTCAACAGCAATTGCAATCAAGGGAGGAGACAAGGGGCACCTCTACCGTGTTCCCCTATACAAAGGGAAATCCCCCACAAGAGCCCATTTACCCGTATCCTGGCTCTTGGAGAGTCATAAAACAATTGCACTCAAATTATAAATCTCTCACCAAAATCCATAGCCTTCATAACACAAATAACGCCATTCTAAACTATCAAAAGCCTTTGCTGTGTCTAAAGACACCACAACCCTCTGACGCATATTGTCTGATTTTACCTGCATATTGAGAAACAATCGTCTAAGATTACATGCTGTTGAACCATTGGGCATAAAACCGGACTGTTCTCAATTTATTAGAGTCGTTATCACCTTGTTAAGACGATTAGCCAATATTTTGGCCAAGATTTTGATATCTATGGTTAATAATGAGATTGGGCGAGAAGAAGCTGGATCCGTCGGATCCTTACCCTGTTTTGGCAATACTTCAGTTATTGCCACAGGCATGGACCACGAAAACTCACCCTCCACCACACCAGCAGCATACACCTCCAACAAAATGTGAAACAATACCTTGTATTTACATTTTATTTACACCTCCCCGGGGATACCATCCACCCCTTGGGCTTTAGCATTAGGCATAGAGGCCAGTGCGGCGTCAAGCTCCTACAAATTAAACGGCTGTTCAAGAAGTTCCTGATCAACCGTCCAAAGTCTAGGAAGCTGAACCTCTGCCAGAAAACCATCCACCTCCTCCATCGTTGGTTGTACCCGCGACTTAGAAAGATCCGAATAATACTCTGTCATCACCTCCAAATTGCCACGTGACCAGTAAGCTCCGACCCATCCTTTCCCTTCAAAGCAACTATATAGTAACATAGTAACATAGTTAGTAAGGCCGAAAAAAGACATTTGTCCATCCAGTTCAGCCTATATTCCATCATAATAAATACCCAGATCTACGTCCTTCTACAGAACCTAATAATTGTATGATACAATATTGTTCTGCTCCAGGAAGACATCCAGGCATCTCTTGAACCCCTCGACTGAGTTCGCCATCACCACCTCCTCAGGCAAGCAATTCCAGATTCTCACTGCCCTAACAGTAAAGAATCCTCTTCTATGTTGGTGGAAAAACCTTCTCTCCTCCAGACGCAAAGAATGCCCCCTTGTGCCCGTCACCTTCCTTGGTATAAACAGATCTTCAGCGAGATATTTGTATTGTCCCCTTATATACTTATACATGGTTATTAGATCGCCCCTCAGTCGTCTTTTTTCTAGACTAAATAATCCTAATTTCGCTAATCTATCTGGGTATTGTAGTTCTCCCATCCCCTTTATTAATTTTGTTGCCCTCCTTTGTACTCTCTCTAGTTCCATTATATCCTTCCTGAGCACCGGTGCCCAAAACTGGACACAGTACTCCATGTGCGGTCTAACTAGGGATTTGTACAGAGGCAGTATAATGCTCTCATCATGTGTATCCAGACCTCTTTTAATGCACCCCATGATCCTGTTTGCCTTGGCAGCTGCTGCCTGGCACTGGCTGCTCCAGGTAAGTTTATCATTAACTAGGATCCCCAAGTCCTTCTCCCTGTCAGATTTACCCAGTGGTTTCCCGTTCAGTGTGTAATGGTGATATTGATTCCCTCTTCCCATGTGTATAACCTTACATTTATCATTGTTAAACCTCATCTGCCACCTTTCAGCCCAAGTTTCCAACTTATCCAGATCCATCTGTAGCAGAATACTATCTTCTCTTGTATTAACTGCTTTACATAGTTTTGTATCATCTGCAAATATCGATATTTTACTGTGTAAACCTTTTACCAGATCATTAATGAATATGTTGAAGAGAACAGGTCCCAATACTGACCCCTGCGGTACCCCACTGGTCACAGCGACCCAGTTAGAGACTATACCATTTATAACCACCCTCTGCTTTCTATCACTAAGCCAGTTACTAACCCATTTACACACATGTTCCCCCAGACCAAGCATTCTCATTTTGTGTACCAACCTCTTGTGCGGCACGGTATCAAACGCTTTGGAAAAATCGAGATATACCACGTCCAATGACTCACCGTGGTCCAGCCTATAGCTTACCTCTTCATAAAAACTGATTAGATTGGTTTGACAGGAGCGATTTCTCATAAACCCATGCTGATATGGAGTTAAACAGTTATTCTCATTGAGATAATCCAGAATAACATCCCTCAGAAACCCTTCAAATATTTTACCAACAATAGAGGTTAGACTTACTGGCCTATAATTTCCAGGTTCACTTTTAGAGCCCTTTTTGAATATTGGCACCACATTTGCTATGCGCCAGTCCTGTGGAACAGACCCTGTCGCTATAGAGTCACTAAAAATAAGAAATAATGGTTTATCTATTACATTACTTAGTTCTCTTAGTACTCGTGGGTGTATGCCATCCGGACCCGGAGATTTATCTATTTTAATCTTATTTAGCCGGTTTCGCACCTCTTCTTGGGTTAGATTGGTGACCCTTAATATAGGGTTTTCATTGTTTCTTGGGATTTCACCTAGCATTTCATTTTCCACCGTGAATACCGTGGAGAAGAAGGTGTTTAATATGTTAGCTTTTTCCTCGTCATCTACAACCATTCTTTCCTCACTATTTTTTAAGGGGCCTACATTTTCAGTTTTTATTCTTTTACTATTGATATAGTTGAAGAACAGTTTGGGATTAGTTTTACTCTCCTTAGCAATGTGCTTCTCTGTTTCCTTTTTGGCAGCTTTAATTAGTTTTTTAGATAAAGTATTTTTCTCCCTATAGTTTTTTAGAGCTTCAATGGTGCCATCCTGCTTTAGTAGTGCAAATGCTTTCTTTTTACTGTTAATTGCCTGTCTTACTTCTTTGTTTAGCCACATTGGGTTTTTCCTATTTCTAGTCCTTTTATTCCCACAAGGTATAAACCGCTTACACTGCCTATTTAGGATGTTCTTAAACATTTCCCATTTATTATCTGTATTCTTATTTCTGAGGATATTGTCCCAGTCTACCAGATTAAGGGCATCTCTAAGCTGTTCAAACTTTGCCTTCCTAAAGTTCAATGTTTTTGTGACTCCCTGACAAGTCCCCCTAGTGAAAGACAGGTGAAACTGCACAATATTGTGGTCGCTATTTCCTAAATGCCCGACCACCTGCAGATTTGTTATTCTGTCAGGTCTATTAGATAGTATTAGGTCTAAAAGTGCTGCTCCTCTGGTTGGATTCTGCACCAATTGTGAAAGATAATTTTTCTTGGTTATTAGCAGAAACCTGTTGCCTTTATGGGTTTCACAGGTTTCTGTTTCCCAGTTAATATCCGGGTAGTTAAAGTCCCCCATAACCAGGACCTCATTATGGGTTGCAGCTTCATCTATCTGCTTTAGAAGTAGACTTTCCATGGTTTCTGTTATATTTGGGGGTTTGTAACAGACCCCAATGAGAATTTTGTTACCATTTTTCCCTCCATGAATTTCAACCCATATGTGTGGAGTCTCGCTCTGTGCCACCAGGATTCTAGAATGGAGATGACCCGCCTTGTCCCCCTCCTTGTGCACTCCTCTTTAAACTTAGTTTTTCACAAGCATCCATCAGTTTGTTTGGTTTTCCTCCAACACTGATCTGCTTTCTATAATTCAGCATCTCACAAACATGTTGCACTTTGCCCTTTAGACAGACACACGCATCTTTGGTTTGGCAACATATTTTTGACAGGCATTTTTTAGGCCGAGTCAAACGCGCATCTGTTACACTGATCTCCTGACGGTGAAACAGTGGTTTACCCCCACATATGAAGTATCAGTGTACTCAGGAGAAATTGCCCAATAAATTTTAGGATCCATTTTATCCTGCTGTTCATGTGGAAATGAACAAATTGAGGCTAAAATACATTTTTTGTGAAAATAAAAGTATTTTTTCATATATACGGATCAATTTGTTAAGCATGTGGGGGTTCAAAGTGCCCACAAAGCATCTAGATAAGCTCCTTGGGGGGTCTAGTTTCCAAAATGGGGTCAATTTTGGGGGAGCTCCAATCTTTAGGTAAACAAGGGCTCTCCAAACGCGACATGGTGTCCACTAACGATTGGAGCTAATTTTTTCATTCAAAAGTCAAATGGCGCTCCTTCCCTTCCGAGATTTGTCGTGTGCACAAACAGTGATTTGTGACCACATATGAGGTATTGGTGTACTCAGGAGAATTTGCCCAACACATTTTATGATCCATTTTTCCTGTTGCCCATGTGAAAATGAAAAAATTGAGGCTAAAGGAAATATTTTTGTGAAAAAAAGTTCTTTTTCATTTTTACAGGTCAAATTGTGAAGCACCTGGGGGTTCATAGTGCTCACTATCAATCTAGGTAAGCTCCTTGGGGGGTCTAGTTTCCAATTGGGGGTCAATAGGGCAGTCTTAGAGGCGATGGGGCGGAGGGGGTCTCCGCAGCCCTCTTGGAGAATACACCCGCATAGGGCCAATAGTGCTTAGGGAGAGAGGAAAGATCTGCGGGTACTTCAGTAATAGCAACCTGAACGCACTCCCTCAGAAATCTGCCCTCACAAGATTCACTCCATCCCAAAATTCTCCCTGAGGACTACTCTATATGAGGGGAGTGGTAACGCAGCCAGGGTATCCCTAGCAGGATTTTGTCTATTCCCTCATTAATGACAAGACGGCAAATAATCTCATAATGAGATGGAGACATAGATAATGTAAATGGGATGGTCTTGTGCTTTATTTGTGAGGGCAGTGTCGGCCCATTCACCACTCGTACAGTCACCAGCTTTGCGAGCATCACCAGGAGTATTGTGTGGCGTTGGACGAAGGCAGAGGACATAAAATTCTCCTCCGCCCCAGAATCCACTCAAAGCTCGACAGTAAGAGTGGATGGGCCAAAGGTGATTGTCCTTTTAAAGGACACTGTGGAGGAAATTGCCGCTGTGTCTAGTGAAACTCCTCCTAAGGTTACTAGACATGGTCGTTTCCCGACTGCTGGGGACATTTCTTGGCATAATGTCCTAACTGCTGGCAGACATTACAGACCACGGGTATTCAATGGCCCGGGACTTAGGTCCCGCTCAAGAAACCTCCATGGCCTCATGGGACTCGAGCGCCTGAACAGGAGATTCCAGAGGCTTGGCGAAGGTAGTTGCCAACCCGGAACCTCTGCCCACACTGGGTTCACTCCAACCTTCATTCGTTAAAATAAAGGTCAATGCGGGTGGATATGGTTATAAGCTCTTCCAGTGTGGCAGGAATCTCCCTGGTGGCCAAGGCGTTCTTCACATGGTCAGCCAGTCCCTTCCAGAACACCGCAATAAGGACTTTATCCGGCCACTCCAGCTCAGATGCTAAAGTCTGGAAGTGGATGGCGAATTGAATAACCATGAACAAGCCCTGTGTCAATGCCAGCAGTTGGAGCGCCATATCATGGGTGACATGAGGTCCCATAAAGACCTGTTTCAGAGAGTCCAGGAAGCGAGGAGCACTCTGCACCACATGATCATTGCGCTCCCACAGCGGTGTTGCCCACTCCAACGCCCTGCTCGACAGAAGGGATATAATAAATCCCACTTTAGCCCATTCAGTGGGAAAACGTGCAGCTAGGAGCTTTAGATGTATGGCACACTGGCTCACGAATCCCCGACACAGCTTACTGTCACCAGCAAACTTGTCTGGTAACGGGAGACGGGATAATGTTGGAGCAGGGGTGGCAGTGGACAAACTGGCTGCAGCTACGCTAGCAGCCTGAACAGCGACTGTGGTGACATCCACGGCCAAAGTTGTGAGTTCAAGAGCCACCAACCTACCCTCCAGCTGCTGGGTGTACCGTTGTAGACGCTGATCGTCCACCATTGCTAGCCAGACCCTGGCGGTAGTATACTGTTAGGGCTGGCGGAGCGCACCGAGCAGATGTAAAAATAGTAAAGGTGCATTCGCAGCCCGGGGTCCACCGTACAGGAGTGGAACCTGCTGCTAGTTAATGGCGGCACTATATAGCGGTACTACGCCAGAATAGACACGGGTTCCGTCACCCTGTCTGTATAGGAGCAAACTCTGTTGCTTCACAGAATCGCAGGTAATAAAGGTAACGCTGTGCCCTGTTAGCAGTCACAGGGTGCAGCACATGGATTCTAGTGGGATCCCTGCAATTCACCCCCACTATACTGGTGATTGATCCCGCTCTGACCCTCGGTGGCTTTTGAACCCGCGCCTGAGGATGCCCTAAGTCAGATGCTGGGATATGCTCTATGAATGCCGAATTCAATCCAGAGAAATTTGTGAATGCATTTGTGAAGTGTTATATAACACAGAAATGTAAAACAAAACATGTAATAATTTATGAATGACGAACTCAATCCAGAAATACATTAAATATTTTTGGAGTGTAATATACCACTCAAAAGTTTGGACACACCTTCTCATTTAAAGATTTTTCTATATTTTCATGACTATGAAAATTGTACATTCACACTGAAGGCATCAAAACTATGAATTAACACATGTGGAATTATATACTTAACAAAAAGTGTGAAACATCTGAAATTATGTCTTATATTCTAGGTTCTTCAAAGCAGCCACCTTTTGCTTTGATGACTGCTTTGCACACTCTTGGCATTCTCTTGACGAGCTTCAAGAGGTAGTCACCGGGAATGGTTTTCAATTCACAGGTGTTCCCTGTCAGGTTTAATAAGTGGGATTTCTTGCCTTATAAATGGGGTTGGGACCATCAGTGGTGTTGTGCAGCAGTCTGGTGGATACACAGCTGATAGTCCTACTGAATAGACTGTTAGAATTTGTATTATGCAAGAAAAAAGCAGCTAAGTAAAGATAAATGAGCCATCATTACTTTAAGAAATGAAGGTTAGTCAGTCCGAAAAAATTGAGAAAACTTGAAAGTGTCCCCAAGTGCAGTGGCAAAAACCATCAAGCGCTACAAAGAAACTGGCTCACATGAAGACCGCCCCAGGAAAGGAAGACCAAGAGTCACCTCTGCTTCTGACGATAAGTTTATCCGAGTCACCAGCCTCAGAAAGCGCAGGTTAACAGCAGCTGAGATTAGAGACCAGGTCAATGCCACACAGAGTTCTAGCAGCAGACACATCTCTACAACAACTTTTAAGAGGAGACTTTGTGCAGCAGGCCTTCATGGTAAAATAGCTGCTAGGAAACCACTAATAAGGACAGGCAACAAGCAGAAGAGACTTGTTTGGGCTAAAGAACACAAGGAATGGACATTAGGCCAGTGGAAATCTGTGCTTTGGTCTGATGAGTCCAAATTTGAGATCTTTGGTTCCAACCACCGTGTCTTTGTGCGACGCAGAAAAGGTGAACGGATGGACTCTACATGCCTGGTTCCCACCGTGAAGCATGGAGGAGAATGTGTGATGGTGTGGGGGGTGCTTTGCTGGTGACACAGTTGGGGATTTATTCAAAATTGAAGGCATACTGAACCAGCATTGTCACCACAGCATCTGGCAGCGGCATGCTATTTCATCCGGTTTGCATTTAGCTGGACCATCATTTATTTTTCAACAGGACAATGACCCCAAGCACACCTTCAGGTTGTGTAAGGGCTATTTGACCAAGAAGAAGATTGATGGGGTGCTACGCCAGATGAGATGGTTTGGGGTGAGCTGGACCACAGAGTGAAGGCAAAAGGGCCAACAAGTGCTAAGCATCTCTGGGAACTCCTTCAAGATTGTTGGAAGACCATTCCTGGTGACTACCTCTTGAAGCTCATCAAGAGAATGCCAAGAGTGTGCAAAGCAGTCATCAAAGCAAAAGGTGGCTACTTTGAAGAACCTAGAATATAAGACATAATTTCAGTTGTTTCACACTTTTTTGTTAAGTATATAATTCTACATGTGTTAATTCATAGTTTTGATGCCTTCAGTGAGAATGTGCAAATTTTATAGTCATGAAAATACAGAAAAATCTTTAAATGAGAAGGTGTGTCCAAACTTTTGGTCTGTACTGTATGCATATTTCATGTAAAAAGTGTGAAAATTGTCCTAGCTACCAGAGGCGCAATATATAGTTATGGCAGTCTCGAGAGATCTTCATGTTCCTCCATCAACGAGTCCACAAAGGACATAAACATATGTATAACAAATTGTGGAATTGCAATAATTTTTGGGGAGAAATACTTCATTTTCTGGAACACTTTCAATGGTGCCAATATACCTGACATTGAATGGGTTAATGGAGTTTTCTAGTAACTTTATATTGATTACCCACCATTATAAAATTGGTGTGGGAATTGTGTTTTATTTTATATGGGCCAAACAGGAAGGAGAAAAAGGTTTGTCCTACTAGTGTACAACCCTTAAGATATAAAGCAAAAGTTCCAGGTCATGCATGATACTGAAGAATTCCCTGATATTCTTCTTTCAAGCTTTTATGACATGACCCTGTAGTGGGAAGCTAGCAGATGTCTATCTATGCTATATTTAGAGATCACTTGTTCCACTGCACTCCTCATACAGACTAGAGTATTGCAGGAGAGCACTCAAAATTAGCGTTCAGTGGTGTCTCTGGAGAAATGTACCGTATGTGAAGCATAATTCAAGCCAGAAGAATAGTGGACGATCCAAATTTAATATAATTTAATATATACTAGAGCAGTACTTCTGTTATAAGAGATGCGGTGGCTAGGGGGACAAGGATGTTTTGTTAAAAGTGGAGAAGTGGCAAGCTGGAGAAATTCTGTTGCCAGTAGTGGAGGGATATTAAACAGGGACAATGATGTTGCCAGTGTAAGAAAGGTAGGATGGGAGTCATTGCTTCTGCAAGTAGAAGAGGGGTAAAGGGAGACAATGCTTCTGCCATGGGAAGAGGGGACGAAGGGGGACAATGCGTATGCCAGTGAAAAAGGGGCAGAAGGGGAACAATTCATTTGCCAGTGGAAGAAGGGAAAAGTGGGACAATGCTTCTGCCAGTGGAAGAGGGGCAGAAGGGGAACAATGCTTCTGCCAGTGGTAGAAGGGTAAAGGGGGACAATGCTTCTGCCATGGGAAGAGGGGTGAAGGATGACAATGCTTCTTCCAGTGGAAGTGGGACAGAAGGGGGACAATGCTTCTGCCAGTGAAAAAGTGTTCAAAGGGGGACAATGCTTCTGCAAGTGGAAGAAGGGTAAAGGGAGACAATTTGGGTTGAGCGAAACGGATCGTTCGTTTTCAAAAGTCGCCGACTTTTGGCAAAGTCGGGTTTCATGAAACCCGACCCGACCCCTGTGCGGGGTCGGCCATGCGGTACGTGACTTTCGTGCCAAAGTCGCGTTTCAATGACACGAAAAGCGCCATTTCTCAGCCAATGAAGGTAAACGCAGAGTGTGGGCAGCGTGATGACATAGGTCCTGGTCCCCACCATCTTAGAGAAGGGCATTGCAGTGATTGGCTTGCTGTCTGCGGCGTCACAGGGGCTATAAAGGGGCGTTCCCGCCGACCGCCATCTTACTGCTGCTGATATGAGCCTAGGGAGAGGTTGCTGCCGCTTCGTCAGAAGCAGGGATAGCGTTAGGCAGGGTCCATTAACCACCAAACCGCTTGTGCTGTAGTGATTTCCACTGTCCAACACCACCTTTGTTTGCAGGGACAGTGGAAGCTACATTTTTTTTCCTCAGCGCTGTAGCTCATTGGGCTGCTCTAGAAGGCTCCCTGATAGCTGCATTGCTGTGTGTACACCGCTGTGCAAACCAACTGCTTTTTTCAAAGCACAAATCCTCTTGTTCCTTCCTTTCTGCACAGCTATCTTGTTTGTTTGTCCACACTTTTGATTTAATTTGTGCATCAGTCCACTCCTTATTGCTGCCTGCCATACCTGGATGAGATTACTGAAGGGAGATAGTAATTGTAACAGTCCCTGTTTTTTTTTTTTTCTTTAATTCTCCCTAAAAAAAAAAGCTGTGGGAGATTAAGATTGGCATTTCTGCTCGAGTGCCATCCCTGTGTGTGCCATCTCATATAGTGGGCCATAGAAAGCCTAATTTTTTTTTCAGTTTTTTTTTGTGAGGTTTCTAAATTCTCCCTGAAAAAAAAAGCTGTGGGAGATTAAGATTGGCATTTCTGCTCGAGTGCCATCCCTGTGTGTGCCATCTCACATAGTGGGCCATAGAAAGCCTAATTTTTTTTTCTGTTTTTTTTTTTTTTTGTGGGGTTTCTAAATTCTCCCTGAAAAAAAAAAACAGTGGGAGATTAATATTGGCCTTTGGGCTTGTGTGCCAGTCCTGAGCGTGCCATCTCATATAGTGGGCCATAGAAAGCCTATTTATTTATTTTTTATTGGTTTTATAAATTCTCCCTGAAAAAAAAAACAGTGGGAGATTAATATTGGCCTTTGGGCTTGTGTGCCAGTCCTGAGCGTGCCATCTCTCTGTCAAATAGTGGGCCATAGAAAGCCTATTTATTTTTTTTTTATTGGTTTTATAAATTCTCCCTGAAAAAAAAAACAGTGGGACATTAATATTGGCCTTTGGGCTTGTGTGCCAGTCCTGAGCGTGCCATCTCTCTCTCCCAGATAGTGGGCCATAGAAAGCCTATTTATTTATTTTTTTTATTTGGTTTCTAAATTCTTTCTGAAAAAATCACTTTTTTTTATTTGTTTTCTAAATTCTTCCTGAAAAAATCATTTTTTTATTTGGGGTTTCTAAATTCTCCCTGAAAAAAAAAAAAAACAGTGGGAGATTAATATTGGCCTTTCTGCTTGTGTGCCAGTCCTGACTCCTGTGTGTGCCATCTCTCTCTCTCAGATAGTGTGCCATAGAAAGCTTTTTTTTTTTTTTTAATTTGGTTTCTAAATTCTCTCTGAAAAAATCACTTTTTTTTATTTGTTTTCTAAATTCTTCCTTAAAAAATCATTTTTTGGGGGGTTTCTAAATTCTCCCTGAAAAAAAAAAAAACAGTGGGAGATTAATATTGGCCTTTCTGCTTGTGTGCCAGTCCTGACTCCTGGGTGTGCCATCTCTCTCTCTCAGATAGTGGGCCATAGAAAGCCTTTTTTTTTATTATTTGGTTTCTAAATTCTCTCTGAAAAAATCACTTTTTTTTTATTTTTTTCTAAATTCTTCCTGAAAAAAATCATTTTTTTATTTGGGGTTTCTAAATTCTCCCTGAAAAAAAAAAAAAACAGTGGGAGATTAATATTGGCCTTTCTGCTTCTGTGCCAGTCCTGACTCCTGGGTGTGCCATCTCTCTCTCTCAGATAGCGTGCCATAGAAAGCCTATTTTTGTTTTGTTTTTTTTATTTGGTTTCTAAATTCTCTCTGAAAAAATCACTTTTTTTTATTTGTTTTCTAAATTCTTCCTTAAAAAATCATTTTTTGGGGGGTTTCTAAATTCTCCCTGAAAAAATAAAAAAACAGTGGGAGATTAATATTGGCCTTTCTGCTTGTGTGCCAGTCCTGACTCCTGGGTGTGCCATCTCTCTCTCTCAGATAGTGGGCCATAGAAAGCCTTTTTTTTATTTTTTTATTTGGTTTCTAAATTCTCTCTGAAAAAATCACTTTTTTTATTTTTCTAAATTCTTCCTGAAAAAATCATGTTTTTTGGGGGGGTTTCTAAATTCTCCCTGAAAAAAAAAGAAAAAAACAGTGGGAGATTAATATTGGCCTTTCTGCTTGTGTGCCAGTCCTGGCTCCTGGGTGTGCCATCTCTCTCTCTCAGTGGGCCATAGAAAGCCTTTTTTTTTTTATTTGGTTTCTAAATTCTCTCTGAAAAAATCACTTTTTTTTATTTGTTTTCTAAATTCTTCCTGAAAAAATCATTTTTTTATTTGGGGTTTCTAAATTCTCCCTGAAAAAAAAAAAAAACAGTGGGAGATTAATATTGGCCTTTCTGCTTCTGTGCCAGTCCTGACTCCTGGGTGTGCCATCTCTCTCTCTCAGATAGTGTGCCATAGAAAGCCTATTTTTGTTTTGTTTTTTTATTTGGTTTCTAAATTCTCTCTGAAAAAATCACTTTTTTTTATTTGTTTTCTAAATTCTTCCTTAAAAAATCATTTTTTGGGGGGTTTCTAAATTCTCCCTGAAAAAATAAAAAAAGTGGGAGATTAAAATTGGCCTTTCTGCTTGTGTGCCAGTCCTGACTCCTGGGTGTGCCATCTCTCTCTCTCTCAGATAGTGGGCCATAGAAAGCCTTTTTTTTATTTTTTTATTTGGTTTCTAAATTCTCTCTGAAAAAATCATTTTTTTAATTTGTTTTCTAAATTCTTCCTGAAAAAATCATGTTTTTTTGGGGGGTTTCTAAATTCTCCCTGAAAAAAAAAGAAAAAAACAGTGGGAGATTAATATTGGCCTTTCTGCTTGTGTGCCAGTCCTGGCTCCTGGGTGTGCCATCTCTCTCTCTCTCAGATAGTGGGCCATAGAAAGCCTTTTTTTTTTTTTATTTGGTTTCTAAATTCTCTCTGAAAAAATCACTTTTTTTTATTCGTTTTCTAAATTCTTCCTGAAAAAATCATTTTTTTATTTGGGGTTTCTAAATTCTCCCTGAAAAAAAATAACAGTGGGAGATTAATATTGGCCTTTCTGCTTCTGTGCCAGTCCTGACTCCTGGGTGTGCCATCTCTCTCTCTCAGATAGTGTGCCATAGAAAGCCTATTTTTGTTTTGTTTTTTTATTTGGTTTCTAAATTCTCTCTGAAAAAATCACTTTTTTTAATTTGTTTTCTAAATTCTTCCTTAAAAAAAAACATTTTTTTTTTTGGGGTTTCTAAATTCTCCCTGAAAAAATAAAAAAAAACTGTGGGAGATTAATATTGGCCTTTCTGCTTGTGTGCCAGTCCTGACTCCTGGGTGTGCCATCTCTCTCTCTCAGATAGTGGGCCATAGAAAGCCTTTTTTTTTTTTTTTTTAATTTGGTTTCTAAATTCTCTCTGAAAAAATCACTTTTTTATTTGTTTTCTAAATTCTTCTTGAAAAAATCATGTTTTTTTGGGGGGTTTCTAAATTCTCCGTGAAAAAAAAACAAAAAAAAAACTGGGAGACTAATATTGGCCTTTCTGCTTGTGTGCCAGTCCTGACTCCTGGGTGTGCCATCTCTCTCTCAGATAGTGTGCCATAGAAAGCCTATTTTTTTTTTTTTATTTGGTTTCTAAATTCTCTCTGAAAAAATCACTTTTTTTTATTTGTTTTCTAAATTCTTCCTTAAAAAATCATTTTATTTTTTTTCTAAATTCTCCCTGACAAAATAAAAAAAAACAGTGGGAGATTAATATTGGCCTTTCTGCTTGTGTGCCAGTCCTGACTCCTGGGTGTGCCAGCTCTCTCTCTCAGATAGTGGGCCATAGAAAGCCTTTTTTTTTATTTTTTTTTATTTGGTTTCTAAATTCTCTCTGAAAAAATCACTTTTTTTTATTTGTTTTCTAAATTTTTCCTGAAAAAATCATTTTTTTATTTGGGGTTTCTAAATTCTCCCTGAAAAAAAAAAAAAACAGTGGGAGATTAATATTGGCCTTTCTGCTTGTGTGCCAGTCCTGACTCCTGGGTGTGCCATCTCTGTCTCTCAGATAGTGTGCCATAGAAAGCCTATTTTTTTTTTGCAGGGTCCACAGGGGACAGCAATTTTGGGACAGTTCTGCCTAGCCCACGGTCTAGGAAACAGTTGGCTGTAGGATTTCGCACCCCCTCCTCCTCCTGCAGAAGCGAGAGCTCATCCACAGACCGCAGTCGCACAACCACTCCATCGGCAGCTGAAACTGTTGCACACCAGGTCTCCCATTATGGGGCAGCTACTGGCAAGCGTCAGCAGGCTGTATTGGCTATGAAGTGTTTGGGCAACAACAGACACACCGCGGAAGTTCTGTCCGAGTTCTTGCAGTAAGAAACGCAGTCGTGGCTGGGCACTGTAGATCTTGAGGCAGGCAAGGTAGTGAGTGATAACGGAAGGAATTTCATGGCTGCCATCTCCCTTTCCCAACTGAAACACATTCCTTGCCTGGCTCACACCTTAAACCTGGTGGTGCAGTGCTTCCTGAAAAGTTATCCGGGGTTATCCGACCTGCTCCTCAAAGTGCGTGGACTTTGCTCACATATCCGCCGTTCGCCTGTACACTCCAGCCGTATGCAGACCTATCAGCGGTCTTTGAACCTTCCCCAGCATCGCCTAATCATAGACGTTGCAACAAGGTGGAACTCAACACTGCACATGCTTCAGAGACTTGTTTTTGTTCGAGGATACACATACACGGGCAGGCAGTAGGATGGCAGACATGGAGTTGTCGGGTGTGCAGTGGTCGAAGATACAAGACATGTGTCAAGTCCTTCAGTATTTTGAGGAATGCACACGGCTGGTTAGTGCAGACAACGCCATAATAAGCATGAGCATCCCCCTAATGCATCTGCTGATGCAAAGTTTGACGCACATAAAGGATCAGGCGTCTGCAGCAGAGGAAGAGGAAAGCCTTGATGACAGTCAGCCATTGTCTGGCCAGGGCAGTGTACAGGACGAGGTAGCGGGCGAAGAGGAGGAGAAGGACGAGGAGGATGATGGGGATGATTATATTTTTAATGAGGAAGCTTTTCCGGGGCCACTGGAAATTGGTGGCGTGGCAAGGCCGGGTTCTGGTTTTTTGAGGGACACAAGTGACGTAGATTTGCCTGAAACTGCCCCTCAACCAAGCACAACCGCAGATTTGACAACTGGAACTTTGGCCCACATGGCGGATTATGCCTTACGTATCCTCAAAAGGGACACACGCATTACTAAAATGATGAACGATGACGATTACTGGTTGGCCTGCCTCCTTGATCCTCGCTATAAAAGCAAATTGCAAAATATAATGCCACATGAGAACTTGGAACTAATATTAGCAACCAAACAATCAACTCTTGTTGACCGTTTGCGTCAGGCATTACCAGCACACAGCGCCCGTGATCGTTCTCACACGAGCTGCAGGGGCCAGCAGACCAGAGGTGTTAGAGGGGCAGAAATAAGAAGTGGCGTTGGACAGAGGGGTTTTCTGACCAGGTTGTGGAGTGATTTTGCTATGACCGCAGACAGGCCAGGTACTGCAGCATCAATTCAAAGTGACAGGAGACAACATTTGTCCAGTATGGTTACTAACTATTTTTCATCCCTTATCGACGTTCTCCCTCAACCGTCATTCCCATTTGATTACTGGGCATCCAAATTAGACACCTGGCCAGAATTGGCAGAATATGCATTGCAGGAGCTTGCTTGCCCGGCAGCTAGTGTCCTATCAGAAAGAGTATTCAGTGCTGCAGGTTCAATATTAACCGAAAAAAGGACTCGTCTGGCTACCCAAAATGTAGATGATCTAACCTTCATTAAAATGAACCACAACTGGATTTCGAAATCTTTTGCCCCACCTTGCCCGGCCGACACCTAGCTTTCCTATGAAAAGGTCTTGCCTGTGGACTATTCTGAATGACTTTTCCAATCTCGTAATTTGCAGCACCTGATTGTCCAGCATACGACATGTTTACACCTCCCTAAATGGCCAAACTCCCCACACGGGGCCGTGGTATCGCCACTTGGCGCCAGCACCCGTGAGAGTGCTGTTTGTCTGAAGAGGTGGGTGTGCCCGCTTTTGGTCGACGGCACTGCCACTGGGTCCCTCATAGTACAATAAAGTGTCTCTGGCGGTGGTGGTGCGCACCCAGCATCAGACACACTGTTGTAACATGAGGGGCCCTGGGCCTGTACTGCCGGCCACAAGAGAGTTCCCCCACCCCCAGCTCAAACATTGCTAAACCACTTGCACAATTATCTCTCACAGTTCCACCAATGTTTAGTCTATGCGCTGACATCCTTAAATTCCAGCCACTGACAATACCATTGTATTGACATGTATGATGGTACTTAACATAGCCCGGGGCAGTGTCCTATATTTACCCAAGTAAATATTTTGCACCAAATTACTAGGTCTGAAACTCCGCAGAGGAGCCCACCCCAGTACCGAATGATTTCACCCTTTGGTGGTTTTGTTTTGTTGTCATGCGAGAGATTAACATATATTTATTGTTTGGGAGTGGGACTACTAACTGGCAGACACTCATTACAATCGGCCTCCGCTGACAACACCAATGCTGCCCGTGTACCCCTGGAACCAATTATTAAGTGCCTACAGCCCAATTTAATTATGTTAGGCCTTCGAAGCCTGTCTGCAGTCCCTTCTTTCTACTACTCCTCCACTGACCAGACCACTGCTGCCCGTGTACCCCTGGAACCTATTTTAAAGTGCCTACAGCCCAATTTAATTATGTTAGGCCTTCAAAGCCTGTCTGCGGTCCCTCCTTCCACTAGGCCTCCACTGACCTGTCTACTGCCACCCGTGTACCCATGGAACCTATTTCAAAGTGCCTACAGCCCAATTTTTTTTATGTTAGGCCTTCGAAGCCTGTCTGCGGTCACTTCTTTCTACTCCTCCTCCACTGACCAGACCACTGCTGCCCGTGTACCCCTGGAACCTATTTTAAAGTGCCTACAGCCCAATTTAATTATGTTAGGCTTTCGAAGCCTGTCTGCGGTCCCTCCTTCCACTAGGCCTCCACTGACCTGTCTACTGCCGCCTGTGTACCCCTGGAACCTATTTCAAAGTGCCAACAGCCCAATTTAATTATGTTAGGCCATCGAAGCCTGTCTGCGGTCCCTTCTTTCTACTACTCCTCCACTGACCAGACCACTGCTGCCCGTGTACCCCTGGAACCTATTTCAAAGTGCCTACAGCCCAATTTAATTATGTTAGGCCTTCGAAGCCTGTCTGCGGTCCCTTTTTTCTACTACTCCTCCACTGACCAGACCACTGCTGCCTGTGTACCCCTGGAACCTATTTTAAAGTGCCTACAGCCCAATTTAATTATGTTAGGCCTTCGAAGCCTGTCTGCGGTCCCTCCTTCCACTAGGCCTCCACTGACCTGTCTACTGCCGCCCGTGTACCCCTGGAACCTATTTCAAAGTGCCTACAGCCCAAATGTTTTTATGTTAGGCCTTCGAAGCCTGTCTGCGGTCACTCCATCCACTAGTCCTCAACTGACCAGACCACTGCTGCCCGTGTACCCCTGGAACCTATTTAAAAGTGCCTACAGCCCAATTTTTTTATGTTAGGCCTTCGAAGCCTGTCTGCGGTCCCTTCTTTCTACTACTCCTCCACTGACCAGACCACTGCTGCCCATGTACCCCTGGAACCTATTTTAAAGTGCCTACAGCCCAATTTTTTTTTATGTTAGTCCTTCGAAGCCTGTTTGCGGTCCCTCCTTCCACTAGGCCTCCACTGACCTGTCTACTGCCGCCCGTGTACCCCTGGAACCTCTTTCAAAGTGCATACAGCCTACTTGTTTTATTTAATTTACAATTATAAAGCCCAGATGGACTACGCTGTACCACGGTAAGAGCTACCCAGTTGTCACTTCTTTTGCGAGAAAAGACATCCCAGCCCTCCACCATCATGTAAAAATCCGCATTGTCCATGCTCTCAGGCTATCTAATAGTAGAAAGGTGCACCTGACAACAGATGCATGGACCAGTAGGCATGTCCACGAAAGGTTACATGTCCATTACGGCGCACTGGGTTAATGTTGTGGATGCATAGTCCACAGGGGACAGTCTACTAAGTCTGTCTGCAGTCCCAAATAGAAATTGTCCTCCGCTTACCACACCAATGCTGCCTGTGTACCCCTGGAACATTTTATAAACTCCATTGACCAAAATTTTGGGTTTAAAGCCTACTACCAGTGTCTGCCGCTCCAAGGTGTTCCCCGGGTTGCCTTTTCTGATCTTTGATCTTCAGGCTCTCGTTTAGTAGTTTTTTTAAATCTAACTGCAGTGGGGCTAGTACTTGGGTTGGGGCCTACTACCAGTGTCTGCCGCTGCAAGGTGTTCTCCGGGTTGCCTCTCCATTGCTTCAATCTTGAGGCTCTTCTTAAGTAGTTGTTGAAAACAACACTGCATTCGGCCTACAAGTTGGGTCAGGGGTGTAGAGACGGTGTGTTCCACTCCAAGGTGTTCCCCAGGTTGCCTCTCCATTGCTTCAATCTTGAGGCTCTTCTTAAGTAGTTGTTGAAAACAACACTGCATTCTGCCGACAAGTTGGGTCTGGGGTGTAGAGACGGTGTGTTCCACTCCAAGGTGTTCCCCAGGTTGCCTCTCCATTGCTTCAATCTTGAGGCTATTCTTAAGTAGTTGTTGAAAACAACACTGCATGCGGCCTACAAGTTGGGTCAGGGGTGTAGAGACGGTGTGTTCCACTCCACGGTGTTTTCCAGGTTGCCTCTCCATTGCTTCAATCTTCTGGCTCTCGTTTAGTAGTTGTTGAAAACAACACTGCATGCGGCCTACAAGTTGGGTCAGGGGTGTAGAGACGGTGTGTTCAACTCCAAGGTGTTCCCCAGGTTGCCTTTTCCATTGCTTCAATCTTGAGGCTCTTCTCAAGTAGTTGTTGAAAACAACACTGCATTCGGCCAACAAGTTGGGTCTGGGGTGTAGAGACGGTGTGTTCCACTCCAAGGTGTTCTCCAGGTTGCCTCTCCATTGCTTCAATCTTCTGGCTCTCGTTTAGTAGTTGTTGAAAACAACACTGCATGCGGCCTACAAGTTGGGTCAGGGGTGCAGAGACGGTGTGTTCCACTCTAAGGTGTTCCACAGGTTGCCTCTCCATTGCTTCAATCTTGAGGCTCTTCTTAAGTAGTTGTTGAAAACAACACTGCATTCGGCCTACAAGTTGGGTCTGGGGTGTAGAGATGGTGTGTTCCACTCCAAGGTGTTCTCCAGGTTGCCTCTCCATTGCTTCAATCTTCTGGCTCTCGTTTAGTAGTTGTTGAAAACAACACTGCATGCGGCCTACAAGTTGGGTCAGGGGTGTAGAGACGGTGTGTTCAACTCCAAGGTGTTCCCCAGGTTGCCTTTTCCATTGCTTCAATCTTGAGGCTCTTCTTAAGTAGTTGTTGAAAACAACACTGCATTCGGCCTACAAGTTGGGTCTGGGGTGTAGAGACGGTGTGTTCAACTCCAAGGTGTTCTCCAGGTTGCCTCTCCATTGCTTCAATCTTCTGGCTCTCGTTTAGTAGTTGTTGAAAACAACACTGCATGCGGCCTACAAGTTGGGTCAGGGGTGTAGAGACGGTGTGTTCCACTCCAAGGTGTTCCCCAGGTTGCCTCTCCATTGCTTCAATCTTGAGGCTCTTCTTAAGTAGTTGTTGAAAACAACACTGCATTCGGCCTACAAATTGGGTCAGGGTTGTAGAGACGGTGTGTTCCACTCCAAGGTGTTCCCCAGGTTGCCTCTCCATTGCTTCAATCTTGAGGCTCTTCTTAAGTAGTTGTTGAAAACAACACTGCATTCGGCCTACAAGTTGTGTCTGGGGTGTAGAGACGGTGTGTTCCACTCCAAGGTGTTCCCCAGGTTGCCTCTCCATTGCTTCAATCTTGAGGCTCTTCTTAAGTAGTTGTTGAAAACAACACTGCATGCGGCCTACAAGTTGGGTCAGGGGTGTAGAGACGGTGTGTTCCACTCCAAGGTGTTCCCCAGGTTGCCTCTCCATTGCTTCAATCTTGAGGCTCTTCTTAAATAGTTGTTGAAAACAACACTGCATTCGGCCTACAAGTTGGGTCTGGGGTGTAGAGACGGTGTGTTCCACTCCAAGGTGTTCTCCAGGTTGCCTCTCCATTGCTTCAATCTTCTGGCTCTCGTTTAGTAGTTGTTGAAAACAACACTGCATGCGGCCTACAAGTTGGGTCAGGGGTGTAGAGACGGTGTGTTCAACTCCAAGGTGTTCCACAGGTTGCCTTTTCCATTGCTTCAATCTTGAGGCTCTTCTTAAGTAATTGTTGAAAACAACACTGCATTCGGCCTACAAGTTGGGTCTGGGGTGTAGAGATGGTGTGTTCCACTCCAAGGTGTTCTCCAGGTTGCCTCTCCATTGCTTCAATCTTCTGGCTCTCGTTTAGCAGTTGTTGAAAACAACACTGCATGCGGCCTACAAGTTGGGTCAGGGGTGTAGAGACGGTGTGTTCCACTCCAAGGATTTCCACAGGTTGCCTCTCCATTGCTTCAATCCTGAGGCTCTTCTTAAGTAGTTGTTGAAAACAACACTGCATTCGGCCTACAAGTTGGGTCTGGGGTGTAGAGATGGTGTGTTCCACTCCAAGGTGTTCTCCAGGTTGCCTCTCCATTGCTTCAATCTTCTGGCTCTCGTTTAGTAGTTGTTGAAAACAACACTGCATGCGGCCTACAAGTTGGGTCAGGGGTGTAGAGACGGTGTGTTCAACTCCAAGGTGTTCCCCAGGTTGCCTTTTCCATTGCTTCAATCTTGAGGCTCTTCTTCAGTAGTTGTTGAAAACAACACTGCATTCGGCCTACAAGTTGGGTCTGGGGTGTAGAGACGGTGTGTTCCACTTCAAGGTGTTCTCCAGGTTGCCTCTCCATTGCTTCAATCTTCTGGCTCTCGTTTAGTAGTTGTTGAAAACAACACTGCATGCGGCCTACAAGTTGGGTCAGGGGTGTAGAAACGGTGTGTTCCACTCCAAGGTGTTCCCCAGGTTGCCTCTCCATTGCTTCAATCTTGAGGCTCTTCTTAAGTAGTTGTTGAAAACAAGACTGCATTCGGCCTACAATTGGGTCAGGGTTGTAGAGACGGTGTGTTCCACTCCAAGGTGTTCCCCAGGTTGCCTCTCCATTGCTTCAATCTTGAGGCTCTTCTTAAGTAGTTGTTGAAAACAACACTGCATTCGGCCTACAAGTTGGGTCTGGGGTGTAGAGACGGTGTGTTCCACTCCAAGGTGTTCCCCAGGTTGCCTCTCCATTGCTTCAATCTTGAGGCTCTTCTTAAGTAGTTGTTGAAAACAACACTGCATGCGGCCTACAAGTTGGGTCTGGGGTGTAGAGATGGTGTCTTCCACTCCAAGGTGTTCTCCAGGTTGCCTCTCCATTGCTTCAATCTTCTGGCTCTCGTTTAGTAGTTGTTGAAAACAACACTGCATGCGGCCTACAAGTTGGGTCAGGGGTGTAGAGACGGTGTGTTTAACTCCAAGGTGTTCCCCAGGTTGCCTATTCCATTGCTTCAATCTTGAGGCTCTTCTTAAGTAGTTGTTGAAAACAACACTGCATTCGGCCTACAAGTTGGGTCTGGGGTGTAGAGACGGTGTGTTCCACTTCAAGGTGTTCTCCAGGTTGCCTCTCCATTGCTTCAATCTTCTGGCTCTCGTTTAGAAGTTGTTGAAAACAACACTGCATGCGGCCTACAAGTTGGGTCAGGGGTGTAGAGACGGTGTGTTCCACTCCAAGGTGTTCCCCAGGTTGCCTCTCCATTGCTTCAATCTTGAGGCTCTTCTTAAGTAGTTGTTGAAAACAACACTGCATTCGGCCTACAAATTGGGTCAGGGTTGTAGAGACGGTGTGTTCCACTCCAAGGTGTTCCCCAGGTTGCCTCTCCATTGCTTCAATCTTGAGGCTCTTCTTAAGTAGTTGTTGAAAACAACACTGCATTCGGCCTACAAGTTGGGTCTGGGGTGTAGAGACGGTGTGTTCCACTCCAAGGTGATCCCCAGGTTGCCTCTCCATTGCTTCAATCTTGAGGCTCTTCTTAAGTAGTTGTTGAAAACAACACTGCATTCGGCCTACAAGTTGGGTCTGGGGTGTAGAGACGGTGTGTTCCACTCCAAGGTGTTCTCCAGGTTGCCTCTCCATTGCTTCAATCTTCTGGCTCTCGTTTAGTAGTTATTGAAAACAACACTGCATGCGACCTACAAGTTGGGTCAGGGGTGTAGGACGGTGTGTTCCACTCCAAGGTGTTCCCCAGGTTGCCTCTCCATTGCTTCAATCTTGAGGCTCTTCTTAAGTAGTTGTTGAAAACAACACTGCATTCGGCCGACAAGTTGGGACTGGGGTGTAGAGATGGTGTGTTCCACTCCAAGGTGTTCCCCAGGTTGCCTCTCCATTGCTTCAATCTTGAGGCTCTTCTTAAGTAGTTGTTGAAAACAACACTGCATTCGGCCTACAAGTTGGGTCTGGGGTGTAGAGACGGTGTGTTCCACTCCAAGGTGTTCCCCAGGTTGCCTCTCCATTGCTTCAATCTTGAGGCTCATCTTAAGTAGTTGTTGAAAACAACACTGCATTCGGCCTACAAGTTGGGACTGGGGTGTAGAGACGGTGTGTTCCACTCCAAGGTGAATCCCAGGTTGCCTCTCCATTGCTTCAATCTTGAGGCTCTTCTTAAGTAGTTGTTGAAAACAACACTGCATTCGGACTACAAGTTGGGACTGGGGTGTAGAGACGGTGTGTTCCACTCCAAGGTGTTCCCCAGGTTGCCTCTCCATTGCTTCAATTTTGAGGCTCTTCTTAAGTAGTTGTTGAAAACAACACTACATTCGGCCTACAAGTTGGGTCTGGGGTGGAGAGACGGTTTCTTCCACTCCAAGGTGTTCCCCAGGTTGCCTCTCCATTGCTTCAATCTTGAGGCTCTTCTTAAGTAGTTGTTGAAAACAACACTGCATTCGGCCTACAAGTTGGGACTGGGGTGTAGAGACGGTGTGTTCCACTCCAAGGTGTTCCCCAGGTTGCCTCTCCATTGCTTCAATCTTGAGGCTCTTCTTAAGTGGTTGTTGAAAACAACACTGCATTCGGCCTACAAGTTGGGTCTGGGGTGTAGAGACGGTGTGTTCCACTCCAAGGTGTTCCCCAGGTTGCCTCTCCATTGCTTCAATCTTGAGGCTCTTCCTGAGCTTCTATCTTCAGGCTCTTGTTAAATAGTTGTTAAATGGAACAACTGCATTTGGCCTACTAGTTGGGTTGGGGCCTACTAACAGTGTCTGCCGCTCCTTGCTGTTCTCCTGGTTTCCTGTCCTGAAATTCCATTTTCAGGCTCTCGTTAAGTAGTTGTTAATGTTAGACTGCATTTGGCCTACTAGTTGGGTTGGGGCCTACTATTGGTGTCTGCCGCTCCTTGCTGTTCTCCTCCACTGAACAAAGCTGTGCCGCCTGTTTACTACTGTTGCCAATTTCGAACTGCATTTAGACTAATTACTGATTTGGGCCTACTCTCTGTGTCAGCCTCTCATTACAGTTGTCCTCCACTGAACAAAGCAATGCCCCCTGGTTAGTCCTCTTACCAATTTTGAACTGCATTTAAACCACTTTATTCTTTGGGCCTATATCTGTGTTTGCTCCTCATCCTACCCATTGCCCAGCCAGTGATAGATGAGTCTGCTGGTACATTGACCCATAACTCAACATTCCCCGTGCACGCTACACAGCAAGATTGTGACCCTTCTGAAAGTCAGGTTTCTCTTCCCGCATACCATACCACCTTACACGGGGACAAAGAGGAAGGTGCAGATGAAAGTGCAGGTTCCTTCATCAGGTGGGGGGAGGAATACTCGTTGGCAACGTCACTGGCACAGGGCCCCTCATAGTACGCAAAAGTGTCGCTGCCGGTGGGAGGCGCCCCCGCCGTGCAAACACACCGCCGTACTTTGAGGGGCCCTGTGCCAGTGCCAATGCCAACGAGTGGGCCCCCCCCCCCTGCTTGCTCAGGATCACAGCACTTGCAAAGTTTAAATACTTACCTTACCTTAACTATTATTATAAGGGAAATCAAGATTGACAAGCTTCATTAAGAAGAATGCATGGTTTTGGCATTAAAATGGGCACTCTAGGTGTTTTCCTGGCCCCCACTCACTGCCGACTATGCTGCCCCATTGACTTGCATTGGGTTTCGTGTTTCGGTCGATCCCGACTTTACGTCATAATCGGCCGATTTCACTCGACCCGACTATTGAGATAGTCTTGTTTTGCGAAACCCGACTCGACTCTAAAAAAGTCAAGGTCGCTCAACCCTAGAGACAATGTTTCTGCCAGTGGAAGAGGGGTCGAAGGATGACAATTAGAGTTGAGCGACCTTGACCTTTTTAGAGTCGAGCCGGGTTTCGCAAAACCCGACTATCTCAAGAGTCGGGTCGAGTGAAATCGGCCGATTATGATGTAAAGTCGGGATCGACCGAAACACGAAACCCAATGCAAGTCAATGGGGCAGCATAGTCGGCAGTGAGTGGGGGCCAGGAAAACACCTAGAGTGCCCATTTTAATGTCAAAACCATCCATTCTTCTTAATGAAGCTTGTCAAGCGTAATTTACCTTATAATAATTGGAAGGCATTTGAAATTGGGGGTCATTTGGCTAAAGTTGTGGTGGGTAGGGCTGGTTCAAGTAATTAGTGGGCCCAGGAAATCTGGACCACGCCACGGCAGTGGAGCAGGGAGAGGTAAGTATTTCAACTTTGCAAGTGCTGTGAACCTGAGCAAGCAGGGGGGGCCCACTCGTTGGCATTGGCATTGGCACAGGGCCCCTCAAAGTACAGCGGTGTGTTTGCACGGCGGGGGCGCCTCCCACCGGCAGCAACACTTTTGCGTACTATGAGAGGCCCTGTGCCAGTGACGTCGCCAACTAGTATTCCTCCCCCCACCTGATGAAGGAACCTGCACTTTCATCTGCACCTTCCTCTTTGTCCCCGTGTAAGGTGGTATGGTATGCGGGAAGAGAAACCTGACTTTCAGAAGGGTCACAATCTTGCTGTGTAGCGTGCACGGGGAATGTTGAGTTATGGGTCAATGTACCAGCAGACTCATCTATCACTGGCTGGGCAATGGGTAGGATGAGGAGCAAACACAGATATAGGCCCAAAGAATAAAGTGGTTTAAATGCAGTTCAAAATTGGTAAGAGGACTAACCAGGGGGCATTGCTTTGTTCAGTGGAGGACAAATGTAATGAGAGGCTGACACAGAGAGTAGGCCCAAATCAGTAATTAGTAGTGTTGAGCATTCCGATACCGCAAGTATCGGGTATCGGCCGATATTTGCGGTATCGGAATTCCGATACCGAATTCCGATACTTCCCGCGTATCGGATACCGGAATCGGAAGTTCCCAGAATTCAAATTGAACGCAGCAGCCAATGAGGAATGAATGAAAGTGTGGGCACATCCTGTTTAGCATGGTGGGCATGTAAGTACTGGCAAGGCTTGGATTGGCTGCTGAAATGATGTCACTCTGCACTATAAAAAAGCGCTGCCGCCATTTTGCGCTCACTCTGCTGTGATTTCAGTTAGGGACAGGACGCTGTGTTCTAACTGAGGGCCAGTTGAGCTAGCTAATTGCTTTATTTTCCTTTCCAAAGGCTAATTTAGCAAAACGCTGTGTGTTCTTCACTGTTCACCTTGCTCTTGCCTTGCAGCGCTGTTTTAACAGCGTTCTGCAAGGTCTCTGTGTGTGTGTGTGTGTGCAGCTCACTCTGTAGTCTGTGTGCAGCCATATACCCGGTTGTATTCAGCTCAGGGGGGGTTCACACTGCCTCACACAGTTGTTCTTTTTTGCTCTTAGTGCAGCCTGCTGCACATTTTTTCTCAAATTTCCTATTAGTGTTTTTCCACCAGTCTCCAGCTCTATTGTGGAAAAACACTACATAGGATAACCTAGAGGGGGGTTTTTGGGCCTTGCAGCGCCGTTTACGGCTGTCTGCACGGTCTCCGTGTGAGCCCAGCTCGCCCTGTAGTCTGTGTGCAGCCATAGCCGGTTGGATTCAGCTCAGGGTTCGTTACTGGCTCATACCTTGAGAAAAATTTTCCTTTTTTTCAAATAGTGCAGCCTGTTTAAAATTTGAAAAAAAAAATTCCTATTAGTGTCTTTCCACTCGTATCCAGCTAAATAGTGGAAAAACACTATATAGGATAACCTAGAGGAGGGTTTTTTGGCCTTGCAGCGCCGTTTACGGCTGTCTGCACGGTCTCCGTGTGAGCCCAGCTCGCCCTGTAGTCTGTGTGCAGCCATAGCCGGTTGGATTCAGCTCAGGGTTCGTTACTGGCTCATACCTTGAGAAAAATTTTCCTTTTTTTCAAATAGTGCAGCCTGTTTAAAATTTGAAAAAAAAAATTCCTATTAGTGTCTTTCCACTCGTATCCAGCTAAATAGTGGAAAAACACTATATAGGATAACCTAGAGGAGGGTTTTTTGGCCTTGCAGCGCCGTTTACGGCTGTCTGCACGGTCTCCGTGTGAGCCCAGCTCGCCCTGTAGTCTGTGTGCAGCCATAGCCGGTTGGATTCAGCTCAGGGTTCGTTACTGGCTCATACCTTGAGAAAAATTTTCCTTTTTTTCAAATAGTGCAGCCTGTTTAAAATTTGAAAAAAAAAATTCCTATTAGTGTCTTTCCACTCGTATCCAGCTAAATAGTGGAAAAACACTATATAGGATAACCTAGAGGAGGGTTTTTTGGCCTTGCAGCGCCGTTTACGGCTGTCTGCACGGTCTCCGTGTGAGCCCAGCTCGCCCTGTAGTCTGTGTGCAGCCATAGCCGGTTGGATTCAGCTCAGGGTGCGTTACTGCCTCATACCTTGAAAAAAAATTTCCTTTTTTTCAAATAGTGCAGCCAGTTTAAAATTTGAAAAAAAAAATTCCTATTAGTGTCTTTCCACTTGTATCCAGCTAAATAGTGGAAAAACACTATATAGGATAACCTAGAGGAGGGTTTCTTGGCCTTGCAGCGCCGTTTACGGCTGTCTGCACGGTCTCCGTGTGATTTAAACTAGCTCTGTAGCCCGATCTGCACCAAAAAAAAGGTTAAGTTCACCAAACACAACTTACACTTGTGTAGGCCACATTTGAAAAATAATAAAGTTTAGTCCACAATTTACAACATTAGTGTTTCTTACACCTGTTAGGAGGAGCATTACAGGAATAAGCACACTAAGGCCTTAGTACTTTTCTGCTTATCTTTATCTGTCAACCAAGATGAAGAGGGCAGGGAGTAAGGCACGTGGGCGTGGGCGCGGAGCAGGGAGAGGAGCAGGGAGAGGACGTGGTGATTCTGTGCCTGCTGCGGGCGCCGGTGACTCGTCGTCACTCAGTTTCAGCAGGGAACAGTCCTTCATGCGCAGCTTTGTCGGAGAGCGCCGTGCACCGCTGCTGCGTGAAGACCAAATTGAAGCCGTTGTCGGGTGGATGGCAGCTAACGCCTCGGCATCGACTTCAGTTAGTGCCACATCCTCTCAGGCACAGAGCACTGGAGAGCAGCCATCTGTCTCTTCACCACCTGCCAAATTGGCCAGGCAGTCAGAGAGCCCAGGACAGGAGCCGTCTCTACTTCTGTTCTCTGAATCTCTTGGCTTGGAAACAGGGGGCCAGCCAAGCAGCATTGGAGAAATGGAAGAAGAGGCAGTGTGCAGTGATGCCCAAAAGCTTTATCTCTCTGACTCTGAAGAGGCAGGTGGGCCAGTGCCTCCGGTGACCACAGCGCAGTACGCATCTGATGATGAAACTCAGGTGCCGCTTTCTCGTGCGTACTGTGCTGCTGAGACTACCCAGGAGGAGCAGTTGGTGGCAGAGGGTAGTGGAGATGATGAGGTCCTTGACCCATCGTGGCGTGAGGAACAGGAAGGTGGTGGGAGCAGCTCAGAGGAAGAGCTTCCTCTTACGGGCCAAAGAGGGAGAGGGAGGGGGAAGACTGCGGAGCCTGTAGCCTCCACTTTGGCACCCGTTAGGAGCCTGTCTCTTTCCAAAGCCAAAAAGGGCGCTCCCAAGACTTGCAGTGCCTGGTCCTTTTTTGACACAGTTGCAGATGACATTTGTTTTGTCAAATGCAAGCTGTGTCATCATAAAGTAAAAAGAGGGAAAAATGTCAGCAACCTCAATACCACAAATATGTGGAAACATGTGCGGACCAGGCACGCGGTGGAGTTACAGAAACACACTGAAGATGTAGGCCAACCAACAGCGGCAGCTACCACCTCTTCAGCTCGTGTTGCCTCTTCCTCCAGCTCACGCACAGCTGGTTTGGCTTCCTCCCAGAGACCTTGTGTAATTCCACCCACAGCACCACCTTCCCAGTCATCCTCACACTCCCAGTCTACTCTACAGCCATCGGTAGTACAGGCATGGGAGAAAAGGCGGGCATTCTCGGCCAACCACCCCCGAGCACAGGCTCTGAATGCAGGCATTGCCAAACTGTTGTCCCTGGAAATGCTCTCGTTCAGGCTGGTGGAGACTGACAGCTTCCGTGACTTGATGGCATTGGCAGTCCCACAGTACAAGGTGCCCAGCCGCTTTTACTTCAGCAGGCAGGCTGTCCCTGCCCTGCACAGGCATGTTGAGGCAAACATAAAACATGCGCTACTGAACGCCGTCAGTAGCAAGGTCCACCTCACCACCGATGCGTGGACCAGTCAGCATGGACAGGGGCGATATGTTTCCCTCACTGCCCATTGGGTTAATGTTGTTGAGCCAGGTACAGATCGTGCGAGTGGCGCAGGACGTGTCCTGCCCACTCCAAGGATTGCAGGAATCCAGTCTGTACGCATCGACTCCTCCTCTTACACCAGTTCCTCTGATTCCTCTCTGCAGGATCCGTCACAGTCCACCCCCACATGGACCCGTGAACGTTTACCTATGACCGACATGAGCACAGCCGTGGCCAAACGTCAGCAGGCCGTCTTGAAACTAGTTTCATTGGGGCATCGAAGCCACACAGCGCAGGAGCTCTGGAATGCCATAAAGCAGGAGAGCGATGTGTGGTTACTGCCAGCGAATCTCCAGCCAGGCATGGTAGTGTGTGACAATGGCCGAAATCTGGTGGCAGCTTTGGCCCTTGGCAACCTCACTCACATCCCATGTCTGGCACATGTGCTCAATTTGGTTGTGCAGAGTTTTCTGAGGGACTATCCGGATCTTGATGCCCTGCTGCACAAGGTCCGCCTAGAGTGTGCTCACTTGCGGCGTTCCAGCTTGGCCAGATCCCGCATTGCTGCTCTGCAGCGCCGATTCCGCCTTCCGGAACACCGCATCATATGTGACCTACCTACCCGGTGGAATTCCACGTTACATATGTTGGAGCGGTTGTGTGAGCAGCAGCAAGCAGTTATGGAGTACCAGCTGCATCAGGCGCAAAGAAGTCGCAGTCAGCGCCGATCAGACTTCACAACCACAGAGTGGGCCACTATGAAGGACGTCTGCCAGGTTTTGCGTCCTTTTGATTATTCCACGCGGATGGCAAGTGCAGATGATGCACTAGTCAGCATGACTGTCCCCCTTATCTGCCTGCTTCAGCAAACTTTGCAAGGGTTAAGGGATGATGTGGTGGAAGAGGTGGAGGATGAGGAGTCACCTTTTCCATCAGCTTCTGGAGAGTCAGCGCCACGTGGTTCCTCACAAAGGGGTACGCAGGGGCCAATTTGTGAGGAGGATGAGGAGGAGTCAATGGAGGAGGAAGAGCTCCGTCCAGAGGAGGGAGCGACACAATTGTCCAGTGGTCAGTGTGTACAGCGAGGGTGGGGTGATGACGAGCGGGCAGAGATCATGTCTCAAGCAGGGGACAGCGTTTCTGGGCCGGTTGGCACTCTGCAGCACATGGTGGATTTCATGCTGCAGTGCCTGAGAAACGACCGCCGCATCGACCACATTCTCAACATGCCTGATTATTGGGTGTTCACCCTCCTCGATCCTCGCTACCGGGACAACGTCCAAAACCTCATCCCTGCGTTGACCCGGGAGCGTAAATTGCGGGAGTACCACGACACACTGGTGAATTCCATCATCTTCTCCTGTCCAACTGAGAGGAGTGCTGCTAGTGCTTTACAAAGCAGCTCAGTGCGTCGAGGCAGTGGGGGAGGCTCTGCCCAAAGAGGGAGCAGAAGCAGTGCCTCTGCCCAAGGCAAGCCCAGTATGGCACAACTCTGGCACACTTTTGTGTGCCCGCCCCAAATGTCTACACCATCACCGGCGGCTCCAGTCAGCAGGAGGCAACGGTTCCGTCAGATGGTGACAGACTACATGGCTTGCCCTCTTACTGTACTCCCAGACGGCTCTTCCCCGTTCAAGTTTTGGGTCTCTAAGCTGGATACATGGCCAGAGCTAAGCCAGTATGCATTGGAGGTGCTGGCTTGCCCTGCGGCTAGTGTCTTATCGGAACGTGTCTTTAGTGCCGCAGGTGGTGTACTAACAGACCGTCGCATGCGACTATCCTCCGATAACGTTGACCGGCTTACTTTCCTGAAAATGAACCAGGCCTGGATCTCGCAGGAATTTGCCACTCCTCTGCCTGATTAAGTAATTGGGTGTCATCCAGGTCTCCTGCTGTGTTCATCTTTCTACCACCTGAACTGCTATTCCTGGGCTCCAACACCGCCAGTTGCGGCTCAGAAGTGCAGGCTGCACAGTAAAAACATACGACCCAGTGTTATTGGGTTTCAGTAACGTCAGCTGATCCCCAGCTGTGTAGCCGGCAATGTGTCCTGCGACCGCCACGCTGGCACAACAACCTAAATGTAAGGGAACCTGTCCCCCCCCCCCCCCCCCGTCGTTTGTTACTGAAAGAGCCATCTTGTGCAGCAGTAATGCTGCACAAGGAAAAGGTAGCTCTTTTTTTTTAGCTCTTTGCACACGCAGAACTTAACACTTATAAAATGTGTTCACTGATACCGTTATACCGTCCCGGAGCTGGGACTTTCCTTCGTAATGTGACGCAGCACAGCCGTCATTCCTACCCCCTTGGTGCCATGCGCTGCCTCCTCAGCGTTGTTTTAAGCTGTCACGGAGCCTGCGCTGTTCTGTTATCCCTTGGGCATGCCCTATTTGCGCTGCCTGTCTTCTGACATAATTTGGTGTCAGGCTGGCTGCGCCTGTGCGGCCGTGCTGCCCGAGATCCCGCCTCGCAGTGTCTTCTGATTGAGTCACACTGCGGGCCTGGGATCCATGGGCATGCGCAGTGCATATCTTCCCCTCGGGCTCTCGCTCATTTCCCTCCGCCTTCTTTAGACTGTGCGCCGTCAGCTGATCCCTAGCATGCCACGGCCGTGACACCGCACAGTCTGAAGAAGAGGGAAGGAGGGGAGTGAGAGTCGAGGTTATGCACTGTGCATGCCCATGGTTCCAAGGCCCGCAGTGGGATTACGTTAGATGAGACTGCGAGGTGGGATCTGGAGCAGCGTGGACGCACAGGCACTGACAGCCTGACACCAAATTATGTCAGAAGACAGGCAGCGCTAATTGGGCATGGCCAAGGGCTAACAGAACAGCGCAGGCTCCGTGGCAGCTTAAAACAACGCTGAGGAGGCAGCGCACGGCATCAAGGGGATAGGAATGACAGCTGTGCTGTGTCCCATTACGAAGGAAATTCGCACCTCCGGAACGGTTTAACGGTATAAAGGGACACATTTTTAGTGTTTACTTCGGTGTTTGCAAGGAGCATAATTAAAAGAGCAACCTTTTCCTTTTGCATCCTTAGTGCTGCACAACATGGCTCTTTCAGCTACAAACGTCTTGGGGGGGGGGGTTAAAGGTTTCCTTTCAACTTGCTCCAATCAGGCTTCGGCCTACACTCTGTTCCTCTGCTCCTCCTGCTGTCCCTGGGCTCTAACACCGCCAGTTGGTGCCTGGAAGTGCTGTGTGCACAGTCAACAGTCGCTCCTCTGTTATTGGGGTTCAGTAACGTCAGCTGATCCCCAGCTGTGTGTGCGGCAATACCTCCAATCTGCTCCTCCTGCTGTCCCTGGGCTCTAACACCGCCAGTTGGTGCCTGGAAGTGCTGTGTGCACAGTCAACAGTCGCTCCTCTGTTATTGGGGTTCAGTAACGTCAGCTGATCCCCAGCTGTGTATCCGGCAACGTGTCATGCGACCGCCACGCTGGCACAACTAAAATGTAAGGGGACCTGTCCCCCCCCCCCCCTAGGCGTTTGTTACTGAAAGAGCCACCATGTGCAGCACTAATACTGCACAAGGGAAAGGTCGCTCTTGAAATTATGCTCCTTGCAAACGCTGAACTACACACTCATGTAATGTGTCCCCTCACACCGTCCAACCGTCCCGGAGGTGGGACTTTCCTTTGTAATGTGACACAGCACAGCCGTCATTGCTACCCCCTTGGCACCGTGCGCTGCCTCCTTAGCGTTGTTTGATTCCGTCATGGACCCTGCGCTGTTATGTTATCCCTTGGCCATGCACAGTTTGCGCTGCCCGTCCTCTGACATCATTTGTTGTCGTCCTGGCTGCGCCTGTGCGTCCACGCTGCCCGAAATCACACCTCGCAGTGTCGTCTAATGTGATCCCACAGTGGGCCTGGTATCCATGGCCATGCGCAGTGCATATACTAGCCTCTCACTCCCCTTCTTCACGCTTCTTCAGACTAGGCGGCGTCAGCTGATCCCTAATAGCATGCCACGGCCGTGACGCCGCACAGTCTGAAGAAGCAGGAAGGAGGTGAGTGAGAGGCGATGATATGCACTGCGCATGCCCATGGATCCCTGGCCCGCAGTGGGACTACATTAGATGACACTGCAAGGTTGGATCTCGGGCAGCTTGGACGCACAGGCACTGCCAGCCTGACACCTACATGATGTCAGAAGACGGGCACCGCTAACTGTGCATGGCCAAGGGATAACATTACAGTGCGGGCTCCGTGACAGAACCAAACAACGTTGAGGAGGTGGTGCCCGGCACCAAGGGGGTTGGAATGACGGCTGTGCTGTGTCACATTACAAAGGAAAGTCCCACTTCCGGGATGGTTTGACGGTGTGAGGGGACACATTATATGAGTGTGTACTTCAGCGTTTGCAAGGAGCATAATTTTCGGAGCCACCATTTTCCATGTGCAGTATTACTGCTGTACAAGATGGCTCTTTCAGCAACAAATGCCTGGGGGGGGGGGTTAAAGGTTCCCTTTCAACTTGCTCCACTGCAGGCTTCGGCCTACACTCTGCTCCTCTTTGATTCCCTGGGTTTCAACACTGTCAGTTGCCACCTGGAAGTGTTGTCTACACAGAAAAAAACACTAGGTGATGTGTCAGTGGGGTTCAGCACCGCCAGCTGTTCCCCTGCTGTGTAGTCGGCAACGTGTCCAGCACAAGCCACGCTGGCACAACAGAACAAAAGCTGCCACCAGTGCAGGCTTCGGCCTACACTCTGCTCCTCTCCTCCTCCTGCTGACCCTGGGCTCAAACACCGCTAGTTTTTGCCCGGAAGTGCTAGCTGCACAGAGAAAAACACCAGCCAATGTGTTAGTGGGGTTCAGCAACGCCAGCTGTTCCCCTGCTGTGTAGCCGGCAACGTGACCTGCAAACGCCATGCAGGCACAGGAACTGAAATTAAAAGGGAACCTGGCCCCACCCCCCCAGGTGTTTCTATGTATAACAGCCACCTAGTACAGCAGTACTGCTGCATTTGTACAAGGTGGCTGACTTTTTCTCCTTGCCCACGTGGAACTCAACACGTACAAAATGTGTCTCATTGAGACCATTCCACTGTCCCTGAGGTGTGACTTTCCTTTGTAATGATACGCAGCACCCCCCTTGGTAGCGTTTCCCGTCTTTTGTCATCATGGTTAGCTGGCTGCGCCTGTGCATCCGCCCTGCTAGAAACAACGCCCCTCGTTGTCATATTTATTTTGTCAGCGAGGGTGTGGTTTATGGGCACGAGCAGTGCATATGTTCGCCTGTCTTAACTCATCTCCTTCCGCCTTCTTCAGACTGTGCGGCCTCCTGGCCGTGGTAGGCGATAAGGGATCAGCTGAGGCCGCCCAGTCTGGAGCAGGTGTAAGGACATGTGTAAGCGGCCAACCTATTTACTGCACAAGGCCACGAATCCCAGCCACGCAGTGTGATTTTTTGAAAACACACTGTGGGTCTGGGATTCATGTCCATCGCTAACCGCAACGGCCGACATGAAATGAGGTCAGAAGACAGGAAGCGCTCACAGCGCATGGCCAAGGGATCACAATAGCGCAGACTCCTGTACAGCAAATAACAACGCTCAGGAATCTGCGCCCAGTACCTAGGTGCAAATTTTTACACCTGTGCTGCGTCTCGTTAAAAAGACAAGTCACGCCTCCACAACTGTTTGACAGTATAATGGGCTAAATAGTGTACGTGTTTTAGTCAGCGTGTGCAAGGAGCAAAACAAATAGAGCAACCTTTTACTTGTGCAGCATTAATGCTGCACAAGGTGTGGCTCTTGTACCTTGCAACACCTGAGGGGGGGGTTAAAGGTAACCTTTGAAATTGGTTCAACTAGGCTTCGGCCTACACTCTGCTTCTCTACTCCTCCTGCTGACCCTGGGCTCAAACACCGCTAGTTTTTGCCCGGAAATGCTAGCTGCACAGAGAAAAACACCAGCCAATGTGTTAGTGGGGTTCAGCACCGCCAGCTGTTCCCCTGCTGTGTAGTCGGCAACGTGTCCAGCACAAGCCACGCTGGCACAACCGACCAAAAGCTGCCACCAGTGCAGGCTTCGGCCTACACTTTGCTCCTCTCCTCCTCCTGCTGACCCTGGGCTCAAACAACGCCAGTTTCTGCCCGGACATGCTAGCTGCACAGAGAAAAACACCAGCCAATGTGTTAGTGGGGTTCAGCACCGCCTGCTGTTCCCCCGCTGTGTAGCCGGCATCGTGTCCAGCACAAGCCACGCTGGCACAACCGACCAAAAGCTGCCACCAGTGCAGGCTTCGGCCTACACTTTGCTCCTCTCCTCCTCCTCCTGCTGACCCTGGGCTCTAACACCGCTAGTTTTTGCCCGGACATGCAATCTGCACAGAGAAAAACACCAGTCAATGTGTCAGTGGGGTTCAGCAACGCCAGCTGTTCCCCTGCTGTGTAGCTTGCAACGTGACCTGCAAACGCCACGCAGGCACATGAACTGAAATTGAAGGGAGCCTGCCCCCCACCCACAGGTGTTTCTATGTATATCAGCCACCTTGTACAGCAGTACTGCTGCATTTGTACGAGGTGGCTGACTGTTTCTCCTTGCCCACGTGGAACTCAACACGTACAAAATGTGTCTCATTAGAGACCATTACAATGTCCCTGAGGTGTGACTTTCCTTTGTAATGACACGCAGCACCACCCTTGTTAGCGCTGCCCGTCTTTTGACATCATTGGTTAGCTGGCTGCGCCTGTGCATCTCCCCTGCTCGAAACAACGGCCCTCGGTGTCTTATTTTTTTGGACAGCGAGGGTGTGATTGATGGGCATGTGCAGTGCATATGTTTGCCTGTGTTCACTCATCTCCTTCCGCCTTCTTCAGACTGGGTGTCCTCATGGCCGCGGCAGGCGATAAGGGATCAGATGAGGCCGCCCAGTCTGAAGCAGGTGTAAGGACATGTGTGAGCGGCAAACATATTTAGTGCACCAGGGCACGAATCCCAGCACCGCAGTGTGATTTTTTAAAAACACACTGTGGGTCTGGGATTCATGTCCATCGCTAACCGCAACGGCCGACATGAAATGAGGTCAGAAGACAGGAAGCGCTCACAGCGCATGGCCAAGGGATCACAATAGCGCAGACTCCTGTACAGCAAATAAGAACGCTCAGGAATCTGCGCCCAGTACCTAGGTGCAAATTTTGACACCTGTGCTCCGTCTCGTTAAAAAGACAAGTCACGCCTCCACAACTGTTTGACAGTATAATGGGCTAAATAGTGTACGTGTTTTAGTCAGCGTGTGCAAGGAGCAAAACAAATAGAGCAACCTTTTACTTGTGCAGCATTAATGCTGCACAAGGTGTGGCTCTTGTACCTTGCAACACCTGAGGGGGGGGTTAAAGGTAACCTTTGAAATTGGTTCAACTAGGCTTCGGCCTACACTCTGCTCCTCTACTCCTCCTGCTGACCCTGGGCTCAAACACCGCTAGTTTTTGCCCGGAAATGCTAGCTGCACAGAGAAAAACACCAGCCAATGTGTTAGTGGGGTTCAGCACCGCCAGCTGTTCCCCTGCTGTGTAGTCGGCAACGTGTCCAGCACAAGCCACGCTGGCACAACCGACCAAAAGCTGCCACCAGTGCAGGCTTCGGCCTACACTTTGCTCCTCTCCTCCTCCTGCTGACCCTGGGCTCAAACAACGCCAGTTTCTGCCCGGACATGCTAGCTGCACAGAGAAAAACACCAGCCAATGTGTTAGTGGGGTTCAGCAACGCCAGCTGTTCCCCTGCTGTGTAGCTTGCAACGTGACCTGCAAACGCCACGCAGGCACATGAACTGAAATTGAAGGGAGCCTGCCCCCCACCCACAGGTGTTTCTATGTATATCAGCCACCTTGTACAGCAGTACTGCTGCATTTGTACGAGGTGGCTGACTTTTTCTCCTTGCCCACGTGGAACTCAACACGTACAAAATGTGTCTCATTAGAGACCATTACAATGTCCCTGAGGTGTGACTTTCCTTTGTAATGACACGCAGCACCCCCATTGTTAGCGCTGCCCGTCTCCTGACATCATTGGTTGGCTGGCTGTGCCTGTGCGTCCCCCCTGCCCGACACAACGCCCCCCGTTGTCTCATATATTTTGACTGCGAGGGTGTGATTGATGGGCACGAGCAGTGCATATGTTCCCCTGTTTTCACTCCCCTCCTTCCGCCTTCTTCTGACTGTGCGGCCTCATGGCCGCGGCATGCGATAAGGGATCAGCTGAGGCCGCCCAGTCTGAAGCAGGTGTAAGGACATGTGTGAGCGGCGATCATATTTACTGCACAAGGCCACGAATCCCAGCACCGCAGTGTGACTTTAGGAAAAGCCACTGTGGGTCTGGGATTTATGGCCATCGTTAACCGCACCGGCCAACATGAAATGAGGTCATGAGACGGCCTGCACTAACAGGGTATTGCCAAGGGATAACACAAGAGCGCAGACTCCTGTACAGCAAATAACAACGCTCAGGAATCTGCGCCCAGTACCTAGGTGCAAATTTTGACACCTGTGCTGCGTCTCGTTAAAAAGACAAGTCACGCCTCCACAACTGTTTGACAGTATAATGGGCTAAATAGTGTACGTGTTTAATTCAGCGTGTGCAAGGAGCAAAATTAAATAGAGCAACCTTTGACTTGTGCATCATTAATGCTGTTCAAGGTGTGGCTCTTGTACCTTGCAACACCTGAGGGGGGGGTTAAAGGTAACCTTTGAAATTGGTTCAACTAGGCTTCGGCCTACACTCTGCTCCTCTACTCCTCCTGCTGACCCTGGGCTCAAACAACGCCAGTTTCTGCCCGGAAATGCCTAGCTGCACAGAGAAAAAACACCAGCCAATGTGTTAGTGGGGTTCAGCACCGCCAGCTGTTCCCCTGCTGTGTAGTCGGCAACGTGTCCAGCACAAGCCACGCTGGCACAACAGAACAAAAGCTGCCACCAGTGCAGGCTGCGGCCTACACTTTGCTCCTCTCCTCCTCCTCCTGCTGACCCTGGGCTCTAACACCGCTAGTTTTTGCCCGGACATGCAATCTGCACAGAGAAAAAACACCAGTCAATGTGTCCAGTGGGGGTTCAGCAACGCCAGCTGTTCCCCTGCTGTGTAGCTTGCAACGTGACCTGCAAAACGCCACGCAGGGCACATGAACTGAAATTGAAGGGAAGCCTGCCCCCCACCCACAGGTGTTTCTATGTATAACAGCCACCTTGTACAGCAGTACTGCTGCATTTGTACAAGGTGGCTGACTTTTTTCTCCTTGCACACGTGGAACTCAACAAGTACAAAATGTGTCTCATTACAGGACCATTACAATGTCCCTGAGGTGTGACTTTCCTTTTTAATGACACGCAGCACCCCCCATTGTTAGCGCTGCCCGTCTCCTGACAATCATTGGTTGGCTGGCTGTGCCTGTGCGTCCCCCCTGTCCGACACAACGCCCCCCGTTGTCTCATATATTTTGACTGCGAGGGTGTGATTGATGGGCACGAGCAGTGCATATGTTTCCCCTGTTTTTCACTCCCCTCCTTCCGCCCTTCTTCTGACTGTGCGGCCTCATGGCCGCGGCATGCGATAAGGGATCAGCTGAGGCCGCCCCAGTCTGAAGCAGGTGTAAGGACATGTGTGAGGCGGCGATCATATTTACTGCACAAGGCCACGAATCCCAGCACCGCAGTGTGACTTTAGGAAAAGCCCACTGGTGGGTCTGGGATTTATGGCCATCGTTAACCGCACCGGCCAACATGAAATGAGGTCATGAGACGGCCTGCACTAACAGGGGTATTGCCCAAGGGATAACACAAGAGCGCAGACTCCTGTACAGCAAATAACAACGCTCAGGAATCTGCGCCCAGTACCTAGGTGCAAATTTTGACACCTGTGCTGCGTCTCGTTAAAAAGACAAGTCACGCTCCACAACTGTTTGGACAGTATAATGGGCTAAATAGTGTACGTGTTTAATTCAGCGTGTGCAAGGAGCAAAATTAAATAGAGCAACCTTTGACTTGTGCATCATT